>NC_080706.1:8877500-9548750 GCF_943734765.1 Anopheles ziemanni
CCTGGCGTGATATTTATCCGCTGGGAAAGGCTCCTACTGTTTCTCGCTAAATCCCCAACTGTGAATGCACTCCCCGTGATGCTTCTCCGTTGTTGGCGTCGGATCAATTTGAGAAATCAATTTTAAACCGGTTCCTTTTCCGTTCCTTGATTCCACAGCCCGTCGCAGACAGCCGATACCTGATACCTCGATAATTCAGTTGAAAGACTAGTCTGTTCAGTTCAGGACACCTTTAAAAAAAACATGGTCCTCGGAACCTCCCGCCCTTCCGAAGAAATAAGGCACACCGTGCGGATATGCAAACTGTGGCCGTCGGCCAACTCTCCACCGGTTCTCCTGGGGCGTTTGAAAAATTGAATTAGCGAAGAAACTGTCCGGTAAAGTACCCGCATCACGTGCCAGCGTCACGTTGAATCAGAAAAAAAACGGAGAAAATAAGAAACCCCCGCAACTCTCACTCCGCCGTATTGAAGGGTGTCGTGAATCGTATTGAGGACACATTCATCTTAAATGAAATCCGATACTCGGAAACTCGACGGTGCCGCCGGAGAAGGATTTTTGTTTTCTCTGGTTTATTTTTCCCTGAAACGTTGCTGAAAGATTGTGAAACCTGACCACCACCACCCCCCGGGTCTTTCATTCTGTAGAAACACTTTAGAGTGCAGGCCGAAGTTGGGACAAAAAGACGCACGAGCAAATTCTACGCTAAGCCGGGAAGAATAATTAAATCAACCAATTGCCGTAAAATAGGATCTCGCGACAACCACCGCCCCCCACCCACCCGACCGGTGGGATGGAAAATAAATTCATTTTCGTCCTTACTGCCCCCGGTTTCCCGCCCTAAATTTCCTACAAACAAAAAAAAACCAGGCTGAAGGGCCGCAATAGAAATTGCGCTCGCGAATTTACCATTTTAATAAAACGGTTATTTTTCTCATTTGCTTTCCCTCCGGTCTTCGGAGCAGTTCAAAGCAAAACTCCGAGCAAACCGGATGAGTTAGTGCGCCAATGCCAATGGTGTATGCCGATTGAAATATGACGACTTCACCGGAAAGTAATATTGTTGGGACGGAATTTAGATGCCATGATTTATATTTCCCGCCTCGAGAGATTCCATTTCAATTCGTGAAATTCACGGCATACGACGGATGGGCGTTCGCTGTAATTGGATAGAAAATTAGGAACGTCCAACGGAATGTCCTACACTCTTTGCCTTCAGAAACGTTCAGTTCAACGTTACCCTAATCCTATCACCATTTGAACTTTACTCCCACGAACGGTAAACAGCCTAGAATGAAGTAAACAAACGCGTGCTGTTCTTTCTTCTCAACCCCAAACGTAACTAGAATCGACCCAATCGGGTCCAACCCCTCCTAATTCGGTTTGGAGAAAACGGATCCTCTCCGGGTTAATGGCAATGGGCGTATAATTAGATTTCGTACTCAAATAAGTCACCCCGGGCCCGTGTGTGTTGGGGCCTTCTGCCCAATTGCCCCGGTGAAGAATTGCCGTCCGTCCAAAACCGGGGGAGCACAGTGGTGTCCTGAATTTCACGCTTCAACTACGTAAGTTCTTTTCGTATGTGCAGAACGAGCTTTTCTGTACGTTTAGGAAAAGTAACTCGCGTGAGATGATGTTCTCTGCAACCGTTAAAAATCATACTACAAGGAGGATTTTCTCGGAAATCTCTCCATGAACGTTGGTTACATGGTCGGAATTATGAACGAAGATTAGGTATGCTACACACAGATCAATGACCGATACCAAACCACCAACGGACCGTGATGTTTGACGCTCAGTTTAACAGACATATAAGGAAAATTCTGCTAAAGGCTTTAAGCTTCCGAGGAAAAGTTTCCACCCTCAGCACGTTGGAAAAGTGATTATCTTGATATTGAAAAGGCCCAACTTGGTACAAAAAAGGATTCCTCCACATGTGCATTTTCAACGATTTGATGTCGGGTTGGTTCTAATCCTTAGAAGATTAAGTGTAAAAATTGGAAACGAGTCCGAGCACATTTCCATCCGGTCGGGGTAGGAGAAAAAGTTTTCCACAGGCTCTCATGTTTCACCCATTACTCTCTACCTATACGCAACCACCGGTTGGCTATGGGTATGTTGCCCTAACGAAATTACTTTTTCCACTTGTTCTGGGTGGAAATGTTCAAACGGGGGGAGGATTCCGTGTCGGTATTTTTTGTTTTATTTTCCCGGAGAGTAAAGCCTCGGTTTGATAAATGAAAATTAAAATTTTGAGGAAAAGCCGGATCCGTCGATCCTCTGCGCTGCCATAAAACGGAATCTTTGATGGCACTCGGAAACACGGTAGACGGAGGCTGAGTGGAACGGTGGCGGGGTTGGTCGTTCATGGTCGTGTCAAGCGCGTCCCCGGTACAAGCGTGCCAATCGTACGCCGGCGTCATTGGAATACCTATACGTCTCGCTCTCGGGTTTCCCTGTTGGAAGCGTCAGGGGGATGGGGAGAGGGGGGGGGGGGGGGGCTGTGAGTGTTTGTGTGTGACACACATGACAGCTCGCCTTTGCATGCTTCATTTTCACGTGCGAGCATACTTCAAAACCGCGCCGCCCACACCCGAGAAGTGGGAACCCTCAGCATACTTTGCCTTCCCTATATATGTGCGAGGTTTTTCCGACGAAATTTGTTTTATTTTCGCAACAAACACACACACACACACACACACACACACCTCGAACCTGTGAGTGATTCCCGCTGTTTACGTCAGCCGGGTCCGAGAGCCATGGCCCGGCACACGTTCGATGTCTTTCAACGGCCTCTTACACATCCGGCCGTGAAAAATAACGATGCAGCTCGACAAAAAAGCAATCTGTCGTCCGGCGGTTTTACGCGCTGCCAAGTCCGTGCCGACGGATGCTCGCACCATCGCCTGTATGTGTGTGTGCGGGAAATGGAGGTGACAGTTCGGGGCGGTGCGCTTATAGTGGGATTAATCTTTCATGGAGATTGTCCCAAATTCGACCAAAATGGCCACTATTAAACTCGCTTGCGAGATCTTTTTCTCTCCGTTTGGCATGTTTCTCTTCGAGCTCGGAGATCAGTTGTACACTTTATGTAGTTTTTGTTAAAGTTTAACAAACTTTAACTGATGGAATAAATATTCTTGATGTTTTAAACGTTAATTGAATCATAGTTTTCATTTATTTCAATGAATTATTATTTTAATCTATCAGAAAAAGCGGTAATGGAGAAGGACAGAAACAAACAGATCTTGTTAACTGATTATGTATATGCTGTGTAAAATGACCAGCTTTTTGTTATTCCTTGCGTAACTGGCGTCAACGATCGTTAGAATACTAATAGAGTCGTCACAAACACCGCAGCACGTAACGCCCGGGCCGGAATGCTGTGGCCGGCCAGGAGTTTGCACAAAATCAAACATTGGCAATACGTACGTTGCATTAAAGTTAATAAAATTCTCCTGATTCTCCCACCCCTCTTCTCCCTCCCCCTTTCATTCCCGGCCCTGGAAACTCGAATGGGGATGGGTTACGTGACGTAAAACTTTCGATTGAAGAAAATCCCACCGATAGCATCTGTCCATTACGGCCCAGCTCTCTCTCTCTCTCCCTCTATCTCTATCTCCCTCTCACTCACCCATCCTGGATAGTCGGGTCCTTGCGTAAGTGAATCACTATCCATTTTGGTCCCATTTCCTTCGCCATTGGCAACCCGTTGCGAAGCGCCAAAGCGGCTCCCCGTTTCGCCCCCCGCTGCTATTCTTCCCTGTGCGCTCCATTTCTTTCAATTCGATTTCAATTAGGAAAATGTCAACGACAAGATGGGAAAGAGATTAAGGCAACAAAGCGCATTGCTGTGCGCGCCCGGCGTGACAAAAGGTTGGATGAACTCCACCGGCTGTGTGGCAAAGCGGCGGGATGAAAGTAAAAAGGAGTATGAGAAAAAACAAAAAGGAAAACCTTTGACATTCTTTGAAAACAGGCGGATGAAAGAGACACTCAAAGGGTAACACAACGGCCAACACGTCGTAAAACTTGCTACAGTTCCGAGCAAATGTTGCGGAGCGGTGTGCGTTTCTTGCAAGGCGTCTCCGATGTACCGATGCTACCGATACTTCATCCTTTCGCCTGTGCCGGTAGGGACTTTTCCGAACCGAAAGTTTCCCGAGGTTTTCCCCCCGGGTGGCAGGGAGAAAGGGTGAGGAGGACATCCAGTCGGTCGATGGTATTATGCAAATATTCACCACGTACCGCGGTGATGAATGAGACAGTCACGGCGCGTTCAGCGTTTCTCTGGACAGGTGACAGCCCGCTCACTGGCAGGATATCGTCGGAGTGCATGAGTTTTGAAGAAATGGGCAGAACAACACATCCTACCACATTCCCCCACTCGCATTGTTGTGAGTTGCGCCGAAGGCGAACTTAAACGAACGGGGCAACGCAAATGATAAAAGGTTGATAAAAATGTTGATGATGATGATGATGATGATGATGCGACTGTCACCATAATATCACCGCTAACTGAAGCCCTCTGGAATCCGCTCGTTCACACCGCCTGCCCATGTCCTATCTTTACGGCGTCGCCGATGGCGCATGGCGATGGGAAAACGGTTTGCTCGATCGTCACCTTGCCGCCTTTCCTTTTTTTTTGTTGTTCACCGTCTCCAGGTTCCTGCCCGAACCGTGGAAGCTTACGGTTTTTATTCGTTTTTCCCACTCCCCAACCCCCCATAAAAGCCACAAAGCGGGTGCGATTTTCAGTCCCAAGAAAAACGGATTGCCCGCGGGTAATCGATTTCTTGGCGGCTTCCTGTTTCTTCCTCCCCCACAAACAGGCGGACACCACGGGAAAAAACACTGGAGTGAGGTTTTTGAAGGAAAACCAGCGCGATGACAACGGCAAACCACCCCCACTTGCCTCCCCCATCCGAACATCGGCTCAGTCCGGATAGTGGAAAGTATTGTCCCTTGCGGGAAAATTTCACCTAATCCCATCGTTCGCGTAACGGTTCTGCGTGAAGTGTATCGACGAGACGGCTTTCGTGGCAGCGATTTTGTGGCTCCCGGTTTTCCACCCCCGCCGCTAAAGCAGTACATTTTACGAGCCTTCCCGCGCGCCACGTTTGAAGCGAACGATCCGACGTAAGCGCAGAGGCAAACAAAATCAACTAGAACAAGCGCGCGCGCGCCCACCCGATGGAGACGCACGGTAGGCCACTCCGGATGAGTGCTCCGAGGGGGAGGAAGAAATTTAAAAAGTAATAAAAATTTATTTCTTACTCAACCGTTCCGCGACCTGATAGGTTCCGTCTTTCAACGACCTCGAAGAGTGGCTACTGCTCACTTCGCCCCTGCTCCAGGAAAAGTCAACCCTCCCCTCTTCCACCCCTCCCTGCCTCCTGACCACTGGGGTACGCCGCACAAGGGGCGAGTGAGATTTTGATTCGTTTTCATGACTCCACCGTTACGTGATTCCCATTCAATATTAATCTGATTTTTATTTGTGTTTTCCGCCCAACGATGCGGGAGCGCTGAGGGAGAGAGAGTGTTGGAGGGAGCACTTATTCGGGATTTACAGATGGGGTGGTATGATTTTTCCCTCCACCACCTTCCCCTCGTGTGCAAAGCCCGATGCGTGGGATTGAATTGGATTCGAGAAACCATCACGACGGACTTTCTCTGATTTCAGTTTCAGAAAAAACTAAAGGTCGGGCCCATTCTGCCCGAGGAGTTGTAATATCTCCTGTGTTTTTTTCCCAATCTTCTTATTGTTTCCGTTCCACTTACCCGCCTTTGCCTTTGGTCCAGAACCCTGTGTTCGTAACTGACCGACGACCACACCAAACAAACGGAACACAAAGTTGAAGCGAGGATGTGAGCGAAAGTAACCACCAGAACTCACTCATCCGTTGTTTTGCTGCCTTTTTACATCGATTACCGACAGTTTTCCAAACCCCTCGCGATGGGGAGGGAAAAAAAACATCATCGATCCGATATCGGTTCATGAGCCGTTTAGGGGATTTTCCACCCGTTTTTCCAACCCTCCCCGAGGGGGTTTGAAAACTGCTGCAACGTTGCATATAATTCATTCCGTTTGGTGCATTTGGTGCAGCCCGCTCCGTGGGGTAAAGGGAGTGAAAGAAAGAAAGGGAAAGAGAGAGAGAGCGACCGATTTTGGCCCCATTGTGGCCCACTTTCCCTAACCCCTCCTCCCTTCCCTTCCATTCACTGCACTTCCGGTCGGGCCAGCGGTGACACCGTTTGGCTTTTGGGGTCGCAAATTGGTTTAAATCTAAATTTGAGCTGACTTTTATTGCCCACTATGGTCGCCGATTGCCGGCTGGAAAACCGAAACCCACATCCGGGGTTCGGCCGGGATCACCCATTAAAATCAATTTAGCAAAGAGCTTTCCCTGGCTTCGGCTTGTTTAACCTCTTCCCCGTGCCCTCCCCCTTCCTCACAACGAGCGATGGTCTTCTGGCGGCCGTTTTGTCCACCCCAGCGGTGGCCAGCGGTGTTCCCGGGAAGTAGCGAAACAAAGCACTGGAAACCACCATGTGAAGCGTCGGTACGCCCCTGGAAAAAGAAACCACCTTTTTCCTACCCCTTAAACACACACACACACACCCACAAGATCGGTGAGAACAACGGCATCGATAATAGTTATCGTCCCCGTCGGTGTTCTGCCCGTCGAGAATCCTTCGGTAATCAATGACTCTTTTTTGTCGTCGTATTCGATTCCCTTTGTTCGAACGGAACTAATATGGCACGCTGATGATTTCTTTCTTCCGGTAAACGAAACCCGATGAGCACGGGTTGGCAAACGGATGTAATTTTCCCGGGGAGCACTTTCCAGTGTCTGTTTTACGTCTGACTCTTAGACACATACCGCTGGCAATTCAATTACATCTTACCGGTGATGTCGGAACTAATGTGATAATGGACGGTTTTTTTTTATACAACCACCGAGGGTGGAATGTTCGGTTCAGCGACGGGAGTGTGTGATAATGAACATATAACGTTCACATTACGTAAGAAGCTGTTAATGTTCACGTAGCAACATAATAGAAATTCTACACAAGCACTCCATTTGTTACACCCTTCTTTGATTCAACTACTGTTTAATGCATTGCAACATAATGACTTGGATGCATTTTCTTGTGTTGTTACTGAGTTCACTTTGTTTCAATTTCAAAGACATTTGTTGGAATATTGTGCAATCCAATCATGTGTTGTCCATTGGCCATTGTTTGTTGCAAACAAGCAAACCGATGGTTTTACACCGTTGTCGAGTCCAGGTAAGCATTGTTCAGCTCGAGAAACATTTGACGTCCAACTAAAATACTGTTGCCTATCAGTGCATGGTCCAAACGTAAATGAATATAATTCAAACGCAACGAAACATTTGATGTCTCCGATGTCAATACACGTTTATATTGTCTGGATTCGTTTCTTGTCTTACTGTCGCTTTTTACAATCGTTGATAAACAATCATTGAGTGAGAAATCTTATGGTAAATTGGTAATGGTAATTATACTGCGGAGCACAAAGAGCTTTTTTAATCGTTCAAGTTAGTTGGCAGACAAAAATAATGAAGAAAACCCATCCTGCAATGCACGAACACTTGCAACAACTGTAAAACAACAACTCTGTTTATCATAACATTTTAATGAGCCTGAATTATATTTTGATTATTATTATAATGATCTTTGCAAATGAAAGCAACAAACCGAAGTTAAACCTATATCATGTAAACGTATCAGCTTGGGGGCATCAAATGTTTCGTTGCATTTGAACTTTATTCATTTACGTTTGGACCATGCACAGATAAGCAACAAGTAACCAGTTTTAGAAGGACAGAAAATCCTCCCAAAGCTGGAAAACGAAACTTACTAAGATAAGAATTTTCTTTTTTTAATGCAGTACGTTTTCGCTTCCCTCAAATGGAAAGAGTTTCCTTAAAACCCGTTTGCAACGATAGCATCTTTCACTTCCTGAAACTTGAACTAACACTTGTGGTTTGGGGTTCAAAAAGCGTTTCATGGTTAGCGGTGAGTGAAGGTAGCAATCGTTTATAAGGGGCTTATGATTTGCATTCCCTAGAGTATAAACTTAGAGAGCCGATACCTTGTTTAAATCGGTAAGCTGGGAAAGCATCAGAATTTGTTGAATTCTATAAGTTAAAATCTTCCTTCCCGTTTGCTGTACATCGTAGAGAGGACAACAGGACAATGCAATACCTCAGTTATGTAGCTTGTAACTAGTATATTTTGGTACATTTGAAAAAAGAATGAAGAGCGAAATTGATAAATGTATCATTATTTCCCGCTTCATCTAATACTAGCTGCAGATTGATTAGATGCTAGAAGACTTTCATTATTCAAACTGATAAAATTATTCAACTATGATTGCACCGCAATATGGAACCGTTCAACATAGGCTGGGCCCGTGTCCCAGGCTCGATAATCATGCTGCGTATAATGACGATAAGCACATTATTCCCCTCCAGCACATCGATTGTCCAATCATGTCCATGCCATCGGAACCATCGCATTGCCCTCGGAAAAGGGACCGGCTCACATGTGTTCCCCATCTGTCGAGCGTACTGACTCCCGTTGAGCCCCCGACGAACTGACGTTACACATCCGGTCCGGCGTCCGTGACGAAATCGAACGACGGGACGCAAATCTCACAATGCCAATAATCTGTCCACCTAGATTTTCCGGCCCCTGTGAAGTCTGGGCCGGCTTCTGGGCTTTCTCGCTTTTCCGCTCGCTCGCGTCACCCGAGGTGGATCATTCCGCAGCTGCACTTTCGGTCGGGTGAGCTTTCGAGCACAATCAGGACGGCGCTATCATCGCCCGGTTCGCCCGCTCGGCCATCCCAACCCCACCCCACCGGCCCGCCCGGTGGGTAAATTTTAATGAGCGCGTCAATTTCGAGTCACCAGAACACAATCGGCCGCCTAATCGTGGGATCGAGATCGTGCAGCTTATGCTTGATTTAACAGCAATTATGCGTCCGTTCCACCCGTCACCGCGGCGTCCCGTCCGTGTACTCGGGGACGACGGAAGAAGAACGGTTTGGCCACCCTGAGTACGTCGTGGGCGACCTCAAAAATCGATTTGTGTGCCGATGCAACGCGCCCGAGCCGAACGGAGCAGTGCAATCGTCTCCGGAATCCGATTGAGTTGTCGTCGTAGCATCCGTCCACGTTCTTCGCAATTCGCAATCCGCATTTCGAGTCGACCGAGCTGGGCTTGGGATGAATAATAACTTCCCTGGTAGCGCACGCTCTGCGCGGGTGCGGTGTGTGCATTTATGCACATGAAATTAAATATCAATCGATCGAGGCTTGCCATTCGGCCTAGGTTCGGCCTTTGACGGGAGACTTTGGCTGTCGGTGGCGAAAGGAAATTTCAGAAGACAATTTCCTCCCGTCACGCACGGCTGCACACGCAGGCCACCGAGCACGCAACGTGCGGGGACTCGAGCGGCGAGCGCAATCTTGATGCCACCGAACACGGTGTCCCCCTGTCGAGAACGGAAAAGGGTCGGGAAGCGGCCAATTGAATGTTGAATTTTGGATTGCATGCTCTAGGCCAGACCTTCGGGGCAATTCGATGTTGGTAAGCTGATACCCACAACCCGATTTTACGACACAACTCGTTGGGTTCATTTGAAACTACCGATCTATCGATTAAATATGGAAATATTGCCCAGAACAAGCTGTCATTAAGTCAGAAATAGAAGTAACTCAACATCAATTCGTTTTAATTTCAAAATATGTTTGAGACACATTATATTGTTTCCTAACATTAGTGGAGTATTCTGAATAGAAAAATATAGTATAGGCAACAATTCTACCAGATACTACAGGACATTTTGAACCTGTTTGTCTACCTACTCCTCTGAACTTTTGTTCTGCCCTTCCAAAACAAACTCTTGACAGCGCTGCAAACTCGTGACGAAATCGTCAAAGAATGGCCGAATTCCGAACCGACCACCATCGAGCGAACCTGTCAAGTGGTCGAACCCTCGTCACCTCACCTGAATCCTCGAATCCCGGTGCCCGGAAAGGGGCCTGAGTTGGAACGGGTCTTGACACGGTGCGCTGCGGTGAATCTGACGCGTGCTCCGAATTTCACGTGACGATGACGTGTCGTGCAGACGCGGCAAACTGTCTGTCTACAAATCGGATGGCATCGATTCAATGTGCACCACCAACGAACCTCCCCCCCCCCCCCCCCCCCTACCACCCCCGGGGGCCATGATTGCACACCAATGGAATGCCTACCTCGGCCAAGGGTTGCGGATCGAAGCTCTCGAGTTCGCAACGTAACGATGGGCGATTAACGACACCGCGCTAGACACGATTGGTGGTCGGCCCGGGTCCAAATTGGTACCGCGAAAACTAATGATCTTTTAATCGTGCCTGACGACATCTTGCCCCCACCCCCTCTATTTCCTGCTCTCTCTCTCCCTCTTTACTCCTTACGAAAATTGATCGTTCGTGCCGATCGTGAACAGAAATCGAAACCAGAGCAGGTTCTCGGTGTCTTCAATTGTAGTTGTTGTGGTTGGATGTTCACACCATTTGCAATTTCGCGGCTTGAGAGCGTGAGAAAAAATGCGCAATGCGCCAATAACGGTCACCGACACCGACCATAGTTTGTTGCACCTGAAGGAAAGGGTAAACTACAAACGAATGTTTAGCGATTCGATGTGGTTTCTGTAATAGCTGCAGGAAGTGGCATGAATATGTTTCTGGTTTTTGTTTTCATTCTAACGGTTTGATAGTGTTTTGTAAATGAACCTGTATTGTAGGGTTTTATTTTAAATAAATTAGAGTAATTTATCGATTATTAGTCTTCTTTGCTAGTGTACTTAACTCAAACCACTTTCAAGTGTAATCAGTTTGTAAATATGTCTTGGTAAAAACAAAAATTCTTTTGTCCATTTATGTTTATTTATCGTGTTTTATTTTAATTATATTTGTTTTAAATTATTTGTGAAGTATAATTAATTCATTTTCTCCCCATTAATAATTTTTCAAAATGTTTACATTACATATTTTATTTGAATGTCTTTTTTGTTAGTTCTTGTCATAAATATTCTTTCCTAAACCCCACGCTGACGCTAAGGTAAGCCGTTCTATACTCCATCAGCAACAGTAAATCAGCTCGCCTATCTTTTATCACACTCATCATCATCATTCTCATCGTCGTCGGGCGTTGCGCTCGCACATCCTTGCGTCACTCATCGCGGCGTGGCGCCCTTTTCGACGCAGCGACCACATCTCTGACCATAGAACCTAGTCTGCACGTGAACACGATTGCTAAACTCGCGCTAGCCGACGATCGAGCACATCCCCTCCCCCCCACTCCCAGGGGCCCATGGTCCGATTTTGCAGCATTTAATTAGAGCAACGGGGCATCGGGCGTTCGTGGCGCGGCATAAATCATGATTACGACGGGCGTTCTTTGGGGTGCAACCCAACCGGCCCGCAGGTGAATTGCGGTACCCCGTCCCCGAGCGAGGGAAAAGGGGATAGAAAGGCGGGCGGAAAGCGATAAGAATAGCTGCAACTAGCAAACTGCCCTTCAGTCAGTTCCGTGCGCGTAATGTGCAACTCCCTCGAATGCATCACTCTCCGGGGTTCGGGTTGGAGGGACCCCAAAAGGGGAAGGATGCCGCCAAATAGTGGCCATCATCGAGCCATGTTTTTGCCGTTTGGGTTTTGTTTTTTTTTAGTTTGTTTGCAATTTCACAATTACTTTAATAATAGAACATGGCACGATGGCGGCGGCACAGAACCGTGCGGGATGATCTTCCCGTAGCGGAGACATTTAAAGATGCACCAAGGAAGCGTTTGCACAAGCACACGGCCAACTATCTTGCGGACCCGTCTCTCGGCCACATTTGCTGTTCATAATGAAGCATGCGGCAGCCTTAAATCACATCATCTTTTGCGTAGTTTGACTCATTAGCGAACGAATCGACACAAAAACCACAAAATTTTAATCACCAAAACAAAAATGTTAAAAGAAAGCGAAAACCTTACAACCTCTGTTTGCTTTGTGGTTTAGGCACGATTCGGTTTTCCGGACCAAATGATCGAAAAAATGTTATGTTAATTAGGAAAAAAAGTCTTCCATCCCACAAGGGCGTGCCATTTGAGCTGGAAAACTCTCCGTTTTGAAACGAAAATCAACGGAGACTACAATAAAAATAAAAACATCTTGCTCCCTTAACGATGTTTGCGGTGTACTAATGAATGTTTTGAGAGTTATAACTAGTTCAGGGAGATTTTTACTACTGGTTAAGGGTGAACATCTAACGGTACGACTGTTTATTTCGCATCTATAGTCCGTTTGAACCAGATTTGCCGTAACCATAAGTTAAACGGGCCATGTCCAAATGCAATTGTGAGACAATTGAATTTTTCCACACGATTTTTAGGGAGCCAAGGCTCACGCTTTTCCTCTCGGAATGGAAGTCCTGCTAAGAAAATCGTTCGTTTTCCCTTCCATGTTTGCCAGTGTTCTTCGTTCGCTTACGAAAATCTGCGGGGACGAAAAAACATGATAACTTTTATTGCCTCCCCCCCCCCCCCCCCCCACCCTCGTCGGCCAGCGGAGGATCATTTTTGTCGACGGGTCGACCGAAAAAGAACCAAAACGAGGCCACCTTTCGGCAACAAGGCTGGCCTGTGGTCCGGTCCCGGGGACTGTTTATGAATTTTAATTAACCAACAACGCCGGGTGCGCCTTCCGGACGCACGGAGAAACGCCAAGAATAAAGCGACTCCCGAAGCAAACAACAACGGCAGCCGAAAAGAAAGGAAAAAAAACGAACAGGGTATTAATTAGTGAAGTCGAACGAAGCGATTGTTGCCCGGGGAGAAAGGAGAGGGCTCCGAGGGTACTGTCCCTTTTTTCATCCATTTCCTTCCTCATCCCGGCCGGAAGTTACGGATCGTATGCGGGTTGTTGAATTCGAGGGTTCTCTTCGGCCCGGCTTGACTTTGTGTGCATGCGTGGGTGTCTGTGTCGGTGGAGGCCGACGAGAGTACGAGATGAATAATTGACATCCAGAACATAGCCATAAACAACATGTTTAGCACCGAGATTCAGCTTCTCGGAACGGGGCTCGAACGTTCCGTCCGAATGGCAGCCCCCTCGGCCTAGCGCCCATTTAATGAAACACATCTTGATCAGGCACATGAGACTTAAATCATAATAACAACCTACCCGTTCCGGCCGGGTGCAAGGGCGTCCGTTACGTCAAGATCCGTATCGGCGTGTGTGCTGCCACGTCCACTGACGGACGTGGCCCGGTTGCAGCGTATCTCGATCCCAAATCAACCCCAGGCTGATTAGCACGCAATTGTTCACCGGAAGCTGTGAAACTGGCCACCGGGAAAGGGATTTACCCGCACCACGGGGCAACTGCTGTACGGTGTGTAGGTATTTATCACAGTCTTGCAGCACCGGTTGCCAGTGGCAGGTGGAACAAAAGCCCATCCAAACCGCCCCCCGTCCGAGCAAAGAAACGTGAGTTGGGTGAAAACTTCAAGTCTCCACCGGGTTACACGCCGGGTTTTCTCCGTTTGCTCGAATGCATTGCGTACGGGGCGTTTGGACGCAACCACTCGAAACAATCTAATAGCATAATCCCGTCCTCGAGTGGAATTCCTTCCAGAAATCCGAGCGCAGGATCGGGAAACGGAGTGTGTGTGTGTGTGTGTGTGTGTGGCTCGATTATCGAACGATGAGAAATGAGTGTACCCTTGTGTATTTGCACGCCTTACAACCGAACGGCAGGCATCAATCCAATCGCACGAGCAAACAAACCATTCCCAAAACGCAGCCCGGTGCTGGGTAAATACCGGGAGCTAAGAGTGTTTGTACAGGGTCCGTAATTGCACGTACGCTTCGGTTCGGTTTGGTGAACGACGGCTTATACTATTTCCTTCCTTATCGCCTGTATGTTGGCGATATTTCACCGCGTCTAGGGAAAGTTTTATTTTCAAATTCATTTGCGAAAATATTAGTTCTCTCGGAGCCATGTTTGTCAATGTCAGTACGAGCAAAGGCTCAATGCGACGTGGAAAAGGTGCATCTAACTCAGCTGCAGTCCTTCCAACCTATTTGTCCATCCCATTTGTCATCCTGTTTATTAGTGCCAGTTGCGCTCCAGTTTCTCGTGGAGAATTTGATTTGTGTTCCGGTCCAATTCCGGGCTCTGTGTGTCAGTTTCACTAAAAGCGCCACAGGCCGGCGATACTGTTGTGTTGAAACAAGTGATCACGTTCACACCGGAACGGGCACCGGGCGTTAGTTCAGCCTCCTGTCGCGCGTGTTTGCAGTTGGACTAGGACACGTGCGCAAATCCGCGTCCACCAGAGTCGCCTCCTGGCGCATTGCAAATCGTGACATTGAAACATTCGACGTGGCCGAGCGTTCGATTGAATAGTTTGTAGAATTAACAGTGAGTACACGAAAAAACAACAAGCTATGTTGTCGTATTCCCATTCGCGAGATCTCAAGCACGAACCTCGGTTTCAAAGCAAAATACCGTGGTACTCTTCCCGGGCTACGGTGTGTGTTTGGTGTTTTCGCGTGTTTACAATATCATTTCAATTAAATCCTCAATCAGTTGGGAAAACGGCCCCCCCACGAGTGCATCATCCAGTCTCCAGTGCCAAACGCACGACGAGCCCATTCAATCACTGAAGCTGATCGAGTTAACGAGCGGATAAACACATTGACCCGCACCGGAGAGGCCAGGCTGGTTGATGATGTCGGTTCTTCTCTCCTTTTTTTTCCCCGTTTATCTTTTCCTTCTCCCTGCACGAACAGCCAGTTGGCGTGCGGTGGTATGTTGCATTCATGTGCCAGCCTGTTTGAATTTATGCTGTCATTGTGATGCCGTTTGTGCGGCAAACAACGCACGTTTGATTCTACTTTTGATTTTTTAATTCTCCTTTTCTTTGCAAGCTTTGCACAGTTGCATGAGACGACGGTACAATCGGTTGGATTGATAAATAAATACTGTCGAACGAGTTCAAGTACCATCCACTAGACGAAATTTTGACCGATAGCACTACGAATACCAACAACTCAAAAGTTTCTTTTTTTGTTTTATATATTCTGTAGCAATCTATTATATCGACTATCGGTTTATTCCAATATGTCCTATCGTTTATGAATAAAAACAATGTCTCAATTTTATTACCAAAAATTCAAATGTAAATTTACCTCTTTTTAAATAACTACCCATCACACACATTGGAAGTACGGGGAATGTAGCACATTATATTACCAGTGCTTCGAAATTGATTGATGCACTCCACCAAATATGAAGCCGGGAGTGCTGAACCCCGAACCGTTGTGCAGTGAAAAATCCCATTTGCCCACTCCAACCTGCCGAGGGAGAGAAAGAGAGAAAGGGTGAATGCATTCAGGCGCGATGCCATTCTGGAGTTCACTTTGCACTTGTGTATGCACATCAGTCAATGTTACGATGATTGATGTCAGCACTATTGAACCCCTAAGGAGGGGGAAGGACCGGGGGTGTACGATCACGCCACCGCACCAGCACCCTCAAACACTCCACAAACGTTGAAGGGATGCATAATTTTCGCAACCAAAAAAAAACAGTTTATGGGAAATGTTTTTCAAAGTTAGTTCCGGTAACTCGTGCGTAAAGCATGCTGAAAATGATATAGATGGACCAATTTCGTCGAATAGCGATACTGTGAAATATCGGGTCCTTTTTATTTTAATTCCAGCAGAAGTAATGAAGCGGAAAATTATTGCTTCGCTATTACGAGTTTCCAAATCCAATTCCAATTTCATAGAATATCAAATGTTCCGAACCGTACGGAGGGCATTCCTCCGATGCTTTCAATCACGTACCGGGGTTGAGTGGTAACACACACGCAAAAAAAAAAACGCGACCATTGGAATGACGCATAATTTTAAATCATCCTCAACCCCTGCTCGGTCATATCGAAAACCCACTTTGTCTTTCCAGTGTATTTTTTTTTTCATCCTCACCACCCAACAATCCACTACTACTAACATCCCAACGTCCCAACGCGACGTGATCCCCGCCGGTTGCACGCAAGGCAGAAACAACATATTCATGATTATGCATTTTTATGGATTTTGCTACCAACCGACCGACCAACCACCAACTGCGAATCACCCCTGCTGCTGCTGCTCCAGCGGTGTAGCATTATCTGTTCCCGTCACTCGGCATGTGCACCGCACCGGGGGGGGATTTGCATGCCCTTTTGGCACAAAACATGACGCACCGTTTTTACCGAGCTAATCTCGCATGAGCGAGCGAGTAGAGATGGGGGGAGGGCACTTAAACAGATCGCATCTGTGGAATGTAATTCTTTTTCATCTTTGAGACATGTGGAGGGAGGGGGGGGGGGGCGGTGCGGGGGGGAAGAAATCACCCACACCGACGCCGGTGCATTGGAAGGTCAAAATCCAGACCAGCACCGCGTGGTCTTGGGGTGTTGTTCCATTAGAAGAAGCTGCACTGATCGTGCCAAAGTCTGACAATCTCGATCGTGCCCACAAAGAGCCTTTAAGAGATTTCGGAGGTGTTTGGAAGGTTTTAAAGAAACCGCAAAGAAAAAAAAAATCCTCATTAACTTTCGCACCCCACAACTAACCCGTTCCGAAACAGGCAAACTGTAGTCTGACGCCCACAAGGAGAACTTTACCCTTGACAGCGGTTGAGGCGCGGATGCAACATCGGATAAGAATATTAAAAATCCAACTGTGTATTAATCTTCCCTGTTTTTTTCTCTCTCTTGCTCTTTTTCCCCATTTCAGGTTGTTCTTGCACGCCACCCTAATCCCCGCCCAACTGCCGGGTTGCAAAATCACACCGAGGATAATCGAAAAAGGTTGCTCCGTTTGTGTGTTGCTGACAAACATCACCAGAAGCGAAAGCGAGAAAAGGAAACATCACCAACACTACACCGAACTTCGGGCGCAAATGAAGGTCACCGGAGGGACGAGGGTTGAAAAATATCGCTGGCAAACAGTTTGTTAGTTTGTTTGCTAAGTTTCGGCCCGCGTGAGGCTGAAGTGAGTGTCACGTGCGCGCTTCCGATGGAAAATCGGATACCGCCCGGGTGAACCGGAACGCCTACCGACCGTCGACCCGGTCCCACCGACTTCCCGTGTCGGTGGCGAGTGTAAAAACGTACACTAAACTGAAACGAAGCTAAAAAAAGTAACACGGCTGCTCACGTGCTTGTTTATGTTTCCGATAAGTTGTGAAAAATATTTAACGTAGACGCATCGCGCAAGGGGAAACGAACAGGAGAAAAGAAAATCGACCAACGCTTTCCCGCGTGCACACACACACAGACACACACACACGTCATGACGGTGAAGCTGTTCCGACGCGGTTCGGCACGATGCATCGGACTCCTGTCGGCGTTCGTGACGATCCTGCTCTGCCTGTACTACATCTCCATGGGCCAACCGTCGCCGGCCGGATCGGGCCCGTCCGTTGCGACGGGAATGGGCGGTCTGCACGGCAAGGAGATGGCACTAGCGGCGCACCAGAAGCGGTAAGTTTAACAAGCGGCAATCCGGAAAGTACGGACGGACGTACGGCGAAACTTTACGATCCACCGTGCAGGAGATACCCATACTCCATTAGATTGTGTCTCCGGCTCCAAGCATCGGGTCATCGTGTTCATCGTCGTTTCCCATTTATGCCGATCGATTCCGCGGGCTCCCGGAGCCTTTCTAGTAAAACATGAAATACATATATTTTCCACCATTCCAATTCTTTCCCGAGACTGCCTCCGCCTCTGCTCCATCGATCGATTCATCGCCGTCTCGCAGTCAAAGTTTTATGTTTTATTGGATCACTCAACCCCCGGGGATGAGTTGATGGGGCTGGATGTTTAGTGCTGCTCTCTAAATATGAATTTCCCTGAACCGGGTTTGCCCGACACACGAGACACATGACAAACCGCAGGCCCGCGTCGTGTGCGGGAACCAATTTCGGATTGGATTTACCATTAGGATTATGGCGGTTTCGGGCTTAAGTCAAAGTTATGTGACCCTTTGGAATTGATTTCAACCTTCCCAAGTGGCGGGGTGGGAGAGTCGCCGAGGGACGTTTTATTTGCTACCCCAGTGAGGTAGAATTTGTCAAATTTCAGTGCTGTTATATCGTCCCTCCAACAGAACGGATCCGACTTGAAGTGTCTGGTTGATCCCTGTCGTTCGAAATTGACACTCCCGACTCCATTAGGAAAAGTCTGTCACCGTGTTTGTCTTTCCCTGCGGTCATTAGAAGAGCCAATTGTATTGAACATATATTAAGCATTCGCCCACAATGTCTTCCACAGAATACGGCTCGTGAAGCAGCTCGTTCGAGAAAAGTTTCTTTATCTCCAGCCACCGAAATTATCCACCTTGTCACACGACGTTGTGGAGCTTCCTTAAATTGTTTGTTATCACGACACGCTCTGGCCGAAGGATCTGGAGGGAGGGAAAACAACCGAAATGAAGCATCACAGCTCTCAGTTGTGTCACATGGCGACGAAAAAGTCAACCCTATACATCACCGACATACACACACGCGCAGAGAGAGAACTTTAACCATAATTCTTCCCGTTGCCACTGGTGCCGTCGGGCTTTGGGCCATTAACTGGCGAACTGCGGAGACAACCTAGAGGAGAAGTAGCGCCAACGCACATTAGGGATGCTTGTCCAGAGAGAGGGAGGAAGGGGAGATTTCTTTCCGCCCGCCGGCCACAGCGGAAGCGACTCGTATCGCCTAATGGGCAATAGCTGGTGTCATATTTTCGGCCCCCCTTGCCGTACAACTTCATTCCCGGGAGCGGAACGCGGGACATTATATTTCAGCGTGGAATCGATCGAAAGGCAGCATTCGAAAAAGACACACGAACGAAGGGGGGAGGGAGGAGGGGTGTTGATGGACGATGTGCGGAGGTGGGTTCTCCGGATGCCCAGATCGTTGGCGGAACCATACATTATCCTAGCGTTCCTCCCGGGCACTCCCGCGCGCTCACTTCCGGCCAAATATGCTTGGAGGCAGTATTCCTCCTCCTCAATCGGGGAGTGCACACACCCCGCCCATTACCCCCCATTCCGATGCTACTTAGAAGTAATATGTAGAGGTCGCCATTCGGACAGGTGACGCTGGTGGCGGAAGGGGTGGAGTGTGGTACTGTTCCAAAAGCAGCATGCCTTTATCTAAGAGCAATAAAAAAATCACATAAAACGAGATATAAGTGAGCATAAATATTCCTCCTGCACGCTCCAATACATTCGAAAACTGGTCTGGCTAGTGTAAGCATCCGCTCGCCGACACTCACACCACCCCATTTCTTGCGTTTAAGCCCTTCTCTACACCCATCGCCCGCCTTTTATACCCACGGGGGCAAGTGTAGTAAAATGTGCCGGTACGGGTACGTACATTAAGCACCGAGTGTCTATGGAACACGGCGTCGATAACACATATTCTATGACGCTGGCACGTGGGGTGATGTTGGAAAGTTCTCACCAGCATAAGTCGTGCTGGGCACTGGAGCCCTGCTAGGCTAATCGATTTGGGCGACTATTGCTTACGCTTCCAGCTGGATATACCTATTTGGACCATCCGGTTCCTGTCTTGGCATGTTGGATAACTTTAAGACTCATCCCTGCCAAAAAGATCTGTAAAAATGGTTGTTCTTCGTTGAAAACCATTGGTTGCAGTTTTCGAAAACCATTTGTTAAAGATGGATGATCTTTAACAGGTTGAGTAGCAAGCGTTTTAGCTTAATTTTTAGCACAATCGTTTTAATTAAAAATTGTTTATAATATTTGTCAAACCGATGGTTTTCGAAGACCAAACAAAAACTTAGCTTCCCAAGTAACTTATTTTTAATATTACTATAGTTTTTATGATGCATTTTCATATATTTATGGGTCAAACATGTTGTAGAACTAATTGCTGCTGTCATCCACTTTTGCGTGACGTGGTACTCAACGTGTTAAAACTTTATTTTTACATATCGTCGTGCCAAAGCTTTTCCGATATTGTCTAGCTTTTCCGATATACCGTCTTGAAAAGAGGCCGAAGGATGCGTCCTTCGATCCTTTTTATATTATCTAAAAAATGTTCTAAAACAAGCGTGGTAGTCGAAGTGTTAATTCTTTGTGAGTTTAGATTATTATATTAACACGTTGACTGCCAAGCGATTTTAGCTCACTTTCTTAGATCAATCTTTTTTAATAAAATTTGCTTAAAACATTTATTAAATCAACGTTTTTTGAAGGCGAAACAAAAACTTAGTTTCACAAAGAATTGACATAAAATATTTTTATAATTTTTATGTTGCATTTTCATTTATTTATGGATAAAAAACTTTTTAGAAATTTTCAGAACTATCACGCACTTTTGGGTGATATGGCAGTCAACGTGTTAAAGTGGATTTAAAATAGAGTTAAACTTCTTCTTCACTTCGCATATCATTGTTACATAAACGTTAAATAATAAAAGTTTTTAAAACATCTAACTTCAAGTGTATAACTAGCCTCCAGCGGGACTAATATCAAGCAATTAGAAATGCATTTAGCCTGAGGCTAAAAATACCCAGAGCTCCACTTATTTTACTCTCCGTCCCCCATCAGCTGTCCATGCGACAATTACAACAATCTTGTGCCGGGTGAAGTTGTGGAAAATCTTGGACCAACTTGGGTACAACCGTTAGCAGCACTGTCCTTACGACCGGTACGTGCGGGACGTGCGGGACGTGCGAGTGCTTCACAATGCCGGAAAAAAGAAAAGAAACAACCGAACCGAACTACAAACTTCTTGGTCAAACGCATACCACCGAAGCGAGATGTGTTCGAAGTAATCATTTTCTTCGCGACGACGACGACAATGTCCTCGTCGGAGAAGGAGTTACACTGCTTGCGTACTTGTGTGCTTACAAAGGGTGTTTTCCTGTCGGTTTGAAGAGAGTCCCAAGGCCCTCCAGGGGGACCAACGAGCTTCCTGGAACGAGTGCCATCGGAAGAGGGCCGGGAAAAACGGAACAATTTTCCCTTTCTGCCCTCGGAAGGGCTCCTGTGTTGTGTGCGGTTGCCGGTGTGCTTTCCCTTTGGCAGAATCTTACAAAGTTGCACTGGAAACGAACCATTCTGCCGCTTCGGATGGCTGCCATTCGATTGCTTTCCACCTCGAGGTTGGGGAAAACTTTCCGCCACGGGACGCGATTCGATTCGTTCCGGGTTTGGCCCCCTCTGTTTGATGATGAAAGTTCACCGTTTTCCACCGTCCTCCTCCCGGAGTGGCCATGAGTTTGCGGTGAAAAAAAAACTGAAAAAGGAAAAACCGTAACACAATTGAGAAATCCACTTACCATCTTGCGAATGGCACTCGAGAACGGGCGAAGGCCTTGAAAGTCAAAATAAATAAATTGTTTGATAGGCAATTACGGGCAACAAATGGCTGGAAGGGCTAAAAGGGGAATACGGAAACGGAACGGAAGGCTCCCTTAGGGTAGGATAAAGTTTTCCCAAAGACTCTACCGACGCAAGCGGAGGCAAATTGATCTATGATTGTTATTGCTCGCCGGTTAGGCTGTAAAGAGTGGTGTTTTGTTGTGGAAATAAACAGTTGTACTGTTTAAATTAACTTTGAACCGCATGATTACCCCCCGAGAACCATACCGCAGACCTGTGACCTCTTAGCGGTTAATGTCCAAAAGTCTTCCGAGTGTTAAGAAAGCCTATGCGATAAGCAATGGGCACGCGCTTGTTCGTTTCTTTGAACTCAACCTTATTTGACGCTAGATGACAATCTGCGCTGGGTCACACAATTTTAATTACTTTTCCACTCGCCGAACACCAAAGCGTCATCCGGCTCGAATTAGGTGCACCCGTTTTGCCTCAGAGATTTGGAATCAAGTCAAGCCACCAACTGACTGTTTGGAGACCCGGTATTACCCTTCTTGCCGCGTGCCGGAAGGTCGGTTTGGCGAAAAGGACGAAAAGAAAACCTGATCGCTATCGTGCCGAAGCCTCGGCGAGGCAAAACCCGGCGGGTTGCGTTTATTTTGCTCTCCCGCTCGCTGCCAAGTGTTTGTTTTAGAAAACTTTGCCGCTGACAGACAGACAAAGTGATTCCCAAAGCCAAAAACCGAGCCGAGGGCATCGGCACGAACGGTGGACAAAGGCGGACGGCTTTCGGGGCGCTTTGCCATAGTTTTCTTTGGAAACCACCCCCTGTCCCGGACTGGCTTTGATGTGAACAAAAGACGCCCCCTCGATGCGGGGTCAAACGGTGCATAAACACAGCAACACCGCACCAAACCGGTTGCGGTTTAATTTTCCCCGGCCGGCATTTGCTCCACTGAACCGTGTACCGTTTACGCTTTGGTTAGCGATTTGACGAAAACGCAACCAAACGAAAGCCGGCCGCAACAGAAGAAAAGTCATCCAAAGATTGGTTTTGCGAAAGTCTACCCTGTTTCGTCGGGGGAGTGGTGCGATGTGGTAATGTAATTACGGATCGAAAGTAGATGCGAACTTGCAGCCTCGCCGGAAGTGCGTTGGCTTCTGATTATGCAGATTCACTTCGTCCGCCGCTCGATAATCCTATGTTTTTTTCAACTCTGCCATACCAAGGACGACGTGAACGCAACGAGCCCGGAACCGAGCACATCCCTTTCCCGAGAGACGAACGGTCTAATCCTGCTCAGGTTCATGTATACCGATAAGTTCGGTTTGTCGTCTGTCAACCGGATCGTATGTCTCTGTCGGAAGCGGACCGGCAACTGCATAATGTTTTCCCAAAAGCCGCAGAACACGTCGAGTTTCCTTCTTGGTCGACGGACACGGTTCCTATGTGGTTTTGCAATAGGTTTGGCCGGGGAGGAAAAACTTTACGTCCTTCCTTCAGTTCAGTTGAAGGTTTTGCCAAAAAGATTTATAGCGAGAACCATTTTTCAAATTGCAAAATCCAAAAATTTCAATATCATTTGATATTTAACATAAATCAATTCTATTACAGAACACAGTTTAGAATTTAATCGAGGTTAGATGGTTGTGCAAGAATTCTTAACACGTTGAGTACCAAGCGTTTTAGCACACTTTTTTAGTACAACCTTTTTTAATAAATTTTGTTTGTTACATTTGTTAAAACAATGGTTTTCGAAGACCAAGCAAAGATTTAGACTCCCAAATAACTTCTTATTGATATTACTATAGTTTTTATGTTGCATTTTCATTTATTTATGGGTCACAAACTTTTTAGCTGCTGCTGTCACCCACTTTTGAGTGACTTGGTACTCAACGTGTTAAAGTTTTTCCATTCCTTATATTTTTTCTTCCTTTCTGTTGTAGAATAAAATTCCCCTTCGCAATGGTTAAACTTTAATAAACTTCGAGGCTTCATCGGATACTCATGAAATCACCTCGTTTACCAAAAACACTCAGCTTAGTCCCAACTCAAACGGTGTCATCCTCCAAAGCATCCTTTCCGATTGCAGCGGATCGTAAATTTAGCTCTTCTTTGTAGCTTTCCTTTTGCCACGTTTCTTAGCCTCCGCCGCCCTTGTCAACGAGTTCGGGTGCGTCTTCGTAGAAAAACACATTTCTACCCCACGTTTGTGCCGGTGACAAACTCAATTGAAATCCATTTTTTTATCTCTCTCCCCGAAAATGCCACTCCGATCAGAAACGCCATTGGGGAGGGTAGTGCTTTTTCCGGCATGAAGAAAATGGCATGGAAATGTGGGTATAAAAAGTGCGGAGACATATTAGATGATCACGTGTCTATCACGATGCGCTTCAGCCGAGAGGCAGAATACGCGGGACTTCTCATGCATCCAATGCTCGTACCGAGAGTCTGTCATCGGCATACTTTGTCAGAACCCCGATATCGAACCGGTTGCGCAGTGGTGGTAACGCCACTCGGAAAAGCATCGACGGAGAAGAAAACCGAGATGGAACCAGCCAGAATCCGCATTGTCGAACAAATTGGGTTACAGACACACACACATACACGACACGTGCCGGGGACGTATGGTGAACCCACACTTTCCCACGTTGACATCGCAGGTCCGCATGTGACATTTTCCGGGCGGACATTTTTAAAAGCGAACATCAGTCCACCTCACAACGGATGGAACGGAACGATCCGTGTTCGAACATCGGTGTGCCCCGAGTAACCTTTTGCCCGGCCACATCGGTTTGATCGTTGACGAGCTTAGCACCGGTTCTGCCACTTTGTCTCCCCCGCTAGGCCTCTCCCCCTACCCTTGTGTCGCTCGTAAAGGTCCGGAACAGCTGCACCGGTTCGCTTCTTTCCTCGTCGCGCGCGCCGGAAATCCATCGGCCATCAATTGACTATCGGGATTTCAACCGGACGCGCCATTCGCACCAAACATTGTCGTATCATCATCATCATCATCATCATCACCCGTCCATCTGTGACGCCATTTCCAAGCGGGTCGCAATCAGCTCCCGGTGGCTTCCGGTCGTCCGTACGGCTGGCAGAAACAATTGTGGTGATCACTTGGGATTTTCATGAAGAAAATGGACATCGTCGCAGCGTCCGGTTCCTGCTACGTGACAGGCGTTTCTCTTCCCGTACGTTTGGAGAATCCTAAACGACAGTGAGTGCAAGAAAAAAAGGGGGAACAAATCGCACATCATTCTCGCTCGCATCAGAACTCAAATTATTCGTGAACCACCGCTTCCTTTTTCCGTAGACTCCGAGCCATCGCAACTCCATCGGGTGTGGTCCTGGTCCGGTGAGACATTTTATGGGCCACGATGCTCGCTACCCACCCCGTCCTCCGGCATCACCTTGACCGGACACTAATGGACGGAAAGGCAAACACATCCACCGACAAGCAACACCGTCGGGGTTTGACTCACGATACCGATAACCGAGAAACGAAAAGAAAGGACCCGGTCTCTTCCGACCATCGCTGCGATAGGGAGCAGATTTCACGTCGACTCTCCTTCACGGTGGGAAGTTTGTTAGAAAGCAATTGGATTAGATGCCGCCGGTTGATCTCGCAGGACACACAGTGCAGTCCCTTCCCCCTCCTCAGTGCACCGTCCATCTTCCCGAATACGGTCCGCGACGAGCAGTATCTCGTCGTATCGTACCACTGTTTATATCGTGGTCTATTTGATTACGGCCGCATCGCCGTTGTGGGCCAATCGGGGTCCGGCTTTGTGTCCGCCACACATTTGCGACCAGCAGAGCGATCGCACCGACTAATGTTGTATCCGTTTTAATGACATCAAGCTGTGGAGTCCGGAGTCAGATTTGCGACTCCCCAGCCAGTCGGACGTTAGGTTTTGTTCCTTTCATTTGACTTCAGCAGAATTAGGGTCAATTATTGTACAGAACTGTGCTGGAACTGTATGCGGATGGATTGTACATGGGAAACTTTTATTTAGAAAATGTAAAAAAAGCTTTATGTAGTTTTTATGATTTTAAGACTTTTTTTTTAAGTTCTCTGAGTCAAATCGATGCTAAAATCATATACCTTTTATTTTAATCTTTGTTAAAGTTGTTTTAACAGTCAACGTGTTTTAACAGCCGAACGTTTTTAGTACACTTTTTAGTACACTCTTTTTTTGACTAAATTTGTTTATATAATGTATAAAACAGACGGTATTAAAGGCTTTGCAAAGACTTAGCTTGCCAAAGAATTAATTTTTAATATTACCATAATTTTTATGTCACTTTTTCATTTATTTATGGGACAACAACTTTTTAAAACTAATGACAGCTCGTTATCAAAAATGAGATCCAAGGCAATCAACGTGTTAAAGATTAATATTTGCCAACATATAGTAAGAAGCAAAACTAACAAAACTGAATTAACAAAACATTTTATTCAATAAACAATTCATGTGAAAACTTAAACTCATAGTTGAACGCGATTTATACTACCAACTTCTTAACAATTATTGCATGTACAAGAAATAGATAAACATGTAAAGTATCACCAGTGTAGAAAAGATTGAACTGAATGGATGGAAATGTAAATTGTCACCATCTCGACAAAGTAAACGTACCAAAAGCACCAGCATTCCAGTCCGTCGCCATTTGCGCGTGTTGTGATATATGCATTCCATTCTCAAAGGAGTTCACCCTAAGCTGTCCTGGGAGATTTCACCTCGTCGGAAGACGCTTGCAACAATCCGTGTCGACAATTCAACATTTTATTGCCATCACTCACCGTCCGTCCGTCTGTCACGTGCACACGCGGATCAGCCAACTCCATGGCTCGTCTCCCATTCCCCACCCCTTTTCTCTGCGGGGAGGTGGCAAATTGTCACCGATTGACAACGCGCGATGGTCATAAAGGTTCCGAAACCGTTTTATTTGACGCCAGCATAATCGCACCGTCACCGTCATCGAGTACGAGGTGGAGGAGGGAGAGGAGGAGAGATGGGAGGGTGGCAAGTGTCTACCGCTCATATCAGACGTCAGTTTCCCGCGATTCGGTCGGTTGCATTTCCTCGCGCTCGCTAGTAATGGACGAGGGCGACCGATGGAGGCGCCTGGTGTCTGGTGAAACGGGGGAATATTTCCAATACAATTTCCGTCGTTCGCTTCGCTGGACGATGCCGTGCGGAAAACGGAGGGGGGGCTGGTGGAATATAGTAAAATACGTTTCACATACAAACATACCCACATCTATACACACACACACCTACTCCCCCAACACCCCGACCAACCCTAAACGATTGTTTGTGACTCTCGATTGGGTCGTTTCGTGTTCGGAACTGCGCTTCCTCCACCACCCTCGCCCACCCCCAACCACACGCTCTTCGGTGCTGTTCGGAAGCTTTTTTGGTATTTTATTTTTCCCACAAGATATTGAAAATTCACAATTCACCAATTCCCGTTCGGGCGGAAAAATCATTCAACAATAAATAAAACCGGGCAACATCGCGCAAAGTTTGGGTCCCGGCTCGTCCTAGCGTTGCCCGAAAGGAAACTCCACCGGCGGAAACGAGCGTGGCAGCGTAGGGGTTGCGCGAGTCAGTAAGTGGTCTGTTTTATGTTCCACCAATGGACCACGCTCGACGTACGTCACACGCTGTGTGCGTCGGACCGGTTCCGAACCATTTCCTTTCATCGGGAACCCCCGACCGATCCGGCCCTTTAAGCCGCCCCGCGTTACAGGATGTTTGCTTTGACATTGCAACATTCGTGCTCATTTTTACTTGGGAAAACCAGAAGAATATAAATTCCAACATTTCTCGGCGTTCGAAGTTTCGCTGATGAAAATGGGATGACAGAAAAACAAGGGACAGTTAAAAGAAAGTATCCAGTATCGATAGAACTGGAAATCGTGCCGCTGGAAAACGTATCACTTCGGTGCACTAGAACGGTAATAAAATTCGCGCCAGCATAGCTTTCGCGGGAGTCGCAAAAATAAAAATAAATGCCGCGACAAAAATTGTCCCCAAAGCTCTCGTTCTCTCTCTCTCTCTGCATTCCGGGTAAGCGACCGCAAGCCGCCGGGAAGAAGCGCACGGGTAACAATGTCGGTCGGAAGAAAACAAACGATCACAGACGAGGTTTCCAGGACCGTTTGCGGGACGACGACGATGTGAGCATCCATATATTTTCGCATCATTAAACGCTCATAATAAAATTTCGAATAAAGAAAGCAGTCGATAAAATGGAGCGGATAAAATGAAAAACATGGCCCTTTGCAGCATTTTTGCCCGGCAGGATTGTTTGTCAACGGAAACGTGTGCGCTGTGCGTGTGTGTTTGTGAAGGATTCTTTTTCCACTTTTTTTGAAGGTTTACTTTTTTTCTTCTTTATCCAACCTTCTCCGCCCAGCTCGCTGGACAAATGACAGATGGTGTTGCCGGGTGGTTGGGGGGGAAGAGAAGGGGGGGGTTAGATTTTCCATCGCCGGGTCGCTTTGGTCACTATCTCGCACCGGAGATTCGCTCCCTTCATTCCGAATCGAGGGCGATCTCCTTTTATGGCTTTGAAGCATCCAATTTTCATTGTTAGAAATTGTCCTCAAGTTTGATAGGGAAACTGTTTCTCCTCTTTCTCCTCTTTCTTGCTAAATCCTCGTGTCATTCTTATTTGTAGCCGCACGCACTTTGTAATTAAATCCACCTAGTTTTGGTCCGTAATAGGAATGGACATCAACTCGCTTTAATGGCGCTAGGTTCCATTCTCGTCCCCGGGATCGTTAGGAAATCCTAATAAGCCCGCCCAAAAGCGTGCCATACTAACACTTTTCAGTCAATCATAACGAGAAGCTGTCCCCAAAGTCCACCGAGCTGATGGACATAAAAAGAGAAGGGAAAAACAAGCACACCAAGCAGGCGAGGAAAGTTTGCCAAAAGTCATCACGCCGGAACAAGGATTAGGAAGGGCGGGATTGGTGGGGGTGGGTGGTTGTAGAAGGGGCCAAAGTTTATGAAATTTTATGGAATGTCATCAAAAATTACTGTCCAACTGGGTGGAGTGGGAAAAGGAAAAGGTTCGTTTGTTTATTTTCGCCCACCCCCTTTCACTCGACGCCGTTACCCTTTTCCTCAGCGTAAGCGGATGGTCAACGAAAGTTTGTCCATCGCCACTCTTCCTCTTTCCGCCCTTTTGAGGGGTGGGAAAGAAGTTACGCCACACAATGGCGGACACACCGGGGCTTTTTTTTTTTGATAGTGCGCCGGATAACGCACCGACATGCCGGGATGGAACCTGGACCGGCAGAAGGAAATGAATCCGTGTGAAAGTTACGACACTTTCAGCTGTGTGTTCACCGAAGCAAGTAGGAAACCGACACAAAAGAAGAAAAGTCCCCAAAACTTGAGTACGAAATAAAACCTAGAGCCAAACGAGCCGGACGTACATTCTGTCGTCTTCGCCGTCGTCGGTACGTTAAAGTAACTCGGAGAAAGGTGGTAAGATCAGTTGCATGATTAATAAGGACCGTTGGAAAATCGAAGGTTGCCCGTCTGTGTCGGCTTAAAATAGAACCTCAATCCCCTTTTGCCGGAACCCCGCACGGCCGGAGAAGAAGTCACTCCGGGTTCGGTGCCGATCATTACTGTTCGACCTTTCGACATGCCCATTTGCACAATGAATCCTTAATTTATTCGACATATTACACACATACTTGCGATAAGAGAAGGTACAATTTTGTGAAAACCGAAGCCAGCTGCTTCGGAAGGGAACGAACCGTGTGTTGGCAAATGCACTGTATCGTACCCCAAACGGTCTCCGGAATTACCGGCGTCCAAGTGCCGCACTCGAAATGAAAGTCCCCATCGGCAAGCCAGGGGCCCGGAGATGATTTGAGCAGCCGGAAACAACTGAACTGTGTAGGGTTCTCCACCCGCTTTTGTGACGCCGGACAATCGGAATCGAAAGCGCACAAGAGTGAACCGCATCAACTACTACAATGACCGCTGGCCGGGGAGGGGGGATTGGGTTTTGTCCGGGCCATACAATTCAGACGAGACCAATGAATAGTTTTTCTCGGAACGTCACAAGAACGAAGAGCTCGTACTTCTGCCACTTCCGGGATGCCAATAATATGCAAATCATTGACGTTACTTGCTCGGTGATTCGGTTATCCAATCCACCGCCCCCCAATTCCCCCCTTTCGCGCTCACTTCCGGTTCCCATAATGACACCGGGGTGGCGTCGTATGTGTAGGAATAAATTTGAATATTTCAAAATTTGCCACCCAACGGTTCTAGCTCCACTCCGATTTTCCGATGGCCACCAGACCAGACCAGCCAGACAAATGACCATCACAAATAATGAAATAACAAACACTCCACACCCACCGAAACAAATGGCCCTACTGCCTGACGAACTTTTGACAGGTCAAATTTGGCCGGTTGACAATCTATTCCGATCCCGCACCTTCCGAACTGTTGTTTCATTTCCCTCGTTTTTTTTTTGTTTTCTTCTCCCCCTTCCCAACAGGTCCAACGGAGCGGGTGGTGTGGGGCAGCATACGGGCCCGAATGCAAATCACTCGTGGCACAGTTGGCTGCGGAACAGCCTCAGCTCGATCGGTGGTGTGGCTGGCCAGCGGCACCATCGCATTCCCGGCTCCGACGGTGAGAACGGACGCGCTGTCGACACGGACGAGTTCGAGGACGGGCCGGGTGGGGACGACGGTGGAGGTGGAGGGCCACTGCCTCGCTTCGGCAGCCGGTGGGACGAGTGCAGCGCACTGCAGGAAGCGGCCACCGACATCAGCACCGTTGATGAGTATGGAAAATTTGATTTCCAGGTAAGTTCACTTCATTCCGTCGCCGGCGGGAGGGGAGGTTTAAGGTGGTGGGGTTCATTCCAGTTCGTTACACCGTCGGTGCCCTACGGGAGGGAAGCTTCCGATGAACTTCCACGGAGGAGCGATGAATGGAGATGCAAATTGTCCTTTAATCACTTCGATTTCTTATTAGTCTGCTCATCCGCCCCGAAGCGGGCAGAGGAATGGCAAATTCGTTTGCCAATCACACACCCACACACCCTCCCTTTTCTCTGTGCCCATTTCTTCAACGTTCACACCCCCGTGTGCGATATATAAGTGAGTGTGTGTGTGTGTTATTACTTTAGCTCTACACCACACGAGGACACGATATGCAAATGCCAGCCCGGCGAAGGGACGAAAGCTTGAGGGACCCGTCCGAGATAAGCATTTGGGAGAGGGAAGAATATTCATATATGCGCATAAAATATTGCTACAATTTCCACAGGAACTTGTGCCTTATCGTTATCAACGCTCGCTGGGAAGAGGGAAAAACTCGCCGGGGGGAAATCATCATAAGGATCATTCACAGGGTTCCGATCTCGCTAGCGGGGAAGCTCGAGGGAAAAGCAATCGAAGCTTGGTGTTACCTATTTCTCGCACCCCTCCCCCACCCCCGTATCCTACCCTTGACGATAAGTGAGAGTGTTGAAAACGATTTCCATCAACATCGGATGAGATTTGATGAAGGCGATAAGGTCGAATAAGAAATAGTACGATGCATTTGGTGCGCAGCTTGAAATGAAACCGATTACATGGAGAAACCCGTTTTTCATGTTTTCCTTGTTTCTTTGGGTATATGTTTATCCTTTAAAAATGATCATAAGTAGAAGAGTAAACGAGAAACCACCGTTGAAAATACGTTTATCAAGTTACACAAAGTTGATCATTGCTAGTTTGATTATCTTTGTTTGGTTGCGTCAAATGACCAATTTGTTATCAATAATCGTCAGTTTTTAATTCTAAATATAAATTACAAAACGTGTGCAAAGTCTAGATCATAGCTTTATTCTGGGTATTTTCATAATATTCCTAAGTTTTGTTGTAATTTTTACTCACATAAATGTTTAAGAAAGTTTCACTTTTCGGTATAAAACTTGAAAAAATCGATGAACATTTTTCAGTTCAAGCCACGATTTTCGCAAACTTTTTTCAAACTCTTGTCCAGCAAAGTTGTACAGGAAGCACTCATCAAAACCAACCCAAAAGAATAACATTTTAAAGAAAATATTTTTTGAACCGAGCTTTTATTTTCTACAAGTGAAAACTATACTAAAGTTTGGCATACAAAAAGGTATTTCAGTAAAAAGAATAAAAACTAATGTTAGTAAAGCGTTTGTTTTTTTTCATGGTTTTCGATTTCAGTTTAACCATTCATGATTATGGAGGTATCTCCGAAAGGTAGAAGCTCACGATAAGCAGCACTATCTAAGGGTAAATATTCCGTTCGATGCCGAAACCCCCTGATAGGCGATCCTGATGAGCTGCTGAGCCCACTAGGGAAACAATCCGAGGGCATCCGAGGCCGTTGCGAGGCCAAACTCAAACAGAGGAAAATTGCGTCCGGCCTGCCACCCCCAGCGTCACCCAGCGGCCAGTTCCGTTAGGATCGGGAGTCTTTTATTCTTTCGTTGAAATGTGATGACCGCATCGTTGTGGCAGTTACACAAACGCCGTTTCCACGGTGGAACCATCCGAACGGCAAAAGAGCAGTCCCCGAGGGCGGTTGGGAGAAGTCAGTCGGTTCTCGGTTGACTCGCCTCCACCCCCCAGGGGGGGGATGCTCGCCCCCGCCGGAATTCCGTCTGCCAATGGGACGCAACGAAAGAGCCCTCCCTCGGGACACAAGGAGACTACGGCGGCATGGAGACGGGGTCTGGGCGAGGGGAAACACAATTTGCTCTGTGGCGAATGTGGCGGTGCAAGTTTAAACCATACAACCGTCCAAACCGGCGTTGTTGTAGCCCTTTTCGGGTTCGCACGGTGGGCCCATTCTGTGCGCCGACCATCGCCGATGGGTTTTGCGGTTTGACTGACTTTGGACCGGCCCTCCAGGCGTAAGTCAGCGTCGGCTCGGACTCGGAGCACTTAAAGGACACCCGGGCGGACGACGGTGAGTGAATAGATCACCGGTTCGCCGACGAGCGATGCACTCCCCGGTGGTTGGCCGTTGCGAAAAAAGGTCGTTTGAATAATTCCGTAAAACCAACAATGAAAGCTCGGTTAGTTTCCGCAAGCACCGACTGGCTTCGGGATGGAATTGCCGGAGTCCTGTTTCCAAGCCTGCCCTAGCTTTGGGCAAAGGGGAGCACTAAAAGCCACTTGTAATGTTGCTGACAGTCCGAACTTTAATTGCTGTTTAGAATTTCATTTGCAAAAGGTTGTTTGAAATGATTGTTAACACCTTCTAATGATTAATGTTATGATATCTTGTACGCTTTTTGCTTTATTTATAATTAAATATATGTTTTGTAAATTTATTCTCCTATTTCCTTAAATAAAACATTTGAAACATGAGACCCAGAATAAAATGGATTTAATTAGCTTGATCTATTGATTCGAATGGCACCATTTTCCATGATTAACTGCGCGGACGCCATTACGCCAAACACAACGATGCATGTGAAATTGAAACCCGTTTTGTACAATTACGTGCGAACGCTTGTATTTACGGCACATCCATTTAGTCGTAATGGAGCATCCAGTTTCGGCATTTAATGTAACAATGTCGATTATTACTACTTTTACCCGCTAAGCGCCTCGGCACAAATTACCATTTTGAAATGAATATAATGCGCTCAATGCGTTGTTATTTATCTACTGTGAGTTCAACATAAATCAGCACTGGGTGAACATTTGGCCACAAACTTCATCATCACGTTTCACTCCCCCACCCTCTCCCAACCTCTGACTGATTGCAGAATGACGGACCTGAACCTGACCTCACTCACTTTGCCATCGACAACACGAAACACACTGACTCGGACTCTGTCAAAGGTTCGTCGTGTGTAATTGCTCGTTTTTAATTTCCCACCCACTACTCCCCGTCAAAAACCCACCCCCGGGCAAGGGAGGACAATTACCATCGGAACTTATGCGAGCGCCCAGCTGACTGCTTGGCTCGACACACGGAACTCGAGTGTTCGAGAGTGCCGAATGAATGTTTTACGATCCGCGCACGTACGCACTCCGGTTTGCCGGTTCCGATGTCTAATGGCTCGCAATGGTTTCTAAATAGCGCTGAAGCCCCTTGGTGAGGTTCAGCTCCAAATTGACGCTGTGTGCGCGATTTTCGATTACTCGCTAATTAAGCACAGTTTAAGTGTTATTACACCGGTAAATCAAGGGTTCCCGCGTCCCAGTTGGAGGGGGTGTCTTTTATCGTTACATGATTAGTGCCACTGTGGAATGAAAAGCCCTCTACGGTTTCCACTTGTTTTTTCTCTCATTTGAACACACTGTTGTTAATTATCTTATAGGTCCGTTTCGGAAGCAGTTGTAAATTGTTAAATTCTCTTTAAATGATAAAACAACCCATTAGAATTTAAAACATTCATCGCAACCTAGTGTTCTAATTCCCATTTTCCCTCTTCGCTTTTCTTTTTCCGGCAGCCCGAATGGATGAAAACAAAGGAATACTGGGACAAGGACTTCGAGTCACGCTACGAAAAGCTACAGAAGGATCCCAAGCGGCCCCCACTGAAGGTACAACATTCGGCGGCAATCAAAGTGGCGATAATTTATGCATAGTTTATTATGCTGCTTTGCATGCATGCCATATAAAATAAAACCGACCGAAAAAAACGACGTCGCGGAAGGCGATAAAATTTACCCCATTTATTCATTGCACCGGTCGGTCGGTCGGCGCGATACATAATCCAAGGCAAACTTTAAAAACCCACCTGTTTCGGGGGTTTGTTTTCTTTTCTTTTTCTTTGCACCTCGTTCCGGCTGTCACAGATTGTCGTCGTGCCGCATTCCCACAACGATCCGGGGTGGCTGAAAACTTTCGTCAACTATTTCCAGTCGGATTCGCGCCAGATTCTCAACCTCGCCGTCACGAAAATGCCCGAGTACGGCAACATGTCGTTCATCTGGAGCGAGATCAGCTTCCTGCAGCTCTGGTGGGACCAGGCGCACCCGACCAAGCAACGGGTAAGTGAATTAACACCGCGGTGTGGTGACCCCCCCTCGGTTTGGGGTGGGTGCCATTTTTGTGTTCCTGTGTTCGAAAGACGAGAACTTCACGACCCCCCACCGGGGTGAAGCGTCATCCTCATCATCAACATCCACTGCATCACCATCGCCACTGCGCTGTCGTGGTTTCGCTTGTTCCGTTTGGCATTCCACGACCAACTTTCCCACGGCGTACTAGAACCAACTTGACCTACGCCAACCGATATGCAACACACAAGCCACACAATTGCGCCAACCGAACCAACGCCAGCTCGCGGTGCACGCTGCGAGGAGAATGCTCGACGGAATGCTGCACGGAAATGGCAAAAATTTTATGATTCACACCCCGGCGTGGCCATTCCAGCGTGCTCGCTGCATTGACCACATTCGAGGACGTGAAACCGTGGACTTACAGACCACCACAGAGTCTCCGAAACAGAGACGAACTGTTCGTTCCCATGGAGGGCTCCGCCACGGGAAGTGCTCGGCACTGACGGGGCGTAATAAAATAGCCCAATAATTGAAGGAAAGTTTTATCAGGAATTAATATTTTACTCACGTCGATGTGCCGTTTTTCTGGATGGCTTTTATCGCTCTCTCTCTCCCCGCATCGGCTGTGGCTGACTTTATAATCTTGTTAGCGGAACGTAGGTCCTCCGACCTACATTTTATGCAACCGACCAGCACGTTGCATTATTGCATTTTTGAGCATCGCCGTCTCTCGCACGGTTATCGCAGGGTAAATGCATGGAGGAACTTTTCACTCCCAAGATGATGATATATTTTCCCTCATCCGTAGCGAAGCCATTGATCTTTTTTTCGGTACTGGATAAATAATTAATGGCAATGCTGTTTTAAAACAATATAGCTTTGGGGATTTGGTTTTCAGTTGGAAGTTTTGCAAGTTTATTTTTGACCGTAAAACCGAGATTTGGGGAAGTAAAACTCGAACCATAAAATAGTGATTCGTATGCAAAAGCGAAAAAATTCCATCAATAGAAATAAATTCTGAATGTAGTAGATATGTTTTGCTAAGTATAAGTACTTAGAGAAATAACAAGGGAAGAATTTTAAAAAAATATAGTTTGAACCCTCGTTTTTGTTTTATAATTTCCAATCGGATTGCAATTCAGATTCGATTTTTATTTATTTCTATAAATTCATCAACTATATGATGATATTATGTGAACGACCATTTCCTTTTCAACTATTTGCTTGTTGTTGCATATATAACTTTAAAAATTCCTCATGTTCAACAAGTTAAGAAATGTCCCTACAATCCGAATCTTGCTGATTATTATGGCCTCCAAATCCTCAGCCGAGACGACATAATAATTTTCTATTGGAAACTACTCTTTTCCATACTTTTCTCTTTCTCATTTTATTCTGTTCTACTGCTTTTAACGAATTCAAATCTATTCTCTACTGTTAAAAGAGGATCTTTTTTTTGAAGTTCCAATAGCTACCATGTAATATTTTGATTTTTTATGGTCGCACAATACATTTGAAATCGCTCTCCAATCATTAAATCTTTTGGTTAGTGTGATCATCGATTAAGTAAAAAATGACATGAAAAACAATGCACACTTTTGCCCGTGAACCGTGTTTTAAAATAGCATAACTTTGGGGATTTGATTTTCAGTCAAAAGTTTTTCAAGTTTGTTTTTGAAAACTTAAGTATAAAAACCATAGCTAAAATTCATTACATTCTGAATACATAGTAAAATGTACTCATATAAGAAAATGTATGATGCATCAATGTTGGGTAAATGAATATAAAAATTTATTTCAACTTGGTGTTAAGACCAATGCTACTACTATCAACATCCGTGGATTTGTTAAAAAATTACTGATAAATATATTTGCCTTTTTAACTTAGTGCAGACATGTCTATTAATATGACAAATTATTTGAATTAACTATGTTGTTCTCTCACTTGACAGATATTGAAGAAACTGGTTCAATCCGGACGACTGGAGATCACAACCGGTGGCTGGGTTATGACGGACGAGGCCAATGCTCATCTTTACGCGATGGTTGATCAACTTATTGAAGGTAAGCATATAAGGTGGTGTTCTGTAAGAAGGGCTTGAATTCAACGCGTGTTCAATCAATTCTAGGCCACCAGTGGGTTAAATCGAACCTTAACGTAACCCCCAAGACGGGCTGGAGTATCGATCCGTTCGGGCATGGCAGTACCGTTCCGTATCTTCTGGCCGCTTCCGGGTTCAAGGGAACGATCATCCAACGGATTCACTACGCCTGGAAGCAGTGGTTCGCCCGCCATCGGTACGGTGATTTCCTTTGGTCGCCATACTGGCAAAGCTCGTCGGCGAGCAGTCGAGCGCATACGATGCTCACCCACAACATGCCGTTCGATATCTACTCGATCAAGCACTCGTGCGGGCCGCATCCGTTCATCTGTTTGAACTTCGATTTCCGTAAGATCCCGGGCGAGTACACGGAGTACTCGATCAAGGCGCAGTTCATTACGCCGGAAAACATCGAAGCCAAGGCGGACCTACTGATGGAGCAGTACTCCCGTACGGCTTCGCTGTTTCCGCACAACGTCGCCCTCATCCCGGTCGGCGATGACTTCCGGTACAACAAGGAGAAAGAGATGGAGCAGCAGTACACGAACTACAAGAAGCTGATCGACTACATCAACGAGCATCGGTCGCGGTACAACGCGGAGATCAGCTTCGGGACGCCGGTCGACTACTTTAATGCGATCCGGGAGCGGTACGATCGGTTCCCCACGCTCAAGGGTGACTTTTTCGTGTACGCCGACATCTTTAACGAGGGCCGACCGGCGTACTGGAGTGGGTACTTTACCACACGCCCGTATTATAAGATCCTGAGCCGCGAGCTCGAGCACAATCTGCGCAGTCTGGAGATTCTGTTCACGATCGCCTTCAACAGGGCGCGGCAGGCGGGCAACTCGAACGCGTTCAAGATCTACGAGAAAAACTACGAGAAGATGATCCTGGCGCGGCGCAACCTTGGCCTATTCCAGCACCACGACGCCATCACGGGCACGTCGAAAGCGAACGTGATGCGTGACTACGCGCTGCGTCTCTTCGAGAGCATCCAGGATACGGTGAAACTGCAGGAGAAAACGATCGAGCTGCTCGTGCAACGTCGCTCGTCGGAGCAGCAACCGCACAGCTTCCTCATCGGGGAACTCGAGCGGGACAATTTCGGTAAGCTGCCCCGTAAAACACCCATCATCGTGACGGAGGGTCGGAGTACCGATTTCATCGTGTACAACGCGCTCGCCCAGGAACGCCTGGAGGTGATCACGATCCGTACGCTAACGCCCCGGGTCAAGGTGCTCGATGCGGGCGGCAAAGCGGTCGACATCCAGATCAACCCGGTGTGGAACATTACCGAAACGTCGTACACGTCGCGCAAGATCGTCCCCTCGGACAAGGAGTACGAGGTGATGTTTGTCGCCCGGCTGGCGCCCCTCTCGCTGACGACGTTTACGGCCGCGTACGACGAGGACGGGTACCAGGGCAAGATGGCCACGCTGTACTGCAACGAGTGTCAGGATGAGAAGAACAAGGTGTTCGAGGTACGCAACAAGCAGCCGGGCGATATCCAGCTGGAGAACTACAAGATGCGCCTGCTGTTCGACGAGCAGAGCGGATTCCTCAAGTCCGTCACCAAGAAGAACATGGGCAAGCAGATACAGTGTGCGATCAAGTTTGCGGCGTACAAGAGCGCCCAGTTCCACTCCGGCGCGTACCTGTTCAAGACGGACCCGGAGCAGCGCAACTCGGAGAAGGATGTGCTGGAGCAGTACGGCGATCTGACGATCTTGATTACGTCGGGCCCGCTGGCCAGTGACGTTACCGCTATCTACGGTCCGTTCCTAGCGCACACGGTGCGCATCTACAACTCGAACAGCGTGCTCGACAGTGCGATCTACATCGAGAACGACATAGACTTCGAAGCACCACCGAAGAACCGCGAAACGGAACTGTTTATGCGCTTCGTCACCGACATCGAGAATGGGGCGAGCGAAAACCCGGAGTTTTACTCCGACCTGAACGGATTCCAGTACCAGAAGCGGGTGAAAGTGTCGGCCATCGGGGTGGAGGGTAACTACTTCCCGATCACCTCGGGCGCGTTCATCCAGGACGATCGTATGCGGCTGACGCTGCTGACCACGCACGCCCAGGGAGCGGCCAGTCTGGAACCGGGCCAGCTGGAGGTGATGCTCGATCGGCGAACGCTCTACGATGACTACCGGGGCATGGGGGAGGGTGTTATCGATAGCCGGCTGACGCGACATCGGTTCTGGTTGGCGCTGGAAACGATCGATCCGGTGACGGTGAAACCGGAGGCCGCCGGATCACCGGAAGCTGCTGCCGCTGCTGCTGCTGCTGAGAACAACAAAGTGGACGAGTATCAGCTGCCAAGTATCTTCGCGAACAGCCTCTCGAACGGGCTGAACTATCCTGCGAACCTGTTCATCGTAGAACGATACGACGAGAGTAACCAGATCGAACTAAACCGGGCCGTCCGACTGCTGCGGGTGCAGTTCCCGTGCGATCTGCACATGCTAAATCTGCGCACGCTCACCGAAAGCAACCTTCCACTGTTCCCCTCCGGCTCGGCACTGCTCGTCCTACAGCGGCAGGGTTACAACTGCCGGATAGGGGGTGACGAAATGATCGGTCACTTCTGTGGCAACGGTACGACCAGCTCGAGCAGTCCAGCGAGCGCAATTGCGCAGGATGGTGGTGGAGGTGGAAGAGATGGTGGTGGTGGTGGTGGTGATCCCAATACCAACGCCATCGACCGTCAACCCATGTCGGACGAACGAAGGCAACTGCAACTATTCCGACGGTTACGGATCGAATCGATCGAAGCGACCTCGCTGACCGGCCTACATCCCGGTGCGAGACTTAGCTCGTACACGGACATCTTCCTCGAACCGATGGAGCTTAAGACGTACAATCTAACGTTTGTGAAGTGAACAGAGCGAGAAACCGGAAACTAGAGAGAAATCCAACCACGACTCATTCCAAGCATTCCACACACACACACACACCCACACACACATGCAAAAGGATCCCATCGAGAATACGTGCATCCGGTCGACATTGCCAGTGCGCTGCCTCTCCTCCCCGGGCTCCCCTCGCGGGGATAAGACAGGGAAACCCGAAGACACCGTTTTCGTTCACACGAAACTGCGGAATCACGTTAGACATAAGCACTACATAGATGAGGAGATGAAGGTGGGAGGAGGGATGTTTAAACCAACGTATTTAGGCAAGTTCCAATAGAGTCTCACACACACACACACACACACACACACACACACACACACACACTAACTCGAGCATATTTGGTCCTTTTCACCTGAAATGGACGCACTGCCCCACATACCAATATGAAACAGAGAAGAAAACTACATTTAAAAATGTAGAATACGTAACACAAACGTAATTTCACACGTCAAGGGGTTTTCTTCGATCGTGAAGATAATCCGATCGGCTGGCGAATTTGCACCCAGGATAACACATTTAATCTTTACGAAAGACCACAGCCTTAACACTAGATGATTCATATGAAACTATAGCTCACGAACAGCCACGGATGGCAGCTCTCTTGCATTCAAAAATACTCTAGTTGTTACATTTGTCCTCTTAGCTCTCCCCTTTTCCACCCCTTCTCACTCTCTCTCCCTATGTCTGTTTAAATCGCTATTTTAATAAAAGTAAAACTAGTTCTCCTAAACATAATTTTTAAAAGCAAAGTTTAAAACATATTTTCCAACCCCTCAGTTCCATGTTCGAAAACGACACGATATGAGAAATCAGAACAGAAACTGTCGAAAGCTATGCAAATGTAACAAGCCGTAACTTTCCGCCCAGGAGGAGTACATGTTATCATTTTAATCTAACACACTTTCGCTTGGGCCATTAACTGGAAAAACGAAAACCAAAAGTTATAAAGCAAGAGCGAAACTATTAATTCATATAACACACAAAGACACACATACACAGACACATACAAAATGTGGGCGAAAAAATGACATAATAATCTTCCCAACGCACCGTTATGCGAAGCAGCAGCAGCAGAAAGCAGAAAAGCTGTAACTATTATTAAATGCACGTCGTAGAAGCTGGACTTAGAGAAATCAAAAACAGTACTCGAATCGATGAGATATTATAAACAAATGGGTAAATAGCAGGGAGATGAATATGATAAAACAATTGTGAACTTATGAAGTAAAGCAAAGGACGGTGGTAGAACAGGCAGAAAGGAGGGAGGGGAATAGCTTAAGTAATGTATCGAAAGGCATCGATACCACAAGGGAACGAGAGAGGGTGGGGCAATATAGAACTGTAATAGGATATTTAAAAGAAATAATAATGGGGAAGGGTATAACAAGCTGAAAATCTAATGACAGTGTAAAACAGAGATGAAAAAGTAGCGCAAAACTAATGCAAGGAAAGCACGGAAGGTAAAACAGTGGTGCAGTTCTCCTGTCCAAAAGGGGTTTTTTCTGTTGTTTGGTTGAACATCTGAAAGGTTAGAGAAAAAAAACAGAAATCTCGAATTTGTCTCAATAGAAAATAATTAAATTTGAATCACTTCAGGAAAAAAACTGATTCAGTAAATCTTGAACCACTGAGAGGTCCCTCACAATGCAGGACATGCAGCTTGTGGGAAATTGTGGGCGCAAAGATAGCGAAAATATTATCCCTGCACGTTTTCCTTCGGCACCTACCATCAAATGTGATGTTACTCTAGCTTTCTTCTTTAAAGGACAAACTCTTGAGTTGTGTAGTCTTTCGTTTCCCATCAATTGTACAAAGGCCTAGTATTAACGGTGTCCCGAATCTCACGCGAAACGGTAGAATAGTACACCATTTTCCCAATTGATTTTCCTGATTTGCAAACTCCTCAGCTTTTAAATCAAAAATTCATTATTCTCGTAAACAGAGATGGTTATGTTTTTAAGTATTAATTTACGTAATTTTAATGTTGCCCTTTGGACTGTGTTTTTTTTTTATTATTATTATTCCTACCTCGCGTACCCTTTCCCATTTCCATCCCTTTGTTAAGAATATCTAGAACAATTGTTGTTAATCTGAAACAAACAAATAATGATGATTTCCACCTCAACGAGGAAGTGTAATACAAGTAGTGTGTAATAACGATGGATATTATAAATAAATTCACTGGTAAAAAATTAACTAATAGTGCAGCAGCTACGATGGGGTATGAAATCGAACAGGGATCGTGATCGATGCTGAGTGAAGCGGTTACTCTCGATAGTAGGAATAGAAACGGTCCCCTAGAGCACGTTCACCACGTGTGCTCCATAGGGAAGGAACCGAAACAAAATTAAAATGTAAAGCAAAAGTATGTTTTGCATTTTGGAAAGCGTGAAAAAGAGGAAAAACAGGAGGAGTTAGTTTCGTTGATTTGAAAATTAGAATGAGTTTTTCCCGTTCCGAAGTCACTGGCTGCAGTAAAGCTAACAAACCAAATTAAGCGAGAAACGAATGTGAATACCAATAATAAAACGAACAAAAATGCAAAAGAATGGACAAATTAAAGGATATTTTAAGAAAATTACTCCAATGAAGTCGTTTCTTCTTCTGAGTTTGCATTTGAGAAATATAATTATTTATTTATGTATAACATTTTAAATCACGTTGAAAAATACTAGAAAAGATTAACTTTGACCACTGAAAGGATAAGTTGAACTATTGCTAGCTCATTCGTCATAGTCTCTTTCACTCACATGCTACCAACGAAACATGGAGCTGTCTCGCTTTCTCCTACGATGATGTTGTTCGGCTCAAAGTCCACTCAAGGTTGTTTGTATACCATAGTTATAACTCTTCAGGTTGGCCTCCATAAAACAAACTGGCTGTAAAATCTTGTATTATTTTGAAAATTGAACTTCGATAAATAATCCACGGTAAACATGTGTTGTGTATATAGAAGATGTAAGAACTATTTACCAAAATTGTAACATTCCATTCGTATTGATAACTTAACTTAATTCATTTGTAGAGGCTTTTTGTACGCGCTAAAATGTAACAACTGCAGATAATTTATTGAAGCGATGGAATTGTGGTACATTTTTCATGAAGTTCATTTATTCTAATTAAATGGAATTCAAATAAACACGTGTGTACCCCGGCTTGCTTATTTAAATGTTGTTGCTGTCAAATCGTTGTTCATAAGCCAACCTACAAAAGCATAACTACGAAACAACAACCTTGACTGTTGAATTGGCAACAAAATCGCCAGCTCGAGAAAGATCGCATTCATCAAGTTCATCTCCGGCTCCATCGAGGTCTCGTTTGTTTGAAGATCGTTTTTAATTAAGTTAATTGAATTCCTTTGTCGCACAATGTTTGCTCGTTGCTCCTCGTCACTCGTTCGCCCCTCGGTACAGGTAAGAATGTTTTCTATGATTTGTGAATTTTGCATAACATTGCGCTACACGATGGACGTTCCGCAACGGTGGCGAAGCTCGTGGTGATGATAACGAGAGATAACGATGCCTGTTTACCGTTCCGTCTCCGTGTGGGACTGTTTCGGTGTTAAATTGAAACATAATTATATAATTTAACTAGTGAACCTTGACACTTACCCGTGTTTCCTTCTGTTTTTCGGATGTCGATCTGTTTCGGATTGGCGGCTAGAGTTTCCGCCGGTTCCAGAGTACACTTGTGGTGGCGGAGCACAACAATGAAACCCTCAACCCGATCACGGCCAACGCGGTGACGGCCGCGAAGAAACTCGGCGGTGATGTGACGGTGCTGGTCGCCGGCACCAAGGTCGGTCCCGTGTCGGAAGCGGCCGCCAAGCTGGACGGTGTTGCTAAGGTGCTCGTCGCCGAGGGAGACGCCTACAAGGGCCTGCTGGCCGAATCACTCACCCCGCTCGTGCTGGCCACACAAAATCAGTTCAAGTTCACCCACATCGTGGCCGGTGCCACCGCCTTCGGAAAGGCTGTCCTCCCCCGGATCGCCGCCAAGCTGGATGTTTCCCCGATTTCGGAAATCGTCGAGGTAAAGTCGGCGGACACGTTCGTGCGCACGATCTACGCCGGTAACGCGATCCAGACGCTGAAATCCAAGGACCCGGTCAAGGTGATCACGGTACGAGGAACGAACTTCGAGGCGACCGGCGCTGCTGGCAGCCCGGCAGCCATCGAGAAAGCCCCGGAAGGCGACTTCGCCAGCAAGACGACGGAGTTCGTGAGCCAAGAACTGACCAAGTCCGATCGACCCTCGCTAACGGCGGCCAAAATCATCATCTCCGGTGGACGTGGCATGAAGTCGGGCGACAATTTCAAGATGCTGTACGATCTGGCAGACAAGTGGGGCGCAGCTGTAGGAGCATCCCGGGCGGCCGTCGATGCCGGGTACGTTCCGAACGATCTGCAGATCGGCCAGACGGGTAAGATCGTGGCCCCGGAGCTGTACGTCGCCGTCGGTATATCCGGTGCTATCCAGCATCTTGCCGGCATGAAGGACTCGAAAACGATCGTGGCCATCAACAAGGACCCGGAGGCACCGATTTTCCAAGTCTCCGACTACGGTCTAGTGGCCGACCTGTTCAAGGTGATCCCGGAGATTAACGAAAAGTGTTAGAACGAGACAGGAAAACAAAGGATCCCTCCGGACGAACGTTATCACACCCCGTGCCGCGAGGATATTCTGCAACCACCGGTGAATATTCCGAAAGCCAACACAAGACGATCAGTAATGTAAATGTATCGTTTTCTGTTAATTTTAGGCGCAAAAATTTAGCTACAGTATATAACATATAGGTTTCACAAAAAAGCTAGTAGTTGTTGGGTCCATTTTCCACCCGATGCGGCACCGGCCGTAGCGCCACCGTTGGGTGGTATCACGGATTTACTTCTTCGGTGCAATAATTCCTTCCAGTTGAGCCTACAAGAAGAGTTGGCAAATATTGTTTTATAGAGTCAGGGTAAAAGTATTTGTCAATAAATGTTTCCGTTTTCATAAAACAGAGTCGAACCGCGGAACCTAGTTCCATACAAACACTTACCTTCAGTTGGGCGTTTGTTTTCTTAAGGAATGCAATTTCTTCCGAATGTTTCTTCTCCTCCGATGCGCGCAACTCCGCATTCCTCCGTTCTGCCTGATCCGCCTTAATCTTCATGTCACTGATGGAATTCAACAAAGCCTCCTTTTCGTGCTCCAGTAACTGTATCTGCTCTTGGAGCTTTTCCTTTCCTTCCTGTGCCTGCAGCGCCTTTCGTATGCCGAACGACACGGAACTACAGTAGAGTGTTTCGTACGCCTCGAGCGACATTGCGATCTCGTCCCGTACGCGCAGCAGAAGAAGGCCCCGCTCGGTGCAATTTATCGTTACCTGCCGGATCAGCTCGTCGAAGCATTGCGTGTAAAGTTCTCTCCGCACCGGACAGATACCTGTTTCGCGGGCCTGAGTCTGCTGGAGACGCGTGTCCAACATTTCCTGCAGATTGATAACGTCCTGCCGGGTGGCGGGTGTACTGGAGACGGTTTGCGTCCACAGCTGGCCATCCTCTTCCCACGTTTTCGGTGGCAATATGCAGTTGAGAATTTCTTCCGTCTCGCGCGGACTATCCACGACAACGGCACCGCCCGACCCAGGACGGCCAGGTTGCTCCTTGGCGGGAGCGGTCGCCGTGTCACCCGCTGGTTCCCGCTTTTCAACGTGTTTAACTACCAGCACGGGGTTGTTGTACCGCACCAGCGTCGTTTGCAGCTCCACGTTCCGATCGCCCATCGTGTGGCCGTGTCCGATTAAACTGGTCCAGCTGATGAGTGTACTTCACGATGTAACTTATTTGCAGTTTAACACTATTCCAGTGATGGATTGTGAAGAAATCAAACAGTCAAATCAGGTTATCCATGGCAACGGAAGTGCTAAAAGGGTTGCTAGGATGTGGCGAATCAACAATTCCAACAAGTTGTATTTAGGACACACACGATTTCGTGTGGTTTGTGCATTCCTAAAAACAAATATGTGTAGCAAGGGAAAGAATTAACATGTATAAATTATATTCAACCTACCTGCAAATACTTATGCTCCACTGAAAAGGAACAAACAGTCAGAAGCCACATTTAGCATTCGTTGTTCTTTTAAAAATGTGATTAAATATGATTTGGTGCAATAATAATTGTCTTAAACTATACTGGAGTGATTTTTAAAAATTAATTTAATTTCACGTTGCAAGAACGTATTTCGTGGTTCGTTTGAAAAATATTAAATTCACTCTCCAATGCAATTGTTTGACATTACGACGCAAACATTGAGTAATGTCACTTTCAGCGAAAGGGCACTATTTACAAAACAATCCAAAAGGCATTTCGAACCGACTTAGTGAATCAGTCCGTTGGACGCAGTATTACCAGTATCATGGACGAAGATGACGATTTGTTAGCATCCCTGGAAATTCCTACCGTTCCGAAACAGGCCGCAGTATCACAAGAGAAATCTCCAACCTCCAGCACGGCCGCATCATCCAACACAACGGGAGTTCCTACGTCCTCCGAAACGCCGGTAATTATTGCAAAGGTAAACAAAAGCAACTGCATCCTGGTCAATCCGAAACAGCGCGGTAATCCTCTGCTGAAAGCCATCCAAAACATCCCATGGGAATACGACGATATCGTTCCGGACTACGTGGTCGGGGCGAGTGCCTGCGTACTGTTCCTTTCCCTGCGCTACCACAACCTCAACCCGGACTACATTCACGCCCGGTTGAAGTTGTTGGGCAAAATGTACGAGCTGCGGGTGCTGCTGGTGCAGATCGATATCCAGGAACCGCAGAACGCACTCAAACATCTGACACGCATCTGTCTGCTGGCCGACCTGACGCTGATGTTGGCCTGGAACCCGGAAGAAGCGGGACGCATTGTGGAAAAGTACAAACTGTTTGAGAATCGACCGCCGGATTGGATTATGGAGCGAGCGGAAAAATATCCCCACGAGAAGATTGTCCGCGCGCTTACCAACATAAAACCGGTCAATCAAACGGATGCAATGATATTGATTCAAAACTATGGGACGCTTGGGAAGCTCATCAACACCAGCGAAGAGAAGCTCAGCATGTGCTCCGGGTTGGGGCCGAGAAAAGTGAAAAAACTGCATAAAACATTCAATGAAAACTTTCGAAAATAAGCATACTAGCACAATTCCTTGTATAAAGTTCAATCGTCAAATATAAGGCCTATTTAATTATGTATTGTATTAAATGTCGGGTGCTTTATTTATTTCATTTCATTGTGCACGTTGTTTTAGTGGTACTAACATAATGTCCTCATCATTACGTTACGCTGATTTATTCTTATTAAAAAGTCTTCCCCTCTTGTTTTCTATCTTTTAACCATTAGTTGGGAATTAATCCTCCGTTTCTGCTACAGCGGCAGCCGGTTCCTCCGAATTCCTTTCCTCTTCTGTTCCGGTCTCCATGGCTTCCACTTCTTGATCTTTGACAGGCTTTTCCTCATCCACTGCGACCGCTTCTTCCTCTTGCTGCTCTGCTACAGTTTCCTCCTTTTCGTCCCCATCAACTGGCCTCTTCTTACCCCGACGTGGACGTTCATTAACCACCGGTTCCGGTTCTGTCAGCTCGTTGCGGATCGGAGTCGGGGCAAAGTCTTTCTTTGCGGCGGCGGCCAACTGTTGCTTTCGCTTTTCGGCTTCCAGTGCTTCCGCGTCGGACTGCTTCACCTGCTCGTCCATTTTCTCCTGCTGCTCTTGGCGTTGCTTTTCGTAGAGTTCTTTCATTTTTTCCTAATATTAAAGAAAATAATTAATAAAAGTTATAAAAAAAACCTCAAAATCCGGTCCTTCCCATGACCACCAGTGTACGTACCATTTCATCCCGTATGACGTTCACCTTGCGCATGTAGAACTGATAGACAAACTGTGCCATCTCGGTCATATCCTTGATTGTTTCCGGTTCTTCGTCCGATTTGGTAGCTTCGGCACCCGAAAGACGCCTCTCGCAAGGATACGTTTCCTTCGCGTACAGCTGCAGCTGCAGCGGTCGGTTCATCAGCAACCGGAACGCGGGTTGCAGCTCGACACAGTTCTTAAACAATGCCACCCGGCCAAAGATGTACAGCCCAAGGCGGGCACGACTCATCGCAACCACCAGACGCCGTACGTCCCGAATGTGACCGATCGTTTTCGTACGCACCAACGACAGCAGTATGTAATCGTTCTGCTGACCCTGGTACTTGTCCACCGTCGTCACCTTGTGTGGCTTGCCGAACATCGGATTGGTGGCACAACGCGACTCAATGACATCCCTTATCAGATGCTTCTGGCCATTGTATGTCGTGAGGATCGAAATCTTCTCGGCCGGGTAGCCAAGCAAGCGCATGTACATAAACACCGCCACCACGTACTCGGCCTCGGCAAGGTTCTGGTAGAAGTATGGGTTCGGTTCCGACTCGCCCACCCCATTGAAGTCCTCCACGTTGACCAGCTGGTACTCGAAGGCGAACCCGGCATTGGCCCGGCAGTACTCCGGCCACCGGTGCACGTGTGCCAGGTCACCGAGCGTACTGTAGCGCCACTTGTACAGCTCGCAGATGCTCGAACGCGCACGACCCTGCCCATCGAGATCGATCGTCGGTACGCCGAGTCGCACCAGGCGCGTAAACAACGATTGCTCCATGTTGGAGTACTTCTGGAACGCCATGTTCTTGATGACCGGCGGCAGCTGATGGTGATCGCCGATCATGATCCAACGCTTCAACCGATTGTACCCATCGAGCGGGTTCTGCAATAGCAGCGGAATGAACGTTTCAATCTCAAGGATCTGCGCCGCCTCCTCCATCAGGATGTTGTCGTACTTGAAGCCCATCGTGACCAGTTCCTTCCTCTTCAGCGCAGCGTGGGTACACGTCATGGCGATAATTTTTGCCTCCTTCACCAGCAGATACTTGCTCCGATCAAGCCCACTGCGGAGCAATTCGAATGCCCGGAACTCTTCCAGCTCGGTGAAGAGGTGGGAAATGTACCGGAAGCAGCTGTGGGCAATCTCCATATTTTCTTCGTACGTCTCACCGCCGAAAAGCGGCTGAGGGGCGTCCTTGAAGAAGCGTGTAAATGGAAACTGCTCCTCGAACCGGGCCCGAGCAGCTTCCTCTTCCGCGGTCGGACGTTCGAAATCGTTAAGAAACTTTTCCCACCGGGCGACCACGTGGTAGAGATAGAAATGACCAGCCGTTTCACAAGTGTACGCCACATCACCGGTCACGCCGAGCGATTCCTGAAGCCGCCCGACTTGCCCAAGCAAATCGATACGCTTCGAAAGGACGTAATTGACGCGCCCGTACCGGCTGTAGTCCTTTTCCGTCTCGAGTGACTCCTCGCCGTGACCAAGACGCAGCAGATGCCGTTCGTCGATGTCGAGTGCCATGATTTTCTCGAACAACTGATTAAGCGCCTGATTGGAGTGTGTCACGATGAGCGTGCGCTGCTGCGGATGGTTGTGGTACAGGTTGGAAATGATCTGCACGGCCACGTCCGTTTTACCCGTACCGGGTGGACCGACGACAAGCGTCAGCCCCGGTTGCATACCCGCACGGATCGCTTCGATCTGGGTCGGTGTGAAGCGGATAGCGTTCTTCTTAGGCTCGTTGTATTTGTATGGGCCACGGCGTGGAATGCGGTACGATTCGACACGGATACGCTTCGGTAGTTCTTTTTCCTCCTCACCCTTTTCCTCCTCATCGGAATCGTCCTCCTCCGGGACATCCTCGTAAGTCAGCCGGAATGGTGGCTTCAGTGTGCTCTCCGGCGACGATGGCTCAACTCCGACCGGTACCATCTCATACCCGGGGAAACTACCGGCCACGTGCTCATAGTCGAGGAACGTATCGTTGAAATCAAGCACCCGCGCTTGGTCAGACATACGGCTATAGTGGGCCGCACCGGGGTCGCCGTACCCGAGCAGGATATCGTGCAACCAGGGCGGCACGACACACTCCGTGTTCATAAGATGGCGGATCGTCTCCAGTACCGCCTTGAAATTATTCTCCTTCGGCTTGCGCCGCATGATGATGTTAAAACCCTCATACACGTCCTCTCCACCGTCGTCGCCTTCCTGCCGCAACGTCGCATCCATATCCACCCGGTACTGATTCGAATCGAGCCACACGCGGAACGTACGCTGCTCACCGGACAGCTGCGGTCGCTGCTCAAGCCCATCCTCAATCACACGCCCGTTCGCGTCCAACATGCCCTCGATTTCGCAGCCCCGTACGTGCACCAGGCCGACCTGTGGCACGAAGTGCTCCCGATAGTCGTACTTGGTGCCGATGGGGCGCGTGGGGCGCACGGTTATCAGGAAGCAGACGTCGTGCTTGCGAAGGTTTTCCCACTCCTCCTGCACCTCCTTGCGCACGTTCAGCGTTACGCTGACGTCCGCCCGGACACGCGATGGCTTTTTCTCGCCGATGTGCGGCTTCGAAACCTCCACCACGGCAAACGATTGGATTGGTAGTGCCATGCGGGCCCATCCTCCGAACACCGCGTCCCCATCTTCCGACTGCCAGGGAAGCATACGGCTTACGGCGTCCTCGATATCCTGGCGAATCTCATCTGTGGAAACGGGGAACGGAAGGATCGTCAAGATTATTATTTCAATTCCATCGCGTCTTGTAGGAGATATTTCAACAGTCTGCCATTGCCTTTGGTGAAGTAATGTAACGGCCGAGATCTAGTGTATTAACACAAGAATACATTGCATTTAAATATTGCCCGAATGCTCTATAGCAACTGCTCTTTTTGAAAACGCTATAACTTTGTCATCTTTGATGATTTTATGCGACCATATTTTTTTCTTTACACCGAGTTAGCAGAGTGATGGAGAGATGCATCAAAAAATCCCAAAAACGCCGAAATATAGTCAACAAATATACTAAAAAGATACCATTTATGGTTCAGAAAAACCTTTAAAAAATGACGAAGTTATAGCGTGTTGAAAAAGGGCGGTCAAAACGAGTATTCAGGTCTGGCCATGTTGATTCTCAGTTTTTCTTCAATGGAGTTTTGAATTTTAAAGTAAAGCATTTATGATTTTTTGCCGAAATGATTGCTATTTGTATTCTAGTGTTACGAGGTTCTAATTATCAAGTACGAGGATCTAATTATCTTAAACAGTTTAATGTATGTACAGAAACACAAAGTTCTTGTTTCATCTAACAATTTCATGTAATTCGCTTCATATCCTTTTAGCAAAACCCATTATCGTCGAAGATCAATTTCCCTCAATCTGACCGAAACCATCCGGAATGGTGGAGAAATTTTTACCGGAAAAAACAATAAACAACGAGAAACAAACTTCTCGGGCCCATACTTACACGTCGATTCGAGCCGAAAAAGATTGAAATTCCGCAGCAGATAGTCGTGCAGCGTGAGGAACTGCAGGTTCAACTTCGGCAGCGCCAGGCACCCTTCGCCCGAGTAAAACTCCGTCGGGACGACGTTCTCGTTCCAGATGATGTCCTCGGTCGGATAGAGCGGCATCTCGTTCAGGGACTCCAGCTGCGACACGCGCCGCTCGTGCCGCGAAATGAGCAGCTCCCGAAGGAATTTCTCGTCCACCCGGTGCCATTCGAACGGTGGCTGCAGCTCGTCCGGCACCAGGTTGAGGTAGCAGGCGATCTCGCGCAGGCTGCCGCAGTCCAGGGCACCGAAGTGCTTCTCGAGCGAGGCACGCGTGTCGACGTTGGCCACGTTCGAGAGCGCAAACTGGCGCAGGTTGGGGAACTTGGCGAACGCCGCCTTCTGGAGCGACTTGATCTTGGCGTAGTGGAGCTGCGTCATGTCGTGATCGGTGAGCGGATCACCGGTTTCATCGTTTATCTCGAAGCGTGCGTAAAACTTGAGCATGTCCAAAAGCTAAGGAAAACAATAAAGAAAAATTATGTTATCATTTAAATGTTTACGTTACGAAAACTAATTGTCAATCCCTTTTGTCAGTTAAAAATGTCCAAAAATTGATTCTCAAAATACGCACCAATGACTGGCCATAAGATTTTACAACCGATGAGCCGATGTTTAAACTTTTTTTAAATTAAATTTCGAAATAATCAAATGGATTTAAAAAAAAGTATGAGTTAAGCGCACATGTCGGTTATATTCGATGGTGATTTAATTTCACCATCTGACTGTTTGCCGCACGAGTAAAACGCCTTTTTTGCATATTTCGAACCTTGCTATCAAATCTTAGCTAAACTCTATTCTTGGCTCTGCCCAACGCTGCTTACTGATAAGAGACAAAAAGTTTCGTTTTTTACTTTCTTCACTTGTCAGTAATTTTTATTGACCGCCATCTTCATTTAATGGATTGCCGCCGTCAGCGAACACAATCATTATCAGGTCCAAAAACCAAAACATCAATTGAAGAGATCTCGGTTAGGGGAAAAAAATGAAAAACATACCCACGTCAAAGAGACTATCAACAAAGTAGGCATGCCAAATGGGGCGTACATTGCGTTGTGTGAAAAATGTGATTTATTTTCTTTCGATTACCAAGATGACGCAGGAACGACATGTTCCACACTATGGACACCGAAGCTGTGCAGCTCTTGTTTGAAAACAATAATATTCTATGTCACCCTGGATTCTAGTTGGCGCCTGGCCGGTTTCGTAAACAAGTGGGATGTTCTTCCTGTGGTTATTTTTGTAAACTATTCTTAGAACGGGCTTGATTTAAGGCAACGATTAAGGTGTTTACAAAGATGCGTTGGAAAAAAAAAATCTCATGTTCTGTATTTTTCTCAACGCCCAATTCCAGACCGAAACACTTCAAACCATTCGGATGGAGATAAATAATTTAAATTATTACGCTTTGCAATCCTTCTTTCAAACGGTGCAACCATTTGTTCGCCATGTGTCCGAATTGTTATCTGCCAGACAGGGAAGTCGTAACGTCTATTTCAAAAACTCCATTGATCATCGGGCGCAGCGCATTTTGCCTTCTACGCCGAAAAACACAAAGCGGAACAAAACTGGAGCGTTAAAACCAAAACGCTTGAAATGCCACTCGGGCGATAAATATTGATTGTGGATTTTTTAAGCAGCGAAGTGGATCATTCCGCTCCGATGCTGGGTGCAACTGAAGTGTACACAAAAGTTTTTTCTTTCCTCCTGGCAGCTCAAGTTCCCGACCCGATTAATTGCGCCACGCCAAGGAAAACCTCCATCCGCGCACTCCAGAGAGTTCATCCGGTCGCCGAAGTGTTCAATAAACATCGTCGACGTCGTTCAAGTCGCGCGGAATAAATTGTTTGATGGATCTAGTGGATTCCGGTGCGGTTGTTTGAATGGTTGGCCGCTTCCAGGAAATCGTTATCGACGATCGTCGGAAACGCGCAATGCTAAATAAAATGTGTCAAGCGGCCCGGGGGAAATGGGATTTAAACTTCAATCCTATGCAAAGCGGATCATCAGTGTTCCTCTCCACCTCCCGATTCTTGACTACAATGTCCAAAGCTTTGCCTTCTCGAGTTCTTCCTATAGGATGGTACCATTATTCTAGTGTTTAGGTTTTTGCTCGCTATCCTCTCTTCTTGAGTTCTGTTTGTATGAAGCAACGAAATCCCATTAATGGAGGGAAAGATGAAGAGCATCCTGACTCGCACACCAACGGAATCTGGAACTCGGAAGTCGGAACATCCACATCCGCTTCCAATGGTTTGGTAAAGTTGCTTTCTGGCCATGACATACAATGCCACAACCAACCAAGAAAGGTCCAAACTGGGAGTCAAAGTGAAAACGGCTCGGTCGGGAATGTCGGGATACGCGTCGTCCTTGGAAATGAATGTAGGCAGCGACAAAGAGCGACCACTTTTCCCTTGTTCTGTCTGGTCGGTCAAAAAGCCACGAAAGCCACCGTCGTTTCGACGATGGCAGAAGACACCGAGATGAGACTTTCGCGGTTCATCCCGGTTGACCTATAACCCATCGCCGGATGTCGGGTGGACGGATTTTGCTCCCCCCGCCCGTTGGGAAGCTTTATCCTTTGAAGATGCACTAAAGGCGCGCCCCCAAAAAAAAATCACGAATAGCGTTTTGCACAACCTGATTTCGGGAAGGAATGCAATAACAAACGGACCGGAATGACGCAAACGCGTTTTTATCGAATTTATATTGTTCGCCCGCTTATTTTATTCGCCCGCTCCTGTTTTTATGCTTGTGGCACTTCAATTTTCTTCGCGGAAATACCCCGGATGAAAGGGAAACATTTGAAAATTGCAATGCGCATTATGCAGACAAAAACCCCGGCCATTTCTGTTTTATGGCCTCAATAAAAAAGTATTGCACTCAATACTCAATGTAACATGTGACTCGGGAGAAAAAGTATAAAGAAAGACACATCAGCTATGTGCGTCGAATGATAAACGTTCGAAATATGTTCCCGGCCCGGTAAAAGGGCAAAAAATTACCGGAGTTAAGCGCCCACCCCCTCCCTATCCCTCCACCCCCTCACCCTGTCCATCCCAAAGGATCGTCCTAGAAGGTAGAATATAAATCAACAGATAGTCATCAATCACCACCGGTGACAGAAGAAAAGTACATCCCACTGGGCCGTGGGCACAAAAAAGGGTCCATAAAACTGTTTTTCTTTTATTCTTAAAAAATGTTTTATGTACTAAGGCATTTTTCCGCCAGTTCACATCCAGTTCAGTTTCAACCATAAGCCAGGATTATCGTGCGGGGAAAGTAAAATGATAACTGAGATTAAGTCGGAAAATTATACAATTTTTTTCAATGAAATTAATGGCACATAAAAAACATGAAATAACATTAATTTATTGATGATAATAAATGGTATACTATAACTAATATTGATATAAAAGGTATACTATAACTAATTAGTTGGCCAAAGTACTACTAACCAAAGTAAAAAAAATCCGTAATACAACTCTGCGTTATTTGCCAAAAGCCGTTTTTTTAGGTTGCTTTTGAACATAAACAAACCGCCGCTAAGTGCTGCTTTGGTGAAAAACAATAAATACAACATTTGAATCTCTGTTGACTCTCGCGACCACACAATGCCGGGGGTCGGCATAATTATTCATGGCGTACAAAGTATGTTATTTGCTCGGCAGGCGAACACATACGAATAACAGCATATTTTACAACAACCAGCATAAAAAAAAAGGCACACATCACATCAATATTTACAACGCGGGGCCAAATACCAATATTTAAAACGCGTGGACAAATAAAGCAAGCACCAGAAACGTGACTTTCGACCGATGTGCGCTTATAACACGCTGGAGAATTCAATATCGCCAAAATGATACTACCGGCAAAAAAAAAAAGAACGGTTCCGACATCGGTGCCGGATATCGGAGAAGGCCGACGGTTTCGGCTCGCGTTGCTGGCCATCGTCGTCGGCGGCAAATAAACAATGCATCCTGCAGCTGTTGCAAACCGGGCACATCACATGTGACCCCGTCCCATCTCGCGCGTTACTAAATCACGCACGAGGACGACATTGAATGGAGAAATGGTCGGTGGTGGAAAAAGGCGGTCAATTTCGTCCCTTCGGATGCGCAACGCGTGGCTATATCCGCCGTTCCGATATCCGCGCGGGAGAAGAAACCCGAACGCACCGAACCGAAGCAGAACGCGAGCACGACGCCGTCGACGACGACGACGACACCGGAGCAGCACGCTGACGCTCGAGTACAACACCGAAGAAGCAGTTCTCATCTAGCCGCGGTACCGTACGGATGTGCGTCCATTTGACGGCCTCTCGGTAGGTAGGGCCCTACCGTTCGCCACCGTGAGTCGTCGTTCCAATCACCCGGCACAAACAAAACCGATAGCAGTGCGGCGGGCAGCACACGGTTGTTGCTTATCATTTGGTACAGGTTTCGCTCCCCGTATCCCCCGATGGTAACATGAAACCCTCCGCAACGTGTAACCCGTTCGACCGGATCCCTACGTAGCGATTGCGTGTGCGGGGCAAGTGTTCCCGCGATCGCGACGGAACGCATCTCGAATAATATTACTGGAGCGTGTGGGATCGGAGTCGAAGCAAAAAAAAAGACGCCTCCAAGTACTAAGTGTGTTAGTGTGTTAGAGATGCTGGCGCAAAAACAAATGGCGAAAAAACCGATACACTACAGCGGCGAGCGGGTCGGTGTGAGATGCAAATCAAATCCACTATGGGCCATATAGAGTAAAACGCCAGACGTGCAACGCAGCGCAAACCGTTCTTTGTGTGAAAATTATTCGAAAAAGTGTATATCTATTGCAGACGAAGAGTGTTTAACCTATCAGTTTCCGTTGGTTGTCTTATCACAAAACAGAAACCCTGCTCTCTGACTTGTCGCCCTATCTTTGTGGGCAGCCAAGATAAACCGAATGTGGCTGTTTGTACTGCGGCCATATGACGCTCGCAGCACCATCGAGACGCACGTCCACCATCCATACACAACCTTTGTACGATGTACAGTAGCCATCTAATTTGCGTGGCTTGATCGAGGAGGGAAAAAAGCTCCACGAACAAATCGCCAAACGTTTGTGTTTTTTCTCCGGTTTCTAGCTTATCGGTGTTAGATAATCAGCTCCGAAGGAAGTGGGAAGTGGTAGTGGGAATCCATTTGCACAATCATTGCGTCAAGTGCTCCCTTGGCGGCGGTCGCGAGGAAGGTGTTGCTGTTGATGATAAACACAGGCCAGATGATATGACACCGAAACAGCTACCTCAACAAACCACCCCAAGTTCCCGGCAAGCTAGCCGAAGTTAGGGGAAAACCTCCCCCCAATTGTTCGACGATGATTCACCGGGAAAGCATGGGAAGGGGGGATGGAAAACTTTAACAATTTGCCCTTAATTAAAGGGTGGCAAAAGGTGACCCCCACCTTTGTTCGGTGCTTTTAATTAGCGGTCGATAAAAGTTTGAAACTTTAACACCTACTTCGACCAAAAACCGAGGCTTATCGCTGGCTGCTCAGAAGCGATCGGATATCAGAGGGCCGTCGTCATCTTGGGGGAAATTTCGAAGAACGTCCGCCCTCCGAAATCGTCCAGAGTGGCCGACCCCACTTTGTGGGCGTTGCAATAAATTTGATTTTAGTACATCACCGGGGGACTAGACACCCGTATCGATTTCACAATCCATTCTTCGCTTCTGCACGCCCAAAACAATGCTCGTCTCGGATGGAAAGGATCAAACCCATTGTGTTAAAATGCATGTGAAAACATCGCCCCATGACCGGACCTGCAGCAAGAGGAACGGGACAACGAGACCCCTGTTGAAATATGGAACGGATTTTGTGGAATAAATATTTCATAACCAAACACTCGACTACTGCGTGCAAAAGCCCGGGACAAGAGCGAACCGTCGTTGGATAAGGATAAGGATTCGTCGCTTCTTTACTTCTTTTTTACTCCAGCAAACCTGATGTATGCAACCCGAAAATGGGGTTGGGAGAAAAAATCGCTTTTCCAACCGAGGCCGGACACATTCCGAGAGCAAGAGGGAAACATCAAAGAGACTTTTAGGGCTTGCATTAAAGGCGTTTGATGTTGCTCACCCAATGTTTACGAATGCACAAAATATGGGGTGTTCCGCATAAGCATTTGAAAGCGCAAGCAGATTGGATTTTTTGTGCTCTTAAATTATTCAAATTGATCCTATCATCGGATGGTAGATATTCCTACTCTTCCTTGGTAAATGTTCGAGCAGTGGAAAACTCTACAGTTGTCGTGACAATTGCCTTTATGTGAGCTGGATCCAAGCAGGCGATCCAAGCACATCCCAAACTCTGGTAGAATTTTGGACGCCGCCTACTTCATTAATCTTCAGTTTGAGAAACGACTCAGAATAGGAAAGCTTATGCAAAACTAACAGCATCAACTTTAAAACATGCTTTAAGAGGTAGCAATGTAGAGCGAAGGAGAAATTCTAAACGTCCTACGCCACCCAAACGATGAACGAAGTCTGTGTTGTAAGCCTAACCTAAAGTGAAAAGGGATTAGATGGGAAAGCTTGGAATTAGATTTGACTGATGGTGCCTGTTGATGAGGCTCAAGCATCCAATGCCACTTACATCACACGCCTGTTCCGCACACATTGCGCCATCAAACCGATTGGATACCACTTCCTTAATGGGACTGGGCCGATGTTTAGCGATAGATAACTACTAGAGTGTGACACGTAGATGGACGCTATGGTCAGTGGGTGCACGGTGGGGGGTGAGTAACCACCTAACCAGGCCGTGATAGATTGTTGTTACATGCCGCAACAACTGGCACTGACCTAGGCGAGAACCCGCTGGGACGATTGCTACATTTGCGCTTTCCAGATCGATAAGTCTAGCAATGCTTCCATTATCCACTTCGAACTCAACCTGTCACAACAGTAAGCCGCGTCAACTTTCCAGCGAGAGCGCACAGAACGAGTTGGAACAAGACAAATCAATCAAAGGAACCTCCTCGGAGAGTAAAATTCAATCATGAACCACCGCAGATTGACGGCAATAAAATATAAAGCGGTGGTAAATTAATTTCGAGCACAGATTACACCATTCGGAAACGTTTGCTCAGTTCGAATGGTTATAAAAAGGGATGAAATGAATCACTACAATCATACCAACGCTCTTTTCACGTCAAAATAAATTAATATTTAAATGTCCATCCAACTGGCCCGCAGTGAATCTGATTTAATCCTTTTGATTGTAAAACAACGACTACGCGATATTCGTACCTCACCTTTGTCCGCATCCGTCCTTTGTCGTTCAGAGTTAATTAGCACCAATAATAATTTGCAAACAAACCCGTAAGTTTCGCTTACACACAAAGGCCAGCAATGTGTACAGAAATTATCACCCTGCGTGTATGGTCTGGCAAAGGTGGTGCCAATTTCTTTATGTCTGCTAAAATATTACTCTTGAAAAAGTAAACATTCTGCCATCACCAAGGCCACAGTAGCAAGTTGAAGTCAAAAGTTAATACACCAAACAAAAGGAGAAAAATAAACCAGAACACAGGCTCATTAGCACTTCACCGAAATCATCACAATTTTACCACATGCAGAACTGGTCACTCTTGTGGGACGGAACACGCCTGCACAAAATGCCGAAGTTAGACATACCGTCGACATGCATTAACACTTTGACTTACCCCTTTTCGGACCACCAGAGTCAGTCGCGATGGGCATATGCGGCGGCGCTGTTTGTTTATGCTAAAAACGGTCGCACAAAATTTAATCCTCTAACCTAACCGCAGGCATTTGCGTAAGCAACACGTCGCCCCGGCCCCGGTTAAAAGCTCACAATTACCATATCCCTTTCCCAAACCCAGCATTATTTTTTCCCCTGCTTGCCATGCTTCCCTACCCAAGGACCGTGCCCCACTTTAAACAGCTTTTCCCTAGCGCGAATCGATCGGACACAAATCCGGCCCACTCCGGAAAACAATGCCGGAAACTGTGCAACACAATTTCCCCGCCTGCATGCCCCAAAAGCTCTGCATATTTTAATCACATTTTACCCCCATCTTTGGGTTCGTCCGGCGGGTGGGTGGGATGTTGGGGCCGGGGCATGGTTTAGGCGTACTGCACCGAATTTCCACCAACTTGAGCGGCACGCTCTTCTTCGCCGACCTTCGGTGGTGTGGCACTGGCGTTGGGCCAGAAAGTTTATCCCGGCATTTTCACGGTCACATGGTGGCGGCCTTAATATATAAGGATATTTGTTTTTTTTTTAGTGTTTTTTGCTTATTTTGCTTAGCGGTCCTACATAGCTTTTTGCTAAAAGCAAAAACTTTTAGTACCGATTTCGCCACCCTCTTACCCACGCTCGGGAAGGATTTCAGCCTTTTTCGGTCAGTTGCTTATGGTCAACTCCAAGTTCGGAGGATCCCAAACATGACTATCCATCTCACTTGTAATTTTTTTTTCTCCTCACAGTTGACTCAAGTCTATGGGGGAGACTCCGTCCCACCGACTTGGAGGAGGCGGTGGAGAAGCAATCAGTGTTTATCTCAAAAATATTTCATCAAACTTCCGATCAATGTGGAGTGGTGCGCGGCGAGGTTAACATGGGTCCGAAAATAGTTCAAGTGGAAAACATTGCTGCAGATAAATTCCGAACGCTGTCACCGAGTGATCCAGCTGTTCGGAATGAATACATTTAGATTGTGTGGGGGCGTGTGATGGAGAGTTTATGTTGTGGTTTTCCACGTTTTTTTCATTTGTTCTGTGGCACTAAATTCTGCAGAGAAAAAATGTACGACGCTACCATGTATTTTAAATTCATATCCCATCGTAAACATGCCCATAACTTAGTTGCTTTTTACAAAAAACGTACAAAAAGGACATTTCCGGCAATTCCTAATAGTGTTACAACATGATGTATGATAAAAAATTCATACGAACAGCTTGCAGCGAAAAAGGAGCAACTCAAATAAGAAGGAAAAAAAACTAAACCACGTTTAGGAAGAATTGAAACAACTTAATAGCGATGGATATGAAAAATTCCAACCTTCCACGTTATAGCTATCCCATAAAAAAGGTCCAGAACGAAATACCGAAGGATGGATTTTGCAGTTTCATCAATATTGGCCAAGTTTTCTGTCCAGCTGGCAAAACCGTCCACCTCCTCCTTCCCTATGCGTACAGGGAAGTCCTAGTCCTGTCCAACATATTACGTGGTGTCATTTATCAGAGTGACCGCAAAGTGGAACTAGAACCGTTTTTTTTTTTGCACACCGTAACACGGAAGTAACCGTTGGAAACCGACCATACGAACGTCAGCTGACGAAAAAAAGGTATCTTTTCAGCAAACAAATCCTAAGGGGGTGAGCGAAGTTTATAGACACGTCTGCCGGACACTTAAGGATTCTCCCGTGGAAAAGGCAAGTTAGAAGTGAGACGTCTGGTCTGAAGCGCAACAAGCGGACCGTGTACCATTTCCTTCTTTTCCGCTAACCGCGTGGAAAAATATTGGATAAGTATAGTGTTGGTGAGTTATTAGTTCTAGTCCACAAGAAACTAGTCACCCCCGTTAACGAACCAGCGGTTGCTGCGGCAGACCGGAACACGGCGATTTCTTAACGTACTCCACTACGTATCAACGTCAAGCATATTTTATATTCCTCTTGACTCGAGAACAACTGGATAAACCCCAACGCCGATCAGAAACCGATTATTGTTCGAACAAATATGCCACAAAACCGACAAACGCGAATGGATACGCATCGATGCGATCACGGCAGTACTTCACCGCAGACAGAAAGGCGGTTCGATCCACCGAATGGATTGTGAATGGGGCCAATCATCAAAGAGGTATAAGGGTTGCCTTCTCCGGTCCATGACTCCATTCCGCGGCCTTGGAAGATTGAAATGTCTCGGTCTCAGTCGGAATCCCTTGGGCGAGTAAAGGCAATTCCCGGCAGAGGGGACGCAGTAGGTGTGAACGCAAATCAATGTTAAAGACATCCGCTACAAACAAACAGAACCGGAGGGATCACCTTTACGCACGTTCCGTCACGGTTCCTCCTCCGGCGAGGGGAGTTTTTGAGATTGGGAATACCTTTCGTGAACCCGTATATGGTTTAAGCCAAGGTAAACAGAGAGCTAATTCATCGCATCCGTAACGTCTTTGACTCTCCCTGAGGCAACGCGCCATTGTGTGTGAGTGTGTCTGGACCGGGATCGTGATGGCCATTTTGTTCGCCGGATAAAGTAAGCAACCATACGCCGGCAGACGAAGGTTGAGTTCAATTTATTATTCCAACCCCAACCCGGGATCGTTTAGGAGAAGATTTGTGCTAAAAAGAAAAGCGAATGAAACAGTGAACTTCAAATGTCATCAAAAGTTGTCGGGGAAGAACAGTCTCCTTCATCTAATGAAATATAGCCAATTTAGTCTGTGTGGTTAACCGTTCTAACGTCGTTAGCTGACGTCGACGGTGAAGATAGCTCGTCGAGTGGTCTTTGACCAGGTTGCTACAGATGCAGCCGCTCTCAAGGCCACTCCAATCGCAACAAGACCATTCAACAGACTCAAAGTATACTCGTGGAGAACTTGAACACGAAAAGGAAACAACGAAATAAAAACCTGTAGTCTACCGGTGACGCAACATACTCCTCGAGCAAGGGTCCTTCTCCGCTTAAGACCACACACTGCTGACGCACACGGATGACCCGCGGGGTCCTCGGGGATTTTCCAGCATCCACTGGACCTTGCGTGCCAATTATTCATGTTTATGAACATTGGGCTCAAAAGCAACACACTACCCCCGAAGCGAGCGACATTCCGACGTTCTGGTTTGGCTTTAAAGTTTTGTGCTGCCAACAAAGCTGTGTTGACACAACTGGTACATCCCCTCACCACCCCCGTCTGGGGTCCGTGACACAAGCACTTTCTCTCGTTCGCTGCCAAGTGCCGTTTGCTAATTAGTTTGTTTACCAAAGTTTTATAGTGTGGAACGTGCGAGCGAATCCGCCACAAATTAACATGCACAAGGTTGGGGCGCCTTTTGGGGTGGAATTGGCGGCACTTCATTGATGAGTTATGTTTGCGTTTTGCACAACATAAGAACCAGCCAAACCGTGTACACGTACTGGCGCGTGCCGGCGGTGTATGGCATCGACTCGATAATGGTGAAGGCGAGAATGCACTCCAAAGGTGCTGTGCCGTCAGGTTGAATTTATGTCTATGAAGTCAACCGTTAAGCTACCATGTCCTGGGCCAAAGGGGAACCTCTGCTCTCCGGCCAATCCAAGTGATGTCGATTCGACGTCAAAACATCATTTCCCCTTCAGGAAGCAAACAGGAAGTGGATAGACAAGTTCCAAACTCCGTTATTTATTGCACCTGTCTTGTGCACTGGCACATCGGAGTGCAGGTAACATGGCGCGCGCGCGCACACACGTTCGCTGCCAAGAAGTTCCTAAGCTACCCTTAGGGGGTAGGGGCCATCCTCTCTTTCCTCCCATTTCGAAAGCCCTTGGCATCCTTCCCGCCAAGTCTGCACACGTACCGAGAGAGCGTCTGAACAAAGTTTGTTTTCAATAGAAAGATTTGTACGGGCGAAAACAAAAAGATCGCACAAAAAAAAAACACACACAGAAACAAAAACTCACGAACGAGTTTCAGAGTAGCAAGACGAGAATAACTTTCCCATTATATCACGACCGAAAAGTGGTCTACTTTTCCATCCCACCACCCAATCCTCCTCCAGTGAGTTCCTCCTCCAGCAACGCCGAAAACACCCGCACTGCCTAACGATCTGTCCCCAAGATAGGTGCTGCGCCAAAGATAGATGATAGGACGCGACGTTGGTGGATGGCTGGAGACAAAACTAACAAATGGTGGCACCACGTGCTGGTGGAAAATGATAGATTTTCGGCAACAATTATCTGAAGGCTTTTGTCTGGTCGTCCGTCGCAATATGGGAGTGACAGCTTGGGTGCCATAATTTAAGGTAAAATTGCGTACTTTAGGGCTTGAAAAAGCATTAGTTAAAATATTTCCAGTACATTTTCATTTAGTGGAAAAAGTTAAAAGCATCCAGGCAGGCCCTTTTCAAGGTATAATGCAAAATCTCTGAAGTATGTTTCGTTTCGAAAAAATATGCCTGAAATTAGAAGCCAAATGGTTCACGTACTTTTAACCAACCTTTCCGAAGCGAACCTTCTATATTATTTATACTATTTCTTAGGGGGCACACAAAAACCAGCATCCAAGATCAATCAATAATAACGCGCTAAATGAACTCGCCTTCGGACGGCATTTTCCTTTTGCTTGTCCCCTCCGATCGACTTCGTTACGCCGAACGAAAGCAACACCCTTTTCTTGCCACCTGCACATCCCACTGTGCACCCGGACGGCGCAAAGGTGTGCCTCGGTAGTACCATTAATTAAATTCCTTTTGCGAAAGAACATTTCTTCGCCATGCGGCTCCCACCTGCCCACCCCACCGCGTCGCATCCAATTCCGGCCAATTTTCCCGACGTTGTTTGACGAGCCCGAGAGGTGTGGTGTGTTACCACCACGGCACGCAATCGGTCGGCGACGCGACGTTGGTTGAGTTAATGAATTAACAATATTTTGGATACCCCCAGGAAGCGGGTGGGGACAGGGGAGGGGAGGGGGGTTTCTTTTCCTTGCCTGCGAAACGCAAAACTCGCGTGTGATTAGTTCCTTCGCTACCGTTTTCTTTCCGAACGCTACAGGTTCCGCCGCCAATGGCCACCGCGGCGGAACCGAGCGAAAACACTTTAAACGGTTCCGCCGGCGTAGTTCTTCATCTCCCTCCCCCCCTTCCGGACGGTGTCCAGAACCGGCCTAACTATCCACAGCTGGCGAATAGTGAGTGAAGGGAAAGAATAAAAGCTATCCCTATTTTGCCTTCCCGTGGGTACTTTTTTCACAGTTCGTTAAAGTTTTCCCTCCATTTGTTGTTTTAGTTTTCATTTGCAACGTAAGCAAACTCTGTCTCACTTCCTTTCTTACCATCAAGCACTCCCTCTCCTCACGGACGCTGGATCGGTGCATCCCGCCCACCCTCCAGAGCAAACGCGCCATTCTTTCCTTCCTTCTGTGATTCCGCCGTCGGACTTTTCTGCTTACTTGCTGTGCAAGTTTTGCTGCGCCATCTCCCCGGTTGGCATCGGATTGCATCGGGCCGGAAACGGACGGCGGTCAATGGTGGTCGTTTTAATAAGCAAGAACAACACTTTTGCACTCGCTGCACACTGTGCGAGTTCCAGTGAACGTGTTACTCGCAGTGATTTTTCTTCAGCTGGCCAAAGGGGTTGGTGGAAAATTAAACAAATTAAAAAATACTTACAGCCCCCGAACGCAAACAGTCGGATTGCATGAAACGACGAACATTGGGTGAGACCGGTAGTGCATAAGCGGAAGTGTGGTCGCCCGGAAGCGGACACACGCAGCGTGACCTACAGACGGAAGGGGCTGGCGGTAGTGATGGCACAGTATGTTGACAAAAGTGGGCCAGCGATGGCATTCCGGAGGGCGGCATTACTGCTTCTAATCTGCCTTGCCGGTGCAGCCAGCGGGAAGCTGGCGACGACCAACGACCACCTAGCCGTCCAGTGCTGCCAACAGACCGGGTACGTCGTCGACCCGAAACAGCAGCAATGCGTGCGAACGGACGGCAACTACACGGCGCACATGCATGTCAACTGCACCCAGAGCTACTTGATCTACCGCGAGATCGAACCGGAGGTGTACGTGGATGAGGCGGGCCTGCTGGTGGACGGCGCGTTCCTGATCCAACGGTCCGAGTAAGCAATGTCTCCGCCTGGGAGGGGTGGATTATACCTCCACCGACCGGTGACCCTCCGATGGCTTTAACCTCTCCTCTTTCACAGCTTCTGCGTGGGTCACGCCTTGGATGCACAGCGTCCGCAACCGGTGTTCGTGGTGTGCTTCAACATAGCTAACATGGAGTCGCTAGCGACCATGCTCGTCAGCAAGGGCATCATGATGCTGATCTCCGTCTTCTTCCTGCTGCTGACACTCTACATCTACTACATCATCCCGGACCTGCGGGAGACGCAGGACAAGGTGACCTCGATGGCCGTCGCCTGCCTTGCGGTGTTCCTGTTTCTGCTCAGTCTCGTCCAGCTGTGGCTCTCGTTGACGCAAACGTCCTTCTGCACGGTCATAGGTAAGCGGCGTGCCGGGAGACCGAAAGACTTCCGACAAACGGGTAAAAAAAGATACCATCTTCGATGCGATGCGATCCACGACGCACGGACGCGTCCGGCGCAACCGTCAGTCGGACTCATTGCGCTCCGATGGCCATCGGGAAAATTGCTTCACCCCAATGAGGCGGAAAATAGACCGCCGGGCGTCGAAGACGAAGGTCCAAACGCCGCTGCACTGTCACTTTCTCTGTGCTGTGTGTGAGGCAGAGGCGTTGATGATGATTTTGGACATAAACGAGTAGGAAGGAAGGAAGGAAGGAAGGCAAAAATCCACTGGAGAACTTCCTTCTCACAAGCTCGCGCGTGTGTCTATGTGTGTCTGACGGGAGGACGTTGGACTCGAAACGATGCCACCACCCATTCCGGGGAAAGTTCGTTTCGTTTTCCTCGGTTCATCAAGCAATCGATTGTGCTTCGGTTAATTGAAAACTCACCCATGCCTGATGCCTGAAGTGCAACCGGGCCTGCAGCAGCAGCAGCAGCAGCAGCAACACTGCACTCTGCACTGGCGTGACTTGCGGCCATTTCACTGGCTCTTTGCTGAGTGCTCGTCGTTTGCACATTCCTTTCGTCTTCGGGTCCCTTTTTTGCCTGCACTATCTACTCAATTTTTGCCCCGTGAAATCGATTGTCCGCTCTCTAGCGCTGCCTCCAATCTGATAGAATAGAATGCACCATTTCACGGAGGAAGCACGATTTGATTAGTCGAACACGCTTTTCCGAAAAGGATGAAAGAAAAAAAACCCGGCACGCTAGAAAAGCTCGGCTTCCTTTTGCGATCAACAAATTTGTATCCGATGCCAAGGGGTAACCTAATCAAGTGAGATTCTTTCTAGGAAACGGACGGAAATGTTTGATGCGATTGTGGATGCTGTCATGAGGAGGAAGTTTGGTATGGGAAGCATTTTCCCTAATCGACCCCCCAGTTGATTGTCATTCGGGTGAAGCTTTCCTAAGAATGTTAAGTAGATAAGCCCTTGGCTGTGATTGTCGACGGACGACAGCAGAGATCAATTACGATCAATTATTGCGATTCAGATGAGACTAGTTTTCATTTAATCTAAACAAAAAATTGCACGTTTTGAAATACAATTAAACCACCCCCTATTTGATAGTAATAGTTCAGTTCAGTCTTTTAGAACAAGAAACAAAATCAACAAGTTACAAAATTACATGCCAGTTGGAAATACGATACCAAACCCACATTTTATGGGTAAAGTTACTACAAGCTCGCAATTGAGGACACCACCGGCGGTCGAGAGTTGAGAGCATGTCAGAGAACCCATCCGCGCCAGATTCGCCGACACGCCGAACCAGAAGGTTGATGTAACAATGGCCAGACTCCGGCTGTGTGATGTTAACGGAATGAAATTTTGTCGAAGGATAAAATAGCGTCAGACACCACGGTGAGGGATGGTTTTGGATACGAAGACACAGGGGAGGGGAAATATAATTAGCATGCTAACGAGAAGGAGGACCAGCTAGAGCAGGGAAGGCACGTAGGGAGGAGGACCAAAGGCGACGAAATATCTGACACATTCAACCGGCGAAAGTGAAATGCGCTGTAGTGAATGTAAAAAAACGTTAAGCATGGACAAGGAAAAAGGCAACGTTTGGGAAGCGCTGGGTGGGTTGGGATTATAAAACTTTTGCCACGCTCTACATCATAACAAATTCTGCAGCGTACCGACGGAGGCAAAGGTTATCATCGCTTTCGGCGGGGGAGATCATGCAAGAGAACGCGCTAAGCGTCTTACTCTGTTTAAGCGCAATTTTTGTTGCTCCGCAAGAATTTAAAAAGGCAGCGGGGAAAGGGAACAAGAACACCGTGCAAGCAGTTCTGGTTGGTTGGTTAAAAATGGCCACCGTTGCACGATCCCGAAATCCAATAATACCCGCGAAGGTCCGCACCGGAACACACAACAATCCCCGGTGATGTTTAGAGCCGGCCTTCACATCCGGCACTGGAGCAGCCGGGTCCCGGAAGAAGTTCAAGGTTCAAGTGGAACGGGACTATTGTCCGTGCAAGATCTAAAGCGCGATGGGGAAAGGAAGCGACCAGCCAGCAAAGGGACAACCCAATTTAGGTCAACAGATTCGCCACCGTGGACCATGCGGTCACGGTTGCGTGCAGATGAGCCTCAAGGACTACCCGCTGAAGTCCACCCGAGTGCAAAACACGCCGGCGACGACGGAAACAGGAACAGGACCAAGCGTTCAAAGGACCGTAAAAACAGACCTAGGATAATGAACATTATGCGCCTGATGTCGCATCGCGTTCGTTCGTGAAATTAGTGTTGTCATAATGGCTCTTGGAGAGCCATTGGGCTGGGAGGAGCATTTTATTGGACTTGATGACAAATTTCAAGTCCCTCCCTCCGGCCGCACATCCCTTTCTTACGACGCCGGTCTAATGAATGAATGATTCTCTTCCATTTCCCCGCGCTTTTCCTTGCTCTAGCGTTCCTGATGTACTTCTTCCTCATCAGCTATTTCGCCTGGCTGAACATGGTTATGGCCAACGTATGGAAATTGACAGTGTAAGTACGGCCACAGTCCGCCCCCGAACAACCGCGTACTCTATCGGCGATTGATTAATCGGTGTTTTTGTACCGCTTTACTCCAACGATCAACAACGACACCCTACACAAACTTCCCCCCGCAGTGCCCGTCGTTGGAGAATCAAGGAACGATTCTGGTACGTCCTGAACCACATCTACGCAATAACCGTCGCTGTGACGCTAACGACCATGGTCTACATTTATCACGCCCGGTATCCGACGTTCGGTGAAATGTCCTGCTGGTTTCGGAGTGAGTATGCTCTCTAATGGGATGGGCTCTTTCCATCGTCTGACGTCCGGCAGCAGCTCAAGCAGCCCTTGGTGGTTTCTTAATGCGTTCTCTTCCCTTGCAGCGGAACGGGAACAGTCGTACTTCGTCTATCTTCCGGTGAGCGTGATGCTGAGCATAAACATTTTCCTGTTCATCTGGACGAGCCTGCATCTGCACGCGAGCGGTGACGATATCAGCCCGGACCGGAAAAAGTCCCTCCGGTACAAGTGCATGCTGTATCTGAAGCTGTTCCTGCTGTCCGGCCTGCTGTGGATCTTCGAAGTACTGTCGTTCCACATCAGCGAGGGTCTGGTGCCGCAGTCCTGGTTCTGGATCCTCGTCGATGCCGTCAACTGTCTGCACGGGGTGCTCATCTTTTTCGTGCTGATCGTCTGGCGTCAGCGCATCAAGCGTGAACTGGCCACCAGGCAGCTGTTCTGCCTGCGTGCCCCTGCCCGGTGGGCCCAGCTGAAGGATGACGAACAGGAGCATCTGCACGATGACGGTAGGTACCTCGGCCGGACGGAGCCACGCAATCGATGAGCGAATACATTCCAACGAAACGCTCAAAACAAATCGAATACACCTGAACATGTTCCATTATCATTCTACACACAGGGCGCGAATCGGGAAAGCATGATCTTATCATCAAGTAAACAAACATACTTGAGTCACGGCGGTCACACATCGGTGGGGCTCACCTGCGTGCGGGATGGCACCTGCAGCCCACAACTTACAACAACCTTCCCTCCGATAACAAAACAAAACGCTCTTCCATACATGATTCTGGTGAAACGGACCCCCACTCGAGTGGCCTCGAGTACGCGGGAAGAATGAGGGCGTTCGCCACACACTACTTTTGGTACAATCCAGCGGTTTCCCAACGGCATCCCAACCCATCAAAGATAAGGACAACTTTTATCGCGCTCGAGTCGAACGTTAAGCGAGCAATTTGTTAAGCATGTAGCATATGTATAGGATAGCTGAATATTGCAATGAGAGAATTTATACTATACACATTATCAACAAGAATTCAATTATTGAAGTGCGCCAACGTGTTACTAATACCTTATTATTACTGCTGCCTTCGTCGACTGCACCGTGTGCAGGGCAGAGGGCGCGCTAAATTCGTTAATGAATTTGTACGTAAGAGAAATATCATGATGAGGATTACAATAAAAAAGCAAGCTTCTGCAGAACGTTGCGGTGGCTGTGGATTATTTAAACCGGGTAGTATATGAGCCGCCGCTGGGGATATCACAGAAGCTCACATCTGGGTGAACGCCACGCAATCGACACAATGCCAGACCAGACAGCCAGCATGGGTAGTCTACGGGGAGATATGCAAATCACGGAACTGTGGTTCACAATGTACCACTGAGCAGAACTGAGTTGGAAACGACGGGATCAAACGCAAATTGCCACGCTCGAATGAACGGAATAATTGAACTAATCGTCTTTTCAGTTTGCACTGGGACTAACGGGGATTAGAGAATCATGCCAAATTGGCTATATTTGTACCGAACCCTATTGCCAATGGCGATTGTTAACAGCCGGCTAATCCTGGTTCAAGGAATTTTCCAGCGTTACCGCGCAATTAGATTAGAACGGTGCAACGACATTTGCATTTGAATTCTCACCTCCTCGGCATCGTTACACGTTTATCTTTTTCCTCAGTCACACCACGTGTTGGGTGTAAGTAATTCAAAGCGGGTCAGCAAACCTATAGCTTCGTACTTTGTTAGACATTGTTAGACATCTAAGAAAAGCATTCTTAAATTTGAACATTGATGAAACCAACAATATAATGAATTAAATGTATGTGTGTAGCTAAAAGAAATTCAAAGAAAACGTTCCGTTTACACGTACCCATTGGCAGTGTAATATTCATGATGAAAATACAACTCCTGCCGCACGAATTAAACGCGAAAAAAGGGCCGTTTGCTTAACCACTCTATTTGGGTTTCCCAGCGCACTTCATACACTTTATGTCCTCGTGGGGGGAAAAAAAGATTCGAGCTGTTATACACCCGTATCAAAAAATAACACTGTGGTTTTATTACCACTTTTCGCCTATGTGAAGCCGTCCATTATGGTACACCATGGAAAAGAGTTGTGAAACAAATAGCATAAACATAAAAATATTTTATGCTTTGTGTACCGAAAATGACTTACTTTCTCACGTAATGACGGTTTGAGGTTTATGGATAAAAGTAATTTAAAATAATCAACATTTAAATGACCGGGAGACGTGGAAGGATCGAGGGAGTTTACCTACTTTAAGACACTTCTAAAAACAGATGTTGATTTTTGAGTACACTGATCAAAATGTGCTCATGTTCCTAATCTTATACAAGGTAACAACTATTGAACATAATCACTTGCCGACCCCTGACTTCAATATCCCAAACACATCATTGGGTTAACCTGAATAATAAAAAGGTTTTGGTTTTATGGCAAACGTCAACGCAAACGTCAAACGCCTCGAGTTGCGTCAACTGATCCGCAGCGGCCCGCTACCTACCTTGTGCGCAACTCTTTCCGAGTTGTCCATTTCAGTATTGAGTCAACAGTCGCCGGGTACGCCAGAGACGCCGCGTGTCCCCTCCTGTGGCATGTATAAAAAAGCCATTTCCGTCGTGAAGGAGATTTCTGGCCACTCTTACCGGCAAAGAACAGACGTCAACGTCACACAATCAGCCATTCTTCATTGCTCCTCGCCCACGAAGCGTTCGTTGCCAACAACTGTTCCAAGTGAGTCGGTTTTTGCCTTCGCCGCGGTTGGTTTCATGTGCGGTTTCCGTGACTGACGCCATTAGAAGCCATTTCTGCCAATTTCGTGTACCCGAAAGCATGTGGAAAACAAAAATCAGCTAGCCAAAAAAACAAGTTTTTCTAGTTCATGGCTAGGCCAGCATTTGTTACGTGTTCCCGGATCGTTTATGTGCCTGTGTATGTGTATGTATCCCTGCGCCTGCGAGACGGAGTACGAAAGCCAACATTTACGGTTGGAAACCCGATGCGCGAGTGAGCCGGAAATATCATCCTACGGCGCTTTGGATGTTTTACTACCGGTTTTTTTTTTGTTCGTTGTATGTTGAGCATATTATTGTTTGGGCTGGCTTTTGGAAAGGAAATTTATACACTGTTTTCAGGGCCAATTCGTCGGCATCAAGCTGCTCTTTGTTGGTAGTAGGCAGTGAATTGCACGCGCAAGGTTTTTGTTTGGCATCGTTAGGAACCAGTTTGGGCTTATTAAGTTTAACTTTGCCATTATCGGTAGCAACATTGGCGCGACGAGAAAATGTCGCGTTGTTGTCGCGCCAATGTTGTTACCGATAATGGCAAAGTTAAACTTAACAAACCCAAAGTGCTTTCTAACGAAACCAAACAAAACCCGTGCGCGTGCAATTGACTGCCTACTACCAACAAAGAGCAGCTTGATGCCGACGAATTGGCCCTGAAAACAGTGTAATGAGCATTGCAGTAGTGACTCCGCGGGCCAGGTGAAACTGAGGCGTTTATGTTTCTTTGTGGTCGTGCGTGGTGTGTGATGGAAAGGGGCTGAGAGAGAGATTAAGGAATTAAACATGTTTCCTGCACCAAAAACACCATCATCTTGGGTCTGTCGCTGGCAGGCCAAGGTAACCTGCAGCTGGAAAATCAATTATGTTATGAAAATCTCTGTACGAACGATCGTAACAGTAAACAGCGGAGCGAGAAAAAACGCCATCCATCCTCGGTATCTGCGTGGGGTCTCCCTGATCTGCCGTTACGTGAAGCAAAAACTAAACAATCTCCACCCCGCGAGTCGTAGGCGTGTGCCTTGACTGATGCACTGGTTACGTAGAGGAAGAAACAATCTCCCCCCCTCACAGCCAACGATGCGACCGGATGGAACACGATGGAATTGCATGGTCCGGTGCATATACGCACACATACGGATACAGTGCGTCGCGCGCGAACTATTTTGCCGTCAAACAAACGCATAGAGCACATTTATGGAAGTTATGAATCGTTGAACAACCCCTCCTTCTTACAAAAAATGAGTCTTGTTGTCGGTATTAGTCATCGCCAGCGGTGCGATCACTTTTAGTGACGTAATGTTGTGATCCTCATCGTAAACATGCCGGGGCTGATCGTCGTGCGTCACCACAACGCGGCCAGTGACGATATAATTGACACCGAACCGATTACGACAACGATTTGGCGACTCACGCCAATTGTGAATAATCGATACAAATCACTTGTTGAGTACAACAAATATTCGACCGCTAACACCTATCAGGCGGTATATCCGAGTAGACACCAAGTCCAAGTTATTGCTGACGACGCTATTACCATAAACACACTCCATGACCCACCCGTAGTGATGGCATAAATGTACCGTGACTAACAGACTAACAGAATCTCTGTCATATAGGAGATGCACCTGTGTCTAGTGAATCCTTTCTACATTCCACCAGAGGAAGAACAGTGTAGGGAATATGTGAGGAAAATGAAAGCCAGAAACACACACAAACACAGTGCCTTGCTTCTGGCCTTCACTTCCAACTTGTCTCGTCGTCACGGTGACGACATCGAACGATGGAAGTGAAGGAAACAACACAAACCTTCGGTTTTCCGCTTCCGGTTTTACCGGTACAAACAACGGTTTCACACATAGACACACATAAACAGCACATGGGACAAATTTGGCCATCTTTTCGAATGCAATAACCAGCTAGAAAAAAAAAGAAACCGCACAATCCGCCCGCTGCCGGGAACTTATGCATGACGCTACGCTTACGAAATACAGGCACCATCGCATCTGGCCCGAAAGCAGCCACACCAGTCATACCCCGGCGATGTAGGGACACTTTTTTGACATTGAAACGAACGACCGGTGTTATAACAATCGGCTGCCTGCTGCTGCTGCTCGTCCTTCGAAATGGCTTCTTCGAAGAAGTTCCCCCTAGCTAAGATGCCAGCGTCGCCGATCTAGTACGGTATTATTCATATCGTATGAGATTCCAATACTGTCGAGGTGTCGAGCCATCTGGGACGAAACCGGATTCGTAGCATACTAGGATCGTTGCGAGACGACTATAGACAGCAAGAGGAAATTAACAAGATAAGGCAACCGACACGCAGGTGTTAATTCTAACAATCACCATCAAAAGCATGCTTTAAATTCCCGTATAATAGAAGGAACTAACTATATTGAGGAAACGTGTCCATTATTTGAACATTGAAACCAGGGTGAAGGAAAGATTTTAAAATACCTGCTTAAAAACATTCACTTAAAACCGGTTTAAAAAGCGGGAAAGTCCGCCCGACTTCCCAATTCGAGCCGATCCGAAGTTTGGTCAAGTGAGCGGTGTTGTTCTGCTTGAACAGACGATTAGCGAATTTTTGCTCTAACGAAGTTTTCTTACCTCACTATCCCCTTTTGCGAAAGGTCATTTTTTCCGCTGACTGCTACATTTGCATTTCAAATTCACCGCAATTCGATAAACTTTTGCACCCTCGCTTGCACCGACGTCAAGCTGAACTAAATATGACCGTTACTTGAACGACTATCAAACCTGGCACACCGGGAACGAGATATCCCCCTGATTTGGCTCCAATTCATCGGACCACATGCTGCTAAAGGAATGGAAATTGTGTGCTATTAATTTAGCATATTTTCCACTTTCGCTAGGCGGGGAATCTTACCCCTTAACCGGCAGGGATTCCTTGGCTTGGTCCTGCCAAAACATTGCTTCCTTTGCTTTAATTTTCATCGGAACATTCCCCGGGGTTTGCCTGCTCGTACGGAAACATGAACGGGCGTGTATGCAATCCACCCCACCCGGCAGAGAAAGATGAGAAAAACGGATCCTCCATTTGGGAGTGAAGCCCGAGAAAAGCACCAAAACGATAGTGTACTGTACACACAAAGACGGTTGGTAGAAGGGTTGGGCTGCCACGGAACGTTATTTGCACAGCATACCAGAGAGCAATTGCCCGTTTGCAATAAAAAGCGCCAAAAAAGGACATAGCAGAGCAAAGGCAATTTTTTTTTTGGAAAACCCGGCGACGCGTAACGAAGCAAACAAACGGGCGGCACATATGTTCCGTTCTCTGGTCCGGTGTAGGACAACACCAAGAGATTTAAAATGAATTTTCTCCTATTTGCCTGTAGCTTTTTTTTTACAAATAAACACCACAGCTTTCTTCCGGCGTTTTGCGCAACGAACGAACGGTTTTGGAAGCGGTAGAACATAGGACCGGGCTCATTAAAGGGGATTTAATTTTGTTTTTTTCTTCAATTTACTTTGGCCATTTAAATTTGGCCCACTTTTAAGCTAGTTTTCTGATTGCCAAATACAAACATAAGATTCATTTGGACTTCATTTTACCATTACAAATCCAAGGCAGGATTTTCACGATTATTCAGCTAAGCATATGCGAACTGAAATGTCCGTTGAACAAAAACGATTAATATTACTCATAAAACAAAAACAAATTCTACCCCAATAAATGAACATAAAATATGAATCAAAAGGTGTCTCTAATGGAGGTCACATTTTTGCATGACCGTCACTGTGGCGCCGATCTCCATGGGAGGCGTCCCGGTTGATTGCTTGGGGGGAGGAGTGTCAGAATGTAATATAAGCTGGTTGAATTTTTCAAGTTCGTGACATAACAAAACCGAGAGGCTCAGGTGCAGGAGCAATAATGCCGCCTCGCGATATGTCATCCCGGGCCGGTTCCATTTCTCCCGGACCTTTTCACACCTTTGGGCGGTCGGTCCGAGAAGAACACCGTCCTGGTCCCGGAGAGCGTTCTCTGCCGCGACACGGGCTCCATATCCTAGCGATGTAAATAACGCCCACAAACACCGCCAACGGAACGAACCACGTCGACCAAAGCACCGGGTGGGATGGTGGCCACTCCGGACCACGGAGCGCGGTGTGGCAAAAGCATGCAAAATACAATAAATCGAAATGGAGAAGTAGGTGTGAATGGAAATGGCGGTGAATAAAACAAAAGAAAAAAAAAGAAAAGCTGCTACCGCACGCGAAACATAACCCGCCGGCGAGGCACGATTTGGAGAGCTTCGTCGTAAAGCATAATAAATTGTGCCCACTACTGTGTAGCACCTCCGTTTGGGGCCGGTAAGAGGCATACCGGTGTCACCAGCCTTCCACGTGGAAATGGGCTTTAACCTCGACCCACCGCCCCCCGGGTTTCCCAACAGAGAGGAATATAAAGACCTTCTCTATCTTTGCCGTATCAACGGGCGGACAACTGGAGGTAGTTGGTTCCTTAATCGGGTGAACTCTTGAAAGTACCCTCAAATATTTACCCCCACGTTAAGAAAAGCCGAACACGCGCACACCAGACGTCCTAAGGATATGGTCGTAAAAGGGCCAAAACGAACGATCCAAAGGTGAAATCATGAGATCGGAAGGAACACAGAAGTAATAGACTCAAAGCGCTCCAGAGAGTCTTGTTCGTTAATAAAACCGGTTGGCAAAAAATATACGAGCGTAAAGAATTCCTGCTCCCTGGGCAGAAAAAGTAATTTCCACTTGTGGCAAACACCGGCCGGAAAAGCCGGCAAAACCCCCCACCACCATCGCGCCGCTTAATCGAATGGATGTCACCGCGCGCGGCGCCACACCAGCGAAACACGGACTCTAAATACATAAAAAATTGCCACCGTGGAGCCTTTCTTTTCTCTCCACTTGCCATGCCATGGCGGCTCGCGGGCAGGATATCAATTTCGCGCGCGCCCCGAACCACTTGGCGTTCTATTGGTTGGAGCTGCTAACGAACTGGAGATATTCTATGCCAGAAGCGCAAAATGAATGGTTCATTCAAACGAAGCACATGTGACTGGCTTCCGTTTCTCGCGTTTAGTTAAAGCCCTGGAACTGTTTTTGTTGCGAATCGATCCATGCTTCGATCGATCGGGGAACCATTTTGGTAGAACAGAGAGCGGTGGTAGTTCCGATACCAAATCGAGTCGCGTTTCCACCGCGTCAGTCGTTGGGGCCTTAAATATCGTTCAAGAACCTTTTTTTTCCTCTTTGGCACAAAAAAAAAACATAAAAATACAGCCGTGGGAAATTTTGGGACAAAATGAAAAATCAATAGCCCATTTCCTCTTTACGCGACCCCTTAGCCCCTGATCCCGGGGCGGGGGCCAATGAGTCGTGGTTCATTTGTTTTCGGTAGGCAACATTGCAGGAAAAGCGTTGGCATCGATGGTAATGGGTTGAGTCCTTCATTTCCAATCGAAATGCTTTTTTCCGCCCATACCGTCAACTGGCTTGGCTAATGGAGACGTGGAGGAATGTGAAGGCTTTCTATTGCTTTTGCCATTTTTTTTTGCATTTAAATATCTTCATTCTCGAGTCGAAGGCGAACGGGAGGCGATCGTTAAATTTGGTTATGCTTCAATCCGACCTCTCTTATAGAAGGATAGCCTTTTTTCCTCTACTTGTCGGCAAACGATACCGTTCTTTATCTCTTTCTCTGCGTTGGACAGCAAGCTTTAGTACTTTTTGGGTCCCTTGCGTAACAAAGGCTCACTAAATCGTGCCTAGACTGACGAGCAAGATCACGCCCGGCGATACTTTCCATCGTTCCGGCTGGTCAGGAAGACTGCGTCCAACTCACCCCCCGTTTCAGAGTGGGGTCCGCATCTATCCTCAAACGATTTGCGAGCCGAGGCAAACCGCAAAATAATCACAGCCAATCCATGCTCTTTCTTCCAAGCACGACAACAAACGTCAACAATTAATCTTCATCAGACTCGATCATGCCAGGGTTCTAGTTCAATTCCTCTCGGGGAAATAAACATAGAACAAAAAAAAAGACCTATAGATCAGGATTCTGCACACTCGGTTCTATCGATTCGAGGCGGAAAAGTGCGATATTTTCGAAGCTCCACCAGAGCTTGGTTTCATTCATCCTGACAAACAACAAAACCGCCTCTTAACGGAAGCTTACCGTTACGCAGCATTTAGTCCAACACGTGTTTAGCCCACGTGGGGTTGGCTTTCCCTCGAACGCACAGAGGACACAGATCGTATGTTTTCTGGTCCCCAGCAGCACGATAACGCAACGACCTCCGGCGCGTATCGTTTGCCTTCCATTCCAATGCAATGCGACAAAGGAGCATAAAACATTGCATGATGAATATTAATAATGTCACTGAATTCATTCCTAATAAAAAGTTGCGATTGTCTTTTGGAATTCACATCAAGTGCACTTTTCCGAACAAGGGTTTGTTTTTTTATCATTACAGTATCTTAAAGTCCTTTCCGACATTATTGAGTTAAGAGTGTTTAAAGATAGTCAAGTGTTCTTACACTCATATTTTCTTTATATTTAAGCAAAACATGTTGAAGAAATACAACATTTTTTGAATATAACCTAATCGAGATAAAACAAACAACCACATCATCAAACCACTCAAATCAGATATGTGATATGGTAGCCGGTTTAGTACCGCAATAAAAGGGAGAAAGCTTCAGCAATGAATGTTTGCACATTTCTGTAATTAAAAGAAAAACGACATACTAAAAGTAACTTCTGAGTTTTGCGATAACATTATTCCAACGAACTCATCGGAACCGATTGGGAGAGGAGAAGCGGAAAAGTTATTTGGGCCACGTATCTTTGTAACCTAGTGGATGGCACCAGCAAAGATGGCACATCCAGGGTTTTCGGGATCAAGTCGTTGCCTGCCGGCAGGGTTTGTTCTTGCCAATCGAACAAAAACCCCGTTATTATTACTTCGCACCGTAGCAAAAGAGCGACTTCTCCAGCGTTCGGTGCGTTCGCCTGCGGACGGCACTTGTCGTTCCTTATCGGGACGGGACATGTAGCTAGAGAGGAACCCGTTTTCCCGGCCAACGTCGTTCGATTAACTTCCCACCAAGGCGACGTTCGCTTCTTGCGTTCGCGTCCGTTCGTCCGTCCGTCCGTGCGAACAATATAAATGATTTTCATCCCAAACACGTGGCGCGCGGGTCTGTGATCTCGAGAGGGAGGCCACAACCACCCCGGGAGACCGGTAACCCGGGGGTTAGTTGGTGACGGTTTTTTTTTTTTTCGTTTCGTTTTGTTTGTGCGATTCGGCAGAAAGCCGGTTGACGATGGGTTGGCCCCGCTTATCGTCACGTACGCATCTCGCCTTTCTCCCGAGAAGGACTCACACCGGAGCACACTGGTGATGACTGACGCTGCCCGCAGCCGGGAAGCCGGTGTTGCAAAGATAAAAGGAATGCAGAAAAAACACCATCTTTAAGATGGGCCCCTTTGGAATGAGGGAAGTCGCGAAAGGAGACCGAAAAGTAATCAACGGTGAAAGAATCCACGTGGTATCTCGCCGGTTATTTGTGGCGGTGGTGTTGGTAGTGATGGGGTTAAGTTGTTTGTCCTGAATCGACCATCCACGGATGCACTGATTCCATATTGGGAAGATAACGAAAACTAGGTAACGGCTCCGATTGAATTATTCAGGGACTCGTCAAACGAAAAACAACCTTAACTGCATCGATCGAAGGCGGCGGGGAATTTTGCTTTGCTCCCTCTCACTGAAACTGTCCTAGTTCTTACCCTGAACGAAACGTCGAACACCACCAGCCATCGCAGAAGGAGGTAGTGCTATCGTGTTTCGGAACGGCCGCTAATGATGCTCATAATTTAACGGACGAACAAGAATCTCAACAGTCTGTCGGAGGAGCTGGACGAAATTGGAGAACTAATAATTAATACCCAACGGGAACGCCGGCTTTAGGACAAGCCGACTCCAGGCAATAAGTAGTCTTTCATCGCCTTTCTTCGTATCCGGTTTTTTAAGACGCCAAATTTTTACGTTCCTCGAAAAACACTCGAAAAGTACCATTTTAGAAGCTTTCCAAACAACGACAGAAATAAGTATTGGACAGTATTCGTACCTATATTTCAGTTATACCAAACAAGACGTAGCCTGGAGTTTGATGCCGTTGGTGTTTACATCAACGCGTCGCATTTGATTTTGTTTGCCAAAATTAATCGACCCACCGTACAGATCCCGTGTCCCATTCCTGGGTCTACTCCGCCTCGGGACATGGAATATAATCCTTAGTGGACGGAATCAACGTGGCACATGGTGCAGGAGATAGGACGCGGATGGTGCTGTTCGGCGCAGATATACGCACGTATGCAAATTGGAAATTGAAATTCCGAGTATGCTGCCAATCGAGAATAAAGCTGGCGACGGTTTGGCGTGTTGGAATTCATTCTAAATATCATGGTTTATTTCCACCCGATTGGATTGAGGTAGGATGCGTTTGCCTCAGGATTGTCAAATTTATTCCTGCTTTGAAACTTCAATCGTTTCTAAACCCTCAAGTATAAATTTACTTCTTCACGGTCTTCCACAGTCCTGCGCAATTCTTGATAAGCAAATCCCATCTATAGCCAGTACGTGAAAAGGATCTCTCGCTATTCTACTCTTACCGCAACCGCTAAACGATTATGAGGTGCTCAAGCTTCTCGATAGGATTAAAAATGCATATCTTCGTGCGGGGAGAGGGAAAAAACCACCCGTAACCGTCCAAATATCCGCTGGCAGAGGTTAACCCAACGACGTCTATCCAACGTTAGCTCAGCCCCGGATGGCGATGATAATGTGAATCACTTATGCCATAATGATCCCAATTTGTGCCTCCTACGATGAGGAAAGAAGGCATTTTGGTACAACGAGCAAGGAAAGGGTGTGTACCTTGGAGCAGAGGAGAGGAGGGAAAGAAAGTTGAGCCAGAATAGGCCAGCAAACGGCAGACGAATCTAACCTTCCTACCCATTTTGGACGCCAACACACAGCTACGACGGTTGGGATCGGGAGATGGCCCAACAGAACCAGCTCTGTCCGTAACTGTCTGAAATGTGTGGCATGTCCCTATTCATTCCTTTTCGTTTTGTTTCCATCTTTGCCCTTTGCTTTGAATGTTTGTCCCGAGCATAAATAAATGAGAAATTTCTGTAGCCGCCGTTGCGCGAAACCGGTGAAAAGGCGAAAGTATCGTGTGTTCTCGCGTCGGCTGCTGCGGTCGACAGAATTGGAACCATAGAATTCACGGTTCCGCCCTTTCCGCGGATTGCAAGGGAACACTAGGTGGTGTGTGTATGTGTGTGTTTGTACGGTTGATATTTATGCGCCGTGGACTTTAATGAGTTGTCTGTTGTTTTTCGCCGATCCGAGAGTGCGAGTCTCGCGAAATCCTGCTCCAATGTGAAGCAAAAAACCTGTCGTCTTGCCGCAAGATTTGTGGGATAAACCAGAACCCCGCCGTAAAATGAGCAGCATGCCATGATCCCATGCACACATGCTGCTGGCAGTGATGGAGGGTTGGGTATGGTCTCGTGCCTCGTGCAGCACACCAGACCTCGCGGCATGTTGACGAATGTACTGGCGTGGATTTATTATGCGTATGCTTATGCGCTTGTTGCCACTCCGTACCCTGGATGATATGTGGCATATCATCGGATCTCCCGGACAAAGCAGTGTTCCATTTTTTCAGGTTTTGTTCCTCGAGCATTATTCACCAAACCAACCGCACTCTTTCTATCACAGCAGCGGACACAAAATGGTGTGACGATACGGTCGCGAATCTAAGAAATAACGGATGGCCAATTAGTGGGTGTTCGTGACACGTCGTTTCTATCTTGTGGCTTTTTACTTTTTTTTTCATTTGTCCGACACAACTAATTCCATTAAATAAATACCTCTTTTCGGCGCTTACAGATTCTCCCGTGTCGGGTAGTGCTGGCGTATAAATTCTTCGAATCGGACATCCACTCCGAGGCAGGATGATACTCCACAGTTAGCGAACAAGATACACACACTGGAGAAACCCGGAAAGGCGAACGAAAAGCGGTAAAGCACACACGGCCAAGTGGATCTTTGGAGAGGCTATCATAGAACAACACCGGAAAAACACGGAATCCTCCCTTCGAAACGAGACCTCTTCGTCAATCGCTCGCGCGCGCGCGTAATCCTATCGACACTCGGATTTAGGAAAACAGACACCAACACCACTGGTTCGAAGCAGGACAAGGGCCCGCCCGTGAGTGAGCGAGTGCTGGGGAGAGAATGTCTCCGTCAACGGCAGCACTGGCAACCCTTGTTGCCATCCTAAGCACACTGCTCGGGACGACCCACTCCACGACCGCCTCAAAAGTTCCGGTAAACAAGTGCTGCGAGAAGTTCGAGGTCTACTACGATGGGAAATGTACCGTCAGCGAAACGGTCAACGTTACTAGTAAGTATTATTGCACGAGCGTGCAAAAGGTGGATATTGCCATACCCTTCTTGTTATCCTTTCGCCGCCTCCGAGGGGCAAAGTACCGAGAACCAAGCCGGATTCGGCGAGGTCGTATCGCAATGGCAAACTAATTAGTTTTTACGGGGCCAATGTGTTGTGCTTTAATCTTACGGGTATCGTTTTAATGAAAAGTTTTACGGTACCGAGTGTCGGAGCATCAAACGGCGATAAATTCCCGTTCCTTCCAGCCGTGCCTAAACGCCGTCGCGTATCCCTGCACGATTGTCTTCCCGGGCACATTTTCGCCAAAGGGTAACCCGCAATTTCCCCTCCTAAGCCCCAACGAGGCACACCCGCTTTACCTCTCACAACCAAGAAAAGCCGGGGCCACTTTATCGCACGAACGGAGCTGTTGAAATCATCGTTGCTTAGCTGCAGCTACGGTCAATTCCCGCTTGCACATAGGCAATTAGCAGCGTATCGTATTAAAGATTGGACACGTTGGAAGTTTTCAAAAGCCTAGCCTTTAATAGGCAATACACAGAAATAATTTCGATTGCGAAAAATAAAATGTGTTCACCTACAATAAAATTCAAAACAATGATATTTATCCATCAACATTGCAACTAGAACTAAAATAAAACAAATCTCTCCTTCACGCAACTTTTTCCCAAACATCAAATCGAATCTAGCAACAAAGTTTCACGTCGTTCGGCCTAATGTCAATTCAACGGAAAGTAACTCCAACAGGACCAATTTGCGAACAACTTTTGCGCTTTACGTAACATTTCCTCAGAATGGCATGGGGGGGTATATTTTGATTAGATCGATCGTTGGGTGCCCTGAAGTTGTCTCCTCCTTTTTTTTACTCTCAACCACACAATCAAGATAAATCTAAATTCTATCCACCTTTTCGGATTGCCGAATAGAACGATTTTAGCCAAAAAAAAAGGCGTCACACGTTTCTGCGAACCGAAATGGCTTCACTCCGAATGGCCTAACTTTCATTCTGCTGGCCAATGTCTAATATAAACATACGGCACCAGAAAGGTTCCCACCGACGTCGGATCGTTCAGTGGAGTTGGATAAATACCTCCGGCTGTTGGTGCCCCTTTTCATACGCTCGATGATCTATCATCATCATCAAATCTTCCAATCGTTACCGGAATCGGAAGTACGGCATACATTTGCGCACGGTTTCACGAGTCTAGCGTTCGTTATCCTTTTGCTTCAGTCGAAATAACGACAGAAAATATCGGTCTGAACAGGACAGTTTGTTTCCGTTAATTTATCAATCAAGATTTACGGCTCCCGGATACTTTCGGTGGCGTTCCGTGGGGCGTTGGCCAGCGTTAGTGGCTTTCCTTCTTTTTCCACAACAATTCAATCATGCTGGCAGTAAAGTACCTTCCTATTAGTTACAAAAATGTATCGCACAAATAAATGGCACCCCATTTGTCACCGTTCCCCGCATCCAGAACAGCACTAGGATCAAACATTTTTCTATCATAACGTTCCGATCAGAATCATGTTCGGAAAAGATTCACTTTAATCGGAAACCAACAGCATCAGTCGATCGTAGCGAAATCAAAAGCTCATCAAACTCTCGGCTGAATGAATTTTATTGCTTTCGGGTTTCAACCATTTAGCATGGAACGTTGAATGTGGCCGGAGCGTTTGGAAGGGAATAAAATAAAAAAAGCAAACAAGGCCCTGTTGTGTCGTAAAAAAAACAGGACCGACAGTTTTTCACTTTGTTCCCGAGGGTTGGCAAAATATTTTCACGAGCTTTCTTTTTTCCTCATGCCCTTGGACGTGATATGGGCAGATCAATTTGGCAAACAACGAATGTGTTAGACCCTTTAAAACATGGCACACCGCACGTTGAAGCAAGTCTGCTGTCGGAGAAAATCGTACACCAATTCAATTGAGGCATCCAGTTCTGAATGGGATTTGTTTTTCTTTTTTGCAAAAAAGACGTACGTGAGATACCCATCAAAACAATATACGAGAATATGTTGGACTGTATGATTCTCACTCACGGCGTTGACGGGTTTCAACGGCACATGTTCCTCACATCAATTTTCCTTTTCATTTGTTTCAACCAAACAACTCTCTACACTTCTTTTTATTGCACACTTTTCACAGGCGGATGGACACCGGAATTTACCGGTCGCAATGGTGAGCGAAACGTGTCCGTTACCTACCGTTTCGTTATCGGGCTGCCGGATTGTGGCACGAGACAGAAGTTCGATATCTACGAATATCACGACGTAAGTGTTTTCACACTCGAGGTAATCAATTCCTTTGCAATCGGTGCTTATTTTCCTCTGTGCCACTTCCAGAGCTACGACAAATTGATACTCTTTCCGGACGGGCAGCTGCGCCATCGCAGTCTGAATCACAAAGAGCCCGCTCGGAGCAGCAGCACTGGTGAGGATTACCCGGAATCGGATGACCCACATGAGCCCCACCGACAGTATGATTACGTGCAGGGATTGTACTGTATGGACCGGTCGATCGAAAGTGGCCGAGATGGTGGCGAACGTATGGAGAGATTGGTCGCAAAAGTGTGCTCCCCGAAGCAGGAAACCCACTGGACCGATAGCGACGTGATGCTGCGCAAAATTATCAATCCAATCTGTCACGGGCTGGCGATCGTAATACTGCTCGTTGTGGCCATCATCTACTTCGTCCTGCCGACGTTGCGCGATCTGGTCGGTAACATGGTGACGACGATTACGATGTGCTTGATCGTAAGCCAGGCGGCAGATCTCGTGAGGATTTTCACCGAGTTCAGTAACCACGTTAGCTTCCTCATCGCTGACCTGTTCTTCTACATCAGTCTGCTCGGGGCGTTCTTCTGGCTCAATGCGATGGGCTACTACATCTGGAAGATGTTCCGAACGCGCAACGTGTTTCTGCGCGTTAGTGATGGGCGGAAGTACTGCTGGTACTCCTGCTACGCCTGGGGCTGTACCGGCACGATGGCGGCCATTGCCCTGTTTGCACACTACTTCCTGAACCTGCCGGGTCGCACGCCACAACAGCAGCAACAGCAGCACCTCGCCTCCGGTGCCGGAGACAGCGTGTTCGAGAACCAGGATAATATAAGCTGGCTCGGTATTGCCGTATTCTTCATGCCCATTGCGTTCATCATCATCGTCAACATGTTCTTCTTCGTCACGACCTTAAGGTTCATCAATCGGATGCACACCTACGGCCGGATTCACCATAAGTTGCGCTGTAGCTTCGTGATGTTCACGCTGATCTTCGCCACGATGAGCATCGCCTGGCTGTTTCTCATCCTCTCCTGGCTGCATTTCGATGGCCTGCTGTACATGCACATCGTGGCCAATGCCTTGCAAGCGCCCTGCCTGCTGTACATCTGCGTCCTACGCCAGAAGCACGTTACCTTTTTGGTGAAGTCATGCTTCCGAGACCAAACGCCTCAAACTGGCGAGTGGGGTGACGAGATGACCTACATGAACGGTGGCGATTACTAACGAACTCAAAACTTTCCACCTGATTCTTTACCCATCGCACCGATAAATCTCATTCTTTGGCACAAAACAATCGATTTCAGTTTATATCGAAGAAAGCAAATGTTAGAAGATTCGCTTTTCGGTTGACACTCAACCCTTATGTCCTTTACGAATTCTTCGCCCGGCATAAAAAACCCCTTGAATCTCAGTGAACGAGAGAAGCAAAAATCGAAACGAAACGTCCATTTATGGTGTCTTATGTACTGACTGTGTAACCTCAAGAAATTATCTCTTAATTTAAGTGTTGTAATTTAAGTAGCGGCACTTGACATTTAAAGTGTAACGATATAGTATTTACACAATTTATCAAATATGGTCTGTGGAACAACAAATTAACTCTTAACACCGGTATGCTTCCAGAGGGTTTTAATAGCTTTCGTGATCTGTTCGGCAGCAAACATAGTCATAAGCACGTACAGACCACTAGTGCTAGTAGTCATTAAATCGAGCAAATCAAGTTTTTTGGTAGGTCGAAGAACAAGGGAAGTTTACAAACTTCTTTCTTCATGAATCTTGCTAGTATCATATTAGGTGTAGATAGGAAGAGGAACAAATTTGTTGTATAAAATCGAAAACATATTCTTTTATACGAATTGGAATACAAATACTTGATGAAAGCAACCCAAAGTGGCCGCCAAGATCGAGTCTTAAAAGTATAAGTTAGCAGTATGGTAAAAGAGAACGGATATTCCTCTGACGAAAATAAAATAATAAGAAAGAAAAACCGGTGTTTCATTTTATCTCTTACGTATCTTATGTTGTTAATCCGATTGGAATTCCAAAGATGTTTCCCCAAAAGAAGGTCCACGAGGCCGGTCCAAATTCCCACAATACATTCAAGATTTAGTTTTAAAATAATTGCTCGAAATGACTCACCTGGGAGAAAAGATGTCCTTCTTCGCGCATCACCAATGAGGATATTGAACATCTCACCACAACATGACAGTCGTCCATGACGGTGTTAAAAAATCTTCTCGTGGGCAGTAGCGCTTCCAAGTCGATTAAAAACTCCACAAACCGTTCACAGTAGCGCACGGATTCCTCACACACGGGCCCGTCGGCGGGAATGCTTTCGAGAATGCGAATGAATTTAATCATGAGATTTTGCAAAAAATGACGTTCCCAGTTGAGCTTGGCTTTTTGCTCCGGTTTCTCTCGCTTTTGCAGCTTCTTCCAGAACTTGCGCCATTCGGGGATTTGATTCAACTCTTGCTCCCGTCTTCGGGGCTGCAGGCAGGACCACATGGCTAGAGAAACTAACCGCTTCGCCTGATTCCGGCACAGTTCCACCTCCATGCTGTTGAAGCAGTGGTTAAGAAACACGAGCAGGGCCGTTTGCTCACGCATGATTCCCGCCGTGATGGGTCGTTCTTCGACGCACGCCTCCAGCACACGCTGGAAAAAAACGGCGAACCGATCCGCGTTCCCTTCGAACACTTTCCACACTTCCACTTTTTCCCGAAACTTTTCATTCACCATCGCGACAATCGACATCAGATGGGCTCGGCTGGACTGCTCGCCGTCGAAATTCGGCCACAGATAGTTCTCCAGGTACTGACTAAACTCCAGCATCATGATGCGCCGCAAGGAGTGACGCGTATCGCAAATTTCTTTCCGATACACATCTTCTATTATTTGCGGGTTGTAGGGCTCATGGACGTTGGCCGTATCCGGAGCCCAAAAACGATTGGCCAGCTGCAAATGGATTGGAATAACATTCATTAGAACACTCGTAGTGTGGCGGTGAAGAGTTGAAGTATACATACGAAAGTGATTTCATCCGCGTTGATTTGCGACAGTGTAAGCGCGCCTTTGGGCATAGGTTTGTCCTGAGTTTGCACCTCATCCTGTGGAGCCATTTTGTACGATAAAACAAGCCGTTGTAACGTAAACTCTTTTCGTAACGAGGCGTAAATCTATCCGAATACCGGCCGGTGAAATTTTTAATGCTACCGCGTCGCCAAATCAAAACAAACTAGTTTATCACAAACATCAGTTTGACAGTTCGTCAAGTTTTTTGTCTTTCCGGTAGATGTCGCTTTTTACTTGGTTTTAAAAAATGTCGCATCGCAGTTGCTCAACGATGGAAAAATCCGGTTAAATCTCAAATCTCTAATCGCTAGCATTAATAGTTTTAAATCTATAAATTAAAAAGAAGAAACAATGATGTCGGTTTATTAGTTAGCGTATATTTGTTGCTTGTATGAAAAATAAACTAAGCCTAAACGATATTGTTCTAGTGTTTTACTTTGTTCCATGCATCTTTGAAATAAGTACGAATTCTAGAATTGACTAACGGTAAGCAAATCCGAAACAAGTTAAATGAACAACAAATCAGATTAAATAAATTAGTCATAATCGCATAAATTAATAACATACTTATATACGCATCTTAAGCGATTGGAAGGCATCGCTGGTCGTAAAATGTGTACAGTCTTCGTAATACATAATAGCCAATCTTGTAGTGTAATCGTATCCACACGCTGATAATAACGGTGTGCTGTACAAGGCGATGCTTTGCTCCTTTTACTGAGATGTTCGACAGTATGCATTCTAATAATTTATAAGTACCAAATCTTTTGTTCTTTACGATTGACCCAGGGCACATTGAACTAATCAACAATCGCTGTAAATTTGAACTCATTTACGTATCTTAAATTGCTTTGCGTAATGATTCATTGGAAACAATGTTTGATGATGGAATGTTACTTCATAGAGTAACATTAAGGAATCCGAAAAAGCTAGCTTATAGTTCATAAACGTACATCCGTTTGCTATACCCTTGGCAGCATGTTGGGCGACAATGGCAGCATACACGAAGCCACCTTCCTTTGTAAGACATGTCTGTTATATGATGACGAATTCGATAGCCTCGTCTTCCTCGTCGTCGTCTTCATCATCGTTTTCGGGAGCCGAACTTTGCACCGGCGGTGATCGGTAAGCCGTCGGATGCGCATACTGTTGTTGGTGCCCGGGAAGATCGGCTCGCTGTTCACTACTTTTCCCCCGACAGAATACAAACATTGGATAGTTAACTGCGCCCGTTGCCAAGCCGGAACCAGACGATGATGATGCCACGTCTGGGCTCGAATGAGGCGCGGGAGTAAGAAACTGAAAGGCGAGTGACAAAGAAATAGGAATAAATTTCGTGCGACCTACGTCTGAAACCTGACACAACAACGGCGACATCATTACCGGCTTCACACTGTCGATAAACTTATAAAAATCCTTTTTCGTCTCGCAGTAAAACCCAATACAACAGCTGGGGTCCATCTTGCTGAGTTTCATTTTCCGTGGCGATTTGCAGTGGAACGATGCAACGGAAAAGTTTTCCTGATTCACATCCACCATGTCCTGGCAGTAGTGGGGATCGAGGTGTATCAGTTTATCCTCTGAAAGTAAGCATCGCGAAAATGTTAATTTCATTTTTTCCCTCCCCGAGAAACTACTGTACCTTGATAGCCAACAAAGTACAACGAGTGCTTGGGACGTCCCCCAATTATACCGATGCAGTACTCTAGGCTGAGCATCGCCTTGAGACATTCGTTGTAGATGGGGTTTAGTTTGTCCGTTCCTAGCCGCAACGGTACGAGAAGTATCAAAGATTTCCAATGAGTGGACTGGGATTCCCCTTCGTCCGGAAGCCCCACTGGGGAAGTCCGACCCTGTCTGAGATGATGGGTTCCATGCGATGTGCTTATTTGTGTATTTACTTTCCGTTGCCACGGTGCACCGGCCGGTGTCGCTGGCACCGTGCATTCGTCAATTATATCCTGTATGTAGACTGGAAAAGATGAATGTAGATAAGAAGATTGTTAAAACGATGGCTCGTGTATCGCCTGTGCGCTTGTGTGAATCACAACGCAAACGAACTAAAAACGGTGATAATTTTAATCATACTCACCGGCACAATCCTGCGCCACGTAAACATTAACACCATCAAGGTCGGTAATTTCCTGTGCCGCCAATCGCACCGCTTGCCGTAGCAAATGTGCAACGGCACCCGGTCCATACCAATCGCCAGGCTTCTTGCCAGATTCCTTTCCCAGTGCCACCAAGGTGTGGATTGAAAAAGGGCTCGTTTTGGAGGATGTATCGCCGAACCAACGGATCACCTTCCGATGTATGCTCTCCTCGTATGCAAGGAACATGGACACGTCCCAGCGCCAACTGCGGCCAAGAAAGTGCGCCACCAGGCCTTGCGCCAACAGCATCTGACCGCTACGGATCATACAACCCCAACCGCAATCGGAGGTGTAGTTTGAATCGTCCATCGTCTGAAACTCGCGCCGATACGTCATCCATATGCGAGAAATAAAGTCCCGTCGAAACGCATCTATCCCTTCTTCCTCGATAATGGCTTCCGGGCTGCTGTCCTCAATCGCATCCGTCCCCGTTTCTTCCGGTGGCGAGTTGGTCCCCTCGGTCAGGTAGACGGTGGGCACATTTCGAAGCTCCATCAACTGCCCATCCGGTCCGGCAGTGCCGAGTTCGACGGAGCTTTCCATCGACGCAACGGGGGTCGTCTTTTGATGATAGCAACGGCCGAGCAACCAGAGGGGCTGCTCCTTCGAGAAGTTTGGTTTCATCTTGTAGCTCCAGCCAAACTTCATGTTGTTCCACATAGTCAAAAGCTTCGATTCTACCTTGCCCTTGAACTCTTCGCCTGGAGCTCCACCACCGGCGGCAAAACTGCTCATGGGCCCTCCACGCATCGGGCTTGATGAAGCGGACAGTGACTCCTGGCGCTGCGCGTGTTGTGGCAGCGATATTTTTCTTCCAGCAACTTTCCCCCCATCGGCGCTCCCACTACCGGAAGTAGGTTCACGCTGTCGCGAGTCACCTTCGGAGACACTGCGGAAGTGTTGTGGTGTCACAGTCAACTTGCTGAACCCCGTACGGTTTAACAGCACGTCGTAATTCATCTTTGATACCGTGGGATTCTTTTCTCTGGTATCCACTTGGAAACAGTTTTGACCGTCGCGGATATACTAACAAACTAACGGCAAATTGTTCGATCGCTAACCACACACCCCTCCAATCAGGTGACAAAGTGTCAACGAATGACCATGGACATGTTTGCTAATCGTTGCAAACGGGGAATTACGCGCACTGCAATCACTTTGAAGGCCAGTTTTCAGGTTCCTTTCGTCACGACCTATAATTTTCGCACAACGTTTACCTTTAAATGTTGTACCGAGGCCACACTAAGGGCAAATTTCTGCACATTACGTTGCAAACGTTGAATTCCAATTGCGCTAATGTTTTTCTAATGGTTGGCAAAACAAAAAGTTATGTTTTCTTCGATCACATTCTTCTTTGTGTGGGGCGCAGACGTCATAACAAAACAGGGTGTACCAAATCCTTTCGTTTACACCGACTGTTTGATGTCGAAAAATTTGCAATGCATAGCGAGATGGTAAAATCAGCATTTTCGGAAAGGGATGGCGAAGGAAACTTTATACCATAGAGGATGGTTATTGATTTTTAAAATAAAGATCACTTTTTATTTAATAATAAGACCTTAGCTACCTAATGTAATTAGTGTTATATTTGAAGAGTGCAAAACGAATAGAAAACAACATGTTTACAAGAAGTCCGTTTAATTAAACTACTCCTCGATATAAAGTCATAACTGCCTAATCTTCTTTGTCTATTTATGTTTTACACATAATGTACATTATAACATCTTTTCAATATGCGCAACTGTATCCGGATCACAATTTATATTGATCACATTGCTTATTCTATCCAAACGCTCCGTTTGACTTGCGGTATACTGGAGGTCAAGGGCTGGATCATAGCGAGAACTATTTTTCTTCATCATATGGAAAAAATCACAGGGATCAAGAAGAGGGACAGCTTTTACTTCTGATTCACAAGCTTCGACCAATTTACCGAATTCGTCGCTGCTGATGTATCCAGAAGGATACCTTTTCAAATCTGAGCAGAGCTGCTTGTTAGTCCGCTTCAAGTTAAGTAGATAATTCAGTATTTCGTACGATTCATCGATGCTACTTTGTGACAAAATTTCGTCCTGAAACATAAACACATTTTTACAATAAAATGTATCTGTACTGTGGGGCTTTTTGAAACATATTATATACATTACCTCATTTGGATTCAATACAAATTGGTGCATATCTTTGGGAAGTCCATTGCAGATGTCTTGAACTAATATTTTCGTAATGCACTCCGATATATGCGAATCAACATCCTTTTCCTAAAAGAAATGCAATTGCGTTAACTGCTTTCAATACAACTGTCGTTAATACTCACCAAACTTAACCAGGTATTGAAATTAAGGGACGGTTCGAGATTTTCCACAAAATGCCACCATTTTGGTGGGACGATTAGCGCCATGCCAGGTTCTAAAACAGTATGATATACTTGGTTTTCCACACCGACCAACTGAGCATAAGAAGAAGGGCTATAAAAATTTTCTTTGCTATACACACTCGACTCTTCGAATGGGATACGTGTGGATGTTAGCTTTGCATCGGGCGGCAGCAGAATCCAAGATTTTCTCCCGTACACCTGAACTACGATGTTACATCCGTATGTATCGTAATGGCAAGGAGTATGTGCATTCGCTGAACCAACCCAAAAAGTAACATCGTCCTCGACTTCTGGAAACCCAAATGGTGCAAAATTTACTCCTCTTCGACAAACTTCTGGTAGTTCATGTATGTTGCGATAACTGAATGAATTCCACCGTTCGGGGACGGATGAGCTTAATTTACAGATATCACTCATTTTCATTCGCACCTCGGTGCGCTGCCTTTCCCACTGTGGGCTACAACCGCTACTTACTGTGCTTCCAGCAAAGGGTGTTAGATCTTTGCTGGAGCTATCAAACAAATGGCACCACTCTTCCAAAGTTAATTCGAAACAGTTCCACGGTAACTTCTTTTTCGTTATCACGTATGGCTGCTGAGCGTTGAGTACAATATCTCTCAATTTTTCAGCTTCCATCGTAGTGTTCGGTTCAACGCATCTGTAAAATACGGAAGGATACCTCAACAAGTTTACAAAATACCATTGGTTCGATTTGTAAATAAAAATCAACTGCCATTTGTGTTTACAAACAACAGGGTCGATTAGAGTACCAGGGCTGCTTCATACGAGTTTATAAAATTTAAAAACACAAAAAATGTAGGTAATCCGAAAACTGTGAAAATCTTTAAAACATTGTGCAATATGAGAATTCATACTTTAATTGTTTAATTGAAACCATTCATTCGGATTTGTTGCAAGGTTACAAGTTTTGCTTCGTTCAGATTTTTTGCAAAAATATAAATGGTAGCTCAAATTTATTACAACCGAAGAACAAAGCAGGCGAGCACACGTTACTCCCGTTGCCCTAGGCGATCCTATAGAATTTTCTTTTGTTGGACCATGACAAACAGTTGATCATCGGACACCGCGCTGTGCACATTACGGCAGATATCCTTCATCACACTTGTTACTGGATTTCAAAAGCACATAGAAACAGAATGGAGAATAAAAAAGGTGTTACTCAATATACTCGCACGAAAACCGTGGAGGTTGTAGATAACATCGCTAGCGAAGTTGAAATCAGACGTCGGCAGAGGTGCGAAACAGTCGTGCAGATCGGCCATGTCGGGAGCAGTAATGAATACCAAGCAAGCCAGCAGCTAGACAAAAATAAATCCACGAATGGCGTTCTTGCTTTGAATTCCGCAGTAAACCAAGAATTAAGAAAAAGTCTCCAAGGATTGAAAAATGCAATGAACAATGTGCATGAAACGTACAAGAAGAAAAGCAGTGCACGCTACAAACCGTATTTCGATAAACTGAAGCAACATGAGGAGCAAGAAGAAAAATTACAAAAACCCGTGAAACAAGCAACATCTTATTTAAAAAAACAGAACGAAGATTTCATGGCCCTAATGGAAAGTATATTATCCCGGACCACTCAACATAATGAGAAGCTACGTTCAGCGGAAAAAAACTTAGGGTTCCGCGTTGAAACCAATGGAAAACAGTGATACTGTGCCTAAGCCATAAGGGCGGATTCCATCGCATAACAACTGCACTAATAAATAATATGAACTTGTTAAATTAATACGTTCGTGTAGACTTTTCACTGTTGAACTTTCAAAGTACGACCTCTGACCACACTACATAAATGGGTGAGTATTTGTTTTCCTTGATTCCACAGCTGCCTGAGGGTCATTCCACATCGGGTTATAAAAATGAGATGCCGTTCCACGAAGAGGCAAATTCCTATCATGTTGAGTGAAAATTTATTAAAACGTTTTCAATTTTTTAAATCCTTCCACTAACCTCCCAAAGAGTGACCGCATGCTAGAACCAAAAAAGCACCTTGCAGCATGCGGAGGTTCATCGGTTGCAACTTTTCATTAGAATCCGATTTGCGTTTCCCACCGATGCCTTCCGCATCGCACTCGGAGTTGGTAGATTTGGCTGATCGGACAGTTTCCTCCGCATGCGAAACACCACCACTTTGACGACCGAACATACGCTCGTATTCTGCAATGGTTATTTTCTCTATGATTCCTGCCTCGAATAATCGCATGATACTGAAAAAGGATGCCAGTTTTAAAAGAATTTTAAAATATCGTATTAGGAGAATACTAATCAATAGGATTGATATATGTTTCTTACACATCGTTCAAACTATCCAGAAACGGGCATCCAATCTGCACGGCAACGGCGGAATATCGCGTATACAGCTTCTCGCTAAGCTGGAACCGATTGGCGCCATATCGTTTCGTGTTGAAATACAATGTTTCACGACCCCCGAAGACAGCAAACTTTGGATCATCCTGCAGGACCCGAATGCCCTCCTCCACTGAGCCCACCAGAAATGAATCGTTGATCGATCTTTGGCGTGTTAAACGGTAGAGACGCTGTAAGATCCCAGTCGAGTTGACCAAGGCTGCGTGAAAAGCACTTTGGCGCTCTACAAGCAGCTGATAACCATCCGCAGCCATCCGATGTTCCAAGCGGCCAAGGGTATTGATTGGACTTTCGCGTGCAGGGCGTGCCAGCTGGGATGTAAGCTGAGCGGAATACACATCACCGAGGACATAAGTAGCGCATAGCCATAACAATATTGAGAAGAACCTTGCCAGGTGGCCGTCGAACGGAATGTTTGCCGCTAAAATTTCGAAACCACACTAGTTATGTTATGGAGTACATCTATGAATATTTCAGGGAAACTTACATTGGCGAAGGTAAATGTTGATGGTATACCAAATACATCGTTCTAGGCTAGGGTAATCTTGTTTTTCTTCCATTAAATGGATTCGCCTTGTCGCAAAGCGGGTATAATTCATCTCCTCAATGTATCGTAGATGATAGAAAGCTGGTTTGCCTTTCCGAGCTCTTTTTCGCAACCACAAATCGTTACGACTGTTCGGTTGGTTTATTCGCCTCCAGCGAAACGGCGTTGAAATAATAAGGAACAAGATCGGACCAGAGATGAAAATAGTAATAATAACTGGTGGCCACACGGTCAACTGAAACGGGTGCACCAGAGCTAACGCTTCGTTTAGTTTGCGTGGAGCGTGCGTTACAAAGGCGGCCGAATCAGCGAGGGTGAAAAAGGAGTACTCGACCGCTTTCATACGTTCCCAGGTTACGGCTGCGTCGCCCAGGTACAGGTCTACTTCTCGCCTCTGCAACATCCCCAATGCGCCAGAAAAACTGGCATTGTCCTCAGCGCTAAGCGCAATGCCTTGAATTTTTTCCGGTGGTTCCACATACTGGAAACTAAAATTCATCCGTTCTGCGATGAGCTGCATCAGATTGTGGTCCCGTCCACCTTTCACGGTGAAGTAGGCTTCGTCGCTTTCCACGGTAACGTTTCGTTCCAAGTCCATTTCGAAGCCTACTTCGGAATTGGAACTGTTGGTCGCATCACCAACCATTTCACTAGTGTTTCCATACAACACAAAGTGCCATGGTGGTTTCTGCGGTACGAAAAAAAGGAGATGTTATTCCATTTCCACATGCTTAAATAAATTCCACTCTCACCTACATGAATCACTGGGATGCTAAAAATGCGTCCTTCGAAATTTTTGTACACTTCCGTTGGAGACGGTAGCAACGGTACGCGTTTGAATGTCATATCGTTTCCATCGAACCAGTTGGAGCTCAACATTTCCCCACGATTATTCGGCTTGGCTTGATTGTAAAATATACGGTAAATGTTTCGTCGAGGATTCGTTATCACTGCCACACGGAATGGTTCCTTCAGCAACGCACTATTCAGTCGCTTCGGCAACTGTGACGCACCCCAGTAGAAGATGAATAGACTGAGCCGATGAGCCAACCGTCTACCGATGATGTCCTGTAGCATGTCCTCCGGATGACAAAAAATGAGTGAAGTCGTCTCAAGAGATTGCTTAAGATTTTCCTCGATTAAATTAAAATACCCCTCCAGATCATAGTAAACGCAGGTCGGAATGCTGTGGCGATGGATGAGAACGGTTAACTTATCGAGCCGATCGATTTTCGTTTCATTCTGCACCAGAATCACCAGTGATTTCGGCGACAAGAGGTTGATCATCTCCGAGATGCCTCTTATCATGCCTGATTGATTAGACTTTTCGTAGACAGCTATAAGATTTCCAGCGTTCGGTGATGCTGCAAACATTTTATTCTTTACATTGATAAAACAAAATTACGTTATCTGATCCAAATACTTACCACCATGCAATATCCAACAAGTTTCAAGTAAAATTAGTAGCTGGTAGTATTTCATCGTGGCTCCAGACCAAGATCTCAGACCTGATTGCGATTGTAAAGATTCTAAAGTGGCCATGGGTATTTATACAGAGTCCGAGCTAGCGAAGAAAGCAAACTCATTTAGAAAGCATAAAATATTTACAACCAAATCTCCCAAGAAAGTAGTTCATATCGTTAACCTGTCCATCAATCCAATTCGCGCATGTGGTTTACAATTATGAAAGCACTCGTGTCGATAGAAGGCGATGAACGGTCGTGCTGGGAGAGTGTCTTACAGTTTCTTGCTGCTCAGGAAGCTTTTATTTCAGATACTACAGGATCAGATTGTGGTAACCATCAAAAAGTTACTTTAATAAACGTAAGAGTAACAATAGCATTTGTATCTTATATTGAGAGGGTGTGAGGTTTTATTATTTATCTACAGTGTACATTTGATGCATACATAGCAACTAATTCATTCTTCCTAACTTAGGTTTAAGTTCGTGAGCGCAATGTTCGGTTATAAGTTTCTCGGTGACTGTTGATTTTTTCCACACACAAAACCAAATTCAAACTACAAATTCAGTATTCTTCTGGTTGTAAGCATAAATTTTATATGATATTCCCACACAAAACAATCACACGATATAGGCAAACAAACTAAATAAAAGAGCTCACTGGAATAAAGATTGTTGTACTCGAACATCGATTACCTTACTTACGAATGCCGTCGAACTACAACTTGGGAAAACCAGAATTAACCAGCTACTTAAGAAATAAGAGTTGGATGATCTTTTACAAAGAAAATCCCTCCATTGTACATTCGTTTAAACACACCCATCAGCCATACTCGGATACTTCACATGCTTTAGTATAGAACCTTCTTGTTTGGGGTGTGTACAGTGCTTCTGATGCGCAAAATGCAGCATTTAATTGTAAAATGTTTGCGTGCAAGGTTCAAATATGAGACATTTTTCAATTGTTTACGCGTAAAATGTTAAATATCATAGTTTCTGCTGCCAAATTTCTATCGCTTCACTATGTACGCTTTGGCATCCATCGGGCAGAGAGTAAGATCGTCGGATTGAACCATTTCCTGGGGTTTCAGAAGCGTCAAAGGGGCAGTGAAGATATCGTGCTCGTCTCCCAAATTGAGAAGCTTCTTTATATTAAGCTGTAAACGAAACAAGGACAAAGATAGATATAGGATAGAGTCAGTGTCATAGGCACAGTCATTCAAAGAATACACTTACCAAGCCTTCGGTGTTTGCCTCCGAACCGCAGTCTTCGAAGTTGGTCCGATGGATCACCAACCCTATGGGATGTCCGGACGTGGTCCGACCGAATCTTACGTGCGGCAGTTCTCGCATCGCAACCACTTCCATACCGCGCTCCAAAGGTTCGTGCCGCGTTCCGAAACCATCCGCCAGTAGGCCCGTCCAATCGTTTTCGTTGTAGATAAACTTATCTAACGGATGAAGTAAACTTTGCTGCAGCATGTAAGTGGGCAGCGTAAGGAACCCGGTCGGATAATCTGGATCGGGCTTCGTGCACGACTCACGTGCCTCCAGTGCCAAGCGGAAAAGATGCAGCACTGGTAAGTTGTCCTGAACCCCTTGACCAAGCCCACGATCATCGTCGCGTGTTAAACGCCGATCCTGCATAATTTCCATCTCGCCAGAACTCAAAGAAGAACCGCCGAGCGGTTGAGCACTGAGCAGGGTCAGCCGATAATTATCATCTTCGATATACATGGTTGATGGAACCGGGTAGTAGTTCGCCTGCAACGGCAGCTTCTGGAAGCGCTTTCGTTTAATAATTTGCATCCCATTCAGGTCAGTGTAGAACATGTTTCCACTATTGATATTCGTCTGCAAGCGCATCACTATTTCGGTATTATCTCGCTGCCCGATATCAATCAAATTGCGTATCTCGAGGGCTTCGTCGCGCAAGATCGTTTGATGCACGGCAAAAGGTAAACCAGCTGTTATGCTCGCCTCTAACGGGCCCTTTACAATCAGCACAATTGGATGCTCGTACTCAAGAACCGTGGCGTTACCGGCAGGATGGAACAAATAAGCACCGCTCTTGCCCTGGCTTAGCTGCATACCGTAACGGTAAAATTCTAGGTGCACGGGTACCGTCGCTTGATTATTCTCGATCGTTATTGATTTTAGCAATCCTTTCGAGTTGAAAGCAGCGCTCGGTGATCCTTCCTCTCCTACGCGTAGCGATACTTCACGCGGTATAGCGTGATCTATTTCTTCGGGATATCCGCTGGCCAAGTTCACTGTGAACGGGGATTTCGACAAAATGCTCACCTTTGAATATGTAACACCACTGCAATAAAAAGAAAACAGCTTGTAAAGCAACTTGCTTGTAACCCACAGCAGGGGGATTTGATGAGGCATGGGTAAGTAAATTATTGAACTATTAAACTATACATAATACTTACTGTGAATCGTCTACACTGTTCTGCGAATGAATTGTGTAAACGCTCAAACCAAGTGGCGGGACGCTTGCTCGGAAAAGCAGACGAAACTTCGTATTCGAAGGCTGAGGTTGACTGACGCCGTCTGGGCGCGTGTGCCATGACCATACTGGTGCAACTTGGCTCGGAACTGTTCCTCCATTACCGTCTCGTACCGACACGAACGGGCTGCCCACGAAGAACTCCACTACCTCAGATCGCGTATACGCTAGCGAGTTGTGCAGCACAATCTGTTTCGTCGGAAGTTCCTCACCGAGAATAATCATCGGTCGCACACTGTCTGACCCGTTCACCGTTCGCGAGTCATCGATCGAAAGATAGTGGAACGATGGGTCCGGTTGATAGATGGAAGGTTTCGTTAGCAACCGATACACGGCCTGCTGCATGACAAATTTGCAGTTCTCTAATGCACGCGTCATGCGTTTTGCATAGTCCTCCATGACGTGATCTTTTGCCGTGCCGGCGATACCATCGTGGTGCTGGAATAGCGACAGCTGCTGTCGGGCGTACTCCAGGCGATCTGACAGAGGCGCCCACTCGGCAGCCGGTTCCCAAGTGTTCCAAGCGTGAAGCATTTCCGCCGAGCGTATGTAGTGCAGCAGTATACGATCCAGACGCTTGTGGTACGGCCGCGAGGTGAAGTAGCCACTCCAATAGTCCTGGTTGACGTCAGCGTACGTGAAGAAATCGCCCGAGAGCGATGGGAACTGCTCCATTCCACCTGACTTGCTGCTTGTCGCGCGTACTGCGTCGAAGTATTCTTGCAAAGTGGCAAATTTGGCCTCAACGTTCAACGATGGTTCGTTGTTGATGTAGTCGAACAGGCGCTCGAAATTCACCCTTTGCGCTTCCCATTCAACGCTGGTTGTGTATCGGAAATCATCTCCTAGCGGAATGAGAACGTTCCGGGTGCGATAGAGGACCGATTTTTTTCGCCACTGGTCGACGATAGTTTGCGCCCGTTCGGCCACATTCTGATCGGAAATCTGTTTCGGTGGAACGTTCCAAGGGCAGGTGAGCCCTTGACCTGGGAGTCGCTTGAAGTCGAACTGACAGCACACCTTGGGATCGGGACCGCACGTGTGTGGTACGTCGTACGAGTAGAACGGCATCATGTGAGTGAAAAGATCCGTATCGCCCCGGGTATCCCACAGCTGACGCCAGCGGAATTCCAATTGCTTTTTCAATGCCAGGTTTTTCTTGACGATGTAGTGTGTCCGTTGAATGAGCAAATTTTCGAATCCAGACTGCTTTAGTATGTACGGCATCGTGGCGGACACTCCAAACGGGTCAATTGACCAACTCGACACTGGCGTTACGTTGAGACGAGTTTTCAACCATGTCTGCCCCTCTGTTAGCTGCAGCAAAACCGAGTACCAGTGGGAATTGGCTTCATCTGGCATCACCCAACCACCGGTAACGAACTCTAACTGGTGATTTTTCACCAACCGCTTCACGATGTCTTTCTGTTCTTCCGCAAGCTTATCATACCAGTGCGCGAAGTAGACGATTTCTGCCCAAATAAATCGCATGCCAGAATTTTCATCCAGGTGTCTCAGCATATTGGTGAAAATGGCTTTAGTTTGTCGCTCATAGTACTCATCGAACGTCTGTATCCATCCAGGATCGTTGTGGCTGTGCGGTACTACAAAAACCTTCAGTTTGTTATAGCTGTCCCATTCGCTAAGGTTGTACTTGATTGGCCATCCCTGCTTCCATGCACCACCGTCGATGTTTTCGAACGACACTCGGTCGTACAGGTTAAGCATCTGTATGTCCGGCTGTGGTAGAACGTCTGTCCTGAGAGGGCACGTACCTGCGCCGCCTCCGTTCGCCTCAATCACCGACTCTTTCATCATTTCCCGGTCACCCAGTACTGGCGCCTGGTCCAAGACTTTACTTTGCTCACCGTACACATCATCACCGCCGTCTACCGCACCACGGATAGTATCAATCTGTTTTCGAATGTTGCCAAATTCTTGATGATGTTTGTTCAGTCCATTTTCCAATTGTTTTATCTTTTTCTCCAGATAGCTTAGATCCTGAGTCTAGTGGAAAGTAGAATAATTGTGAAATGTGGCTGTAATATGGAGGATTTTAGCTCTAGATCATTCACTTACTGCACGCTCGGGAACGGAATAGTTAAGCACCATGTATAGAACGAGAAATACGAAGAAAGCGACCCCGCATAGTACAAAAGCAAATTTCCTCCGTATTCGCACCATGCTGGCACGTCATCAACAACCAACTGTACAATTTTCAGTGCCGGTGTCGTCGCTTTGCTAGAATCAGAAAAGGCAAATCATGTATGAACCTGTTATCAGTGCAGGGAATTTTCTAACACCTATACCGTCAAAATGAATTGATACACAACCACCAACTAGAAAGTTGGGCATTGTAGTCCAATTAAATGAAAAAGCAATTAATGCTAGGTTGTTGATAAAGTGTAACAAAAATTATTCATTGTTTGAACAAGCGAAGCGCTATCATGCTATCCAACACCGGTGATCATAGTTCTGTCGCTAGAATTACCTTCGTGTTTTCAAACGAAGTAAATTATGGAAACAATATATCACACACTGCAAGTACTAAGTATCTCGTTTAGAACTATCGATACGAGAATAAGCAGGGCTAGATTTTTGCACAATTCCGCCCCAAAAGGTGTAAAAAGAGTGTTGAAATTTTCAATACCTGCGATTTCTCCGATTCGGCACTTTGTTGGCAATTGTCAAAACAAGAACCCAACCAAGGTGATTACTATCCAGGTTGGTTCATCCCAAGCAAGATGCATTGAATTCTGTTGAATATTAGGCAACGCGTTAGAAGTCAAACCGAAAATGTAAACGAACGAACAGCAAATGTCAGCAGGGACATCAACCTGAGAATAAAAGTCTTTCTCTTTTGCTTCAACCCTCAAACGAACAGGACGTGTAACGTGATTGCTCTGCTAATCCGAATCTAATCGTTTCACATTTTAACAGGTTATGGGCCCAGAATCCCATAATGGCGGAATTAAATAAAACTCTCGGAATCGAAAGATTAATTGGACGCGAGAATTGGTCAACGTGGAAATTCGCCGTACAAACTTTATTAGAAGTCGAGGACCTTTGGGACGCTGTTCAACCAACGGTTAAAGCCGATGGAACATTGGAGGCAGTGGATCCCGTGAAAGATCGAAAAGCACGTGGAAAAATTATTCTATTATTGGAACCGCATAACTATTACCATGTGAAGGAGACTCATACTGCACAGAAAGCGTGGCAAAAGCTTTGTGAAGCGTTCGAAGAGACGGGCTTGACTCGAGAAGTCGGGTTGCTGTACAAGCTAATTCGAACCGACTTGGAGAGCTGCGGATCCATGGAAGCGTATGCGAATAGAATGATATCTACCTGCCACCAATTGAGCGCAATCGGGTTCGAAATTGCAGATCGTTTTGTTGGTGCGCTGCTTCTTGCCGGACTACCTGAACGCTACCAGCCGATGGTGATGGCGTTGAAAAATTCAGGTACGATCATAACGGGCGACTCGGTAAAAACAATTTTACTGCAAGAAGAAGAAGAGTCATCCCGTAGCGAGAGGATATGTGTCGCACGCGGTGATACACATACGGCACGCAAAACGAACCAGGGCAAAAGAAACGATCGGAAAGGCCCCAAGTGCTGGAAATGCAATAAATTTGGTCACATCGCCAGGCATTGCATTGAAAATTCAGCGAGTGCAAAGGGGAATGCGTTGGGTGCAGTGTTACTAAGTGTCGGTGAGGGAGCGGAGAGCGATTGGTATGTGGACTCGGGAGCCACAATGCATATGACGAGGAACCTGGAGCTCTTGGATGCTGTAAAGTATAAAAGTGGAACGATCGTGGCAGCAAACAAAAATGCAATGCAGATAAAAGCATGTGGTGTTGCACGAATCTACCCAGCGGAGAGCGATCTAGGGGGTGCTCTACCAGTTCACAACGTTCAGTATATTCCTGATCTTTCGATGAATTTACTATCGGTGGCCCAGATAGTAAAGAAGGGGAATATAGTCGTGTTTAATAACGAAGGTTGCCGGATAATCAACAACGATGGCAACGTTATTGCGACTGGAGAAATGGTGAACGATCTTTTCAAAATGGTGGAGAGGAACACGCGTAGACGAAATGACAAGGTAATGGCCTGCTCATCAAGTGTCTCGATGGAGATCTGGCACAAGCGTTTGGGGCACATAAACGCAAACAGCTTGCGGAAGCTGGCTAACGGTGTGGTTAGTGGTGTGATGATGAGCGATAAAGGTGCAATCAGTGACTGTCGAATTTGTCCCATGGGAAAACAAACGCGCCTGCCGTTTAGTAGCAGTGGAACGAGAGCTGATAGATTGCTAGAAGTAATACACTCGGATATCTCTGGTCCGATGGAAGTGCCATCGTTGGGAGGTAATCGGTATTATTTAAGTTTTATCGATGATATGTCACGACGAGTGTCTGTTTATTTTCTGAAAAGCAAGTCAGCAGATGAAGTATTAAAGTGCTTCAAGCATTTTCACGCAAAGGCAGAACGACAGTGTGGACGACAAATAAAGGTTCTACGAACCGACAACGGAAAGGAGTACATCAACGGAATATTTCAAGTGTACTTAGAGAAGCATGGCATACGGCATCAGACGACTAATGATTACACGCCAGAGCAGAACGGGATGGCAGAGCGTGCTAACCGTACCATTGTGGAGCGAGCACGATGCTTGTTATACGAAGCGAAACTACCAAAACCGTTCTGGGCGGAGGCTGTGCAGACTGCCGTATACTTAATAAATAGATCTCCTACGAATGGCCATGATTTGACTCCGGAGGAGGTGTGGAGTGGTCGGAAACCCGATTTAGCGCATATTCGGGTGTTTGGTACGAAAGCAATGGTTCAGATACCAAAGATAAAAAGACGGAAGTGGGACCCGAAATCCAGAGAATGTGTACTTACTGGATTCGAAGAAGACACGAAAGGGTACCGACTTTATGATCCAGCTGCGGGGTGCCTATTGAAAGGTCGTGACGTTATTTTCATCAATGAAGGTGGTGAAAATAATGAGGAGATTCCCAAAGGTGCTAGTAAAGTATTGCTAGATTTTAGTGAAGCACAGGGGAGCGACCAGTTGTGTGAAGACGAATCGGTGCGCGCAACGAATAGCACAGTTGGAGTGAACGATACATCATCGCAGGCCGGCATGAATACTCCATCAACTACTGCGAGTGAGCAAGTGTCTCCGGCAGTGAGACGAAGTACACGTCAGCATAAAGTACCGGAAAAGTATAAGGACTATGTGATTTCCAGAACGAAACCAACAGGTTTTGCATCGTCGGACGATAGCAGTGATGTTGATTATGCTAGTCCGGAAGACGAACCAGATGGGATTGCTGCATGTCAACGAGAATTGTCCAGCGACGAACCGAAGAGCTTTGCAGAGGCAATGGATTCCTTGGATGCTGATAAGTGGAAGCAAGCTATGGCAGAAGAGCTGGAATCAATAGATGCTAATGAGACATGGACGTTAGTGGATTTGCCTCCAGGACGTAAAGCAATTGGGTGCAAATGGGTTTATAAACGTAAAACCGATGCAGATGGGAAATTGTGTCGATACAAAGCCCGTTTAGTCGCACAAGGGTTTAGCCAGCAGTATGGAAAGGATTACGACGAAGTATTTGCTCCAGTAGTCAGGCAAACAACCTTTCGTACTTTGATGTCAGTAGCAGCTAAAAGGAAAATGATGATAAAGCAATATGACATCAAAACCGCATTCTTGTATGCTGAGCTAGATGAGGAGATTTACATGCGACTTCCGTGTGGTGTGAATGCTGATGGAAAAGTCTGTAAACTGAATAAGGGTCTTTATGGACTGAAACAGGCGGCACGATCATGGAATTTGAAACTGGACGAGGAGTTGAAACGCCAAGGTTTTAACAGTTGTTTGGCAGACACCTGCTTATATCGAAAGCAACAACGAGGAAAATGGTGTTATGTGCTCGTCTATGTAGATGATTTGATAGTGGCTGGTGAAGATCCCGGAATGATTTCATCTTTACTTACGGGACTACAGAGTTCCTTTGAAGTTAATGTTATTGGGGACGTTTGTTTCTTTTTAGGAATCGAAATAGAAAAGGACAAACGAGGAGATTATTTCCTGAGCCAGAGGAAGTACATAAGCGACGTGATCAAAGCTAGTGGCCTAGTCGATGCGAAGATCTCCTACATTCCTCTCGACCCCGAATACGTTAAGACTGAAGAAGAAGGTGATGCACTTCCAAGTAATTACGACTATCAGAAAATGATCGGTAAGCTACTGTATATAGCGATTAATACGCGACCAGACATCGCAGCAGCCGTTTCGATCTTAAGCCAGAAAACGGTAAGACCCACACAAAGAGATTGGAATGAAGTGAAAAGGGTGGTACGATACTTGAAGGGAACAAGCGAGTTTCGTTTGCGGCTAAGCAAGATAGGTACAAGAAACGGAGTGATCGGATACTGCGATTCTGATTGGGCAGAAAACAAAAAGGATAGGAAATCGAACAGTGGTTACGTATTTCAAGTGAATGGTGGCACAGTTAGTTGGGCATGTAGGAAACAGAGCTGTGTGTCACTTTCAACCACAGAAGCAGAGTTCATAGCTTTATCGGAAGCAATGCAAGAGGCAACATGGCTTAGATTACTTCTAAAGGAACTTAACGACGAACAAGAAGTTATAGTCTACGAAGATAATCAGAGCTGTCTTAAACTATTAGATGGAGAAAAGTTGAGCAATAGGACCAAGCACATTGCTACGAGATATCACTTTACGAAAGATCTAATCAAGAAAGGTGATATGAAATGTGCATACTGTCCTTCGGAAGAAATGATAGCTGACCTCCTTACAAAACCTTTGGCGAGATTGAAAATGCAGAAACTCGTAGAAATGATAGGTTTGGCTGTATAGATTTAGGAGGAGCTAATTGAGTAATAACTACGCGTTGAGGAGGAGTGTTGAATATTAGGCAACGCGTTAGAAGTCAAACCGAAAATGTAAACGAACGAACAGCAAATGTCAGCAGGGACATCAACCTGAGAATAAAAGTCTTTCTCTTTTGCTTCAACCCTCAAACGAACAGGACGTGTAACGTGATTGCTCTGCTAATCCGAATCTAATCGTTTCACATTTTAACAAATTCATTACAGAAATAAAGAAATTCTTTGACAACCGCTGCTACTTTTTTCAATCAGAAATGTTTCTATTTTAGGCTATTAGCATAACTAACACGTCTTATCCATTACGCTCTACCATATCATTCCGGGAAGTTTCGATGGGAGCAAACTTGCACTAGCACCAGATGACTTCGCGATAGCAATCAAATTATTGTAGGTGGCACCGAGGCCTCAGTAAAATTGTGGCCAAGTTCTTCGGATAATCATTTAAACTATAGTACCGGCAACTTGCCAATTTTTTCTTTTGTTTATAAACGATCGAATGATTATTATTCCGATTATCAAAAATCCTTTTCAATATGGCTGCCACATCGAGGCTATGAGCTCACCTCTCTTAGGAGGCACCTTGGGCTATGCCATAAAACGACAGCTACTGTCGTTGCGAATCGAAGGACCGAAGAATGTGTCGGTAGAGTGGGTGATGTTTTTTCCGGTGCATTTGTGAATGAAACATCGGTTTCGCCTCGCTTTGGTACGGTCGAGGTGTTCGTGATTGTTGGAACCTGGCTTGTGAAGCTTGCGAAAAACACCAACTGTCGCCGTGCAAAATCTGCTGCACAAAAACGGCCGACGTTGGTGAACGGCAACAACGACGAAGGCGACGGCAGGCAGGAGCAACGAAGAAGGCAACGACGACGACGACGATTGCAAGAGTTTGACAGCAAATGACAGCAAATAGGGAAGAAAGAAAGTGGTGAAAGATTTACTTCTAGTGTGTAGTTGGTGAAGAAAACATTTCATATTTCATTGCAAATTTGCGAGCAATCGTGGTAGAAGGCAAGCGCTAAAACAATAAGTTCGCTCGAATGGTGGCGGCGGACGAGAGCTCGGGAAACACTAGAAACACGCCTCCATTCGGAGAACAGAAGTGGAAGGAAAAATGTGCGATGTTTGCTCCGGTTTTCTGAATCTTCTCGTTTCGTGTAAGTATCACACACGCTGTGGCCACACAGTCTTGACAGCTTGGCTGCTGGGTGCATCATGCGATTTTGCCCCCCCGTTCTCCCCCCCGATGGATCGCAATTTGTCGGTGGTGTTGGTGATGATGTTCCGAATGTCTTACTGCACGATTTTCCGCGGCAGTATTGAGCATGTTTCTCCATGTTTTTTTGCATATGTTTTTCTTTATGTTCTCCCCATTTGCAGATGAGTCGCGATTCAACGGTGGCAATGACGCCGACCAGCCGGTGTTCTTGCAGAAGCGGGAGATTGAAATTGTGCTGAACTACATCCAGACTTGGCCCAATAGGCAGTGCATGTGCTGCTATCGAGATGTAAAGAATTTCGACCGCTTCAACTTGGTCGTTCAAGGCATCGTTTATTTTACCGTTTACCAGTTGAAGAACATTCGCAAATTATTGGCACAGAATCTACTGCAGGCCTCACCAGGTTCGGGAGGGGCTGGACAGGGCACAGCCTCCCACGAGACACCGACCCCGGTGTCTACGCCTGGCAATACTAAAGGGCATGAGGAGGGATCTGCTGTGAAGTCAACGGAAAGTAAAGAGATTCGTAGTGACAAAAACCCGTCAGAAGTGAGAGACGACCATCCGAAGGACGCAGAGAGTAGCCGGGAGGAGAAGAATGATGGCTCCGCGAGCCGGCCGACGTCGAAGAAGGGCAAAGAGGGTCCGGAGGGTGACAAGCAACCAGCTACTGTCAGCGGCAATCAACCGTCTTTCGATGGAGACGTTTGGACGCTGCTCGATGTTGAAAAGTTGCTGATACTAGTATCGAAGGTGTTCCTGCTGAACTTTCCACTGTACGTAGCGTACAAGCATGGGGTACACGCGCGCATGGATGAGGTGTCTCCACAAGAGGTACAATCGTTGAGTCTGTTCTGCGATCTGCACGACAGTGAAATTCCGGCCTTCCTGCTGCGCAACGTGTCGTTGTTCTGCAACTACGCCGGGTTCGAGGCGATGATGCAGTGCTTCGATCAGCCCGGATTGCCCGTGTCGACAGCGCACGCCATCACGGCCACCAGCTCGAATATAAAGCTGTGGATAAATTATCGCTCGATTGTGCAGCTATTTATTCCGCTGCGAGTAAAAGTGCTGCAGTACATGTGCCGACTGTCCGATCAAGATCTGCGTTCGCCGGCAACCAAGTCGATGGCCGACTTCATGTGGACCGCCATCAAAGACCCGCTGGACTCGCAAATCACCTTCGACACGGAGGGGCTTGCGCTGGCCTTCAAGTACTTCACTTCGTCCACGCTCACGATGCGACTGGCCGGGATGGCGCAGATCAACGCACACATCAATATGTTCAACGACATCTGCACGTCGGAGACAATGTCCGAAGTGGAGGCGGTCGGACTGAAGCTGGCCAGCTGGCTGTCGGAAAATCAGATCATTTCGCACCTGTTCGGACCGAACCTGCACGTGGAGGTGATCAAGCAATCGCACATCGTGCTCAACTTCCTGGCCGTCGAGAACCAGATCACGGAAGAACACATCACGCTCATGTGGCAGGCAGCTCAGCTGAAGCACTGCTCGAAGACGATCTACGATATTCTGCCCTCGTTGGTGAAAAACCTTGCACCCAAGCCGGCCACACACCTGTACTCGCTGCTTTGCCGGCTCGACCCGCGGGAGCACACCGAACAGAGCATCTACATCGCGTCGGCCCTAACGAAGTTAATATGGATGCGGGACTGCTCGCGACAGACGCTGTTCGATATGAGCAAAGCGGCCGGAGCCACCATCAACGAAATTGCAACCGGTCGCGGGAACGACTACAACGAGCTACCATCCAGCTCGGAGAACAGCGTCAGTGTCGATGGGAGTAACAGTGAGGACGAGCACCCGGAGGATGACAGCTCGGACGGTGAAGGACCGTCGGCAATGGCATCGGGTGTGGCGGGCTGCCGTAAGCCGCCGTCTGCCGGTGGAGCGCTGGGTCAGATGGGTCCGGAACGTCGTGGTGGAGGAGAATCCGACACTGGGGCACCGCCATGTAAGCAGGCGCGGCATAAAAATTGTTGTGATGAAACTACCGATGGTAAGTGAGAAAATAATAATTATTCGTCAATATAATTTTTCAAACGAAAACTAAGTGGTTTCGCTGTTAATAAGTCGACTTTGTAACTAAAATAGCGACTTTTCAAAATTATCATTACAGACAGTATCAAAGTAGAGCCGGATATCTTCAATGTGCATCAGCGAATGAAAGATAAAATGTAAGTGAAACTTTTATCTGTGAATGATTTTAAACACTTAATGGTAAATTCCCTTTCCATGTTCCATGCGCAGAAGGATCCCGTTGATCACGCATTCCATGGCGGCCTTTAACGAAGATGGCACCAGCAGCGACGATTGCATCGACGTGGACGAATCGTTCATGATGCGCAAGAAGTTGCGTAAAAAGCGGCGTAAGATCAGTGGCCTGACGCGTAAGGAACTGCAGGAGCTGCAGGAAAGCGTGTCCGATGTCGAGGACAGCGATTTGCTGGCCGCCATGATGCCGGATAGCGATTGCAGCGATAACAACCTGCAGACGTCCGTATTGCGCCATCTTCAGCAGCAGCATGCCGGTGTTGTGTCGGGTTCGCTCGGCCCGGGGGTGCTCGGTGCGGACCCCCTAGCAGGAGTGCGGGGTCCAAACAGTCTCGGGGGAGTTCCTAGTGGGCCAATGAACGACGATATGTCCAGCTTCATGGGTGCGATGGGCGAGGGTCATTTGATCAACTTCCTTAACGCGGCCGCGGCGGCCGACAACGAAAACAGCTGCTCGTCACCGCTGAGCAACAAGTCGGAGAAGAATTTGGCCGATTTCGACGATGAACCGTCGCCGTGTGAGGAAGAGTTGGCGGAGCTGGCGGCCAGGGGCGTTTCGTTGCATCAATCGTTTCCGATCCCTCGGCCTCGGTCGATAGGGACCGTCCCGGGACCGTCATCGATGCGGGCGGGAGCTGCTCCTGGGATGGGCATGATGAAGCATTCCCCGCATCAGCATCATCATCATCACCATCATTCGGGCGGGTTGCATAGGATCGGTGCTGGGCCAAACAATGGCGGTGGCGGGGGCAAAATGAGTAAGGGTCCTTCGACGAAAACGAAAGATATCCTACAGGCCACGGCCGCTGTCGCCGCCTCCGCTGGGCCAGTGGGATCGTCACTGGTCGGAGCAGCTTATCGTTTTTCCGACGTGTGTCAACCGGGAAATACGTTGCTGTGGGATCTGCTGCAGGATGATAAAATTGTAAGTGACGTTGTAGTTGTCTTGAATCATTCTATGTAACGTTTTTATTCATTTATTTTCAATTCTCAGGGACAACTGGGTGAAACGATAGCGCTCGAGGCAGAAAAGGTGCTCGGTACATTGCTGTGCTACCACACGGACAAAAACATACGCACGCGGTTCATCGAAGGCTGCCTGCAGAACCTTGCCGAAAACCGAAGCATTGTTACGAGCCTGAAACTGCTGCCCAAGCTGTTTGCCTCGTTCCAGCAATTTCGCGACGTTACCACCCATCAGGTGGTCCTGTGGTCCGAGCGACAGCACGAGATGATGTTCCATTTCTTCAACAATCTCAAGCACTACTCATCCCGGGTGCGTAGCGGAAACGCTCCACCGCTGTATTCGCACGTGACACAGATCCAAGTGCGGCTACAGTTTCTAACGTCGGTGTTCAGTGACGTCGGATCGCCGCGCAGCTTCCGTTTGACGCTGAACCAGGTGGGCGCCCTCTGGGATTGTCTTGCCAACGATCCGGAGTGTAGCGATTGCCTGTTCTCGTGGCTGCAGGCGCAGGTGAAGGGAGGCGATACGCATGCTCTCGGCGTGAACGCCATCCAGCATCTGTACCTCAAACGGCTGCCAGAGCTCAAACCGGAAGGAATCTCGACCGTTGCTCTCGGACTGTTCCAGCAACTGTTCACCCTCGGCCGTGGCGAGATGTTCTACCATCCGGTGGAAGGTGTAAACCACCAGATGGATACGGTCGCGATCGAGCAGCTGTGGAAGATTGCACTTCGGGCAACGAACACGGACGTGTCGCTGTCCGCAATTCAGTACATCAACACGTACTACATGGAGCAGCAGCTACGCTACGAGCATCAGTTTGTGGCGCAGTGCATGAACCACCTGTCGCAGGCGGTGGAGGAGTTGAATCAACCACATGCCGACGGGCCGGCCACCGAGTACGCGCTGATGTGTGTCCAGCGTGCACTAATGCTGCTCAATACACATCTCGATACGTTCCGACGTCGGTACGCGTATCACCTGCGCCGGTGGGCACTGGAAGGGACGGATATCGGTGCCCACAGTGCACTGCGCACGGAAGGTCCGGGTCCGCCAATAAGGATCGTACTGCAACCGGCCGGTGTACCGGACAAATCGTTCCTAAGCATGCACGCCAGCGATCTCGTGGCCGATCTGAAAGCCGAAATAGCCAAGTGGTGGGAAACGTACCAAGGTGGAGCAACGCAGCAACAAACGGGGAAGGAAATGAATGTGGCGGCCAACAATGGCGAAACGACGAACCCCTCGGCAACGGCCGGCGAAAGCCCTGCACCCGTACTAGGACTGCTGCTCAACGATGGTCCACTGCGTATCATCACCCAGGGTCAGGAAATAACGTCCGATTACGATGAGCGAAGCCTGGCGGATGTGGGTTTTAAGGACAACCAAATGGTGTACGTGTCACTCGGCGGTCGCAGCATGCGACGTCGTGAGCAGGCGGAGAATCCATCGATGCAACCACCACCACCGAAAGATTGGCTTCCGACGTTGCTGCTTCTGAAGCCACCGTACTTCGAGCAGCTGTTCCGACTGATGCAAACGCTGGGCGATATGAAGATTAGCACCATCGGAGAGCGCTGCCAGCCGAACACGAAGGCCCAGCTGCTGTCCCGGCGCGTCTGGGACATACTGGCAATGCTGCCGACGTGTCCTTCATTTCTGAACACGCTGAAAAATCTCACTTTCAAAGAGCCTGAAAAGGCTTCAAAGCAACAAGATGAAAGTGCGGCCAAAAAAGCTATCCAAGAAGGTGAACCATCGCCAATGGTGGAGCCGATGGATGAAACATCGTCCACGACGGCCGACTCTTCTTCGCCGCTTGGTGGATGCTACACGCTCGAGGAAATTCTTGATCCACGTAATCTCCAAAAGTTCATGTACGCCCTTCACATTGTGGAGAGTCTTTGCAAATCAAAGTTTGTCGGAAACTGCTGTGGCACCACCGGCGGTGGTGGTGCACCGGGAGGTGTTGCAGGTGTGAAACCGCCCGGTGCAGGAGGGTTCGTTAGCGATGGTGGTGGCCATGGGCGTATCAGCATGGCAGGCCCAAGTACTAGCTCGAAGATTCTTTCGGTAAAGAATCAATTGAAGCTGAAAATTTCCAGCTCCAAATCGTTGAAGATGCAAAATCAAAGCCACATCTCCGCCGCTAGCAGGCAGGTAGGCTCTACTTCTGCGATATTACAAGAAGTGTCACCAGGAGGGGGCACCGGTGCTAGCAGCGGGTCTTCACCGAAGGGCAAACGAATCGAATTTACTGCGCCGTGTGGACCGGGAGTATTGAAACCGACCCCACTCCTTCTCGACGACGATCGTGTTGTTGAATCGGGAAAAGGTGGAACGGCAAACAAGGAGAACAAACCCACCACCACCACAGAAGAGGGTACGACGAAGGGCGAGAATGAGCGAGCCACCGAAGCGACTAATGAGTCTTCAACTGCAGCAAATATTGGTTCGATGGAAACTACATCCCTTAAGCAACAAGAAACACAGGCAGTTAGCGAAGACGGTGGCAAGAAGCCCGACCTAAATCGAGACCTGTTGGCCATTGCTAGTAGTGATCTTCCTCAGCCCAACGACACCGCACCGAAGATGGTCGAATGGAGTGATGAATTTATCCGCTGCGGAGGTCTGGCACACCTCTATCGGATCTTCCTCTCGGGGGTGCTGCAAAAGTCTGCCGACGGGTCGGACAAGCACGTGCTCAACGAGTGGCGTCACGATTGTCTTGCTTCGATGCTGCGCATATTCTGCCTGCTGGGAATGGACGAGCTGAAGGCTGAGGCGGAAGGAACTGCTATAATGATTCCACCCTTGAACCGTGAAACGCTTGCACTGTTGGAACCACGGCCTACGCTCGAGCGCCTGGCATCGATTCTGAACGAGGAATCGCTGCCGCTCAATCCGAACCTGTTCAAAACGGGTCTGTTCGGCCGCCCGCAGGTCATCCATTACGCGATGAATCTACTCGTCTGCTATGCCCACTCGTGCCGCGAGGTACGTCGAATGCTGTGGACCATCGAGGCTAACGGGCACTGGCTGCAGCGGTTGATTCTGGACGATCCGGAACCGGCCGTGCGGAGGGAAGCGTGTGCCGCGCTTTATCGGCTGTGTTTAGGTAACGCTCAGACATACTACGAGCTGATGGCACCGTTGCTGTCGAAGTTGGTAGCCCTATTGCCATTGGCGGAGAACATGAAACCGCAGGCCTTGGGTGGAGGAGCTGGTGGAGCCGTTGGTGGTATCGGTGTAGCTGGTGGTATTTACGGTGCGCTGCTTGCCGCCGGCGATGAAGGAAAGGAACCGTACGGTCCAGCTTGTAGGGATTACTTCTGGCTCCTGTGCCGCCTGGTGGATGCACTCTCGCCAGAACTGTTACGAGGTGGTAGTGGTGGTGGTGGTAATGGTTCGGTCGATTCGGACCTAGCGACACAGCCGAGAGATACCATTGGCTTGGATGCGATGTGTCAGCAGGTGGCTAGAAGCATTCTAGAGCGTGACTATCTTGAGAGTCGCCACGGCAGTCCGGACGATGGGCTGTTCGGGTTGCTGAATCTGATGGCAAACTTGCTGAAGTTCGACCCACCGTTCAAGTACAGCACGCCCGGTCAGGATTTTATGGTCAGTGTGTTCTGCTGCCTGTTCGAGCTCCCGTCGCCGGAGGATCGCGAGAAGCCAAAGTGCAAGAGCCACGGTGCCCGGGCGGCCGCGTACGATCTTCTGGTGGAGATGTGCCGTAATGCACCGGAAAACTATCTTCTGCTGCATGGCAAGTTGATGCAGCAGCATCGTGCCGGGCCGCATTCGCCCTACCCGTGGGACTACTGGCCGCAGGATGAGGGCCGCTCCGAGTGTGGGTACGTCGGGTTGACCAACCTCGGCGCGACCTGCTATATGGCGTCCTGCATACAGCATCTGTTCATGACGCCCCAGACGCGCGATGCCATCCTGTCCATCTCGACCGATGCGCCTCAGAAGCACAAGGCCACCCTATGCGAACTGCAGCGCATGTTCGCCTACCTAATGGAGTCGGAGCGGAAGGCGTACTGCCCGCGATCGTTTTGTCGAGTGTATCAGATGGACCACCAGCCGCTGAACACGGGCGAGCAGAAGGATATGGCCGAGTTCTTCATCGACCTGGTGTCGAAGTTGGAGGAGATGACGCCCGATCTGAAGGCCCTAGTGAAACGAATCTTCTGCGGTGTCATCAGCAATAATGTTGTGTCCTTAGTGAGTTTTTTTCGAGCATACGAAAAACACGTCTCCAATTTTCCGTCTCCGTTTGCTTCCCTTGCCCAAGCGTGGACGTTTCTAATTTAACCATTTTATATGTTTCTTGTAGGATTGCGGACACGTGAGCAGAACGTTGGAGGAGTTTTACACCGTACGGTGTCAGGTGGCGGATATGCGTAACCTGCACGAATCGCTCGACGAGGTCACGGTCAAGGATACGCTCGAGGGTGACAATATGTACACGTGCTCGCAGTGCGGCAAGAAGGTGCGGGCGGAGAAGCGCGCCTGCTTCAAGAAGCTGCCCCAGATCCTGTGCTTCAACACGATGCGCTACACGTTCAACATGGTCACGATGCTGAAGGAAAAGGTGAACACCCATTTTTCCTTCCCGATGCGCCTCGATATGTCCGGCTACGTGGAGAAAACGCTGATGCCCCACCACTATCAGGAGGAAAAGCGCAAATCGCAGATGCGACGGTCGCACTCACGCAACGTCAGCGAATCGTCAACATCGGAGATTGGTGGTGGAGGAGCAGGAATTGGAAGCACTACTCTGCCCGGGCCATCGGCGATGTCCGGTGGAGGGGGGAACGATGACAGTAGTAGCAGCAGTAGCAGCAGCAGCAGCACTAGCAATTGTAGCAACGGCAGTACAAGTACTGGCACCGTCAGCACAAGCAGTGACGCAAATGGAAAGGACCGCAACAAAGGTTCTACGCCGGCAGGGAATGTGAAGGCTACCGATGGTGAAGATGTCGAAATGAAGTCGGCTGATGTTACAACGAAGGTAGTGGACGATGACAAAAACATCAACCCTAGCAGCAGCAAAACAAACGAAACAGCCGTTACCAATGGCAACACGAGCGACAGCAGCAGCGGTGATCTGCAAAAACAGCAGCAAACGATGGACGAAGAAGAGTCGGAGGATTTCAACGAGAACTACGAGTACGATCTAGTTGGCGTGACGGTACATACAGGCAACGCCGACGGTGGGCACTACTACAGTTTCATCAAGGAGCGCAACGAAGACGGCGATCCGAACCACCAAGAGAGATGGTTTCTGTTTAACGACGCCGAAGTGAAACTGTTCGACCCGTCACAAATTGCTGCCGAATGTTTCGGTGGAGAAATGACGGTAAGCTACAAGTTCTGACGTAACCAATATTCCATGGTTTCAAGACCTATTTCATGTGGTTAATTAGAGTTCCATGACATCAATTGTGAACGTTTTAATCAATTCAATTGTGGTTATATAACAAATTTACTTCCTTTTGTAGTGTATTGTATTTTATGTACTTTAATGTATATTCCTTGTTTTAAATGCATTCTACTTTCAGAGTAAAACATACGACTCAGTGACGGAAAAGTATTTGGATTTCAGTTTCGAAAAAACCAACTCCGCTTACATGCTCTTCTACGAATGGCGCTCCAACAAGGGAAAGAACGTGCAGCGCGATCAGGTCGATCAACAGATGGCTTCCACCTCGACTGACAGACAACAGATAGGAACCGCGGCGAACCGGAATAGCAGCACCGGTAGTAACTGTTATGCCTCTGGTAACTTTCCGGCCGAACCAAAGCGATCGAGCTCACCGTTGCTATTTGGCAACACAGTACCGGTCAGAACCGGTGTGCCACTACCCGGAACATCTTCCTCTACTTCGAAGAAAGTGACTTCGAAGAAGTGTGAATCCGTGTCCACTGAACCATCGGGCTCTGTTCGCTCTGAAGGCGCAGCACGTGGTGCTGCCATAAAGTCGGATTCAGATAAAATCACATCAACAAAATTGCCGGCGTCGGTCTCGTCTTCGGGAGGGCCAACCCACAACGCTGCTCAAACCCCGCCTGCTAGCACCACTGCGACAAAGTCAGATAGCAATGCATCTTCATCCGTACCGTCGGTGCAGAGTACTGCTTCTACTTCTTCGTCTTTATCACCAGCAACGAATTCGGGGCAAGATGGGGATCTGGGTGAGGTAACGAAAGCGTTGAAGTTGGCACATGAAGTGATGCCAGCTGCTGCAGCGACGACGGAGTCAAATGAGATGAAGCTGAAGAAAGCAAATAATGAACGTGATCAAGAGACTGAACAATTCATCCAACAACTACCTAGTGAAGTAGCTAAACAAAGTAATCATCTAAGTAAATGTGATATAGATATTAAGAAAGAAGGTATCGCTAGGCCAACACCACAACCTTCATTGCCACTACCACCACCACCGTCGCCATCGGCTTCATCATCACAGAGCCAGGGGGGACCGACGCGAGCTGTTAGTCCGACGACGTCAACGATAGCCTCTTCGTCGAGTACTGCGGTGTCACTGTCGCCGTCGGCCTCTACGACATCAACAGCATCGGCTACGTCGACCGGAGTGACGTCCGTCATTCCTTCGTCGGCAGCAGCAGCCTCGGCGGCTATAGGAAAAACGTCGATAGTCGCCAACGCCGCTCACATGCATCCGATCATGGTACCCAAGGTGGGAACTGCAACGACATCCACCACTTCAACGTCCTCGACATCCTGCCTGGTACCGCTCGGTGGCTCCACTGGGGTACTCGGTTTCCAGCCGACGGCCTCATCCTCGGTATCGCCCGTCGGCACAGGAGTCAGTGCCGCCGCCGCCATGTTGCACGGTGTGGTCTCGTCAGAACCGTCCCCATCATCGTACTCGTCGATATCGTCGCTGTCCGCATTGACGGCAACCGTAGGAGGAAACATCGGCCTCCCTATGGCAGCCGTCGTCGGACAAGCGACCGGAGTTCCGGGACCGTCGTTGCACAACTCACCCCACGTTGTGCTGCAATCATCGTCCTCCTCTTCGCCCGGTTGTTCGAGCTCAGGCTCAAGCGGTGCCACCTCGGTTACCGGAGGTAGCGGGCTAGTGATGGTGAACCGGATCAGCACATCGAACAAACGGCTCCGACTTCGGCCCCTGTCAAAGGAGCTGGAGGAGTGGATATGGCAGGACAATAGACATTTTCTGCAAGATCGCAACATTTTTGAACATACCTATTTCAAGTAAGTGTGTTGAAGAAACCTGAATATATAAAGCAGTATATTAACCGTTTTTCTTTCCATTTCCTACTAGCTTTATGTGGCAGATCTGTGGTCATATACCGCAAAGCCTACTGGCGCTACCGGACATTACGTGTATCGCAGCCCAATTATCCGTGTCTTTCTTTATTGAAACATTTATTCACGCGAAAGAAAAGGTAAGTTTATCTTATTACCGTGTCTCTCACTACTTTAGTAACACTGCTTTGAACAACTCCGTTTTCGACGATTCGCTTCCAGCCCACGATGGTGCTCTGGGTGGAGCTGCTAACGAAACAGTTCAACGCCAGCCAGGAAGCCTGCGAATGGTTCCTTAGTCACATGTCGGCCGAGCCGTGGTGGCCCGTCCAGGTGCTGATCCAATGCCCGAACCAGATGGTTCGTCAAATGTTCCAGCGGCTTGTCATTCACGTGATACAGCGCTTGAGGTAAGGTTTACTGGGGACCGTTCGGTTTTGCGGTTGTCAACAACAATCACTAATAATTCTATTGCGCCTGTGTTTGGGTTTTAGACAAAGCCACTGCGCTCTCTATCTGAAGGCGGAAACGGACGTCGATGGGAATGAAATCATCGGAAATGTGTCGTGCGTGACGCGCTTCATCAAGTCTCTCATCATGCTAATGGAGCATGGAGCAAAGGCCCATTCGCGCCATTTGTCAGAGTTTTTCGGGCTGTTGTACGAGTTTTCGCGGATGGGTGAAGAGGAAGCACTGTTCCTTCTACGCATTAACGTCATCCGGAGCGTGGCCGATTTCTATCTCGGGCACAAGGGCCAGGAATGTGTGAGTATTTGTTTTTAAGGGTAGCGAAAGCCGTGTAGAAAATCTTTGAAAAACGTTGCCATTATGTTCTACCATCTTCCCAGATTGATGCCAGTTCAGATAATGACGAAAACTCATCGGATGAGACGCTCACGGTGGATAAATCGCGACCAGCATCGCTGGACAAAATGATTGCCCTGGTGGCTTCGTTGGTGGAACGCTCGCGCGGGCCCGATCTCCGGCTGCATCTTTCCGCTCGCGACTATAATGCAATCGCGGGCGGCAAGGGATTCCCCTTCCTGTACCAGCAGATCAAGGACAACATTAACCCGCACCAGACGCGTCATCTCATCCACGCCCTGTGCCGGTGTGATGAGCGGCTCGCCAGCCAGATCATCACGATGCTGTTCACGGCCGTCACAAAGCACACGGAACTGTGTGGTCCGTTCTTCAAGCTGCTCACACTGCTCACCGAATCTTCCGGCGGTCCGTCCGGTTTGCCGTGCTTTTCACAGTTGGTGCTACAACGCGTTTGGGATGCGGCCGAGTACTGCCCCCAGTCTGCCCTGGATTGGCTGGCGGTGCAAGCGCCTCGCAACAAGATCGCCCATAACTGGATCCTGCAGTCGGCCGAAAGCTGGGTGGAAACGTTTCTGCTCGCACATACCAACGCCCGGGTGCGCAATGCTGCCGCCTACCTGCTGGTGTCCCTAGTGCCTTCGCAAAGCTTCCGCAACAACTACCGAGCGACGTCGCACCACAAGCTGTCGATGCACGTGTTTCAGCATCGGGAAATCTCATGCGAAGCGCAGCTGATTTTGCACACCATCCTCAATCTGCTGCTGCTGCTGTTGCGGTCGGCACGCAACTATACCGAGTACAACGTACACGGCACAACCAAGCTGACGGCGTACTTTAACCTGCTCACATACTGTTTAGTGTCGAAGACGGAGAAATTAATGGTAAGAAATTTCCCTGCGTCGCTTCATTTATTGAGGTCATGCTGATTTGAAAATGTCTTCCCGGTCGTTCTCGAGAGATTAGTAATTTCGTTTTGGTCACTCTTGTTGCAGGTTGGACCACATCTGCGGTCGTTATGGGAGCTGTTTCACCCGAGGCTATCAGAGCCGGCTGTACCGGCGCATCACAACAAGCAGGCATTGCTCGCATTCTGGTATCAGGCCACCTTAGATTGTCCAGAAAATGCGATTCTCGTGGCAAACTGTCCAGATATAACGCGTAACATCGCGTTTAATTACATACTGTAAGTATACCTTTTTATCGTAGACTCTATATTTCTTTTTTTATTCTTTTGGGCACTTTTGTTCATCTTTCAGAGCCGATCATGACGACACGGAAATAGTGACGTACAATCGCGCAATGTTGCCGGTGTACTACGGCTTGTTGCGAATGTGCTGTCAGCAGAGTCGTCTTCTGACTCGTCAGCTGGCGGCCCACCAGAACCTACAGTGGGCGTTTAAGAACATAACGCCGCATCCGACGCAGTATCCTCTAGCCGTAGACGAACTGTTCCGCCTGATGACACTGTTCGCCCAGCGACACCCGGACGCGAACGAGGTCGAGCAGCGGGACGTAACGATCTTCCGCCGCACGACCCTCACCGCCTACTTGAATGGGTTGGATGCGCGCGTTTCCTGGGGTACGTTGATCGCTGCACTGCGCATTCTGGTCGAAAACGACGACGATCGGCTGTTTGTGGTGCTGAACGGTGGCATTACGCTCTGCTTCGATGCACTGCACACGCTTCACTCGATGTACCACGAGGCGACCGCTTGCCATGTGTTCGGCGACCTGCAGGAGCTGCTGACGGAGGTGATCTTGCTGATAAGCACGCTGCGTGTTAGTTGCCGCGAGCAGAAGAAACGACCTCCGCCACCGCTGATGAAGGGTCTGCCCGATGCCGTACGTCGGTTGGCCACGCTGTTGAACACGTTCAACCCGCCCGAGATGCGCAATCTGGCACTGGAGGTGCTCAAGGAGTTGGTCAAGTGTGCCACCCCGGACATCATCTCGACCGTGCTCGTTCCGCTGCTAACGAACTGCCATGCACCGAGCGTGCACCATCTAACCCACCACCAGCCGAATAGTATGGGAGCGACCGGCACCGGCGGTTCCGTGGCACTATCGGCATCAGGAGCAACGACAGCAGCTGCAGCAGCGGCGGCGGCAGCGACTGCCGTTAACGCTGCAACGGCTGCCACCATTGGTCCGTTAGGATCCTACTTCCCTCGACGCGGCGTAAAGGCGGCCTGGCCACCGGTTTCGAAAAATACACCTCGCCCACCGAGACCGATGGTTCAGATGAACATTCCACAGTCTCAGATCTGTGAGAAGGTGAGCGAGAGGGGATGTGGCGATTCGAAGTAGAATTTTACTCATCCAATTGAACTCTTACCATTTAGGGTCTCGATAAGGACTTTGACCTGGCGCTGGAACTATTCTATCGACCGTACCACGAGTTTCTCGACATCATGTTCCGGGTGGCGGTAACCGCGAATCATTTCACCGAACCGATGGTCCACTTGTCGCTACTGGCCGGCATTGAAGCGGTTGTGTTACACTTTAACATTTTCCCCAAGTTTTGGGTTGGCATCTACAACAACAAGACGACGCATAGGTAAGAGCAGTAACTAGTCTCCGTTAACGAACAATGCATAATCACGGTGCTCATTGCAGGTACTCGGAGATGCTGATTAAGAATCCCCTGCTCATCGATTACATCGACAACATACTGAGAGATGAAAGACTATCGCTAAACGACCCAATCATAGCAAATTTTATCGAAATCTACTACCCAAAGGTGGTAAAAACAAAATGATAAAGGAGCGATTGTTCGGTTATTATTTATTTATTTTTGGTGACTTTTAGATAAAATCTCGCCTGGTTGTACCACGTCTGCTCGAGTCCATCTGTCAACTGCTGCCGGACAAGGGCAACCTGGAGGACATTTGCGGCGATCTGCAGGCGATCCGCATTATCGGGCAACGCACGGGAATCCCCAGGAGCGTGAAGGGAGCCCTGCAAAACTCGCTGCATGCCGTGCTGACGAAGTTTAAGGATGAAATCTACAGCGACGGTAGGAATGGAAGAAAGGAAGCAGTAGTTTTCAACCCGTATAACACACTTTCTTTACTTTTGTTTATTTCTGTAGAAGAAACGCCACCGAAAAAACGTAAAGTGACCGTGCCACACATAACGATACATCCGGTTGTCCGCTCGCCAATGACTTCGTCATCGGGTGGCACGCCGACTGAAGTTGGTGCTCCAGCGGCGGCTTACAATGCAGGAACCGCAGTGTCGTCGGGCGCTGGTGGAAAGTCTTCCCGAGGTAAAGAAACGCTTCCGTCGATAGAAATCACCGTACAGAGTAAACCACAACCGGGCGGATCATGTTCCACCGCCGACGTAATGATGAAACCTCCGTCCACTGTCGGGACCGCAGCGACGACTGCTGCTTCGCTTATTACCACTCGTCGGGATGCTGCAATATCCTGCGAGACAACGACGACGTGCACGACCATGACGTCGTCGACAGCAGTGACAACTAGTACGGTGGCAGCCTCTACAACGGTGGTTATGTCTCAAGAGGGAGCAGAAAAACACTCCCGTTATGGAGACGACGTTAGTAAGGCAAATCCAGTGTCGTCGGAAGAGATAAAAGAGTCGCTTAAAAAGCAAGATCCGGTGTCTAACGAGGGCGTCGCGGGGTCAACAAATAGTTGCAGCGGAAGTGGAAGCAGTAGCAGTTCCAAGGAGTCTCCTGCAGGAGAAGAAACCATAGGTCCGATGGCACCGTCGGCCAGCGGTAGCGGTGAGCCGCCGCAGAATCAGCAACAGCATCAGAAGCAGCAGGAACAGTACCTGCGCAATCTGGTGAAAGATATCGAGAGCCATATTGAGCTTATATTTGAGTGCTTGGACGACGACGACGATGAGGAGGATAAAAAAGACAGTGGCGATAAGAGTGGCGATCGTCGGTCGGAGGACAACAGCAAACCATCAGTCGTTAGTTCAAAGCAGGAGCAGGAGCATTCTTTGGGCAGCAAGTCAAAGTCCATGGCCGCTCCTGCGGTGGATCCAACCACACCACGAATAGACGACGATAATGTCGAAGGTAAGCAAACGACGACGGACGGCACACACGCAACCGACGCGACCGTTCGACCAAAAATGCCACAGCACCTAGAGCCCGACGCTAGGCAATGTCCAAGCCCAAGCAAGATTAAGAAGAAGCTTGGTGATGGTGGTGAGACGGAACCACCGGCACCACCATCGAAAGTTACTACCAACAACGTGGTCGAAGGACCAGGCAAAGGAACCGCCATCGAGTGTAGTGAACCACCGGTTGCAGAGGAAAGGCCAACTTCCGAACCGGCAGCGCGCAATAAAATCGAAGGGGAAACGTAAATGCGCGTACGATGACTGTTCACTGCAATGTGAGAGAATTGCTGTGTTGCTCTTAGTAACCATGCATGGTTACCACCGATTGCTGAGCAAACCGGGAGTGAAACGATCACCAGGGAATAGTGAGTGAGTGAGTGGGTTTGAAAGAGTGAACCGGACCGACTTACTGTATCTAAATATAACAAAATGTCGTTTTAAGGATACTACTTAATATGGAGATGATTTGCACGCTTCGGACGAATAATATGCGCACGTATTTGGTTGAATTTCGGGCTGGTGTTACGGTGCAGTTGGTTTTTGAACGGATATTTATGTATCCCCAGATTATGGTAGACCCGGTATATGGGTACGGAGCGATGGTTATCGATCCGGAATTCCGTGTAGTATTCACAGGGAAGAATCGTGCAAAATCGTCACCAAATTCTTCAATTTTTTTTACTTTTTTATCAATTTCATTTTTATCATCGCGCTCGGTATCGCACTTTGTTGTCGATTGTGGGAGAGTATCTCCTTCATTATTATTAATTTTATTACTATTATTACGATAACGGTCATTATTGTGCAGTTGAACGCGGTAACCGTAAGCATCACGTTGGCATGATCGGAGAAAGTAAAAAAAGAAAAAGATAATTTAAGGAGCAATCGTAAGCAACAGAAACCGTTATTATTGGGTACATTGTTTCATGACGTATATTTTTTTTTATTGATTGTTCAGTTCATCCCTAAGCAAGGGGGAGATCTTGAACAACGTAATGCGATGCCACAGGAGGCACCCCTAAGAATGTGATGTTTAAATTCAGTGCACCTAGTAGGGGAGGGGCGCAGCATACCCACAGGCACATAGGTGTGTTTAAAGGTGGAACGGCGGGTGATGCGTGAAAGTAAAAATTACAGCTCATCGCAGATAAAACAGAAGAAAACAGGAAAAAACGTATTTAGGCTAAGAACAAACAAAAAACGCAGGGCATCTAGCGCGGCCTCGAAATAGAGCAGACGAAAGAGAGTGAGAGTGTTGATTTCTTCGGACGCAAGGATATGTATGACGAATTGTAGCAGCACCGCATTTGGGAAGGGTTTCCCAAAGTAAAAAGGGTTGATGGAAAACGAAAAGATAATCTAATGCTAAGCGCGAATGAATGGTTGAAAAAACAAACAAAAAATCAAACAAATCAGCAAAACAAAAAAATTTCCATTTTTTTTCCACATTACATGCGGTCAGTGATTATACATTGATGTAACGATTTTTTTTACCATACATATTATTATTACTGTTATATCGTCCTTCATTCATTAAGCAACCACCAGAAGCCAGTTCATTCGGGAGTGTTGTTTTAAAACGCTGGTGCCCACCTTTTCTATCGAACATGCGACGCGGAATGCAATTGTTGAAAGTTGCAAGTCAGTTTCCAACATTGCATTTCGTCCTTGCCTATGCGTTCTTTCTTTTTTTTCCCCCTATCATTACTTCTTCTCTTCGTCTCTTTATTCAATAACGTATCAGTGCTGGATGGGAGGAAATTGAATAAGATTTAAAATGGGAATCTGCGGTCGACGGAGAATGATAAGACAGAGAGAGGCGGGGTATCATATTTATTATTACACTAGCTAGTCTAAAAATTTCCGTATGGTCCTTATTACTCGTATGAAACTTATTATTTTTAGTTATAAAAAACATTTATTATCGTGAATCGATGGTTATGACCGATGGAGTTCGATGTTTGCGCTCTGTCCGAAAAGATAAAGACCGAAAGAAACCTATTTACCAACTTTACTTAACAGGGAAATTGCAATAAGAAAAAGTTGATGGACGTATCGTAATACGTCTGGGAAATATTATTACAGAATATGAAGTCAGCTGAATTTTCGTATCCTTTCAATAACGTAAAATCCTTTCGGTGATTTGAAAATTACCCAAGTGTGCGCTTTGTTTTGACGTTTCTTTCGCTCAGCGTGCTTTGACAGTTCTCCGTGCCGTTGCGTAAACATTGTAGCAAGGAAAGTACCTCGGATAGGGGCCGGTTGCGGGAGATATTGTGATATTTTAATAAGTAAAATACTCCTGCAAAAACGAGCACAATGTCTCTGCTAAGGCCTCTTTCGTTTATCACGGGGTTAGTATCCCGAACGGTACCCAGCAACGTACGGCACATTCATCGGTCCGCGATGCTGTGCAAAGTGGAGGATCGCAAGGCAATGCTTGCTTCGTTGCCGACCAAAGATGAAGGCACCGTCGGTGAACGTTCGATCGACATCGATTCCATGATCGATAAGTAAGGCTGGAGGAAGTGGAGCAGACTTCAATCGAAAGTATATTTGATGGTTCCACCATTGTTCGGATTACAGAAAGAGCAGCATATTTCCGGACGCAGGCACACCCACAGCACTCTTCAACGGGGTCCCGTTTAACGAGATACCGATCTGCCACATTCGCGTTTCCCCCAACAACACCATCATCTCCATCACCGATGCCAAGGGTGTGCCACAGTTCATCCGGTCGTGCGGTATCGAAGGGTTCAAAAATACCCGCAAGGGCACGAACATTGCCGCGCAAGCTACCGCCATCAGTATCAGCTCGAGGGCGATCGAACGTGGCTACAAAACGGTCCGTGTGACCGTTCGTGGACTCGGCCCGGGACGGATGGTAACGTTTGGGAATTCATTGTCGGAAAAGAAACCCATCGTTTCATTGATGAATCCTACGTGTATCGTTTTCTTTTCACCCACAGTCTGCCATTAAAGGCCTCGAGATGGCAGGTTTGAACATCATTTCCATCACGGATACGACACCCGTCTCTTGGAACCCACCGCGCCCAAGGAAGCAGAGGAAACTGTAGTCACCGAAACATCTTGTTGTGTCATTGGACCGTATTCCTGTGGGAAAGGGAGAATGTTCAGTGAAACACACGTACATAAATGTTACACTTCAGTTTTATTATTAAAAATAATAATAGTAAAAACCTAACGGAAATTCTTCTAAAAACAAAATCCCTCCCCCTAGGGAGGGACAACTGTTACGTTGCGTTTGCTGGCGGGTAGAAGGGAAAAGGACACACGCCTTTGCCGAAAGGAAGAAGAAGGCGGAAGAGCAGAAAAGGCTTCGTACCATGTGGTATGCTTGGTTTTCTTATTATTTTTTTTTCTATCTCTATGCGGTACCCTGAAGAAGACCAAATAAAATCCGTTCCGGTTTGCATCGTACGCCTATCGGTCTTATACATGGTATAAGACAAACCGATACACACATCGATCGCGGGCAGTTATTCTCTACAACTTCCATTATTTGTTCAAGCTTCTACAACGGTTTCTACTGATTGTTTTGTGATTTTCGATCGTTTCGTAACCTGCTTTTAAACTACTATTCTACACTTTTGGACTTGCACGTAAGTAGACTAATCAGTGGAAAGCTCCAACGGCTGCAGGCCTCATCTTTAGCTCTGGTCATTCTATTGGTATCTGTTTTTGTTCCGTTGCGTTCTCAGGGAAGGCGCATGGGTGGGTTGGCTGGGGTTGGGGGGGAAGGGTAAAGAAGATGGTAAGCGCACATGCAACTCTTCGTTTTCTTAGGATCTCTATTGGAATAACAGCTAGCTAAAAACGGTACCACCGCTTAGCGTAACGCGTTTGGGAATTTGGTTGGCAGAATGAAACGCACAAAAAGATTAGGTAAAGATTGGCCAACTTAACTCAATCGATTGCTTCGAAGGAATGTCGTTGCACGTGCGATCCATCGGAGGGAGTCAAAGTGTCATCGTCGGTTACGATTTCTAATCGAGATGCGTTCGTTTGCATTCATTCATGTCGGAGGCGGGGGGAAGTTTCGATTCGCTTTCAGATTCATGCTAGATCGACAGCTAATTTTCCTTAATATTCTTGTGTTTGCACGGTTTTGGTTCACTGTGCACTTTCCTAACTATAAGGGAAGTGCCCTGCTTGCTACGAGAGTGGCGTTCAACATTGGGATGGCGGCATGGTGTGTCATAATTTGGCGCTCGGGGATGATCGCTGGTGATCGAACAAGAGCGGTGAGGAACTACCACTAACTCCATCAGCACCGTTTGCGCTAGCGGTTTTGTTGGCCACCAACGATGATGGTGATGAGGAGGAGGATGGTGGTCCCTGTGGAAGCGACGCACGTCGATCAGCGACGGCCCGAAGCTCCTCGGAACTGGAAAGAACTATTGCGGGCGTGGTAGGAAGGACACCCTCGTTGCTGGTTGATCGATCTCCGGTTAACGTTGGAGCGGGCAGTGCGGCGCTCGGGGAGGTGCAGTGTGGGGAAACGATGGCTGAGACAAAGCACGTGATACGCTTCTTAAGCCGCACCAGCGGACAATGATCGTCCCCAGCCGTGCCGCTAAGTGACGCTTTCCGTTTACTTTTCCCACAAAAGCTCGACGTTGCCCCGCTGTCCTCCGGTGGTGGAGATTTTTTCTCCGACGACTCCTGTGCGGTGGCTAGGGTGAGCGTGTACTTGTTGCCTTCGGAACCGGTACGCCTAAGGCCACCGATTTTACCACCGCACCTTTTCGTCCGTCGGCAAGGATGCACGAGAAGCGATCGTCGCGGAAGCCGGAACTGTGACATGTTTGAGTCAGTCTGGGCTGCGGCGAACTGTGGCAACAGTGGGGTGGTCGGTGGAAAGAGAGACGGTTCCAGCGAGGGGCAACCAGCGGGTGGCGGAGGGGGAGAAGAAGATGAAGATGGAGTGCCTTCCGAAGGCAAGCGTTCTCCTCCATCGTCTCCCGTGTCCTTATCACATTCCTCTTGACTAGAATCGGTGTCCATGGCAAACTGTTCGTCATTTTCATCTTCTTCTGCTTCTACTTCATCACCTTCGTTCGTTAACATTCCATGCCGTCCGGTATCTACGCATCGCTGTTCCCCACCATCCTCGTGTGCGCACGAACCTTCTCCACTACCCGCAGCTCTACTTGCACCGCCTCCCTGCGCTCCACCACCTCCCGCATTGTTCCCCAATGACCGCGACGATGACGACGACGAGGAGGACAAACACGAAGACCCTCCTCCTGGGGGTGCTGGCGGGGGTGGTTGTGTGCCGCTGACATCGTTGCGCTTTTCCTCGCCAAGGTATAGCCCTTCCATGTAGCTGGAAATGCACGAGGGTGTGTAGATGACGGCGGACGCGTGCCCACTCCGGCCAGACGTTAGCGGTGTACCCTCGTCCCAGACGTCCCGCGTCGGATCGTACACCTCGACGATGGTGAGAAAGTCTTGCCCATCGTAGCCCCCGATCGCGTACAGTCGCCCATCGAGGACGGTCAGTGAGAGAGCACTGCGGGCGATGCGTACCGGGGCCACCATGTCCCAGCACTGCTGCTCCGTGTCGTACCGCTCGACCGAGGCGAGCTGGCGCGTACCGTCGAAACCGCCCACCACGTAAATGTACTGGTGCAGGGCGGCCACACCGGCACCACTGCGCCCGTAGTGCATCGGCGGTACCAGCGTCCAGGCGTTGTTCTCCGGATGGTAGCACTCGACCGAAGCGAGGCGTGTTTTGCCATCAAAACCACCGATCGCGTACAGTAGCCGGTTGACGACGGCCACGCCAACACCAAGCCGTTTGGATTGCATAGGTTGCACTAGCGTCCAGCGGTCCGTTTCTGGATCGTAACTGGTAGGGAAGATAAAATGAACAAATTAAAGAAAAGTTCTTTTCGATTTTGTGATTTGTTTGGCTTTCAATTAGATGAGATGATGAGATGATTCGTGGCCTTCTAGATCACCTCTCAAGTCATTTTGAAACGAAAATATTACACTTTTTAACAAGTTCAATTGATCTAGTAGACATAGAGATTACATTATTTTCAAATGCAGTATCCGATATGTAAAGAAAAAGTGTTTTTGGTGGGCCAATCAGGTCATCCAAAAGACTACTCGTCTTAAATCGCAAACGACTTCGGCTTAGATTATACGCTTGGACCAAGTAAAAGTATCTCATCGGATATTGTAAGTAGATAGAGAAAAATACTCACTACTCGACCGTGTTGTGATAGTCCGAACCCGACGAACCACCAACCGCGTACAGCAGTTCGTCCATGACAGCCACACCGACCCGATTCCGTGGCACCGACATCGGCGAACACGGACGCCACGTTTCCGTTACCGGATTGTACCGATCGACCCAGTCGGAATCGTACGACGAGCCGGGTGAGTTATTTCGACCTCCAACGGCGTAGAACGTGCCCTTCAGAAAGGCCGCTCCCAGCCCGGACCGCGGTACGGTCAGCTTGGGCAGTGTTAGCCACACCTTGTCATCCACGTTGTAGCCTTCGAGCATGTCGAGGGAATGTTTGTAGTAGCCACCGGCAACGAAGATCATCCTTGTCGTGTTGGGCTTACGCTCACGGACCGCCGGTCGCTTGTGGAGCGTCAGATCCTGAAAGATCTTCGCCAGATACTCCCGACATCCGGGCGCCCGTCGGAGCACCTCACAGTTCTTCATCTGCTCCTTGAGGAAGTTGGGCGTCAGCAGCTGGCAGCGAACGGCCGACAGGATGCTCTCCATCTTCGGATACCGGTTGTCTTCGTCGTACTTGACCCACTTCAGTACCGCATCGTACACGTCCCGCTCGCCTTGCACGTTCAGTTCATCCTTGCGGATCAGACATATCAGTTGCATCACAGATAGTTGCAGGAATTCCTCCTCGCGGCAAATCTAAAATAGTTAAACCATGGGTGTGAGCAGGCGGTCTGGCGATTTTTATGCGGTCCTATCGCTCGCCAATGATGTTACCACTTACTTGTGTAAAATTACGTTCGATAAACTGGTTCGCCTTTTGGCGCAGCGTCTCGCAGCCATGCTGCTCGGCGAAGTTGGCGATCCCGATGGCGTTGGTTGGGTCGAGCTGGCGCTCCAGGAAGTCACAGCACGCGTCTATCACATTCGGCACCTGAAACATGGTGGCCGCCGGCAGCAGCTGGCACACGGTCAGCTCCGTCACGCGGATCTGGCCGGTGTACATGAAGAACAGGATGCGCGCCATCGCGGTCGGGCAAACGCCCTGCAGCTTCACCCGCTCCATCTCACACTCCTTCAGTCCACCGGTGAACATGGCCTTAAAGTAGGGGCTGGCCGCCGACAGGACGACCTTGTGCGCGTGAAACGTCTCCTGCTCCACCTCGAGCGTCACGTCCGTCAGCATGTGGTGCGAGCGCATCATGAACATCATCTTCAGTACCTCGCGCGCAAAGTTCGGCATGTAGAAGGTCATATCGCCCAGGTCCTCCTTTGGGCCCGTGCCCCCACCGTTGCACTGCGCCGTGCCATTGCTGCATGCATTCGCTCCACCGTCACAGGAGTTGCTGCCGGTCGTCAAGTGCATTACGGCCGGAGGCACACCGCCCACGCCGATCAGGTTCGGTCCGCCGCTGCCGAAACAATCGGCATAGCCAGCGGCCGACGCTTCCATCCCAGACGTCCGATACGGCTTCCAATCTGTAGGCTACGAAAATGGAAGAAAAATTTAAAATGAGTATTATTAAATATTCTCTTTAAAAACAGCAAAATTAAAAGTTGCTGTTATAATGGAGCTTAGTGACGAACACCTCATGCATCCAAGCAGGCACAGATATTAGTGTAAGTTCATTTCATGTTTAGATTGAATGGCATTTGAGTCTGATTACGTTTACCGGGCAACATTTTCAAACTGTTGCTCGAAAGTAGTGATGTATTCCATTTATCACGCCCTAGCACCAAAGGGCGTTGTGAGCATGTCATTTTAGCAGCACGCTAGAAAAACGGGATCACACACGGCGGACCGTCGTAGTCGAAAGACGGGGGTAAAAAACATCCAACACGCCATTATCAGCTGGCGGGCAGACCTCGGCTTGCGACTCGCGACCGATGGGGTCTCCATTTCATAGCCTAGACATAACGTTCCCTTGCGAGAATGTGAGCGCAACCGCGACGCACCGTCAGCCGATGGCCAACGTTAAAGAAAAAGAGGAAGAAAAAACACGGCGGATCGGCGCGGTTCGCAAAACGGCGCTGTCATCGTGCCCGACGCCGCCGCCACCGACGTGACGTCCTCACGTACGCATTCATTTGTTTACCTTCACCCCTCTCCTCTTGCTCACCGTGAAGTCTCCGTGTATTTTTCTTTCCGGATCCGCAACTTTCCACCGCCATCCCCGTTCCTGGGACATGATTACCGAAACGGGTGGGATTTTTGGAACGAATTACTGCTTACGCACAAACCCAAGGCTAGAAGAAGCGAAAAGCCAATGGCAAACTTGAGATGGCTCAGTGAGGAGCAACAGGAAGCGGCACAAACCCATAAACTCCGGTTTGAACCAATTAGCAATGGAAGTAGCAAAACCTTGCCTCAACCTAGGTCAGGATTATCAAGCTTTAGTTTACCCATTGCGGCTAAAAGACATCCAGCTTGTAAGCACACTGACAGTTGTGGTAAACTCGAGTAGTTTGTAAAGCGGAAAAGATCCAGCGCCATCGCTAACATGGGCCAGTGAAATAGTAGTACTGTTATGCTACTCGACACAAGGTATTGATAAGATGAAATTGTAGAAAAAAGTACACCTTCATCCGATCGAGTTACATTGCAACAACAATTAAGGGCAATGAAAAGAAGGAAAAACCGACTTCGAACGTAAATGTACTAAATGAATCATTCCTGATTTTAAAGCGAGAAGGGAACAAATTTGAAAACAACAAATTCTGCACACTACTAACCCCACACACTCATTTACATCATAGTAAAAAAAGGAAACAATCATACGCACACAGCTTCAGCCACATGGCCTTGGAGGAGCGTTTGTTGTCGGTGTGTCGCGAAATCGCTGATAATCGCGAACCCGTAATCATCCGTTGAACTCCATTCAAGCAAGGACTCCATCTGCGTCATGGACAATCCCGCCCGTCCTCCTTCCGTCCGCTTGATGCGATCGATGATCCGCAAACGAAGTATAATCACCCTCTAAGGTGGTACACACTATCGCAGTTGGCTGATCGCCATCGCGATGTGCAGTTTATTCAGCTAGTTTACTTTTTCCCCAATATCATCTCATCTTTATCTCTTATCTTGGGGGAGGGCGCAACCTTGCCCTCGTTACATCAACATGGCACCGTAAAATGGATACTCCCAGTTGAATAAGCTTGTCCATCTCAGGAGCTCAACCTACTACTGGGAATCCTACCACTTTGGGTTTTGATGAATCTGTATACAATTTCCTTGATATTTAACAGAAATTGGCCTACTTTGTACCAATTTTAGAAGTAGACAGCGTGTTTCTTAGCGAATGATCTAGGCAACGATTCTCTTCCGTGCATGTTAAACTATTTTCCTACGTCTCAGAAAGCATTTCATTTCAATGCCCCGGCATTCTTTTTATTTAATTTCAATTATGTAGTTCAAAAATGTACGTATTCAACATCATTATTTAATGTTTAATGATAGATAATACGCTACAGAACATAGGCAACGTAGCTCATTGATTTGGCTAACGACATGTTTTCAAAGAATCAGGGTTCAACACATTGTACCTACTAGCGATCTATCAAGCGATATATACATTAACCTGAATGAGCTAATTGAATCTAATAGCCATTAATCTAGACAGCATTGATCAACTTTCACAACGCAAACAATGCAAAATTGTTGGTAATAGTAAATATCTATCAAGCTTACGGAACAACGAATTTTCATAATGACTGAACAACCTTCGATTGTATCCAAGTACTATTGGTTCATGAAAACAATCATTTTTCGGCACTTAATTTTCCACTACCGCTTACGTTGATCGCTAAAGTTTTTCAAACACAATCAAGAACTGAGTCAGTTGTTTGGTTCAATTTTGTTCGTTTTGCGTCATGTTTGCGCAGTTATAGAGTGGTGTTTTTGGATGTTTTGTTTTGCATTTTTGATAACAGAAAATAAGTCGAGTGTTTTCCCTTAAGGTCCCCTTTATGCAAGCACTTTTACGTCCAAGCTACAACCGTTCTAGCTGATAACTCTCTAGATGAGCAATCTCGTTAGGACAAGAATGAAGAACTGCGTGATTTTCTATCACCTAAAATATCCCTGGAACTTGATACAAATCGGAATGTAAACGTTTCACTCGTGCATAGAGTCGATGCGTATTGTGCTTATCTTTGGCCCTAAGACACACAATGCCTGCGAGCTACAAAAAATACGTGAGTACTTTCTAAGTATTTGTCCTTAAGACGATCATTCTATAGGTCATTCCACATTGAAGGTAGTACCTTCGACCACTGACCATCGTACAAGCAAGGACACTTGCACTGATGAAATGTTGACATCCGGGTGTTTTATGTCGCCTTCGAATTGATTTCCCTTTCATGGAAATGTAAACATTAGCACCAACAAGATTGGAGAAAACCAGATTTTTTGGAACGCAAATTTATCCCATCAAAACCTTCCGCTCCATAGTACTCCAGTGTTCGCTAATTTGTTCACCACCCCTTGCCCCTTTCGAGCGCCCCAGCTGCACAAACTCACCAACCATACGCATCGTTGGAATGCGGCTTCCGGCCAGTGGTTACCGTTTCCGGGCGGATTGTTCCCACCCCGTTCACAACACATTCGCTTCGCAGAGGAAACGCAGTCACAAAATAACTCGAGCGTAGGTAGAACCGCTTAACTTCTTGCACTAACGTCTCGCACGACGTCTTCACTCCTGCGGAACACTATACTGCGGCGAAATATTTGCGCACCGAACGCTCTAGTGAAGGGCAATAGCGAATGCTAGAGTTCCCCGAAGCGTGGTGACGGTAACGGATGGCGTATAACGCCCGAGATCCTCGTAGCACCGCCAGGCGCGGCCGTTATCGGACCCACGATAACGAATAATGGTACCATCATCGTTAGACTTCGGATTTTCGCGGTCTTTATCTGCACAGCCCGATAGCGTAGGGTGAGGACGAGCGTGACAGTGCAATGGCGTTTAGCGGCGTGTGTCCGGTTGTCGCCTGCTGGTCGATAAAATTCGCCACTCCGTGGACGGTGGTCCGGTTCCAGAAGGAGAGATAATCTACGCACTTGACGGAAGGTCGGGTGATGAAATACACAAACGGTCGGTGTCTTTCTTTCCCCGGGTGCAATTAAGTACATTCAGGGAAATGATAATCAAATTTATCAAAGTCATCAGCTGATAAGGTGAAAATCAAATGTTATCAGGATGGTAACAAATCTTTGTTTAAAATAAGCATCACCGAAAAGATGCCGGATGGTATCAAGCATAACATGTAAGATAGTATATTATTAAATCAAATAATTGTGATACCTTAAGCTGTATGATACAATATAGCCTAATTGTGATAAATTTAATAGGTAAACTGCACCTATCTACTGTTCTTGTGTCGTGTTTTTTAATTCAACATTCTTTTATCTTTTCTTAGAGAATTACAAAATGACTGTTTTTTCTTTAAGATTCTATCATATCCTTCTTGATCACATACACACACATACACTGAGTCCTAGAAGCTATTAGGTTGGGTTTTGGTTGCTAATGCCAAAAAGTTCTCAACCAACCACACATCTTGGCATCATCCCAGTTGCGTCAGTCCGTATTGTGTTAATCCGGTCCGCAATCCGTTTAATCCGGCATCGACGCATCATCACATCGCTCCACGAACAGGGAAGCCAAAATTCAATCATTTTTGGCAACCTAGCAACCCGGGTAAGTTGCCAACGGTAATAAAAATCAGGTGCAAACATCGCACCGTACGTAGCGTATCAACGACGGAATTGCGGTTGAGGGAAAGGCGTAAAATCTTTACCTGGGGCCGGAAAAAGCTACTCAACGATTTGACGACGTTTGGCGGATGAGTATTATTGGTACGTGTGAAATCAAGTTTAGTATATCAGTGCGTACGTAACGGCTTCCTTCTTCGTACGATGAGGAAAAGGTGACGGATCTTTCAGTTATTCATTACTTTTCTCCAACTCTTCCTGCAAGTCACGGTGAAACCGTTTTAAAATCCCCTTTGTGAGGTGTGATTAATATCTCGGCCACAATGATGAGCACACACGTTTTACCTTCAAGATGGTATGAATGACTAACATATGAAGTTGTCCCTCAGTATAGGGAAAGTGGTGATGTCTTTGAGATTCAGTTTACATCAAAGGCAGACTTCTGTAGGTGAAAGAAATGTGCTGCAAGTGTGGTTCATTTTTCTACTAGCTAACTTCCAGTGCTGTAAAACGAACGATTCTTTATAGCAGACATAAAACATGACGTACTAGACTGCGGCATGTTGACCAGTTTTCGTTGTGCTGTGAATGCGATATTAATAACAACAATATTTGAAAATTACACTTAGATTGTATCACCATCAACTTATAATGCACCAAAGAGTACGATTATTCTAGTGTAAGGCGTCTTGTTTTCGTTCTTATAATCCCAATGTTGACCCTATTTGCCGTAAAATTATGCATAATCTACCCTCGGAAGAGAATTTCATTTCTTCTGCCGGATACGTAATAATAGGGGAAGAGATGTGATTTACATTACGGTCATCATGGCCGCTCACGGTACGTTAGATGATGCTGACCGTCATCATGCAGTAAACCTAACCCCTCGCATCCCCGCCAGTCCCCTGACGGGGAACAGGAAGAAAGAGAGCGCACACTTGCCCAACCGGGGGGGTGCCTGTGTGGCGTAATAATTTTCCGATAATCGTGGGTGCTAAAAATAAGCACAGTCGGGCGCATCCTTCCGAGCAACAACAGCACACCACGATGAGCATTGCCTCATAGAAGGAAAAGGAGAGTAAAATCGTCATTTGTGGCGTTCGTTGAAGAATGGCGGTATGAGATGTCGAATGGGAGAACGAAACATCTTGAACTGCTGCCATGATGTGTCGATTACTTGCTTAGAAGACACTTAACCGTTAGAACTTGCTAAAAGCACTCTCATGTACTGGTCCATTGCATTTTTTTTTATTGATAAATATTTGCCAACCGTGTCCTCCCCGTTGGATTGATTTTGACGCTTCGGATTGTTGAGATACTTGTCTCGTAAATCGCAGTAATCTACAAAAATGTTGTTTTGCCTAGCCTTTTCAAAGCCCTAAGTTGGAAATAAGTTGCATGTTGGGTCATGTACCACATCGTTCGGTCATGTTTCGTCGTTCGCTCTGAAATACGTTTCCGTCTCAGCCTCCAGACGAGACCAGTTAACTGCGACTTCAAATGGCGTGGAAAGGCATGCAAATACAAACCTGAAGCCAACCAAGTAATCTGAGCACGTGATTTTACTAAACGCATATGGAGAGTACATTTGTTACCACCAAATCGCTACCAAACGGGAGGTAATCCCTGTTCGCCGGCGATGATTACGTATGTAAACAAGTTGAACGTAAAATGTAAACCTACTTCACAACATGTGGCAGTCGGCTACTCCCTCGGCAAGGGGGTTGTGTCTGTGTCGTTGAGAAGTATCTAGAGGATCTTTTTCTTTGCCCTTGCATTACATTACTGCTATCCTACCATCGACTAGGACCACTTTACAATGCACCTACAATTGGAAACATTATGTTCAACTCATTATCAAACAAAAATTAGGGAATTTAGGGAAGTGAAATGGGAAACTATGAAAGCATACAAGAATACACACTTGACTTTTTTAACGGTCAATGGTGCTCGGACCACTCGGTGAGGGCTCGCCCTTCCACAACGGCTGACACTGCCCTCGATCACTGGGGAACGGTTTCGTTTCCCGCGTATGACCACGATCAGATCAGTATCGGCCCGGTTTGGAACTTCGAATCACCCTCTTTGAGAGCAAGAGCAACAGAGATGGAGCGAAAGAGCGCGGTAATTCCGCGGTTGCCAGGGGGTACAGTTATGGTTGGCGACGGCACAGCACGGCACGACAAGGGACGACGGGCCGGGGTGTCTTTGCTGCCGGTTTTGCCGAATCATGCTGATCGTCCAACAACGCGAATGGGTCGATAGAACCAGCGCATGGCGTGGGGTGTGTGTGTGTCCATGGGGGATGGGGAGGTGTTCATGTTTACAACACACACTGTGAAGCGCAGCTTGTACACATCGTTGCGCAAAATCCCATGGCAGGCTCGTGCTCGCTCGTTTGTTCGTGCGTTAGCCAGCGCGCCGTCAGCGACTGATCGTACAATGTTAAAAGGCCGCTTTTGATGGTGGAGGAGTGGCAAGAGGGGTGCAGTGGATGCCTCGCAGCAAACCCTGTTTGGCGCCGGATCGTAGTAGTGCGTGGAAATACTCCACCAGCGTGTAGGTGGATACATCCAGCAACCCAAAAGCAGCTAGCGATCGAAGGACACATTGTTTTGTTTGTTTCATCTGAGTGCAGATCAACATTGTTTGCAAGAATGTAGCACAAATCTAGAAATCTATACAGAGAAAGTTTAGTAACCTCAGCACCTCTTACCATTGTTAATGTTGCCTCTCGCCTCTCTTTCCCGCTAATCGGTTGGTTGTTTCCACTAGCGATAAGATAAGACTCCGCCAGACAGACGAAGGAACTTTGACTCTTTGCTCCAAGGATTTGATAAATTATCCATCGGATGCGCACGGAAACAAAACCACGCGTCCAAAAAATCGCAATCTGGTTGGTCGTAGTAACCATGTTGGGGTTTGGTCGTAGAATAAAAACAAGCTACTTGATCCAACCACTAGCAAAAGCGACGTTTGACGTCAAATCGCTTCCCTTGAAATATTCTGAATTGATGGAATTCTTCGGTTACCTTCCCAATAATTTAAATGTTACCGCTTCGTTCCTGGCATCCCAATCCAGTACGCTCTGTTTGCTATCTGAACACACACGAGACGAACAATTTGGGTCATTACACATTTGCGACCAGAGTCCGTCTGGGTGTTATCAGCCCAGCTGCGTTTCCGTGATTAGGATCTTGCGTTTTTTTCCTCTATCTTGGTAGAATGTTTATGTACCGATACAGGGAAGAGGCATTCGCACGGACTCCTTATCAGTGATTTCGTGGGTGGTACGATATAGTCGTATTGTTTCAATCTACCGTTGTTTCGCATGAAACCACTAGGCCTCCAGACTCCCGGAGAAGAACTTGCTTCGCTATTGTTTTCCCTCGTGCACACGTGATTGGAACGATTTCGCACGTTCAAAAAGCCGTAAAAGGCTGGCTGCCCGTTGCGATACTTGTCTCGGCACGGGTTTGCGCGAGAACGATAATCAAGCCCGAAATACGCCATCGGTCTCGACGATCATGATGTTTTACCACGCGGACACAACTACAAGAACGAATGAACGAATCGTGCTGATTCATCCCTCTGATACGTCGTAAGGTAAGGGTGGGCAGCCGATGAAGCGATGATTTCCTTACAATAGTAAAATAAAAGCGTGTAAATGACCCATCGAAACTAGCTCTTGGCGCTTATCAGAATCGTTCACAATGCATGTGCCAATTCTGCATCTCCGGTGCGAGATACGGAATGGCACGAACATCCGGTCGTGAAGGATGACAGTTCAGAAATCGCTCGCAAACACAGTGGCTTTTTTGCACTGCCTACTCTTCGGGGGTGCTGCTGTTTTTTAACACAACTGATTTTGTTTCAAGCATGTTTTGTTTTTAACTGCAAAAACCAAATTGTTGAGTGTTGAGCAAAGGAAAACGAAATGGCTCTATTTTCGCCTTTACATAACAGCCACTGTTGTAGGGGTGAAAATTGTGCAAGTGCTTGACTGATGGCCAAATACGACACTCGCCGGAGTGGGGTTTTTTTCTTTGTTTTGATCGAAGTTTTATCATAGTTCCAGTTTCGGGGTATGAGAGGATAAGTTCAGTTGAAGGTACGTCCGTTGGAACAATAATGCCCGTGATACTTACTACCGGCTAAATCCTCGGCTGTTTGCAATCTTCCTTGGACGGGGATACTGGGCTCTTGCAATGTGTCCGGGCGCGTATACGACGACGTTTCGCGACACACAAAACACACGGTCCTCTCGTACCACCTCGTCCGATTCGGAACAGTACACGCAGCGAGCAGCAGATTCGATGTCCGACCTATTTCAATGTGCAATATCACCACCAAGAGCACTACTGTATGCCACTAACGATTCCGGTCACCCCCGCCGCCTCACCTATCCACCATCACTTCTCGATGATATGTTGCTTTCTTTCCACACGAACTAACTCCTGCTATCATTCATATCATTCCGTAGCAGGAAGAATGATTCCTTGTACCAGCTTAGCCTACGAGCGAAGCGATTACACGAAATTTAAGCAATACACAATCACACACCACACCTACGCAGGGTCAACAGATGCCTCTCGAGACGGTTAGCCCGAGGGCTGGGAAAAAATCAATCAGAAAACGGAATCTACGAAACAATCACTGGGGATGAGGAAATATCTACAACGCAATCCGTTGACTACCGAAAACTCACTGATCTGCTATCTAGTGTTGACAGAATGGGGATTCGGAAGATTCGAAGATTCGACCCCTAGACGGATTCCGAAGATTCGAATCCCATTTGACGGATTCTAAAGATTCGACTCCCATCTGACAGATTCTAAAGATTTGATTCGATTTATTATTATTATTTTATTTGAATGCGTCTGCATTGCATTCATATTAACGGACAAAGTAAATTTTTTTATATTCTATGATACATGCACACAAGAACACTCCTAGTATAAGCTATGTGTCAAGCAATATTTTAGATACGCGGATTTCTCTGGTCCCCATTATCCGCGTAAGTCGGATACTGACTGTAGTTATGTGACTAATTCGACTCAAATCATTGTGAGCCGATTCAAGCAGTTTAGGATTACTCGGGGTCCACACTACAGCGCGACGTCGCCTGACAGGAGCTGAACTCCATATAAAAAAAAAAACCTGTCCGCCTGTCAGGCGACGTCGCGGACCCCGGGTTACGATATTAAATATAAATCATCAAACGAGAGGGGGCATTGGGGCATTACTCTACAGAACAATCGTATCCAACTCTGCTCCATTCAAACAACGGTCGCCATCGATTGCACAAGGAGGTACATCTTAGATTTCCCAACTAGCAAAAGGAGACCACTTTCTGGAGTAGGGCAGGTATTTTCGCACAGTTTTGGTTAACACCGCCAGCTATCAATGATTGATAGTGTGGTGAAATCCACCAGTACTACTTAAGGGACCTGATCTTGTTCCTTCCATACAACGGCCCCGAGCAATCACCTCGAAAGGTAAATCGCCGAGTCCCCCAAGGTACCACTTTCCAGAGTGTAAGAGGATATTTTAGCTCTGTCTGTAGTTCCCACCGCCAATTAAAGTTGGTTGATAATGTGGTGCCTCTATCAAGAACAGAAAGGGACGCAACTACAGCGAGATGTGTAGATACTATTAGTTCTTTTCGTACAGCCATGACCACCAATTGTCCTCATTTACGCGCCCCTGTTCATTTTTTTACTCATCATCTTCTTCTTCTTGGGGTAACGACCTCTTGGTCATGCCTGCCCGTTAAGAGCTTACGAGACTTGTTTCCCTGTTGTACGTGGATAGTCAGTCCTCTCGTACAGGGGAGGGTCCGGTCTCGGTTGGGATTCGAACCCACGCCGTTGAGGTGGTGAGCCCCGGCGCTCATGGGCCGATTTTCTAACCGGCGCTACCGCTCGACTGTCGCGGACCCCCCCCGACCGCAATAAATGCTACTCTTCTTGGAATAAACTCGTTAAAATCTGTTAGTCTGTATGTTCCCAAAAAGAACTAGATTGTTCGTGTTGTTTGAATACAATTAGAAGAATAATGTCAACTATACTGATATTCGTATGTAAATCATGAATTGAAACACATCATATGAAAAATCGGCATTAGATGAGCATGTATGATATGACGGATTGGGATTCGGATTTGAAGATCCGGATCTCAGAATGGATTTGAATCGAAAGTTTCGAGTCCCTGTAGGGATTTAGTAGATCCCCATCACTTCCTATCCAATGTACAAACCACGGTCTACGTACGAGTAAGGTCACTGTAAACTGCGAACTGTGTAGAGTATGTTTGACAGATGGGTCAAAAGCAGCTCGCTCTTTTTAAATTCATCATTCAAGTTTAGAGTAAATTAACCAGACTAACCGTTCTTTCGTAAGAGGCAAGTGAAAAGGACTTTTAAGATAGTATACAAAACTACCTCGACGTGATTGGAGTATTTCCAAACTATCATCTAAATAAAATATCCAACCTAAAGAGGTAAGCTTCGTCATGACATAAACAGCACTAAACAACAGCTTTTAAAGATAACAAAATCCGACACATTGAATACATAAACAAAACTAAGAACGATTGTCAAAAAATTATTTTATTTTTCCAATAAAATTAAACCGACTTGTTTACAATGAACTCACCTGAATAGTAATTACTTTGAAAAAAAGTCTACACAGATGTCAAATGTCAAATTCATAAGGTTATTAAATTAATATGGGTTATCGGAATTTTGTAAATAACAATGATTTATTAAACTAATTCGTTATAATGATAACAGAAAAGTGCAGGAAAATAACTTATTGCATTTGCCTAGAGTTCTGGTCTAGCCTTTAGAGCGTTTTTAGCTGTTGAATTAATACAATTTTAAGTAATGATTTGTTCCAGCAACCTTGCACCGGACCTGGTGGAATTTAGATAACTTCAACAGCTGGCATTTCAGTTATTTCGAAAAGGCGCCATTGGTGACAAGAAGACTCTTTTTAACCAACAGACAAGATGTGGTGGCTTGTTGCTAAAGATACAATTGACGAAAACAAAGATTTTCTGTACAACGGACGCGACGCGCACAGTTTCCCAGCGTGTTGTTTGTGCATGAGCTACTCGCCGTTCCTGTTCTATATAACATCGCAAAATGCGATGGACACTTTGAAGCCAATTTTGGATGTAAGTATCGCTTGTGGCACCAATCGAACGATGCCGATCTAACTTGCTTGGTGTACTTGTTTATCCGTAGCCAAAATTGAACGTGTTCTGTGCGGAATGTGTGCCAAGGGAATCTGATTGCAACAATTCGGAAAGAAGGCCATTCTATCAAACCACTTGTTTGTTTAATAGTGAGGAATTTCTTTCCTTTTTTCGCGAGTATAAATGTACAAACCCGTACTACAAAGTTTATCGCCACGTGGATAGGCTCATCATTACCGAAGACACGAAGATAAGTCCCAACTACAAAAGGGTGTTACGCAAACCTGGCCCGAAGTTAGTAAAGATGCAGAGGATGCTAGAGCTCTTTCCGCCGGTTCACCGAATGCCGTTTCGAAAACATACGGACGTAGTGGCCATGTTTCAAGCTTTGCGGGACAAAGCGGAAGAAATACGTCAATTCTATCATGACGGTAGCACCTCCAGGCTCCACGATAACATTGACTGGCTGGTCGATCGTACACCCTTGCATCTAAGGCAACGCACAGCATCGCGCATTCCTAGTGATACGGAATTGCGCTCAACGGAAGCGGCGTCGGAGTCGTCGTCGGAAGCAAACTCGATCGTGCTTACCCAAGAGAGTTCTTCCGATTGGCGAAATGATATAAGCAGTAGTACGGTATCCATGCTTAGTGACACGGTCCCTGCAAGTACGCAGCAATCCACGTTCCCGAGCCTAAGCTCGCAGATGAGCCAACGCAACACCAGTTCGCAGGCATGTCATATTAGCAGCCAATCTGTTTCCTCCACAATGGACAATCCGATCTTATCGGAAAATATTGGAAACGAAGTGCCCGCACTAGCGCCGATTGAAGACCTTCCGAATATTTCGTCCACTTCTTCTTCGGGCAGCGAAATGGAAGCAAACAGGAAAACGATTGTGGCCCGCCGTGGTGCCGTCGTGATCCACGACTCGCAGGAAGCGGGCCCAAGTGGATTACAAATGCACCAGCAACACCAACAACACCAGAATCAACCTGAAGCTGCCGAGCCGGCTTCTAAACGACGTCGTGCATCCCCGCGTCGTAAGTATCAAAATAGCATCACATTCACATTACCTTATGTTTCTTAACTGGTTATGATGATTTTCAAAATTACAGCCATGAATCCGTCCCCAGCAGACTTTCAACGCGGACACGCCGGTGCTAGAACACCCCGGTTGCATGGTGGTTAACATGACGGAATTTTATTTCTGTGTATACAATTTGTCCTGTGAATTTAATTTGTTAATAAATGTTTCTCATTGTTTGAACAATCTTCGCGATTTAACGAAAAAAATAATGTTTCGGTGTGTGATGGATGGTTTTCTCATCTTGACTTTATTTGGTCTAGAACGTAACGCTACCGAAATGGAAATAGAATAAAATAAATCTAACGCAAGACGTTAAGTTAGTACTGACTCCCTAAAGAAATGAACATAACATAACGAAAAAGCGCGTGGAACTGAAACAGAAAATAAATTGCAAATGCATTGAAATGTCTTTTTGGTAGTATAGGATGGTGCCATGGCTCTACTTCCACGCCTGCTTGATGATTTTCTTCGAGGCTAGCTGCTTTACTACACAGGATGTGGTTGTCAACACGAGCAGCACGACGGTGATGAGGAAGTAGTCGAAATCTTCCTTCAGCAGATCAAACGTTTTCGAAGGCGATACACGCGTCACGAATAGGTCGAGTCCGTGTACCAGCACCAGACAAGTGCTCTCCAGCCCGGACGGTGCCGTGTGGATGCCGCGTATGTTTGCCACCGTTTGATTGTAGTTGACGAGGATCTCGTGCGGCAGGGGAAGCTCCGGCATGTACGGCAGGATACCTTCTTCGCGTGCCTTCTCCGGGGACGTCACGGGGCGGCGGGGATCGAGCAAGGCCCAGGTCATCTCGGCAACGGCTCCGGTCGTCAGCCCGATCAGGATATGTTTGCTGGTGATGCCCTTCTCGGTGATGGTCTCTTTGAGGGATGCGACGGCCATCGGCAGTATGTAGGACTGTCGTTCGACCATCGGGAGAGGTGGAGCGTCCAGTGAGCTCCAGACGGTGCCATTGGTTTGTGTTTTCCCTTCGTACAACTCGATCGATGCTGTAGAGAAGGAACTGAATAATGTAACCGAACGAATATAAACACTTTTTCTCGCGCCAACAACTTACTCATCTCCGTTCGACGTGCTTTATCATTGTAGTACGAATAAACCAGCCAGTTCTCTGAGTGCACCATATGCAGTGGTGGACGGATACGTTTGTGAGACATCGAAAACACAATCGAACCGGACACGACGTCCACTAGATGCACGTTTAATATGCCTGCGAAAAAATACCAAAAACAAAACCTCATCATCACAAACAGACACCAGATAAGACCGCTAGGATTACTAGTGGCACTTACTTTTGTGAATATTGTCCGGACCGTAAGTCGCGACAGCCACTAAATTAGGATTGATGTACTTGTACAGCACAGACCGGTCAGCCATAACGCGACCCTGCGAGTGGACGTGCTCGATCGGGTTCTTACCCTCACAGGCAATGATCTTTTGCGATTTACCGGCACCGCTCACATCAATCTGCCACGTGGGTATGGTTTCCAGCTGGTTGCCGTCGGAAGTCGCCCCCGGCCGGTGCTTCACAAGCAAGCCACGCATCTGCGCCGTCTCCGGGTTGGTGGTGAACAGATAGAAATTGTCCGCATACACTGCCAGCGATTCCGGCAAGACGTGCGCCTGATCGTTGTAGTCCAGCAGCAGCAGCCCCTTCAAGAAGTCCGGCCCGGTTTGGTGGAGTAGAGCGACCTGCTGAACACGATACGGCAACTCCACAAGGCCACCATCCGCCACCGGCTGGCCAGTGATCGGGTTAAAGATGTACAGCAAACCGCGCCGTGGTTCGGTCCGCTCTCGTCCCAGAATAACGCACTGGGCAGCCAGTGGATAGAAGCGAGAAGTTCGCTGCACCAGCAGCCTCATTGGCTGTCCATTGCCGAAACCGGTGAACGAAGGCAGATAGCGTACCCAGTGGTGCTTGCCCGAAACGTTATCGATGCCGAATACCTTGCCGCTTGCGGTGACCACGATGAGCATCTTATGTAGACCGAAATCGTCCCGCACCAGGCCGGCACTTTGTGCCGTCGATGGAACCGGCCCAATGCCGAGGATGTGCAGGAACAGGTTCTTCATGTGCACCACCTGGGACGAGATGCGCCGCTGGAAGGCACCGAAAACGTCCCCTGGGAGTATCGAATGGAAGAGTTAGTTTGAGTAAGAAAAACAAAAGCAATTATGCCAGCGGAAATTTATAAAAGAAAAATCAAAACAAATCAGCAAAATAAATTATTGTAACAAGCGAAATAAAGATAGTAGATATTAAAATATAAAAATATGTTTTAAAAAACACACACAAAAGCATAATAGAAACTTATTGAACCTCAAAATACTTGAATCGAAAAAACACAATAACAAAGCAACCTATCGTGAAGGAGAAAACTGCGGCATAGTGAAACCAACACAAAAAGCAATATTATTTTAAAGCCTACTTAAATCTCAAACACACGGCAATTCAAACGAGAATTTGTCAAACTCAATCTTGAAGAAAAACTCAAAGAAGCCTCCCATCTTCGAACTAGAACAACTTCGAACGGGGTCGGATTAAGAAAACTCACATTCCAAACCATTTTCCTCTTTTTGACCATCACCCAGCAGCATGATATGTGTGTGTGTGAAAGGGGAGAAGTTAATGTACATTAACCAGTCAACGATATTCACCCACGTTCTGCCTTACTCACCATTTTTGTTATTCAACTCCTCCTCGATGGCTCCTTCGGCATCGGACAGTGTTAGATCGAGAAAGTCGGCTGTCTCTACCTCAGCCAGGGCCTCTTCGCGCACCCATTTGATTTTACCCTGCTGTACCAAAACGATGGCACCATCCGCCGCGGACAGCAACACTCGGCAAGCGAGTCCCGGTCTGGCGGTGGAGGAGGATTGTTGTTGCTGCTGCTTGCAGCGGATCGCAACAAGTTCCGGATCGCCCAGTGACTCGCTGTATTCGGTGCTGAACTCGACCGGATCGAATCGTACGAAGTCACGCAACCGATGCGCGTTGACCGTAAGCCGGTTGTTCGTCCTGTCGACGGTTCCCTGAAGAAGGATGGGTTCGCCTTCCTGCACGGTACGGTCGATCAGTGCCGAGTCGCGTGGTCCAAACGCTAGCTTTTGATCCGTGCGCAGCGAATAGTAGCGTCCATTCTGGATAACTGCCGGTTCACCTCCTCGCACTGGCTTCGGACTACCGATGGCTTCGGAGCCGAGAGGCTTCGATAATACCGTGCTGGTCGCATCCCCTGCTAAATCGAGTGCGAGCAGCTGCTCCTTGATGGCACACACGAAAAACGTCCCAGTGAGTGAACAGCGGTCCTTCGCAATCCAGCCGGCAGCGATGCGACTCGTCGTCGAGCGTGCCTGCTGGCCGGACGTAGCCTGGTACGGTGTCACCTCGAGGTGCGATCCCCACACCGGTACAACATGGTACAGCAAACCGTCGTGTTCGAACCAAACGGCGGCCAGTGCCGCCTCTTCCGGCAGTGCAGGCAGCAGAGACCATTCCCATCCGAGAGTACCAGTGTTGGAGTTCCAGCCGCGCACGAGGGCCGGATTGCTTCCGGTGACGGTGACTACATCATAGCCGAGCGCAGCTGTACCCCGCCCAACCCGAGCCCCTGTCGACGAAGGGTTGGTGACGTGCAGCAGCTTCACTGTGCCGCGGGGGCCACTTTCCAGCACCTGGCGCCAAAGGAGTTCCCCAGTTTTGGCGCTTATCGCTGCCAGCACGTTGCTCTCTGTTGTCACGATTATTCGATCAACGGAGGTGATATCAAAGGCACCATGGACTATCTTTCCTACATACTGCTGTCGCCTGAAACGGTACAAAGTCCCAAAGTTAAAAGCACAGCCATTGTTGAGTCATTGCACGCGGCTTTAGTGCACTTACCAGTCAAATTTTCCTATCTGGTCCTCAAATAACCCGCTACAGGTCGACAGCGCGGCGAGCAGCAAAACGATCCCCCGGGAACAGATACTTCCGGCGGGGTGACTCATTTCGCACGTTTGCACTCACCCAAGTGCAGCCCCGTGTACCGAGTGTACGGAAGTGGTGCGTTTTAGTCAAAAATATCTTACTTTTGCTTTGCAATCTCACCAACGCGAGGCTACAAAACGATTCTTTCCGCTGTGTCGGTCGGCTGATTTGGACTTTTCTGTTTTTTCTCGCCAACATGACAGCTGTCAATGGGTTCAAGCGTGTAGTTAAGCACAGCGTAGGTAGACCCAATCCGAGTATGCTATTTTTAAATTGACCGTTCATGAATCCATCTGAAAACTTGACATAAAGATTTTGTTCGTAAGCTCAAACAACGCCTCATGTAATTTCAGCTTTAATTATATAACAATATTTTAAATCGATGCCAAGAAAAAAGTAAGTAATGCATATTCGTACAAATCGTGAAGCTTACATGGGCTCAAAGTTGATTGTAGATTGTACTACACCATAACGGTGGTAAAATCAATAAATCCTAAAAACAGCAAATACAGGAAGCGATGTAACTATCAGTTGCTTATAAATAATTCTTAAAAAGTTGATGACATAGGAACGCCGCAATTCATAAAGAACCGTCGTTTATTTAGTATAATTAAAAATACTATTAAGTTTAATCAAACCACACGTTTTAGCGCGCGCACTTATTCTTGACTGTAATCCGGCTTTACAGCACCATCAGACGGGGCGCAATGTTCATTGCCATCAGTTCCTGGAATAGCAGTTTCGCGGCATACGGTAGCTTCACCTGAGATATCTACGATAGGAGAAAAGCGGGATTTAGTTGAAACGCCCAAAACATTATTCCCACTGTTGCCTCGGTACTTACCTGTGTCTTATTCTTGCAGCCCTTACACTCGAACGTATTGTTACGCAAATTCGCGATCGCAATCAATCCGCAGAAATTGCACACATGGATCCGATAAGGATCGGACACTTCGAACAGACGTTCGCGCAAAAATTGTGCCGCTCCGTGGGAAATCTGACAATCGCGCTCCATCTCACCGAAACGCAAGCCACCGTCGCGTGCACGACCCTCCATCGGTTGGCGCACGAGGATCTGCACCGGACCGCGAGCTCGCGAGTGAATCTTGTCGTCTACCATGTGCTTCAGACGCTGATAGTAGGTGGGGCCGAGGAACACCTGTGCGTTAATCTTGCGGCCCGTGTGCCCATTGTACATGACCTCGTTGCCGCGCAATTGGTAACCGTACTCCTGCAGGAAGGTGGAAATCTTCTGCACGTTCACCGCGTCGTTGAACGGCGTGGCATCACCGATTTCGCCCTTGTTCGAGCCGAGCTTACCCTGAATGCACTCGATCAAATGCCCGATTGTCATACGCGATGGGATGGCGTGCGGGTTGATGATAATGTCCGGCGTAATGCCCTCGCACGTGAACGGCATATCCTCCTGTCGGTACTGAATACCGCAGGTACCCTTCTGACCGTGCCGAGATGCAAACTTGTCGCCAATCTGCGGGATGCGCACCGAGCGCACACGAATCTTGCAGAACTTGTATCCCTCGCTGTTGAGCGTCAGCATCACCTGATCCACGATACCGGTCTCGGAGTTGCGCAGGAACGTGGATCCGTCTCGCTTGGTGTACCGCTTGGTCGTTCCGTCCAGATCGTCCTCCGTCTCCGGCAGGGTAATCGTTTTGCCGATCACTACGTCGTCGCCGGAAACACGCAGCCCCGGTGCGATGATACCATCCTCGTCGAGTTTATCGTACAGTGCGTTCCGCATGCCCTGGCACGTCTGTCGGTTTGGCTTCTCGAATTGCTCCTCCTGGTCACCGATGCGCTTATTCTCCGAGTCCTTGTACGAACGGTAGAACACCGAGCGGAAGAACCCTCTCTCGACGGCGGACGCGTTCAGGATGACACTGTCCTCCTGGTTGTACCCGGTGTAGCACAGAATGGCTACGATCGAGTTGATGCCTGCCGGAAGCTCACGGAATCGCAGGTACTCCATCGAGCGTGTCGTAACGAGCGGTTTCATCGGATAGTAGAGCACGTGCGCCAGCGTGTCCATGCGCACGTGGAAGTTCGTAATGTACACCCCCATCGCCTGCTTACCCATAGCACTCTGGTAGGTATTACGCGGACTCTGGTTGTGATCGGGGAACGGAATGATGGAAGCACATACGCCCAGAATCATCGCCGGGTGGATCTCGCAATGCGTGTAGGTCGTACAGTAGGCGTACTCCTTGATCTGCTTCAGATCAAACGGTGTCATCGCGATCATGACCGTTTCCTCCTCCAGCGTATCGATGTACTCGACGACTCCCGACGCGACCAGCACCTGCCAGCCGTAGTTGTTGTAGTCACGATCCTTCAGCATATCGATATGATGCTTCCGCAGCAACAGGCTGCCATTCTCGACGATGAGCAGCGGTCGACAGATGCGCCCGGCGTCGGTGTAGATGCGAATCTCACGGTCACGGATATCTCGAATCATCGACACCTCAGACACGATAATATCCATCTGTCGCCGAAGTTTCCTCAACGTGGCCATGAGCTGCTCGGGATCTCGATGTATTCCCACCCAGCAACCGTTGACGAAGATTTTCGTCGCATCGGCGATTGCCGACGGTGCAATCTCCTCCAGATTTTCCATCGACCACTCCTCCAAGAACTCCAGAATCGGAGACGGTTGCGAACCGACGGAAATGTACGCCATCAGGGCGAGGTTTTTCACCAGACCGACAGCGGCACCCTCGGGGGTTTCGGCCGGGCAGATCATGCCCCACAGCGTATTGTGCAGCTGGCGCGGTTTGGCCAGTTTACCGTCGCGCCCGATCGGCGAATTGACACGCCGCAGATGGCTCAGCGTGGAGGCGAACGTGAGTCGATTCAACACCTGTGACACACCGGCCCGCGCTTGATGGGCCTTCTTCTGGTCACCCCAGTTACCGGTGGCCAACGAGTACCGCAGCCCGTCGGTGATGATCTTCGTCTTGATTGCGAGCTCGAGGTTAAAGTCTTTGCCACGATCGATAAACTTCTGTGCGTACATGCGCACCTCCTTCATCAGATTCTTGAACAGACCCCGGAACAGGAAGGCAAGCAATGGACCCGCCAGATCCAATCGCTTGTTACCGTAATGATCACGATCGTCCAGCTCACGCCGACCCAGGGCCGCAAGCAGCAACCGGTGCACCATGTACCCAAGGAAGTACGCCTTTTTTGTCTCACAGAAGTCGGACACACCGACGTGGGGCAACATTTCCTTCTGGAGGATTTCCTTGGCGTACTTGATACGCTTGTCCTTGGTAACGCCCGGTCGGGCACCGCGCGCACCGATAAAGTTGAGCGCCACGTTTTGCTCCTGCACGACGAATGCTTCGTCCAGCGACGGCTTTACCATTTCCATCATCTCCGGATCGTCAAAGTCGTAGATGATGTGCTCGAGAATGTCACGATCGGCGACGAATCCGAGCGCCCGGAACACGATCATGATGGGGATCTCCTGTTTGACGTACGGCAGGATCGCGATTACGCGCTGGCCGATGGCGGATTTCTTTATGCTCTGACCACCGCGGGCCATCATGTTCACCCACAGGGTCGACGTCGGACGGGAGCTGTGTTCGAGACAGGAACGAATTTCCGTTTTGTACGCGTATTTGCCATCCTTCATGCTGAACACGTACACCGTGTTGGTGGCCATTTTTTCCTGTGCGATGAGTACTTTCTCCGAACCGTTGATGATGAAGTAACCGCCAGGATCGAGTGGGCATTCATTCAACTCGGTCAAATCACGATCGGTAAGCTGCGATAGTAGACAATAGGTGGATCGCAACATGATCGGAATTTTGCCGATGAATGTCTTTTGGTGCTGCGTTTCTACCGGGTCCTGTCCCTCCACCAGCTTTGTTTTGGTAATGTCAACGTACAGCGGTGCCGAGTATGTCAGATTCCGGAGGCGGGCCTCGTTCGGCATCATGGGCGACGGGGAGCCATCCTTTTCCCAATGCGTCGGTTTCGATAGATAAATTTGTTCGAACTTGAGCAAGTACCGAGTGGGGTTTTCGATTTCTCCCGAGGCGTGCTGCGCCTCGGCCGTCAACTCGATCGCGGGCGAATCTTCGACGATGCGCTGCACCGACATCTGGATGAATTCATCGAAGCTATCCAGCTGCTGCCGCACCAGACCTTTCTCGTCGAAGTAGGCGTTGATCACGATCCAGCATGCTTCTTGCCACAGCTCGTGCGAAATCTCCTCCGGATCTTCCTCTTCGAAGTGTTCTGCGATGCGTGTACAATCCAACAACACCGCGAGCATTGGGAGGTGGGAAGAGAAAGTATGGATTACGAATAAATCACCACACAACGATGCGGGAGTTCAACTTTAGCACGCAACGATAACTTACCATCTTCGTTTTCATACATAGCTGTGTTTGGTCACTTTTCTTTCCCGTAAAATGCCTTAAAATTGGAAAGATAAACTACAACGTTTACTGCGTCACCTTCACCTTCTTTCAATGGCGGCACCAGAGACGCTTCTGACATAACTAGTGCAGGTGCGAGCAGGACGCAAAGATGAACCGGCAAACGTCAAAGTATCTATCGCATGATAGCCCTTGGATTACCCTATAACCGTTGCAAACCGATTCATAAAACCGCCATATAGATGGCGCACGCGTTGAATCGGGTGTTGTTTTGAAATGATCGTTTGGAAACATTTAGTCTTGAACACGTGGTGAACTTTTGTTCATTTATATTTTTCTTTATTTTTGATTTTCGAATGCTTGGTCAACTAAGATGAAAACTATTTTTTATTTTTCACAATTTATTGTTTACCCTTCCGATGAAATTTAAACAAAAAAAAAAACATAAGGAGTTTGTGTATCCATACAGTGCGCAACATCGTCGTCACGGCGTGTAATTGTTGTTTCAACACACCACCAACAACACACAACCACACAACAAACTACTCGCATTGTGATTCGTGCGGTCTTGCACATCATCTTCCTGTTTTCATACATTCATATTCTCTCATAAGATGTAGTAGCATAACACACTAGAATAATCTTTTTATTCACGGTCCCATTCATCATACCATTTTGGGATGTGTCTCCGTATCCTTTCCGTAAGCGCGAGCACACTGTAGTAATTTATTCCCATGTAATTGGTAGCACATGGCACGCATGAAACATGCCGTAAATAGTTCGAGGATAGCATTGTACCTTCAACTCTATGCCGTTTCTCCTTTTATCGATTCCGTTCCGCAGTCGTTTGCTGATCTGATTTACTTTTTCCTGCTGGTCCTACAAGTTTGTTTCAGCCATATGGATTTGCTCTTGATTCATCCAACTGTGGGTTTCCTTTTATTTTTGCTATTAATTTATTAGAATTTTACTTCTTTTCTGAATAGCGTTTTTTGCAGTTTCTTTTTTCAGTACTACATAGTAATGTTTTTATACATTTATATCCCGTCGAGAGCTTGTTGCCGCGTTTAGTTCGAGGTGTCCAGCTTCGAATCACTTCCCCTTCGTGTTACGTTCTCTTTTAATGTGTTAACAGGGTTTACAAATGTGTAAGCTATACAAGGGAGGCCCACACTCGAGAAAAGCTAGCAGAGCAAATCGATTTCACAATGATGAACTACAAAGCGACAATTAGAAGTGTTTAAAGAAACTATCAAATTATTTTTCATTTTTAAGAAAAATACACGAAGATATTAAGAAGAACGATCAAGCAGTTTTTCCGGTTTCAGTTCGATTATAGTGTTTGTATAAGCTTCCCTTTCCAGTGGATCTCTGTACTCCGGATCTCATTCCCAATGCAAATCGAATGAATCCAGCCCCATTCAAGTTCTACTTTATACATACTTATCCCCTAAAGTAGCAATGGAGGATACATAAGGGAAAATAAATGTGATCAGAAACGAGGAGTACAGCGAAGTCTGCGGTGTGAAGAAACCACGTAGTGTATATTGAAGCCTACGGAACAACATGCAATCAGTAAACTGAAGAACAACACTACAACAACAGAGTAGAGAAATTCAGCAGTATGGTAAACTGCAAATTTGAATTTATTCAAACACTCAAATTTAGAATTATCCTGAAGAAAAATGATTTAAAAGTCAAAAAGTCGAATGAGGGGTGAGGAAAATAGGGGAAAAACAAAGCGAGAAAACGAAACATGAAAAATATTAGCTATTTTTGTTTTATACGAAGCCAATGTCATCGAATAAGTGAATAAGTAGTAACAAGCACCAACACCAGATCAGAAAAAGTGTCTTTCGGAATCGCCTGTGGAGGACACAAGGGCTTCTTTGAACAACAGAGATATGATAACAAACACCTAAAACAGGACAACGAACTAGGATGAGCCCCGAAAGTATGAAACCTTGAGCGGGTGGAAACGCCAATGTAAACCGAAATGAAACGAAAAACGAAAGAATTATAGATCAGGTAAAATTTTCTTAGCCGTCCTACTATAATAACACAACATATATCAATTCGTCTAATGGCTTAACTCTAAGATCCCTTGTTTCCTACAACGCTTCTTTAAAACGCTAATCGAACTAAATCATAAAAAATACATGGGAAAAAGAAACACGCCATCGAACACGTCGTCGTCTGGACGCGCGATTCCATTGATGCAACTCACGCTGATCGAATCTCATTCCATTTCGCACGGAAGGAACTTTACCTATCGTTCCTTTTCCTCTATTTCTCCACGTCCAGCGTAACACACCGTATACAAACAAAAAACCACACACAAATCAGGAGTCTGATGTTGTACTCTCACTTTACTTTCGTGTTTCCCATCAAGCTTGATGCTGCTTTCTTCTGGATACATTTGTTTTAATCAAAGAAACCGCGCGCATGTTCCACAATGATAGGAAACATATTTGACAAAGGGTATATCCCGCACTACTTCCAGAGCATTGGGGAGCCAATAAGACGATATCATGGGGCATGGAAGGATAATAATAGAAAATAAATCCACCTCGGCGAGAAGGAACCGTGCACTACATCACCATTGGGCATTACTTTTGTTCCCTCTAATTGATTGCGTTCTACAGCGTTTCTGTTGATTTCTGTCTCCTAGTAGTTTTCCTTCCGTATATTTTTAGCTACATATATAAGAATATATAGTTACGAAACTTGTATGTTATGCGTCGATCGTAGACGGGCGTTAAAGAAAGCAAAATAAACGATCATCATCATTGTCTACCGTTTGCATTGTCCCTTTTTCTAATCAAACTTCTTTCTTTTCTGCTCTGATGATTGTTTATTGTTTCCGTTGGCCGTTTTAAATTCTACTGCAACGGCTCTGTTGCTTCAAACAAACGACACTGCAAAACTATGCGAACTTTGCCCACTGGTTTGTTTGCTTGCGGAACACACGAAACAGAACACTGAACAACGCAATGGAGGAAAACAAAAACAAATCTTCTTGGAACGTAAAAACATACGGTTCTCATATGTAATATAAGTGTATGTGTATATAATTATTTTTATATATAATATGCGTGTGTGTGTGTGTATAACTGTTCTTCCCCATTCTTGACGCTAATAGGTTTGCAAGTTATCCTTTTCTTCTTTGTTGCTTTGTTTGGGAAAGCTTCATGCACACTAAGTTTGGGGCTTGTTTTGCTCCGATCCCGGTCGGCCGAAACCCTTCGCTACAGAACGGTCTGATACAAGGTGTGTTCGATCTAAGTTAGTCTCAGTATTATTATGCATAGGTGAGTTTAACTTGTGTTGTTGTGTGCTTCCATGTTTTGACAATGAACGCATTGCATTTTTTATTACTTCATTCGCATCATACAACGGGTTTGTAATTTGCCCTCTATTGCATTCTATTGTCGAGCATTATTAAAAGGTCCAATTTGTGGTTTATGCTGCTTTCTTTGCAACTGTCTAGTCTGTTTTGCGTGTTTCTATCTTCACTTGTTTGCTGTTGTTGTTTTTCTTATACGATTTCTACGTTTGCCGTTTCTTTTACAAATAGAAGTCTAGTAGTCTATATTACAATCGATTAAAGGTTTCTAATTCATCCACATACTATTCTATATTTCTTTAAACTTTTATCTCTTAGTTCTCATTCATTCAAATCATTCGTTTCTCCTTCTGACTCTCGTTTTCTCTCGTACTATCTCTTCGTTGCACACTCGCCAACGGGAGAGACAATGATCCTTCTAACAATAGTGTTTTTAGTAGATCCTTCGTCTATTTTTATCGGGGCTTTTCGTGTGGATTTTCTCTTGCGCTGCTTTTAAGGTCCATCTTTTTTATCATTTTACCCGCAAAGGCTGCGTACGCTCTCTATTCCGATTTTGTAAGCATGTATTTTTGTGTGATTTTTTTGTTCACTTTTTCTTTCCTCTTTTTGTTAGTAAAATATATATGCAAATATGTATATTATATTTATATATATATATATATATATATATATGTATATTTATATACGAATTAGATGCGCTGTTTTCTATTCCGTTTATATCTACCCCACGTTCCATCTGTTGCATTATCTATTTCGTCTCCTCCACGACCCCCCCACTAGCCCTGTGTCCTACAACTATTGGTTCAAGCCAGAAAACAATGCACAACACACGGCTACACTCACACGCAACACGTATATTACGCACACTAGAAGATGAAACGCTATTTCACATAGTTTCTTTAGTTGAGGCAAATGTTGGAACTTTCTCTTTCGATAGTTCGTAGGAAAGAAGAGTAAAACTTCTAAAAGGAGTAAAACAACTAATTCCATAACACAACAGTGCAGTGCAGGAAGATTACAACATGAGGAAATGGAAAAATAAAACAAAAAAGTAACAAGACAAATAATGGTCAGCAGTAGTCATATCGTACAAATTTAGTTAAGACAATGAATTCAATATAGAACTGAACAGAAAATTAGTAACAAGAATAAAACATTAGGCGGATGGATGCATAACTCGAAAAAAATGTAAATACGAATAAAACATTAAAACAACAGCAGCGCCGAGAGTATGAAAAGTATAAGAATCAACTAATTCGCAAAACAATACACACAACGCACACACACACACTTACACGTGAGTTCGTTTACCTTGTTTTGCTCAAAACATGCCAAAATCAATTTTTTTAAATTCGTGGCATAAGTTGTATTTCAATGAATCTATATTTACGAGCGATCGATTTGGCAAAACGCGCATCCAGAATCCAAATCGAATTAGGATAAAAATAAAAGCAACATCTATTCGATTTGCTTTTCCAATCATACTTATCTATAATAGATGGTGAAAATCACACGCACGCACACACACGCATGTACATTACTTTGTTCCGTTACATAAAGAAGCATTGTGAGTAAATAGATTGTGAAAACGTGTATTGCCATTGTTGGGCTATGCGTACGAAACTAAATCCACATGTTGAAACCATGCTAAGCACAATTTACAAAATGCTAGCCGCTTTGAAGGAAATTTGAACGAAATAAATTGATAATAATCTTCGATTTCATTCATGCTGCTCTTTGATCGAATACGGTTTGGCGAACTGTGAAGCATATTATTTATTGTGTTATTGATTTCAAAATGTGTCTGGTTGTTGCATCTGAGCGTCTTCTTCGTGTATTAGGGAAAAATTAATCCTCCTTATTCTGTATCCTTCACCGTCATTCGATCATCACTTTGCTTTGGTGTTAACTATTCCGGCCAATTCATTTTCTTTTGATTATATTTAATTGCAATCCATAGTTGATGTAAATGTGTGTATATGCGTGTTGTGTATTTATGAATCAACAAAATTTTACTCGTTCTTCTAATACAAAAAAAAAGAAAAGATACATCGCGTGCGTATGAGTGTGTTGTATGTTGGATTATTGCTTTCCGTACTGATCATTTGCATATGTTGTGATTTAGTTTCGTAGTTACCTCTCGTTCTTTCGGTCCATGCCACTGGACAGTTGGGCTACTACCGGCGAATTTCGAACGGACATTTGGGTCCACAGAGCCGACACACCATCCTAGTAGTTATGCTCTGTCAGGTGTAATGGCCTAAGCCTCTCTTATCGTTAAACTGTTCCTCTTCTTTTGCATACTTTTTCACCATCTCTTTCCTTCCCTCTCTTTCATTCTTCCTATCGCTATCGTTAGCTGCATTTCTGGTGCTCCGTGTGAGTGAGTCAAATATGAAATAATATTTTGCACGGGCGCAACAATAATACACAGCGTACAGGGTAATTGAAAGAAAAAAGCACGAGAAAGAGGTGGAAATGGTGAGAGCAAGGGCTTTTGATAACACGAATGGAGCAGCGCGGAACGTGATGCAGTAGCACGTGTGACGAAAGTGTGAGCTCGTTTTGCTACGGAATAATTTCGACCATACGATCCGTTTTGTCTACCCTCCTCCTAAAACATAGAAGAATGCTGGACTGAGGAGGGGGTCACTAAAGTCGAAAACGGTGTATCAAGACCAAAGTTGGAGTGGGTCCTCTTGATTTACCCGGACACTTCAACAACAACTATATCATTTCGCTTGCTGAGTGGTGGCGGTGGCGTTGGCGTTGGCATTGGCGGTGGAAGTGGTGGTGGTGGTGTTGGTGATTGCGACGATGTTGGTGGCTGCTGCAACTGCTGATGCTGCTGCTGCTGCTGCTGCTCCTGCACTGTATGTGAACTGTTAGAATTCGATGGCACGAAGGGTGGTGTTCAAATTTTCTGAATCTTTTCGCCAACCACGACGGGATTATTACGTCTAATTTCAGCGGCACCGAGTTCCCGGTAATCGAACGAGCATTCGTGCTTGTCGCTGTACCGATGTATCGCGCAGAATAATCCTCCACACCGGCACTCGAAACCTATGGTGAACCAAACGAGAAAGATGTGCAGGTTAGCGGTGTTACCGGCAAATATATATTAAGTCACAGTCAATATTTTTGGAAGTATTTTCGCTTGTCCGTGCATGGTTGTAGGCAGGGCAATACAACGAAAGAAAAACAAACTCAACCCACTTTTACGCACCGATACCCCTCCATACTTACCGGTGAGTCCCACTTTCTTGCGGCAAGTTGCACAACGGTTCTTCTTCTTCTTCGAATCATCTTTATCACCATCTTTTTCGTCGTTATCGGCTATGGAGCTGCTATTACTATGCCCGCCAAGGCTACCACTGTCATCGGTATTAAGTTTCTGTGGAGTAAGAAGAGACGGGAAAACGTGAATTGTAGATCAAATGTAAAAGGAAAGCTTTTTTGCAAAGCGAAGTTCATATATTAATCTTGTGCAAGTGCATCCAAGGAGCCCGACTAGCTGATTGTGTCATTATCATTAGAATTTTAAGAGAGCTTTTATAAATGCTCTGAAAGCAGGATTCGAAAACCATCATATGCCAGAGCAATCATTGATGGGAATGTTAATAACCATGAAACAACTTGCTGTACACAAAACAAAATTGCTACATTTAAACATCTAAAATAGGCGTTACTCTCTTCCTCGTGTTTGAAGCCCCACTACTGTTCGCCGGCTCGGTAGCTGTAAGCGATGTTAGCACGTTTTTGGCTTCAAAGGATGTACCCTCCGTGGAGAAGGGAAGATTCGAAGTTGCACCAGGACTGCCGCAAGCTTCGGTGGTTTCATCCGATTTATCATCAACGACAACTTCAACGATAATGTCCGAATCGGTGTCGCTGGGAGCAGTATGCAGCTCATCGTCATCGTACAAAAATTGGTACGAATGCTCATCGACCGTTTCTCCTACCATCTCTATCCTAGTATCGATTTCGATTGCGCTAGAACCATCATTTATCTCCACTTCGTCTTCTTCATCACCGTAAAATTCTTCCTCGCCTTCATCATCATCTTCCTCTTCATCGTCTTCGTGATAAATCCGGGCGAGATGAGTCTCCCTTTCGCTAAGGTTCTCGTTTTCCACCTTGGAAAGTAGCGACCCAAAACATGAAGCAGCGTAACGCTCTTGCGAAACATCCCGGCTACTTACATCTTTATCCGAGCAAAAGAGGGCACTGTGCACTGTCGGTTGTGCTGTGTTGGTGACGGCGACTGCCGGATTGTTGGCGGCGGCGGCGCAGGTTGACGGCGCCGGCGACGACGACGTTGCTGACGGAGAGGAGGCTGTGGTTGTTGTGCTGTTGCTGGCGACGTTGCTGATGCTGTTGGCAAAGCTCTGCGGTGTCACGACGACCGAACGGAGACTGACTGAGGAAGTCGTCACCGACTGGCCGGATGCAGGTGGTTGAGGTCCATTGTTGCTGGAAGGCGTACTGCTGACCGGCGGCTGTTGCTTCTTTCTCAGGAAGTCCTAGTTAGTTGAAAACGGAAATATTACCATAAGTTTCTGTGCTCCCGGCGATGAGATAGTGATGGCCTTTTACTTACTTTGTAACAGACAGAACATAGTCCATCTTGTGATGGGTTACCGTAAAATCCACATCCGGATCTACACCGTGGCATCGTATTTGATTCTGGTTCCATCGTCCTCACACGCTTTTTCCTGTGCTCCGCTGCTTCCTACACACACACACGCGATCTCTGCGTTGTCAGAGCTCTCTCCCCACACGCTAGCAACTTCTCCGACGTCCGTTGATAATTAGTAGCGCAATTTTGGCCTCTGCACGAACCCGGTTTTTAAAGAACTAGTTACTATACACCCAAACCGCACACACTCGGGGCAAAACTAACGCACGTATTGGATTCGGTCCGTTTGTTTCTCTTGGGTTTCTTCTTTTCCTTTCACTTACTGTGAAATGGTTACTTGGATGGGAAAGGTGGTATGCTTTCGACAATCCAATCACTTTTCTCTGGCAAACTCCGCGACTACTTCGCAATCTTGACTATCCTCCTATTTCTCTCTGTCCGACACGATTTTATTCGCGCAACATTGACCCACACGCACAGCACAACAAGTCACCTTTCCACTCGAGGATTTTATCAGCGATTAGTCTTAGACAAATCGAACGCACTTAGAATGCCGCTCGCTTGCACGGTTTCTTCGTGTCCAGCTGACGAAATGGGTCCCGCGCTCCAAAATCGTTGCTACAGATGAAGGTGATTCTGCATCTACCTTTTTCCGTTGGTGTGCACAGTACGGAGTGTTGGTTGGCAACCTTTTCCTTTTCCTCTATCGTTTTAGTAGGCTGGCTGTTGCGCCTTCTTTCCACTGAAAGTTGTACTATGGATTAGAGAGACGGGGGGTGCATGAGAATATATGTACATGGTTGGCTGGAAGCCACGCACCTTTACTTACATCTCTGCCGCACAGAATCCGAAGGACGTTGGCGAAAGAGTTAAGACCCGAGTTTGGTCGTGTCACGTGTACTTGTTTGATTTTGGATCTGCAAGAAAATAAGAAAGGTATAGAGTTATTTCTTTGGATAACATAAAATAAGATTTGAGATGTGTTTTTAAATAATTCAACGAGATTTCTTTATTTGAACCATTACATGAATGGCTTCGTCAAAGCGCAATGGCAAAGCTTATCTGTTAGGTGAGACAGCATAACCCGCTATTCCGCCACACTGTCCGTTTGCATGATTCCCCACCGTAGCACAAACGCGGGCCCTAAACATTGGGACATTTGTGTTGGTGGCGAAGGTTCGGGGTGTATTTGTGGCCGTGTGTGCCGTCTGTGCCTGAGAGTGCACAGGTTGTTTGTTCAACGATGGGCGGTGGAGCAGCATCACAGACACCGAGAGCGAGAGCATTTGAGCAGAAAATCAAACGAATGAGGTCAGGAAAACGGACGATTGAAAGAAAAGAAAAAAAAAGCGACAGCAACAAAAATGCACCTAACCTACTTTTCGTTTCACCATAACCTCCCTACCTTCCCCCTATTAGTGGGCCGGCCTTTTCTCCCGCACGCGCTCTTTGACAAACACTTTAAAATGTAACAATTTTGCAGTCCCTTAAAAGAGCCCCCCTTGTTCGCTACTACTTTATGTGGTTTAAAATAGATAGAAATAACAAAGAAAGTAGTAAAATACATTAAATTATTTTCGAACTGTTGGCCACAGACCATTTTCTTCCAAAACATCTTAAGTAAAATGTTAGCGCTATGTTAGTTGTTATTGTAGGTTGTTATGACTGGGGCCAACAAGATGATTTATATTCATCAATCTATAAAATCGCGAACAAGCACTAATGAAGAATCATAACATTCGAACAATAAAACCTATTATAATTGCTTCATAAGTTTTGTGCGCGTGGCACGTCTTTGGGTGATAAGGAAATAATTCCGCAATCAGTTACAAAATACAGCTAGTAGGAACAGCAACTAACCAATGGACTCTGTCTGTCAGGCGGTGCTACTTTCCATCGGGATGAGGAGGCGGCAAACTTTCAAAGCAAATACCAGCACACACACAGCGCGGAAAGGAAATTCATGGCAAGAGGCCCTACATTGAATTTCCTTGTTCCGTACGAAAGTTTCCAGCAATTCCGCAATGGAATACTATTTTTCGTCTCGCGAATGTTTCGACGATTGGGGGTAGGAGGTAATGTGTTAATGTTTCGCATGTGTGATTTTATTTCAAAGTGTTTTTTTGCCTTTACTTTGTGGCACCCTTATGACATGTCAGGAATTATATGGAAGTAAGAGAACTAAATGTACATTTTGCACGGTGGAGTATAACGCAAAGATGTGTGAATTTAAAAATTCGAAAAGAATATTTTCTTTTTTCCTAGCTGATTTATTATTTAACAAAATGCTATGGCAACACCGGGTCTATAAAATTGCAATAGAGTAATATTAATTGTAATTATATCAAAAAATCTTTCGAGTGCAATTATGCCCTCATGCGTAAACACTGCACTGTTCACTACAAAAGTGCAACACACATGCGCACCAAAAAGACATGTCCAAACATGAGACCACGCATACGGATGTGCGATCGTAGGAAGGATATTACGTAACATTGACGCTACTGGTAGCTCGCCCCACCCTCACATGCATTTTCACGCACGCTCGATCCCCCTAAATAACCACAGGGAAAACACATCGCTTGATCAAAAACGAAAGAAGCCAACATGCGCCAGTGACTTCACTCCAAAACACTGTGGGTAGGCGTCGTGCGCATAATAACTAGCGCCGATTCCGTGCGTGAGTGGAGGTTTTTTCTGTTGATGCTAATGTTTATTAACGCTTCGTTCATAACGTTTTTCACGCTTAAACGCGCTGCAGACAACAAATGAGAATGGGTACAACAAAACAGGGAATCATCATCACTTCCTTATGGGCTCTAGTAGCGTTAAAAAGTGAACCCTTCGCAGTGGTGGGTTTCCCACACAACACGCATTGCTAGAGAAAGAAAATACATTCAGGATCCGAAAGCTAAAAAAAAGTTAAGGAATTAATAAATAAGTTGTGCATGACCACCTCTCGTCTTTTCATACGGAAAAACCAAGGTACCCTAAACCCAATCATTATACACACACATAAACGTGACTCACGGGCGGCACATAATGTTTTCCCTGTCCTTATCAGCCGATGCTGCTCGAGGGTAAAGACACACGCGGGGAAGGTAAGTTGGGCGATACGAAAAGTAAACTCAAACAAGTTCACCAACGCTTGCTCCGCGCTGATATATGACTCTTGCCGTGCCATTTCCGTATGAGTCATGCAAAAGTCCCACGCCAAAATGGGCGGCATACAATGGCCCAGCATAAAAATACGCTCCAGACATCATTGTGGTGCTGTTTATGTTGCAACAATGACGTCATTGCTTTCCCCGAAGTTTACCTTCATCCAAAAGCGAGCGTACATTTTGTTCCGTCTTGAAATAACTTTCGTTTGTGTCCAAGTATGTTTGGATTTGTATAAATATTTATCAATAAACACTATTGTAGGACTTTTACCAAAATTCAAGTCTTCTGAATCATCAATGTAAGGCATGTTATTATATTAATTACAATCAGAAAGCTACGAAAAAAGCGGCGCACAGCATGTAAGCGTTATTTTTTTTAAGATACCGAAATAAACTTCACGGGGACGACCCCGGGAATTGCACCTCGATGGTTTTCTTAAGGGTCCACACACCACCACACCAGCTTTATGCTCTGGGCGTAGGTGATTTATAATCCATAATAATACGTCTGCCACTATGATGATGCAAGTGTGTGAGTTTGCACCGTGCCTCTTGAGTGCATTCTTCTGCAACATCATGTGCATCAACACATACCCTGATGTTATCCAATAAGAGGGGACAGCAACAATGGCCAGCCAGGGAGGAAGCTTGTGTTACTTTATCCATCTGTCGGGCCGCAGAGATGAAATACGATTTTTACTTTGGTATTAAGGAAACGGGCAAAGCTTACACACTCTTCCCGGACGTCTTGAGATGCATATCTCTTGGAAATGCAGTTCTCGTAACGCATGTGCGGTAGAGAAATAAGCAGAGGAAAACATTCTGGTAGATAGAAAGCAATAAAAAAGCAGATGGAGGAACATGTTTGGAAAAACTTTAGATGCTTTAAAATTTAGGAAAAAGGAGGAAAGTGTGCAACGGAAACGATTTTTGCTTTAAACCAGTAGAACAAAGTCTCACTCTACGGAGTATATATCGAAGGAAATCAAAGAGGAATACAGGAAAATTAAACCGAAAACGAGAAAAGTGATACGCCGCGGGATAAAGGGATTGCGTGTATGAAAAAACATACACACGATGGACGAGGTCATATAAAACTGGAGAAAAGGTAGCGATTTTTATCTCTGAAAGACATCACAAAATGACCATCAGGAAGCGTTACAAAAAGTTGCTGGACCATCCAAAGCAATCGTGCGAAAATTAATGCGCTCTTCCGCTGGGAAGTGATTTTCTACAACCAGAAGTTCCATTTTTTTACAAACGAAAGCATACGTAAGTGAAAGGAGGAAAAGGAGGAAAAAAGTAAGCCTAGAACAATTTGTGTCAATATATATTGTTTTAGATTAAATAAAAACAAACATTGCTCTTCATAATGGATTAACTCATGTATAATATTTTCTGGAATCATTAAGATGAACATCGCATCTAAAAGATTCGTATTGAAACAACTGGAACTGATACAAGGAAGCGCGAAATGAGCACTTTTGCGTTTTCCTCTATCAGTTTGTCCTTGGCAAAGCTTTTCGTCAAACAAATAAATGAATACGACGCTTACGTCAAAGTCAGCGTCTCAAATATTCGGCGAAACAGAGAGCCAGCGTGAAGTGAGATAATGTGCACACTGATTCGATTGCCAAGAAAGCTAATTTTGGCCCTGAACCCCGGCTACACGCCAGCTCGCGAGGTGTTGTGTTCAGGGCACACATACATCCTCTCCTCTTTTGTTCTACGACGTCCTTGGAGTACCTTGGAGTAGGCACACGCCCCAACGCTTCAGGGTCGCAAAAGACAAAACAAATCAAAATGTCAGCCTCGCAACATAAAAATCCAATGTTGTAAATTGATTTCGGACGAATGGTTGTCTCGCATCCTTATTTTTTCAACTTTGCTTTTTTGCGATGTTTTTCCCAGAATTTGTTTCGTGAAGCAAATCACATTTTCCTAGAAATATGGAGTGGAAAAGAAAATGATAAGATGAAACTCTACAGACCTTGATTGTGAAAGAGCGAAAATATTCGCTTTGGAAACTAGAATAATTTAAAATAAAAAGGTACAAGTAGTATTTCGCACATAAAAAGCTAATACGCTTTTGATGACGAACTTGTTGTTTGTTGTCTTGCCTTATTGACGCCGCGACCTTCTTTCGCAATTTTTACTCGCAAGCAGAGCGCAGTAAGTAGACGGGGGGACGGGGTCACACCACCGCCCAAACCGATAACCTACTTTTTGTTGCACCAAACCTTTCTGCTGCCGATGGGCAATTCTCATCATTCATCTCCCACTTTCCACTACCCGACAGGGGGAGGGGGGAGGGCGCTTCTCTTTTATCACAGACTGGGGGTTTTATTAATTACTGTTTTGTTTGTTATTTGTTATTTGTTTGTTATTTTTATTAATGCACATTGTCCACCTTAAAGGCTTAACAATCTTTCGCGACTTATTAACTAACCTTAACTAATACAAAAACAAAAAACTAAAGAGAACTGGTGGAGAAAAGGGACAAAGACGAGCATGGAGATGGGGTAGAGGGAAAATCTAAGGCGAAGAGGAGCGCAGATGGGATCGGAGAGATGATAGGGAGGAGAAATCGAACCACTCAAAATGCTCATTGAAGCGACTAACAGCGGCTACAAGCGGGTCGTCCTGGCCAAGACGAGTGCGACGACTAGGGACGGCAAGAAGGGGGCGGGGGCGGAGGATTCGGGAAGGGGCATAGATAGGTATTTGGGAAAGAAGGGAGGCGCAGTCAATCTCACCCAGCAATAAGCCAGCAACGAACAGGGATTGAGCATTGTTGCGTCTAGATTCCAGGGTCTCGATACCGAGAAGTTGGCAACGAGCCTGGTAATCAGGCCTCGTGCCCGAGAGATTAGGATGGCGGTACAGGGCGAATCGCGTGAAGCTACGCTGGACACCCTCGAGCCTAGCGATCCAACCAGAACCTGAAGGGCACCAGACCACGCTACCATACTCTAAGATAGAGCGAACTAAGCTATTGTAGAGAGCTTTAAGGCAAATCGGGTCTGAGAAATCAGCTGCATATTTACGCAGGAGACCAAGCATTTTATAAGACTTAGCAATAATAGCATCTAAGTGATTATTGAAGGTAAGACCTGAATCCAGGGTCACTCCGAGGTCGCGGATAGAATCGACGCGACCGAGGGAAGTGCCTTCAAGAGAGTAGGAAAAAAGGATAGGATTGTGGGAACGAGTAAAGGAAATAGTGGAACACTTGGGAAGGCATAGGGTGAGGAAATTTGCGGAGCACCAATCCAAGAGGAGGTTCAGGAGGGATTGTAATACTAGGCAATCAGAGGGATTATGAATGGGGAGGAAGATTTTAAGGTCATCAGCGAACAAGAGATGAGACGAGGGTGGCAGTACATAGCTGATGTCATTCACATAAATGAGGAAGAGGAGAGGACTAAGGACACTCCCCTGCGGAACACCGGAAGGGCAGGAGAAAGGGTCGGAAAAGCAATCTCTAACTTTCACCCGACAGGAGCGGGAAGAGAGAAAGGAGGCGAACCACGAGGTGATCAGCTCAGAGAAGCCCAGTTTAAGGAGCTTGGCCAAAAGCAGACTATGACAGACTCGATCAAAAGCTGCCTTGAAGTCGGTGAAGACCGCGTCCACTTGGAAGCCCTTATCAAGGTTGACACTGACAGTCGATACAAAATCAACCAGGTTAGTCGTGGTGGATCTGCCAGGAATGAACCCGTGTTGTTGATTGCTTAACTCAGAGCGAAAATAAAATAGTAACGATGGATTGATCACCGATTCGAACACTTTGCTACATGCGCAAAGCAGTGAGATGCCGCGATAATTACTGACTGAGGATCTGTCCCCTTTTTTATGGATGGGGCGAATCCATGAAGTTTTCCAAATCTGAGGGAAAACACCACTGGTAAGCGAACGCTCGAAAAGGGAGCTTAGTATAGGCGCCAGATAAGTATTGCAGCGTTTAAGGACACAGGCCGGGATACCATCCGGGCCCGGTGCAAAAGACATCTTGAGCCTACGGATTGCACGCTCAACCCGATCGACTCCCACCGGGAATGAAGTGACGTGTATAGCGCCGCTGGGGGTGCCCAATAAGCCCGGAGCCAAGTTAGACGAGGCGGTGACCGGTGAGGCAAACACATCCTTGAAGTGTTCCGAGAAAAGGGACACACTTGTTTACAAGTGACGGACGGCGAGGGTGCAGGGGTACTATTTCACTTCCTCCCCTCACCACACAACACGTAGTGTAGTAGTGTCTCGATTGGCAGACGTCGAGACCCGGGCGCCGCCTTTGGGCCACCTGTCCCCCCTCCCCTCCGGCCCTTATGTTTGGAATGAGAGCTGTTTTCGCTTTTGTTCAGTTTTCCCACGGAAATGGGGAAGGCCCCGGTTGTTGAAGGAACGTGCGCGCCGGTGCAAATGTGTGACGCTGGTTGTTGGCTTTCAGCTGCTTCCGTGGACTCTTTTTGATGGATTTTTCCCTTTTGACTTTTGTTCGTTGTGAACCAGGAAAAACAAAACTGTTTCCTTGTCGGGTAGTCTCTCTTCTGTTGCGATTTAATTTAACATTGGAAAAGATGTTTCACAATCTTTTGGCCAGAAAAAAAGGGGTCGTTCATAATATTGGGGTACCTTCTGTGGCAAATTCATACTTAAACATAAAACTAGTCAATGTGATAAAAAAAATTATCGTAAGGTATTTTTACACTTTAATAAAACCAAACTTTTAAAGATGGTACTTTTCAAAAATTCAGTTTCAATTCAAAACACATCGATACTAAATGGCCAACCCACCCTTCTTCAACAACTTGCATCACGCGATCTTTCCCCAATACTAGAAAGAACGAGGGTGATACCGAACGCACACAAACCGCTACGGGAAAAGGCATTCTATGCTTACGCCGAGTGGTGCATACAACTCCACACCGACTCCGAAAGACCACACCATCAATGCAAACCCAGGCAGGGCCCACACCTTGAACTTTCGACGGGTTTCGCCGCTTTTTTCGATGCTCTTTGTGCAACACGGTAATGCATTCCTCCGGAGCGTGACGACGCAGGAGGGTTGTGCCGGAGGAGGACTAGACCTTCGTTCTAATTCTGCTGACCAACGTCGTCCGTGCGCCAGCAAAGCACAGCGAAAATAAGAACACTTCCTAGCGCTGGTTCTCCTTCGCAAGCTGCACCGTGTCTTGGCAAGAACTGCAATAATAATGCACTAGCACCTTTTCTCGTGCAGCCAGGAAGGTCCCAAGAACCAACCGCGGCGTCCCGCGCACGCCAACACCTTGAAGGGCCAATGACCTTGAGAACATCGAATATGGAAGCGTGATGGTCCCCGCTGGTGGGTTGTTCTCTGGGTCTTCTTCAATAAAATGCGCTGCCTTCGCGCGTGTGCATGCAATTGCATATTGGGGCGTAAAAGTGCTGCAAATCGGAGGCCACATTCAATCACGATGCACCACCACATGCATCCTGGGATCGCGCTGGCAAGTCATCTTCTTGCGAATGGTGCATGGAGGATCGGGTACGATCGATTGCGATTTGGAGCCGTAAGAGAAGGAATTCTTAACTCTCGTATGTTTCACCTGAACCTTCATTTTGTGCATCCGCCCTTGGATGTGTTAGTTTTGCGTTATTTAGGGATTCTCCCGATAGAAATCAAAACCCTTTCGGTTACCTTTACCATCGGCAGAAACGGCTGAAATTATCCATCTACGGAACCTTTACATGATGTTATCACCATCAACGTACCTGGAAGGAAATAAAAAAAGAAACATGTTTAGTAAAAGACCCAAGAAACTGAGTTCATGTTTACTACATATAACCAATCGATAACGTGACGATGAGATTTTAAATTTCTCTCATATTTATTTAATGAAACCTATGAGAAAAAAAAACAAAATGACAAAACAAAACAAAAAAATCCTACTCCAATGAATATAACCATAAACCGTACAATAATCATCAGGAAAAAAGATAATCGACTGAAACCAAATGTTAAGACCTGTATCGCAGACATATGATGTGATAGTGATAACGTTGAAAAAACATAACTGCGAATTGCGAACAAAACAACACATCTGTTCGTCCTGAGTATTGCGAAAGAAAAGTGACAGAGAGAAAAAAAAGAGAGGACACATGATGAGAACGACGCAGCTCAGGATGATAATAAGGATGAAGACGTTAAGAGCTATCGACCTAGTTTTGGCGATGGATGTGTAGGAATCTCCCCTCCCTTTCGTCTGTTTTACCCTTTACAGTTTAATGTCAACAGTATGCACCTTCCACATTCGAAGCATAGGAAGAGGCTGGGTGGTCGTCGTTTCAATTGCGAGCAAATTCACATTTTTCCTCCGAGCCAGAATGAGGCGAAACAGTTTTGCAAAGGCACATGAAATTTGCGCACGTTCGCTGAAACGTTGTTCAACATTTCAGTGACGCAAATAGTGGGTGGTATCGAACTACGGAGAGTATGTATGATCGCCTTTTGGCTGTAATAAACAGAAAAAAAACCTAACGGACGCTGCTGTGTTTCGCGTTTGGAAAAAAACGTGAACGAAAAGAAAAACCAAATACTGGTGTATGTGCAGTCTATTCCAATTTCATCTCTTAATTACTCTTATTGTGTTCCAATTTTTCTTCATTTTTTTGTGCATTGCGCCCCATTTCTACTCACCATTTTAGCCAAATAGTTTTTAATCTTACAGCGCGTGTTGCTTTCGATTTGTTTTCATTGTTTCTTTTGATGGAGTTCCAAATTTTGCGCCAACGAAAAAGACGATAGCTTCCAACCTTCAGGTGAACGTCGTTCACGAATCCGTTAAGCGGTTTATCTTCTTCAAAAATCCCACAAGCACAGTTGAAGGAGAATAGCATTATTTTTTGTTCGACTTTCGGTAATAATTGTACCTGTTGAACCGTCTCGTTTTGTTTTAATGCTTCCATTTTTGTTGCCTTTCTCTCGAGTTGTCAATATTTCCTTCATTAGCAAATTATTTTCCCTTTTATTGTTTTGTAAACCATTGTACTTGGTGTCTCTGAAAAGCTTCGATTGATGAGATCAATCGAAGTCTGCAAAAAAAAAAATAAAAAAGATGAAAAACCAAGAAACTACACTTTCGCTGTGATTATTTGCGGCTATTCAGAGAAAGATAACCCATTAAACTCCAACGTTAATGAAAACATTATGCCTGAAAACACGAATAAATGTAACAGGAAATTGCAGATCGAGTAGAAAGGGGTCGATCACTGGAAAGATCTCATCCAAAACTGGCCTCCTCTTAAAACTGGCCACTGGTCATTCTTCGCTCGCGAGCAGAATCGTCGGGAAGGGGAAAAAAAAAAAGGATGAAGGAGAAATACAATTACGGCGGGCACTTTAGTTTTGTTTCCCACTTGGCGGCAATCTGGAGCAACAACTTATCAACCCCAACCTCGCGCGTCCGCTTTATCTCCTACCGCCGATGCATGCACACTGACGCAGACCAATGTGGTTGCTCGGCATACAAACGGCGCCGCAACATGGCAGCAGGGGGTTGAAAAGCGACCCCTTGCTTGGTTTTCTTCTCGTGGGAGTCGTCGCCACTGGCGGGGATAGGGGGAAAGGTGGTCGGAAAATGCGTGTCGGATTTCGAAAGCGACGCAGTGCCATCCATGGACGACTTTTAAAAAAAATGGAAGAATCTTCAAACCTTGACGAGCAAAGTGACAGGCCGGTGGAATGTTTAACCCGGTTGAACTGTGGGGTCTCTGCCGCGATGAGAATTCAGTGGTCAAAATTTGAATATTAATTTGAACACTAACGAGCCACAAAAACCAATGTCGGCATTGTATACTGATTCTAATTGATTTCTGTCTATTTTAAATGTGAATTTAATTACCCACCGTTGTATGACTCACACTTACTCAGTTTGTGGGTCACAGTACAAACCCTTCTGGGTCGCATTCGTGCTCACAGGGTGGTGTTGTGTTGAGTTTAAATTACCACAAAAATACTGTTCCAGTTTTGACCGACCCCGCGTGACAAAACTCACACCACCGTAAAAGGCAAACGGAACGGCCCCGCGTTCTAGGAGACTATCGAAATGTGACCGTTTGAACGTACATAGGAGACTAGTGTGGGGTAATCGGTGGTGATGCCGTTGACAGCCAAACCAGAAGACATAGAAGATGGATGGATGGGGTTTTTAAAAAGGCAACTTCTGAACTAAGAAAAAAAAAAGCTATGAAAAAAGATCCGGTCAGCCTTCAGCAAGGTGCCCGCGGGAGGAGGAGGAGGAGGAGGAGAGATCGGGAAGAACCGAAGGGAGGACATAAAACGCGTGGAAACCGTGGAGAGAGAAAGTGAGGGACGGAGGGATTCTTGTGCCGTTCGTCCGTGGTATCCGTACCCCCGCCGCCACCCGCGCGCAACGTCGACCGTTTGAGGTCATTCAACTAAACGCGTACGAGGGGGGCGTGTTTCCGTTTGCACTCTCCCTTCCCCTTCTTGCGACTCGAAGGGATAGAGGGGTTCTTGCCGAGCGGGTATGTGGTGAATGGTAAGCTTATACATATTCTACATACGACGGCCACAATTGGCCTCTTCGTAACGGTCAGCAACCGGGGGGTAGGGCAGGAACACATGAGAACAAGAGGAGGAGGAACTCCCTCGGTTCCATGGCGGCATGGCTACGGCGGAAGAGCGCCACCCGCTTTTGCAACTGTACTCGTGTGTGCGGGCGAAGGAAAATTCAAGAATTGAAAGCAATCGAACGAACACCCGTTGGTAGGAAAATGGAGCTGCTGCTGCTGCTGCTGCTGGTGGTGGAGTGTACATTAATGCTGAACCGCGGTGAATCCTTTCTACACCACCACACAGCGTGTCCATGTCGGGGTCAAGATGTGTCTGACTGAGGCTGGTGGTGGTGGCGTTTGGGTGAAAGGGGAGAAGTAGAAAAACAAACAATCGCCACACGACGACGACGGATGTGGCGAGAGAGCGTGAACGGGTCAGCTTCTGCCGTTGCATACATATGTTGCCTTCAGCTGAACAGGATAGCGTGCTCTTCTTGAAAAAGGGAGAGGAAGTAGCGTATTTCGTCTCTTCGTATCTCATTTCATCTCAGCATAGAATTTCAAAACGGATTTCTCGCTCCCTCGCGAATGTATGCATGCAACGCAACATATCATGCTGGAAAACATACTACTCCGACACACTCTTCTTCTCGCCAGGTTTGCTTGGATTGTCTCTCGGTTTTGATCCAAACAAGAGGAAACGGCGAGCCTTTCACTGAAGAGGACAAAAAGGAATTTCGGTGAAATAAAATTTGTTCGTCATGCTATTTCGATTAATCAAAACTAAACACATCCCTTCGGGTACAACCTTTTCCACTCCAACTTTTGCAACACATCTTGTTGAGAAGCTGTCCGCACAAGACGGCATTCCTTTATGATTGCCTCTGTGGGATATGTGAAAAAAGCATGAAAAAACTGTGAGGGTGAGAGAAATCAACGAGACTAACCGAGAGAATATGTTTCACAATAGAGAGAGTTGTATTGCAGCACAGCACAACACAACAAGCTACCGAACTTTTTCTCTTCCCCCACCTTCAAAGGAGAGGTCAAGACAGAACCCTTTTCTACTACACTAGAGATCGTGTTCTATGTTTCAGAGCAAAAAAAAAGCTCGCCCCTCACACGTTATGCTCCTATAGTTCCATCGATGTTGCTGCTGAGCCGTATTCGCGTGGTAGTTGTGGCAGCAAGCAGCTGCTCGGTTTTCTTTTCTTGTCCTGCGCCTCCGTCTTTCGACCTGCAAAGCAAACGCCTGCACCAGTGAGTCATAAAATGTTTCATTAATCCCCCATCGCACATCAACAACGGAACACACGTCTGTCTCGAGAAACCCTCCAGGATGATCTTTTACTTCATCCATTCGGCAAGGTGAAGTAGGCAAGAGGGCATTCCAAAGGTTGCCCCGAGCATACAAGTGTGTGTGTGTGTGTGTATGTGCGGCTTAATTTCATTGTCTCTTCCCTTTCCTACCACACCATCGATGGTTATAACATTGAAAATGGCCAAGGACCCCGAGAGCCGATACGGACGCCGAACGGCAAACAAGAAGCACTAGGAGCCAGGGTTGACTAATGGATGGATGGGATGAAATATGGTGGTTGTGTGTGCCTGGGAAAGCGAGCGAAAGATTGAACGAGATCGCGAGAAAGGAAGGAAAGTCGTTTACGAACCCTTTCATTGGGTTGGGTATTTGTGTGTTCGTGTGCATGTTGTGTTGTGGGTTTTTTCATCCGTTTGGGTACACTCTGTGTCTCAAGGGGTTTCCAGGTCGTCGTTCGGGTGGGTTAAGGACTGTGCACTCTGCCAGAGTTCCGTTTCCATCTGTTTTTCGTCCCGCTGCAGGAGGTTTTTGGCCAACGGAACGAGAGAATCACACGAGATGGGCCCGGGTGTGAGAAACGTAGTTGGGAAAAAATGGCTTAGTTGTTGCCCTGCGGAGGCATCCTTAATTCCCTCCTCTGGCGAACTTCCTCCTTCTGTGTTGTGAGCCCTCCCCCCGCGATAAACGACCCCCGCCGTCATGTAAGTTGATCGTCCGCTACCAAGGCCTCGGTTGTACCGTTTGAGGGACCTCATGCAAAGCTGGTACGATGTGGATTGAGGGTTTAAGTATAATAATAAAAAATCGTAATAAGGACGAGAAATTGAGTTTGAACTCTTTTTGAAGCGACAGTTTATATCATCATCTCTTGAAGCAAATTCATCGGAATTTTTGTTTTCTCGTTAAAAACACCATCGGTGATTAAACTTTGGATTATTGCATCAACCACGGACGTGATGTCAGCGGAACGTCCAACCATTTCTTTTCCAACAGATAACCTCTTTTATCATCATAAAAAACACCAACCCAAGATTATCTTTACCCAATGAACATCGATATTTTTCAGGAAAGGTAGCCCCAAGGGTACGATAAACGAGAGAAGAAGAACCAAATAAAAGCGACAAACATGATGATTAAAAACAAAATTTATGCCGCACACCAATACACACAGAAACTCGTCGGCTACGTAGGTAGCGTACACTAGACGATTCAGCCGCGTTTTTGCGCTTGATCGCGGATTTTCAAGCGAACCCGTGGCCCATGATTGCACAACCTGCGACGACGACTTTGCGCTGTCGTCGTCGGCCAACGCCAAAAAACAACAATTTCGCGTCAGCCTCGTGGCGTAGTGGTGTGTGAGAGCAGCGCTAAACATAGCCTAAACTAGATGTACACACTGAAAAAAAAGCAGCAAACCACCATGAACGCTTTACTGTTTTCAGCAACTCGCGATTCGAGTACAACCGACCAGGGAGAGGCACGTAATGGATGATGTGCTGCGCGTGCTGGGCATGGGTAAGTTGTTGTCGTTGTTGTGTACAATCCTCGAGGGTTTGATATGCTTGGACTATTTTAGTAACACGATCGAGAATATTTTTGAGTCGCCTTACTGACGTCGTGTGTTTATGTGCACCACCCATTGTAATATTTTCTGTCAATATGTTACAATGTATATAGCTGTAGTGGACATACTAACAAACATTCTGATCGTAAGTAGCAAAAGTTAACTTAAATTAAGTTAAGGCCCAGTGAAGCGTCATCAAGTGTAACTCGTTACTGCCCATTCATACCCCAAAAGTTATTGTCAATACTATTCGTCGATTCGCTTTTCAGATGCGTCACCGTTCACTTTAAATGATTCATTCAATTCCAGTTATTCGTTCGCATTCGACAATTTAAACAAAACTCCTACCCAACAGCACATTTAGTCCGTCAAATAGCCTGCGGACAACAACAAAACGGACAGGAAACTTGATTCATTGCAACTGAACTTGCTGCTGTTTGAGACGAAGATTTGACCCTCGAGACGTCGTGGCCAGTGTGTGCCATTGCCGCAACCTGCCCTTTCCTACATCTTCCAACTCTAGTGCCAATGCTATCGGTCCTCCATCGGTATCTGTGCGATGGAGCGGGCTGGTGGTGGAAGTGAAGAAGGTACCGTCACAAGGCCACGAAAGTTAGCGCGCGTGTGCATGTTGCAAAATAATAATAATAAAAATGAAGAGAAAACGGCAATAGCAATACAAACAACAGACAGCCACAAGGATCGTGGAGATGGCAAAGGCGGAGCATGGACGGTTTTTACTGAACACGAAAAAGAGTATCACGAGCAAGCAGTAGCCCACCAGTGTGGAATAAAAAATAAACACTACCCCACACACACACACATACACACAGAATCGTGACTGGACAGAGGGCTACTTTGTTGCGGAAAAAATACACGTCTGACGTGATGAGAACGACTACTACGATTGGAGGAAACGAAGTAATCCGCTAAAAGTCCCTTCCCTGTGAACTTAAACATCGATCTAATAGAAACACGTACGTCCACACAAGTCCACATAGAAACGGGAGATAGGAACAACGACGGCGACGAAAACCGAGTTGGCGACGCATCACAAACAGGTTTGATTAGATACGATGGCCAACGCGACAGCGATAACGGGCTGATATGGCGCACCAGTGGCAAAACAAGCACGTAGTGGTGGCAGGGATGGGATGCGGCGCAGACTACGGTTACCAGCTGATGACGTAGTTTCGAAGCACAAACAAAGCGTAGCGTACGTCGTGGGGGAAGTACCCTTCTACAACACAGAGGCCGCCGTTAACTAGATGCGCCATAAGGATGACGCGTTGGTCGATGTTGTTTGTCGGTTCTCGGTAAGGTGACAACGGGGGTTTGTGGTGGTAGATGGCTCTTCATTCGGAACTTTTTTTCTCCTTCGATTCCTTAAACGAAACACAAAGCATTTAGCACCATTACCACCACCACCACCACCACCACAACATGTAGCCCCCCGTCGTTGTTTCTTTGCTTGTGTCCGCGATGTGCTCGCGGGATTGAATATTTTTATCGCCAACTGGTGTCCGTCGTGTCGCGCTAACGAAGGGAAGGCGCGTGATGTGTAATTTTCAAGCAGGAATCAGCAGTTATTTTTTCAACGTTTTTTTTATAACCGTCCGAAGTTTTGTTTGCAGTAACACTTTGTGGAGCGCTGAACAGTCTCGTTTCGACTGAAGCTGTGTTGTGAAGAATGCTAAAGAATCTATCATGATCACTACGAGTACTAACTAGCGCAAACTATATTAACTGTTAACACTTTTTCTACAGTTTCTATTTTCCTACTGCAAACCCGTTTTCTAGGATGTTTTTGCAATGTGTAGTACAATATATTTTTCGATCGCCACAGCCACGACACAACACCCAGAAAAGCAACTCGAGTCTACACCGTTGTCAAGTACACGCATACACACACCGGCAGGCAATTTCGTAAGAATTATGCGACTTGAAAAACACGAACGACATACAATCACCAAGGGAACACACCAAGTTTTATGGTGAAACTCCTCACATTTTATCAGCGGCCCGTGCCGTTTTTCGCCCCCAGCTGATTTCGTCGGATACACGTAATCGCGGCGAACCACACGTAAACACACGCACGCACGCGCACACTCACACACACACACATTCAAACGACGTCGTACAACGCACACCACACGCGACGGTGAGTTTCACTTTATTCACGCGGACCCACGATTGTGAGGCAGAGTGTGTTTAATGAATTCCGCGGCCAACCACGGATGAAAAGCAGTAAATACGTGGACGGCGGGGGTTGGAGCGAAGAATTTACACAAATGTGCGATATAACAAGTCACCATTTTTTTCTCATTACACACTAGATCTTTCTATTAACTCGAGGCAGGCGCCATTTGGGGGATTTTTTTCAATTGAACAGCCCAGAAAACAAGGCGGATACGAAACTACGCAATATGCTGCTCTATTGCTACTCACATGATGTACGCGCGTACTGGTGCAATAAGGGCACCCTTATTTGTCCCTTTGGAACAAGCCGTAGAAACACTTCAAGAGGCAAGTGAAAACATATAAGCGATGGCTAAGAGAGTGCACACATCATCGCAGAGCACGCCTACTACGCGATAGCCTCCTTTTGCTCGATTCCGTTACGGATTGTGGAAAGAAGATTAATGAAACCGAAATACCGAGCAGCCGATGAAAATTATTTCATCCACCGAACGGGGTGTGGAAGGAAATTCAGACAACTTTGCCGTCTATGAGGGTGCAATCCACACCACCAACCAACTAACATCCCGGAAGTAACCTGTGCGCAACCTTCACACAACACAAATACACACACATGAACGCGCACGCACCCAATCCATCAGGCGTGAAGAAGCGAATCCCCAAACCCCCCCGCAAGCAACGGAATTGAACGAATTCAGATGTAAACCACAACGAGGAAAACCGCGAACAAGCGAAGACCAAAAGCGATCGCGATGATTATTACGATGATGACGATGATGATGATGATGGTGGCGATTGACGACAATGAGCTGAATGAGTCAAACCAAAACCTAGCAGCAATACGAAAAGTGCTTTGAAATTGCGCTGCTGGCAGCAGTCGCCTGCTTAATGAACATACAAAAGCGCACTATTATATTGCACACACTACGGGTTGGCAGGAATTATTACCATCAATTAGGGGTGACGCGACTCGCTGGTACAGCGAAACCAGCGCGTACGACGGCCACACGGCTCCTTTATATCTCGCTCGACGATTTCGGGTGGCTACGCACACTTTCCGTGAATCCAAGATGGAGTAACTGCAGCGACGGACACGGCGCGCACAGTTTCACACACAGCACACAGCAAGGCCAATACTACAATCAGAAAAAAATACTGCGACCAACACAAAACGGGCGCACGGGCGGGACTGTTCCCGAAAGATCCGAACGATTTCACAACTCGACTCGAACTGACGATTTTCCGTGGACGAACGATGCAATCCACCACCCCGTGGGGATGACGGTGTCGAAAAGTCCCATCATAAGAGAGTGAGCGAACATACTCTCACCGTTTTCAAATTTCGCTCACCATTCCGCTGTCGCGGATTGATTACTTTCGTCTATCTCTTTCCCTCGCATCCCAGTGGAACCCGGTTAAAAAATACAGGGTGATTATTTTACACCGCAGAGGCGTTGGTGCATAGCGGCAGAAAGAGCAAACTAATCCCAGGAGAATCGTTACTCTCTTCGCTCTCTCACCAGAAAGGCAATCGCTCTCCGCGCTGTACCTGTTCCGTTCGCGTTTCATCCGCCTTCGCGGACCCTTTGTACTTATCGTTTCTGCGTACTCTTTTGTGTGCTCGCTCTTTGTGTGTCACACACAACGGAGTGAACGACCCGCGGAGGGACGGCCGGAAGGTGGTCGAACGACGGCGGCATATGTTATTATTAATTTTGCCTTTCCATGGCGGAGCGACGAGTCGCAGACTCTCCTGTGCTTGTCTCGTTCGTGTCCGTCCATGTGTCTACCAGGCGCGGGGGGCTGGAAGGACGAAGTGAAGGTTTGTCCGTCTGCTGTGGTGACGTACAACTCTTGAATTTCCTTCTCGTCACTGTCCCAAGAAATGCTGCCACACATACAGACACAAACGCTGCTTGCTTGTGCTAGCTACAGACGATGAAGACGCAGAAAGAAAATATGCAACGCAGCGCAATAATCTTCTAAAATACGTAATAATCATGAAGAACTTGGAACCGCGGAATACCAGAGTTAGAAAATATAAAGTCCTAATCATTCCTAATGTATGTAATAACCAAGGCGATATAGCTTAGTAAGTTGTCAAAAAGCAAAAGACCATGCGGTTTTGTTTATCACAGTAAAAGGGTATGTTGGGAATAATGGTTCATTGATGGTGACTCTATCACATGCGGAGAGATGATGTTATCAAGTTTCTAGACCTTTCGATAAGGAATACCTATCACGAATGCGTTATATCTTTCCTTATCATACATCTTTCTAACCATGAAACCACGAGAGAGTTTCGTGAAGACGATAGCAAACCAACCAAGATAAGAAACAGATCGTGGAAGATGGTGAAGTATTCAACGACGTAAAATATTCTTTTCTAGCTAGTGTAGATATTATGAATCACATAAAATGGTAAAACAAATGATACAAAACCATATTGGGTTGGCTTACTAACTGTCTAACCATTGAAGAGATCCGTCCACATTGACTTGCAAAAACCTCACAAAGACGCTTTTTGTCGTTTCTTCAACTGTTACCACCCCGTTTGGACATATCCGCAGAGCAGCTGTGAAGGACGACGGTGCGCGCGTGGGAAGATTCGTGTAGTTAATTCCCTTCTCTCGAGAAGGCGCCTCTATTTAGTTTTTTGGTTTTACTCCGACCATCCCAACACCCTGCGTCCATCGATCAGGGCGAAACTGAGGAAGCAGCATTGTCACCCACACATAGCCAAACCGAACTTGGCCAGCAACCAGGAAAAGCCAATCCCCTTCCTGTTATTGTGGTCCACAAAGAAGTGGCTCCAACAAAGAACCATCCGACGGCAGGCGCTTTGCGTTTTCCGTTGCATACAAAGGAGGTGTAGGAAAATCTATCCCCGTTGGTACGGAATGTGCGCCAGCAGCAACACGGCGGTTGCGGAAGCATTTTGCTGCAGATTTCTCCTACCGTCCCCATTTGCACACGACGGCAGGGGTTCATTTTTCTTTCGGAGGATAATTTCCGCTTCGCCCCACCAGGAAGACGACGATGATAAATCGGGATTCCTTGTTGTCTGCAGTCACTCGCTGAAGCGTCGAGGAGGTGGGAGTTTTTCCTGGGCGAAGTGGAGCAATTCTCACCGCTCTAGAGAAAGATAGTTAAAGTGGATCTTGCACCTCGGGAAACTGACACCAGACGTACCAAGTTTTCTTATTGTCAAAGGTCAGGACTCAAAGTTGCAATACAAGCTCATAGGAAAATGGAAAATTTAGCCATGCATACAATATACGTTCTACTTGTAAATTGTAGAATCTTGAAATATATTGAACAATTTTCCGTTAATTTGGATAAAACTGGATTTAGAACAAGAAGAAACGTACGAGCTGGTAAACGAAACAAAATTCTTGCAGATATAAACGACCCCTCCTCCAATCGGGTTTTGCAAGCCTTTCGCGTTTGCCACACAGACAAAAAATAATCATATTTCCTTTTCCGTCTTCACCAACGGCAATCATCACTACGATCCGTGCCGGATGACTGATGATGGTGGGTTGAAGCACTTCTACTGGCTTTAAGAAGGCGATCCGAACTTGGAACACGCAAAAACAAAACTTTGTTAGGAAGGAATGGGCATGGAAACGAGACCTATCCAAAAAAAAATAACGTAAAGACGGCAATCGCACGATCTTCGTGATTTCCGGGGAGGGGTCGGTAGGAGTATAGAGTTGCAAGGAATCTCGGGTTCGATTTAACACCGGTTCGGTTTGGCGGTAAGAAAAACGGATGTAGAGGAAAGCGTGGAAAAAGTTTAGCGAGTAAAGTTATTATTGATAAGAATTATGTTCGCTCCACAATCCTTGCTTATGCAGTGGGTTGTTATTCTGACGTTTGTCTTTTGAGCAAAGTCCCCAAATAAACAACCAACCCGCCCTCTCTTCACGGAAACGTCCATCGATGCCCGAACAAACGCACTACTTCTGATCTAGTAGCGATCCCTACCCCACCTGAGGCTGGAGGTGTTGATTGCATAGGAACAGTACCAGCTGACCTGCGACTGTCTTCCCTCAAATTACACCTCCCCTTCTCCGTCCACAAACCAGGTTTCGGACAGGTGGTAAGCAACAGCACACGACGGAACCGACGGCACGCCGTGTAATGCCTGCCCTTCAACCCCCAATTCGCTAAACCCACCCTCCCTATAGCTTCGCAACGTCTTCTGCGTTGCAAACGTATCCACTCCATTCTGGTTCCGTGTTTATTCACACACAACAAAAGAAGCGCTTACGATGCGAAGACGGCGGATAGGACCGGGACGGACGGAGCCAACGACGACGACATGATGACCTTAAAGGCGATCCCCATCCCCGTCACCGTCTTGGGCAATTGCGCGGAACTAAAGGGTGAGCAGAGCGGAAAACCCCGCATTCACGGCTCGCTCAGACTCGAAAGAGAAAAGAAGAGATGCGAAAGAGAACGGCGTGGGGTGGAAAGAGAAAACTATCCGAGCGAAGGGGGTTAAATAAAAAAACACAAATATTCTCTTCTCGGCCCCATCGCTCGAGGCGGGGGGTTCTCTTCAGTGAAGACGGCGGCGGCGACGTATGTTGTTTCCGCCTTCTCTGCTCCTCCTCCACCTCTTCCTCCAACAGCCGCGGGACCTTCTTAAAGATTGCGGCGACGCGTGCTAGCAGCCTGACGTTTGACGATGCAGAAACTTGCAGGCGATGGAGGGTGAGTTGGTGCTGAGAGGAAGTAAAACTACAACAACAGCAGAGCTAGAAACAATCGTCGTGAGCATCGCCGCCTTTGCAGCGGATTTTGTTTTTCTTACTCCTCGCGGTTTGTACGCGAAACAAAGCAGGCCGACAACTTTGTGACGAGAGGCAGCAGCAGCAGCAAGGGGTAAAAGACAAGTCTCCATCTTCGCGTCTGCGATATGTGTATGTGTGTGCGCGCGTGTGCTATGTTTCCCTTTCTTCCTCAGTACTCTCTTATTCTTTCATCGCGAACACGCGAATAAAAAGCTCGCCGCGGAGGGAGCTGAGTAGGGTACACACATACACACACGTTCACTCCTACAAATCAAGTCGTCTATGGTTTAATGTACGTTAGAGAAAGACGGAAAGGAAAAGCTATCGAGAAGATGGATAAGACAAGACGGGCCAAGTGGGGAAGAGGAAGATCGTGGCTGTGCGTGCGGTGCGCCCCTAAGCAGATCGCGAAAGAGCGGTGTGGGGACGGGTGGTGGTGTGGTGCAGAGAACATTCCTTCACTCGACCTTGCTCGGCGACATCACACCAGCGGCGGCGTTGAATGTGCCGTTAGGCTCTAAAAACCACGACCGACCACAAACAAGATTTCCAGCGGAGCCCTACAAGACACGCCGACGTGTAAGTAGTCCTCATACTAAAGTGGCAACTCGCAAGTAAGTTGCGGAAAGGAAAAGATTTGATTAATCAACAAACACAAACACGAACGAACATAATAGTTACGAAAGTGGGAAAATCACACAAAACCTGTTTCACTGCATATTCTACTGGTAAACATACTTTACAATTATGTTTAATACTCCATGGTTAAATCTAATAAACAACCATTTTTATATAATGCTTACCGTATAGAAATGCCAATCGGGAATATTGATTAGAAGAATGATCTGTAAATAGAAAAGAGAAAATGAAAACAAATTAAGATATTGCTTAAAGAAAATTTAAAGTAATTCTAAACTACAAACATGTTATCATTTACCATTTATGAACAGCAAACCATATGATGTTACTTACAGTCTACACACATTATAAAGCCCCGAGTACTAGTTTTTTTAAATAAGTAAACAATTTTGTCTTTTTATTTTACGGGGTATAAAATCAAGATCTGACCTCGATTAAGGTGTTCAGATGTTAATTCCCTAGTTGCCTATTCTTAATTTCTTAATACAGAGCAATATTTCTATTCTTGCTTCATACTTGAGTAGAAATTGTACAGTTCGTCCCACTTCAGCTTGGAATGGAATGCATTAAATTTAATAACCGACAATAGCTTGACCAAATTAAGTCATACATGGATAAGGAAATCAACATCTATTCTGCTTCACTTCTTCTATCTTTTACTGTGCGATTTGTGAAGAATTATTCTATAATATTTTATATCGTATCAATTAAACACTGATCAAATGAATGCACTTTTTCGATCTGTACATACTAAGCTCCGTTTAATTTGTGATCTCCCTACCAACACTACGATTGTAAAAAAAACGTGATCACAAACGAAGGTAAGCGTTGCGTTTATTGATTTTATTCACCCAATGCAAAGTAGCAACGATCCTAGAGAGCACGGAACACGATCCTAGAGAGCACTGATCGCTTGGAAATATTAGCATAAATAAACGAGACAAGCATGACTTCTCTTTAGCCGCTAACCTCCCAGGTACACCTCACCCATGGACAAGGGAACGCGCGAAACATGCCAAGGATTTTCGAATGCGCACGGGCGAGAAGAAGCAGATCTCCTTAGGGCCCCCCCCCATTCTCACGGCAGGAAGTTGAGCACGAATTAATTCGAATACGAATGAGCAGTCATACACACGCTTATCCACAACCACGTCATGTGCCCATTCAATGCCGGAACGGGCGATTGATCGCAATGAAATGTTATGGAGAAGGAGGAAATCGGCGTTTTTCTTTTTGTTTTGGAATACAATAAAGTTCGTCGCTCGCCGTGGTAAATGTTAGAAATACAACTTAGGGGAGGCGCATATAGAACATAAAAACGAATGTGACTTAGATGGTGAACCAAAGTGAACCTCTTTTCCGCGTAGGTAATCGGTCAACTGGAACGAAGGTATTCTAGAGATCACGTCGAAGTCAAGACTGCCATCTGATTATCTCCTATATGGAGGTATTGTGAAGGAAACGACCCGTTCATGACCAAGTCTCCTTTTAAGCAATCCAAATTCACAAAGTCACTTATTCATTTAACAGACTTTTTTCACTGTACAGTAAACTCCAAATCAAGACATATTTTTTAGTGACTATTGGAACTTAGTTAAGTGTATCTTGGATGAAATGCAGAAAACTTATGCGGTAAGCAAGCATAAGAGCCATTTTTTAATAATTTTAATTGACCGAAGGAGCGATTGAGAGAAACACATGTTGGGCATGTGGAGTTATTTCAATCATTTCCGTGGTGGTAGCTCAAAGCGTGGAGTAGCACCGAAAAAAAGCGAAACCGAAAAGCAAGGATCAATCATGGCTTCTTCCCTTTCTTCTCAGACCCCAGACGACGTTTGGTACAAACATTTGAGTCGAGAGAGATTTCTTCCTTTTGATATATATTTTTCCCTGCGTTGCTTGCTTCGGGTTTGATAAATGAAAAAGACCTTCAGAGTTCGTTGAATTCCGGTTCACGGTGCACGGTGCGTGAAGAACGGTGTGATCTAAGCGTGTTCGCGAGCAGTGGATAGACGTTTCTGGGACGGATGGACGGATAGACGGACGTGCCATGGGGTGTCGCGACGTGTTCCTTTTCCTCTCCTTCTTGCTTCGCTGTGCGCCGAAGTCAGCCACACACCGTTAATGGGGATTCAGTTTGATCCTGTGCTAAAATCCCTCATCAGACGGACATTATTATTCCCCCTGAGTCTAGACGGGCTGCATTTTGCACACTTTGTAATGGAAGATCGGAGACCGTTTCCGTTTCCTTGTGCGAGGAGCATAACACAAACATTTTTGATAATTATGGTAAGCTACATTTGGAGAAAAATATTCGACAAATGTAAACAGCTCATTTTTATACAAAAACAGGAGATTAATTCTACAACACTGTCTAACCACAACATGTTAGGAGCTATCGCAAAAGTTGTTTCATTTTGTTTGGACGTTCGTCTCTTTCTTCCTTTACAATTAGTGACGGAAAACAAACCACAGGCCGTACGAAAAAATCCTCATCATTCACTTCCTTTTTATGCCACACTTCTTCGTTGGCCGTCACTCACGGCAACGCGATCCGAGGGTGGGAGGTTGAGAGGACACGAAGAAATACGACGGCCTCAAGAATGCACAAAACGAAATTGAACTCGCTGAGCCGGACTCTTCTACAAATCTTCCGGCAAGCTGTCCGACGAATGGAGTCGACAAAGGTACAAGAAGCGTGCCCTTCCCTTTTCCCACGCGACCATCGAATCAACTTAATTCCACCGAAATGATGGCTAATCTTGCTGATTATTGCTCGTCTCCTGTAGACTTTATGTTGCTTTTAAAATGATTCCTTGAGCTCTGCGTTGACCTCCATCAAGTGTTCCATTAACGAAACACATTCTAGGGTCCTGTCGATAGAATGACTTCATTGTAATGCATAAGAAGATAAAACCATGGGTGATTCCTTATTTTAGAGAACTTGGATGGACATAAACACGAGGTTTAAAACTAAGAATGGTTTGAGCCAGAAACAGGTACATAGTACATTTTCAGCGAACTTATCAAACGATGACAAAACTAAAAACTTCCAACTGGTTTCAGGACAGCAAGTTATACAATTATTTATTTCCTTACTTAAACAAAAAGAGCAGCCATCCGCTTTCCTCATCGGGCTTGTAGGCTCTTACTAACACCGTCGATCACTGATCGTGTAACTTTAGCAATTTAATTCCTTATTCCTCATTCGGTGGTTAGTATGAGCCGTGTAGGAAACAAGAAGGCAGCTGAAAATCCAACATTTTTACAAGAGAATAAAGAAGTAACGGACCTCCGTCTTTTCTTCGCTCGACCAACGCGACTGATCGTGAAGAGGGAACAAGGCTAGGTTCAAAACAAGATGAAAAAAATTATTCTTCGTTCCGTTTCGGTTGTGACAGACGATTATTAAGGAACATAAGAAAAAAATACCGCAGATTCGGTTCTGTTTCATTCGCCAAAGCCTTACAATTGCGAAGAACTTTTTTTGCGATTTCTAAATCTCAAGCACTGTTCATAAAAAATAATGACCTTTTCTTCTCATATTCATAAAGTATAGCTGTTGTTAGTTTCCGTTTATGCAGATATGTTTATAGTGCATTTCAACCATCCAATGAAGCGCCGAAGCACAATAAGAACTTCCTCCATCATCTACCATAAAAATGTTAACATTCACCTATTTCCTCTTTTTTTGGCATAGAACAACGACATCAAATTGACCTTGAACTTTGGATCACATCCTCTTTCTTATATCATTAAACTCTACCTCATCTTCATTCCAACGGTTGATTGCGTTCTGGTGGTTATAAAATGTCTCGGTTCGATGGTTGGTACTTTGACCACCCTCTCTAAGAATGCCGTTCCACTCTACCACGCTTACCCTAGCCAACAACGGAGGATCAACTCTAATCGAAAGAGCACGAGGAAACAAAATGTTTGTGTGTATGTCTTACGGTTCACTGGTCATCCCATAGAATCTTGTCATCAGGAGCGTAAAATGAAACCGCATCATGATCAAGAAGGACAATAATACTGCACCACAGGGTTCCTAGTCTGCCCTTATCCATGGGGGTTTGGAAGAGACCCACTCAGCTTCCGGTGCATGTCAAAAACACATTTTCCACGGGTTTTGCAGCCATTTAACCACCACACCATAGGAAAGCCTCTTCAACAGACAAAGTGCATGAAGACGTCAGAAAAACTTGTCCCAGTTGGAGGTTACAGAAACGGGTGCTTGTCCACGTGCCATCGTCGGAAAGGAACTTTCCTCCTGCAGCTAAAGAGAGTGTAGTTTAATTTACCATGGCCGCTGAACTTTGCAGCAATATAACATTTCTCTCACGACGCTGTGGCACGTGATGTCGGGGCGGTAAGGCATGGTTAAAACTTTCCTTCAACTTTTGGATTTGTTTCATCCGCCACGAAATAGCCAGCCAGTCTGACAACAATGTTTTCCACCTGCCTCGGATAATATGCAAGGCAACAATAGAGCGAGCGCTCGGAGCTTTCATATACTGTGTTTTTTTATTTATTTATCATCCACAACCCATTGCGCATTGACACGTGTGTAGCTTCACAGCGCGTGCCACGTGAAGTTTAGCAGCAGTGTTGAGGTGAGTTTGTTTTTCTGCACCATCGGAACACGTTCCAAAAGCAGACGGTACCAGATAAGGATTCTGGATGGGAAATAAGAAAAAAAGGCAATGAATCGTTTCACATTTGGTGAAGATACGAAAACGTGCCCTAATGGCACACGGGGACACGAATTGAAATGTCACGAGTTTTATCGGAGGAAAAACAGAAGCTATAATCTAAAAAAGTATCACTGGATGTGAGTAAAATATTTTGCAAAATAACAGGAAGCTGAAACGTTGCGTTTTTTCGCAGTATTGAATATTCGAATTTTCAAGGATGAAATGCAACATCCTTGCAGTTTTATCACAGCGATGAATATTTGGAATAAACATGCACAGCAGAATCGCTGAAGAACAGTATACCAACTAGAAAACTACCTTATTGCCACATTGAAAAGTAATACAGTGTATGAACAATGCTTGTGCCTTGCGTGTAATTTTTCAATCTATACCTTCATTTAGCGCTTATCAGCTAAACAAATTACAAATAAGGCAAGGAGCGAAGATTACGTATTTGCGCACCATTGTTTACCCCCTGGCAGGCCTGTGTGTATAATATATAACAGCAAGTAGGCTGATCCACTGGCTTCCTTCAAGGGCTTCATGTGGAAGGTGCATGGGCAGGAGAAAGGGGGAGAGCGCCGAACAACGACGCAGTAAGTCTCGTGTAACCTCGCAGCGTAAAACCGTCATCATCAAGTGATAAGATGAGGATTAGTCTCCGGGTGTCTTGTGTGTGAGTGTGTGTCTTATGAAAAGGAAAAGAAAAAGTGGTAACTGAGACCGTTCGTTTCCATGGGTTACTTCATATAATCATACGTGTGTAACCATAATTCCATTGCGCGAGGCAAACTCAAACGTCAGCGGGTGCACATTATTGTCGCGGCAATCAGTGCAAGTGCTGTCATCCCCCATGATTGCCCACCAGAACGATTGTCCGATCCGGGATGCATACTAACGATAACGTCAAATCCGGGTAGGTGGAAATAACGTTAGAAGAAGTCCGATCACGCAACGTCCCTCTGCCCATGAACCGATGCAGTGGCCGATTTATCTCTCCAACCATTATTTATTATCGCGCCTTGCACATGTATTGGTTGCTCGGCGTTTTGTGCTGCCCCTCATTCTTCGTCCACCTTATAATCCCCTCGGGGAGGACAGACTTTCAATCAGATAACAATGAAGGGAACCACCAGAAGACACACAAAAACGGTGTCAAGTGGCGCGCATGTCCCAAGACCCAGCAGCGCACACCTAGAGCATGACTACGCCACCAATTCTTGCTGGTGCTTACGTTTGTGTGTACAAGTTTTGCTACACGCTCCTGTTGGTCTTGTTTTCCGTCGTTCGTTGTGTGGGGCAAGGAAAATCCCTTGACTAGACGGTCCAGGAGCATAGAAGGGGAGACGAATCTACGAGGCGCCGCTGGTGAAACCCACACAAGCATAATTCTTTAAGCGATCCGTGACATCTTGACAACCGCACAGATGATGATGTTTTGTTTTTATTTTGTTATCACTCCTGCTTTCTTACCCACTGCAGTTGAAAAATGTTGTTAAAGAAAATGTACGCCTCAAGGTTAAGCATTTACACGCAGATGCAGTTTGGGTTGCTTTTATGTTGTTCTTCAATAACCAGCTAACTTATTGTGCCGTGACTGGATGTGTAGATACTTAAATCCATTTCTGTAACGTAACGTACACGGAGTGCACTTGCAATAGAAAGGGGCTTTTTTATCAATCTTTGACGCGTTTTCTAACCATTCAGACGAATACATACACAAACACTAATAAACACTCGTTTCCGTTTCCGTTTACCACGGTAATAAACACACACTTACACTAAACCGAATTTTCACAAACACATCCTCTCGCGAGGCAAACGAATGCAGTTGCACAATATGGAAAGAACGCACGCGTCGTACCAGCCTTCTTGAGGAGACGGAGAACATGAGACGCTTGTCAACAGTCAGCTGAAAAACGATTACGCACTTTTTAGCCCGTATGGATGTGTAAATCGTGGGTGTTTGTGAAGCACTTGTGAAACTTGCAGAATTGCACTCCGACACACAGTTCAACTCTTTCAAATCCTAGTTTTTAGGGGAAACTCTGGTTTCTATCTCTATCGATAATCCGTAAGACCATTAGAAATGCAATCTATTCTAAACCCACACCGTAGCAGGCCATGAGAAAAGTCCCTTGAGAAGGTGTGTACTGGTGTTGGTGGAGCTTGGCGATGAACTTTACCTGCAGATGGAAGAAAACAGAGAAACCAATTTAATTACAATCCAATAAATGAAGAAACGAGAGATTGGGTACGGGTTGAAAAGTTTATAGAACCAAGGAAAAATACGTGGTAAAATTTTGCGTCATGCGACAGCATTATGTAGCATAGACATGCAACACATCATTTCGAGGAGGACATAAAAATCGGATAAACGATTTTACTTTTAATCATATTTTAGTGAGTAAACTTATTAGTAAATGTACTTGTAAAACCTCTAATCTTTCAACAGCCGTGCTAGTGGCGTATTGCACCGAAAGGCGAGCCTAAGAAACGAGGACAAATTTTTAAGAAAACATACTTTTCTCAGAAAAGCATAAAAAACGAATTGACCTGCTCTTTCGACCAACGCACGTTATTTCGCGTGAGCTGAAGCAGCACGGCCAGATGTCGCAATGTCTTTCTTTTCTGTTTTGTGACGAGATAGGATGGGGACTTTTTTTTCTCTCGTGCACTGGAGGAGGAAATTACAAAACCACAAACAATATCGCAATATGGCCAAGGCTGCCGCACCTTTGACTTTTCCAACAGTGCAGTGAAAATCGATGTTGTGGCCGAAAAAACAGTGGCCCAAGGCCGTACAGACCGTCCTTGGGTCGTAGAAAATGTATACGCCACGGCACCTTCGTTCGCTCTAGGCATCCGCCATGTTGAAATCGACTCGCAGCGAGCCCACCGTGTGATGATGGCCAACCCACAAAATGGACGTACTCCAGATTAGACAAAGGACAGCGAACGCATTTCAGCTACATTTTCCCAACCATACTAGCTGTGTTCTATCGATACGTACCTTTGCAAATTGTAGGAATCGGATATTGATATCAGGATACGATCCAAAACGCAATTAAATTGATGACACGGCAAACCCGAGCACAGAACCTTCCGTCCAACAACGATCGCAAACTCGAACTGATGGTTTTTGACTAGTGTTGGCAGAATTGGGATTCGGAAGACCCGAAGATTCGATCCATAGCCGGATTCTAAAGATTTGGATCGCATGTCTTTTGACAAATGGTCTAGTCTGGTTGAAATGATCTGTTTTGTGTCGCTCACAGCGAGCTATAGGCGAGCATGATGAAACGGTACAAATCTCAAGGGCATTCTTCGCGAAAAGGACATCAAATCGGTAGGTAGTTTGACAGGTTCACCTGACCCCTTCTTAACCGCCGTCACTGTTCCCTTGAAACTTCCACTTGCGTGACGGAGGTAAACAAATAAGTGAGCAGAATAAGGAGAATTTAATCTACATTTTTAAACATGAAGGAAGTAAATCAACAATTCGGTGAGTATTGCTTTAAACAGCAGCCCAGAGCGTAATGTAAAAGATATCTACTCGTTGCAGATGTGGCGAGCCATTTCGTTAGTATCCTGGAGAAGGATGATAACATGTCGCCCGGTATTGCAGCCATGACAACACTGCTAATGGTGCTCGAGAAAACTAAATGTAAGCTGCATGGCGGATACGCCGTTCGTGATATTTGCAAACCAATAATGGCCTCCACATTCAGTTGATACGGTACAGGAATTTCACACGACCATCCAGTCCGCGGTGCGGGCGATGCGGGACACGGATAAACCGATGACTTCTGTCGTCTCCGGGACGGAACTTTTCTCGCGCTTCATCACGCTGGCCAAGTTCGATGATAAGACAATGGACGAGGTGCGGGACATTATGTTAAACCGTGGTAAAATGTTCCTAGCTAAGCTCCTCGAAAGTCGTAACGTGATTGCCAAGCAGGCAATCACCTTCATCAGTGATGGATGTGTAAGTACGTGGCATGTTTTCGAAAGAACAATCCGACTAACTTACCACCCTTTCTTTTATAGCGAATTTTGACTCACGCCCGTTCGCGAACCGTCCGAGAGGCATTGATCCTGGCGGCTCAGCACAACAAACGCTTCCACGTGTTTATAACGCACAGTGCCCCGGATCATCATGGGTAAGGGGTTGTGGATTTTGTTTACTGTGCAAGATTTCAGAAAATTCTTTGCTTTGATTTCCAAGGGAGCAGATGGCCGCAGAACTAGAGAAAGCTGGCATCGATTGTACGCTCATTCTTGATACCGCGATTGGCTACGTGATGGAAACGGTTGACATGGTGCTGGTCGGTGCGGAAGGCGTCGTGGAAAGTGGTGGCATTATTAATCGTATCGGAACCGTGACGATGGCTATCTGTGCAAGGGAAATGAAGAAACCATTCTATGCCTTGGTGGAAAGTTTTAAGTTCTGCCGATTATATCCACTCAACCAGCGAGATTTGCCAGATGATTATAAGGTAAGCACTGCGTAACGATCCATGTTGGCTTTGGAAATTAAACAATTTTTGTATTGGTTTTTTTGCAGTATAACAAAAATACATTGAAGGACAAAGCGAAGGCACACCCCATGGTGGACTATACGCCACCAAATTACATTACTCTACTTTTCACTGACCTCGGTATTTTAGCTCCGTCGGCCGTAAGTGATGAATTGATCAAGCTTTACTTGTAAAAGGTTGACGAAGAAGTGGCAGCAGCCAAGTATGAAATAAATGTATAGAATAATACTGGAAGATGTGTTATCGAAGGCAATATTTGTGCAATTAATAAAACAAATAGATCCACTTGCCTTCAACAATCGATGGAGGATTTCTTTCTTTAATTTACAACACGTACGTATTATGTTGAGCTTATATTGTAAACTTTACGCAAATGTCACGGTGCTTAACCCTAGTCGGTCCGTGAGTAAAAGAGTAACCGGAAGATACGTGGCCACCGATTGATGAGCAGAGAAATAGAGGGAAAACAGAAAGGAAATACATAGTCCTGTGCGTATGGAATAGGACAAACTGTAGCCGTGTAAAGTTGGACGTAATTGGACATGTGTTAGATGTCCTATAGAGTTGAACATTTAATGAGGATGAGTATTGTAAATTCTGTTGTCTTATTAGTTCACCTGCCGTATACGCAGTTATATCGGAGGATATCGGAAACCGTTGTGTTCCTACAATGAGTCTTCATACTTGATAGCTTGGTTTTTTTGTGTATTCACATATGTATCTGCCGTTGCACGTGGTCGTTCTATAAATGCTATGGCGAGTTTAATAATGTTTGATCTCTTTTTGCTTACAAGACCCCAATCTCGTGTAACGCGCTAAGCAGTTTCTTGTTTAAGCCTTAATATGCACGATTCCGTTACTGTGAAAAATGTGATAAGGTTAAAGTGCACATTTTAAATAAATATCAAAATATCTCAGACAGGTCCTGTGTCCTGGTTGCTGATTAAAAATGGTAGTTTAAATCACGAAGTTGGTGTGTGCGTATAATGTTGCGTTTGTTATAGCGTTCTTATCGTTCTGTTTCTGGAAAGGTTAGCGTTTGCTTTCGATGATCAACTGTTTTGCTTACCATGTAACTATTTCCTAAATCTCTGTCTCACCTCCTCATTCCCATGTCACATTCTGTTTCCGACCGTTTACCCCTAACCCCCTCTGAAAGGCTCGTTTTCGTCAGCTTGAATAATCTATCACACTTTTTTCTTGCACACGCAAAAGCGCTCTTCATGCGTACGCAACTTATCTTGCATTCTCTCGTGTGCTGTTTGATGCACTGATTTTCTTTCCCTGTTCTATGCACTCGTCGTTGCATCATTCATTCGACTAATAACTAGCTTACCTCAGCCGTTCTCTAACAATCTGTTAAATTGTTATAACCATCCGTTTGTTGAATTTTCTTACGGTCTACCATATTCTTACGCTACTTCGATCACTTACTTTCATCTTTTTACACCTTCAAACAGCCTGTACAGAGGACCGCGCCTACTGAGTTAACATAGTAACTGTCCTAATGTTTGAGTGTGTCTCTCTGTGTGTCTACTGGTTTTTGTATGATCTTTTGCTAAACTTCTATCTTCATTCGTATGCCGTATTTTCTGCACTAATTCTGCACTTACTCTGAAAGCACCGTATTATAAAACCGTTCGTTAACCAACCAACCAAACGTGTTGAGCCAAGAGTCAACAGTTTGTTTCTCGTAGCAGTATGCTTATCCTGGATACATTTAAAGAAGTATGTTTTAAATAGATATTTGATCATTCCTTGCTCTTCCTTCACTTTACTTGTTCGATTGCTCGTCTATTATGGGGGATGAAAGAATTCGACACTCCATCGTACGAAATGAAGCTGAACGATGGCTATGTCGAGAAGCGTTATATAAGGCATAGAGTACAGGGTTTAGAGTGAAGATAATCCTGACAATGCTCCTCCACTAGCCCACCACCCATCAGTATACAGTGACAAAGAGGTGGCACAGAAAATTATATACGCATACCAAAGCATCAGGTTAAACATTGCCCGTTCCCTGGAACAGTTGTTGCAAAATTGTAAGTCCTTCACCCCACAGCCCCCGTGCAGCAGGCCATCCGCCACCGGCGGTGAGGGGTTTAGACGGTTGGTCGCGCTCGCGTCCATCGCTGATCCGTGGTCAGTCCTTGGTGCATAGCAGCAGTGCATCGACGACGCTGCATATCTCATCAAAGTGCGGCCTACTTTCCGGCTCGTACGACCAGCATTTGAGCATGAGCCGGTACATTTCTGGTGGGGCGCCCTCCGGCGTCGGCATCCGATAGCCCTCGTCGATTCGCTCGCGAGCCGTCGAGTTGCTCATGCCAGAGTACGGCGTATCACCTCGACTGAAGATCTCCCACACCAGGATACCGTACGACCACACGTCGCAGAGGGATGTGTACTTGCCAAAGTTCAGCGCCTCCGGTGCGGTCCACTTGATTGGAATCTGCTTCATACCGCCGGACACTGAGTAAGAGGAAGCAAAATAATGGGGAAAAGTTTAAGTCAATATTCTTGTTCATCAAACACAGATAATCCTTACCGATATATTCTTCCTCCTCACGTGACATTCCAAAGTCGGATATCTTGACAATGTTCTCACTGCCAATTAGGCAGTTCCGAGCGGCCAGATCCCGATGGATGCAGTTCTTCGACTCCAAGTAACGCATGCCAGCTGCCGCATCTCGGCACATGCTCATCAGCTGCCGCTGTCCGAGGGTCTGCGTGTTCTTGCGCAGGAACATCAGTAACGACCCACCCGCAACCAGTTCCATTACGATCATGATCGGCTGCTTCTGCACGCAGATCCCAATCAGTTTGACGATGTTCGGGTGATCGTACTGTTTGAGAATGCGACCCTCCTGCAGGAACTTGCGCTTCTGCTCCTCCGGTAGCGTCATGCGGCACGTCTTGACCGCGACGAGTGTATTCTTGGATGATTTCAGCTTGGCCTTGTACACGTCACCGAAGTTACCGCGGCCGATCTTATCCAGCAGGATCACGTCGTCATTGCTCAACTCCCAGCGTTCCCGTAGGACCGGTTTACGCAGGACGGCCCCCGAGCGTCCCGTTACCGGCAGCTCCGACTGGTACTGATGCACGATCAGCTCCTGTATGCTCGGGAACGCAGGTCCCTCGAACCGGTAGTGTCCCTGCGAAAGGACAAATTACGCGATTATCGCTGGGCTTAATCCCATTAAATTTGTTGTCTAGCCATTCGGCATCTTACCTCCGCCGTCGTTTGCACAATAAAGTGTTTGTGTCCGTTCCAGCAGACACTCAGCACGGTTTGGCTTTCGTCGTTGCGGGTCGTTTTGCGCACCAGAAAGTCGCCCTCGTTGCGCAGCAATCGGACCACCTCCTCCCGAGGCAGCACTCCGTGGAACCATTCTTCCTCGTGCAGCGGACGATTCGTCGAGAGTGTCATCTGTGGAAAGGGTAAAGCACATCAGGTGAGCCTGCATTTTCCGATTCGCTAACAGGGGTTTCGTTTGAATTGCAGATAAATAATAAAATATTGCTGTTGCTATTTCAATGAACATGGATGAATTATGCCAGAGAAGGATAGGAAAATTATTGGTAAAATTGAAGAGTTACCATGATTATTAGATACCGTGCTAAGACATTAATTATATGAAATCCTAGTACGTCCTATTACTACACTTTTGTCAATAAAGCAGATTTTGTATGTATACTATAAGTTTGAATTAATGAAATATTTTTGGTTGAGGAACACCAGATACAGATGCAAGAAGCTATACCGCTAATTTTGTATTAGAAATAAAAATACAATACTCTTTAGATAATAAATTTTCCCGTTCGATGAAATAATTATGCGCGTTCATGACCATTTTAAACTCGATAAATTAAACCCGGATTGCCAGCCAGAATGGAAGTGATCCTGAAATAGACACCTCTCGAGAACCCCTTTTGCACCCACGAAACAGTACATCTTGCCAAATTGGCACCGAAAGTGTCGTTGACCGATGAAATAATCGCTTTAGCTTGTTGTTGAATGGGCATTACTGCTTTAAATGCCACCAAAGAGAAACACTAACATTAAAGTTGCTAGTGCAAATTTAAATTTTTCAAACATTCAACCGTGTTTCTTCAACACTCTACTGCGCTCCACGAGTACATTCTAATACGGATCCTTATCGCATTCACTCAGTAATTGGTTTTCACTTCTCCCGCAAATACACCACTTTTAAATTACGCTCGCCCAAAATATATGGCGCTACCGCAAGCCGAATGTAGGTCAGCTTCAATAATTGAATTTGAATCTTTGATGCCATCCGTAAAGGGAGCGCTGTGCAGGCGATCCAGCAAGTTTAAGGATACTTGGTTGCCATGGATACCGACTACTTGCGATAAGTGAAGCGCTAAAGGCCAAGATCGTTGACGTGGATGGGTTTTCCTTGTTAAAAAAAATCAATCACTCACGATTTTTTCCCCTCTGCCGGGTTAATCGATTTTTTGCGTTCTATTTCAGACGTAATATTCACTGTGGAACATATGTTTAATTTTGCTTCTGCGGTACATATGGTCTGACTTTTTCAAGTGCACCTATTTTCAGTTGGTCGTTTGATGGAGCACGTAAGGACGCCGTAAGCAGTGACCGGCGAGGAAGTTTCTCTGGTGGTAAATAAAAAAACACTAAGCAGATGGAAAAAATATTCAATTTCGTGCCCACCATCACGCCATTTACCAAGCGGCATTTTCCACTAGCATCCACAATGTAATAACCCCCCGGGGACACGTTCCAATCGGTTTTTGGGGAGCAAAAGTTAATGTAACGGAACCGTTACCAGGCGGAGGCGGGTACCATATCAAATCTGCGCCGCGTGGGATGGTTCAAAGCGTTCGCGAAATACGACCCCTTCCTCCAGCGCGGCATGCCATTGCAAGGGAAAACGTGCTAGTACAACGGAACGCGGCCAGCCTTTAAGATGAATATAAACTGTAACAGTTTGATAAAATATAAAATTGGAGCAGTGCAACGTTTTCACTTTTATGTGATCTTTTTTTTTGCTGGGATTGATGTTGTGCCGGGAATGAAATCTACATCGAGCTATGCAAACGCACAACACGCCGACCCTTACCATTGCCTTGGTAGCTTCTCCCAGTTTCTAGGTAACGCCCCGCGCCACGCCGTGTATCGGAAAACACGTTGGCCAGAATCGGACCCGAATCGGACGCCCAGCGGCGTTTGGTTGGTGTGTAGGAGTTTTTCATTTTTCGGTTGTTGTATATGGTGGTAAAAGCAAAACGTTTCATCCCTCCTCCAACCGAGACCGACGCACAACGCGTCCGCGGGGGGATTGGATGTATGGCGTATTGACGTATTTTATTTCCGAGGATCGCATTGACGACAGCGAGGATGACGGCCAGAGCAATGGAAATGCCCGTGGGTGGGCGATCGGGAGAAGTCGACCAATTTAAATCGCCAAATGCAAAATAAGGGAAAAGAATAAAATAACATCAGAGCATGAAGATAACAGATGGATTATGTTTCTACACAAAAAAATATCGATGATCCCTGGTGACATAACTGAACTAGCAGAAACGCTTCGAAATGTAATAACATTTTTCTGTAAAACAAATAAAAAAAACGTTTGCAACCCACGCCCTTTGAAGTGGCAACGAGGCAGTGGTATTAGCAAAGTATTAGGCAACCGTTTTTACCATCAGGAATGTCATGATGCGTTTCTTGCGCACCGGTGGGCGCGGAGGGAAAAGAAAATTCCCATACACACTGTCGGTTTCGTACGAGGACGATGTGGACGCGGTTGTGCTGAACCCGGTGATGCTCATTCTGGTATGTCACTACGGGCTGCTTAGGTGAGGACCCGGTCGCGACGCAACTCGATCTTACTAAACGGAAGCACACACACACACACACACACACACACACACACAGGCGCGAGCTACCACTTGTGTCCCAGGTTTAGCCGAAACGGTTATGCTCCTTTCGCACTGTTTGCTAATTGCACAAGAAAATTCTTTCAGCAATAATATGCACACCCTAAAAAACTCGCGCACATTCGATGAATCAACATTCACTACTTTTTTCCTGCAACTGTTTTCCTCTTTTCTCCCGAGGTGGAAAAGTAAAATCGCACATTTTCACACCCCATAGCAGAGGCCAGAAATGATATAGTACAGTACAACTGATGAAGTCTGTCAGTTTGGCCACCGTTGGCGTCGGGAGCTAATTTTTCACTGAACCACCGCAACGCGATCGTACGCGATCACGGACGTATGCAGCAAGGAGCCGCAGCAGTTTTCCGGACGAGTTGGTTACAGCAGAAAACCGAAAAGAAAAGAATGGAAAACACTCACACAGAGAGCGAGAGAGAGAGAGTGGTTGAGAAAACAGAGAGAAATCTTGACCATCATGCGGAGACCAACATGTCATCACGGCTCAAGTCCATCTGGTTGGCGGGGTAACGAAGGGAGCAAGGGGTGCCATTTTTGAAGACGAGCGAACGGGGTTGCCTGGTTCTGCATGGTAGCAGAAACAACGTGATTTGTCGTACGATCGTGAATATTCGCAACGCACGACGAGTACAGTCGATATCCGACTTACGATATCCGATCGTGGTCCGCTTGATTGACTCAAACATCACGAGACGTGCGGCAGCTAGGATTTTTCTGACTTGAGCTCCAGTTCGGCGTCATCACGCGGTCATGCCGTAAGATAGCCTTACTTTTGATTGTCCTGACAAACGGAAGGAATTATCTCTCCCGTGGACGGCGGGATTATAGCCGGTCCTAAAGGACGAGCCCCTTCATAGGAGTTCGGACAGAGTCGGTACGCCTCTGATTACGAGTAAGGGAACAAATTGTTCGACTTTGCGTAGAAGGATATACTCCGACTCGCATACCGAAAGAAAAAGAAGAAGAAATTGTTTGTAATCAAAGCGTCAAAGTAGGCTTTGTCTTAAAATTGCATCCAACAGTTTAACATATAGGCAATCAAAATAGACCATTGCTTATTTTTAAACATGGTTAAAGATTAAGAAAGTTCGTATGCGATTCCGCCTATAGTGTTGTGTCTCCTCGAACAAGTGGTCAGCGTGTCCTTTCGATTGCGTCAGTAGTAAGGGATTTTGCTCAGAAATTTAACGTGATTTATCCAATTGATTTTTATAGCTCCCAGTGGAAGCATGTACATCATGCTACGACGGCCGCTAAAAGCTGCAGTTGGAAAGTTTTCTACTATAAATCTGATGGCCCGTTGCTGGTTCAGGATACCATCTTCAGTATGCGAAGGGCAAATGAAAACAGCACTGGAACCGCCTCGACTATTGCCACCAGCAACACCATTTTGCAGTGTTCGACGATGGTCCAGCTCCGGGATAAATCCTGACGCCACATCCCTGATCGATTCGGTCACTTATGAAACCGTCTGCTCGGACACGCTCGAATCCTTGTGCGATTACTTCGAGGAGGTGATAGAGGAAACAGCGGTTCTAAAACATGCAGACGTCACATACGGAGTAATCCACCGCGCATACTAGAAAGCATCTTTCGACGATCTTTGACTATACCGTTTGCTATCTTTTTTTTTTTGTAGGATGGTGTGTTTACCGTGAATTTTGGCCCACCGCACGGAACGTACGTAATAAATCGACAATCGCCCAACCGCCAGATCTGGCTCAGTTCGCCGACGAGCGGACCCAAGCGGTACGACTTTGTGCCGAACAAACGGACCATCAACGAGGGCTACTGGTTGTATCGTCACGACGGTGTGACACTGCATCAGCTGCTACAGCAGGAAATAAGCGTCATCGCGGGTCGAAAGCTAGATTTCTTGGCCCTACCACACAGCCAGCCACCAAAAGCTGCTTGATGTGATGTAATGTAAGTATGAGCCAGAAGGCTTCTTTCTGTTAGCAAACCTCGTTCCTATGTTCTAGAGCAGAGTTGTCAAACATGCGGCCCGCAAGAACGTTGAATGCGGGCCGCGACCCCAATGCATGGAAGTTTTTAGTATTGGCTTTCGTTTGAATGCATTTTTTTTGTGAACGTGGTTTCACGAACTGTGAATTTAATTCTAGCAAAAGGACAGAACCACCGTAAACTTCAACCAATTTCTACAAGAAAGTCATGCTCACCATTGATCCACACCATTCCGACATATATCATGGATATGAGCAAGGGTAAAATACAGATTTTTCGAATAAATCTGATGTACTACAAGAGCTTTCGCAATGAAATTACAGATGTGTAGCAGTATTATAAAGATAGCTACGGCGTTAACTGTTATAATCAGCAACGTTTCAGCAACCTGTATTGCAGAGATCAAGAGAATGTTTTTTGAATTGCTCAAACCTATCCATTACGTTGAGTTGAATTGCGGTAAGGCGAACAGAACAGATACATTATTTTTGATTCATTTGTAAAAAAATACTCAGAATAACAAGCTATTTCCCAAAAATCGGTATAATGTTTGCTTCTGATTGAATTAAATTTGAAATCATTTGGTAAATGAGATGATTTGAAAGCGTGAATGTAAATATTTCACTTCTCCTTTGCTTTCATTGAAGTATTAAGGAGGACCAGAACCAACTTCTTCCCTAACACTCAATGCGAGGTTCCCGTTTCTTTTTCATTGTATTTGTTTTCAGATTTGTTTGATTTTTCGATCATCTGATATCGATTACGACAATTACAATAAGAAATTTAAAAATAAAAATTACAAAGATAGTTTCAAACGTCAATTAAAATAATGTTTGTATGTAATGTTTAACTAAAACTATCTATTATACGAAGTAAAAATTGTAATAACAAGATGATTTTACACACTCGAAAATACGATGGTTTTAATTTCAGCAAGTTTATTGTAAAATTTCATGAAGCAAATAGAGATTAAGCTTTTTATTATTATTTCAAGAAAATAACGACTTCACACAGATAGCCTGAACAACACTGTGCACGGTCACCTTTCATACTCCGGGGCAAGGGTAAGAAGTTGCCAGAACATCCCCCGCCCCCCTGTTTGAGGGGGACCAAGGGGAAAGGAAAAGCCGCAATCTTCTCAGCTGAGATGAGAGACATCGGTTTCATTCGCCGACCGTCTGGATGCCGCGAGATCGCATCAAACACGTTTTTGTGCTAACCCAAAGCATGCCCATGCTCCCCCTGTTCTCCCCACCATTAGGTGCGGGTGAGGAGGGTGATGCGACCGAACGTCACCACATGTTTCCCGTCCCGACGCGAGCGACGATTGGCGGAGAAGTTATTAAAAATAAATCTAAATCATTACCGGTCGGTAAATTTTCGCCTACCCCCGCGGTTTTCTTCTTTTTTAATGGGAGCGATATTTAAATGTGCTCACATTCTCTCCGTATTCGCGTTCATCTCATCCCACCCATCTGGTGATGCCTTTGTTGTCTCGCGAATGTTTGACCAACTTTGCTCGCGAAACCGACACCACCCCATCGTTCTCTCAGCCGGTGATCGCGCGTCAGCATCCCGGCGAAGGATCGTCGATCCTCTTCGTTTCGTCGGCGATCGAGTTTGAACCTGCCCTTCAGAAACCGTCAGCTTGGGCGCGTGTAAACGCTACCCGATAAACGTCAGCTGTGAATGTCAAACCAGTCCGGCGATCGGCTTCTGCCGCGGAAAAGGTCATTCCAACGATCGCACTACTGTGTGATCCGTCTGGTTAACACATATGATGGGCGGCGTATGCGAGGGCGACCAAAACCAAATGAAAATGGCGCCTCCACGGCGATGAAATGCAAACGTCTCGGTTAGGCGAAAGTCGGAACAGCATCCGGTGGGCAGATGAATGAAATTGTGCAACACATGGACCGGCATGCTAGAGCGAAAGTGCTACGGCGCTGCGTGATCCACGGCAATTCAGGTCAAAGTCGATCGTTAATCATGTTCTTCGTGGTTGGTAGACAAACGGGAATGTTGATGAAGAATTATTTGATAGAAAAAAGAAACGTGTCAGAAATGGCAACAGCAATGATTGTGCAGTTGGTAAGAGACAAACATTTGATAGATAGGTTGTAAAATAAATAAAAAATAAAATAAATCACCACAATTTTCAAAAGTTAGAGAAGAAAGGTAAGAAAAGTTCACAAACAACTACAGCATAGAAGACGTAAAGTGCACTAGAAAACATGCTATCTTGCAAAATACACATGCAAAAACACGCACACCACACGTACAAATACTCACACCATAGCCACCCTCGGAAGGGCCGGTTAGTTTGTGGGGCTTAAACGTTAGCACATCGATATCCTCGTACTCGAGGTTAACCATCTCCGAGTGGGACCATTCGTCACCGTCACCGTGGTCATGGCCGCCATCGCAAACGGCCACATCAGGAAACTCTTTCGTAAAGTCCAGCACGGTGCGACTCGCATGGATTCCACCCGTACGGCGCACGATACGCTTTGAGCACGTCCGACAGATTTCCGGTGCGGTTGGTGGTTGTGGCTTTCCGTTCGGTTTCGGGAGCTTCTCCGGTCCGGCTTGGGAGGATTTGCTTTTATGCACGAGCTTGGTTAGCTTGTCCCGAAGGTTGCTCTTCAGGCTTGTGCTGGGTTTACTCGAACTTCCGGTCGCGCTATCTGGTAGTTCCACCTGCGATCTTGGCGCGTCTGAGGGAAACGGTTCGTCTACGGCGTGCGATTTTAGTAGCAACGGAACGCAATACTCTCCGGTGGTGTTCGGGTCCATATCGGGCGACCCTGAAGTCGCTCCCTGGTCAGCTGCGCCATCGGAGAAAGTGAACCGTATTGAAAGAAGTCCCGGCCGGTCCTGGTCCGTTATTAGATCCAGCTTCTCCTCAGGCCGATCCTGACGATGTGCAAGGTTGATCGACGAATCCTTCACCTTGTTTGTGGAATGTAGCAGTTCCCTCCAGGTGGCACGAACAGTGTGCGAGAAGGATGTACCAATCCCACCCGTTTTTGCCGTATGCTCGGGGGATGGCCCCGGTTGATCCTCTTCCGCAAGCAGTTCGTCCTCGGAGAAAGCCTGCTGAGGATGCAGTGGCAGCTGGGGAAGTTGCTGATCCCCATTGCGACCCTGCTGGTGCTGCTGCCGCTGTTGTTGTGTCCGGGTGGCCTTGGTGGACTTACGCTTTTTCTTTTTCCGCCCGGAAGCGTTACCATTCGGTAGCGGCCTATCAGCGAACGACCGATCGGTCGAGGGGCTGGCAGAGTCCGTGTCTTTCATAAGCCGAAACTGCCGTTGACCATGGTGGGCCATACGGTTTCTCAGTCGTCCCGAGAATCCTCCACTTTCCACCGGAGTGTCCGGCGTAACGGCGCGCTCCGTCGTCTTGTCGCTGTCGGCACGGGAACCCTTGATCTTGCGCTTGATCTTCTCGCGGAAGCTGTTCACCTTTTCGAACGCGGCCGGTGGCTTAGGAGGCACGGGCAGTGGAGCTGGCATGTCTCTCCTGAGCGTCTGAACCCGTATGTATTCATACTCTTCGGAGAGTCGAGCTGCTAAACGCTGATGTTCGTCCAGCTTCTGATTGAGCGCATCTATGTTGTCTAGATGCTGCTCGATCGATGATTTCCAGCGGCGCGTTACTTCCGGCGAGGTCTCCGGGGGTGTTGGGGCCTTCTTCATGGTGAGATACTTGCCTTCTCCGTCTTTAGATGATGAGTTTTCCCTTAGCTCACACGCCGCACCCTGACGGTGATCTTCATCGAAACTTTCCTCCCGAAGCAAATTGTTCTTGGAGTCATTCAGCTCGTCGCCTGTCGTACAGCTTGCTCCATCGTCATCGTCTCGCTCACCCGGTGGTGTCCGACGGTGGTGCAGTTGGTTCAAGAGATGCATCTCACTGTCCTCACTGCTAGCCTGGGTGCGCAATCTCCGGTAGTGCGTAGTCCCATCACCACGCCGGTCCGTGTTAGTTAGGTTAGGATCGGACTCACTCGGGCTACTGTTACCGGTAGCGGGGCCCTCTGGAACCACCTTGCGCCCGCGGCTGCCGCTCGCACTGCTAATGTTAGTATAGTCAAACGATCGACCCCGGTCGAGCTCATGCAACAGGTACGACTCCATGTCGACGTAAACGTTCGACAGTCGGTGGTCGGAATCGTTTCCATCGGCAAGCTCAGCGTAAGTGGCACTGTCGGCGTCCGGTTCCACCACCACCGGTGGTTGATGGTTGTTAGTAATCGCGAGCTGACTATCGCCGCCGGCGGAAGCTTGCAACACACGATCACACGCAACGGAAGCACAACTTTCACTGACGCTATTTACCGTCGTTGTCGCCGATCGGTGGCCTGGTTTCGGCGTTTGCACCGGTGTTGGTCCCGACCGGGGTGTTCTACTGCTGCTCCCCGATCCAGACGCTCCCGGTGGGCCCGATTTGCGGCGTAGTTGATCGATTAGCATGGACATAACACCACCACCACTGTTGACACCAGTGCGTAGGGAAAAGAGTCCCATCGTCGTCGAGGTGTTGTGCGGCGAGTCCACCTAAACTCCCCCAAAACGACCCCACGATCCCACAACCGAAGGCGAAACAGGTGTTGGGCGAGAAATGGAATCACATTAGCAACCAGGAATGAACCAGGGTGTAAAAGGGATGGAATAGGATTGTATTAGGTTCAAAAGGGGAAGAAAAGGACACAAAAACCAAACCCATCACCGTCAAACTATTGCGAGGCAAAATTAGAAAAAGGTCGGTGCAATCTCCTACATTCTTCAAACGCGGTGATAATCTACAAATGACTGGGGTCCTTGACGGGTCCTAGTGTACTGTAAGTACTTACCGATAGATCCTGGCTGACAGACTTTTTGTTCTCGATTAGATGCTCCACCGAGAGGTCGTCACATCCAGATGGCAGTTCTTCGCATCCCACCTCGTTCAAAGCCGTGCGGATCATGTCGACCAGCCTTAGCGTTTGTCGTTCCTGGCAGCGCAATGTGTTCAACTCCTTGGAAGATCTGTCAACAGAAAGAGTGGCAGTGGTTAGGTACCTGTTTCCAGTACAACTCAAAACGACAACATACTTGTGTACACTTGTATCTTTGCCCAGCAGCACCAAGCCGTTGGTGGACCCGCCATTTAGGATCGGTGTGGACGGTTTCGTGCCGGGCGTACCGACGGGACTGGCGCCCGGGCTAACCGTCGCACCGTTCGTACCACCGTTCGTGTCCGTGTGTAGCTTGTTCTGGCGATCCTGTAGCTCCTTGATCGTGCCCTCGAGCTCCGTTTGTCGGCCTCGTAGCCAGTCGACGGTCAAGTTGTCCACGGTGAGTGTGTTGGCCTGGAGCTTCCCGAGACTATCCTCGACAAGCGCCTCGTCGAACTGGAATACGACCGGTGCGGTCGGGGTGGTTTTGTGCTTCTCCATAAAGTCCCGGTACTCCTCGGTCGAGTTGATGCCTGCTATGCTCGACTCGATGCGCCGCTGTATGTCGACGAACTTCTCGGATGTTGTGTCACTCAGCTTGGCAATCTCCTGCAGCAGGTTGCTCCTGTAAGTAAGAGCAGTTAAATAAATTGTTCAACAGTGTTGTGAAGCGGCAAACGATTATATTCAAACCACAAACCCTTACTCGTAAAGCCTGTGTAAATATCTGTCAACACCTTTTTAAACCCACACAAATCCTGCCTAGTCTAAGCCCATTGTGTTGTGGATGAAATATTGCACATTCCAACCGTTCCCAATGGCGTATTTATGCGGCAGAAGAACAAACAACCAGGGCCGGCGTCCAACGCGCCTGGTCGGAATGACTCTCACAAATTGAGATTGAGGCGATGATTTGACGCTATTCGGGGGATTCCGGTGGGGTAGGCGCTCCAGGCGGGAGGCAAGTAAGTCCATGTCCAGGAAATCCCTCAGCCTACTCGCCGCCGCCAGCCGGGGCCGGATGTTAATCAAATTAATTCCGGGCAATCCAATCCAAATTATTCCCATTCCCTGTGCCCTGTGTGTTTTTCCTGACCGGCGAAGGTTGCCCGGCGGAACGAGGCGCATAATTTGCTGACTAATTCGGGCCCGTGCGAGAGCGCTGCGTTTAATGGCCGCCGGTGAATAAATGCTTACCACGCCTGTATGAAGCCTTCCTGGAGGGACTGCTGGTGCTCGAGCAGGCCGGGCAGCAGGATCGTCCGGAAGTCCCTCTCGACCTCGACCGCCTCGGTGATGAGCAGGACGTACTCGTTGTGCGCCTGGTGCAGCTTCCGGCAGGCCTTCTGGTACTTGTCGATGACGTCGTCCAGCTTGCGCCCGGAACGGCCGGCTAGCAGGGAAGAGAAGATGGAACGGTGTTGTGCGATGAGACTGGAAAAACACACACTTCTACCAACCGGGGAGCTCAACTCTAACAATAAATAAACAGTCATCCGGTGTGGCCCTGGGTTCTGGGGCTTCATACTAGGGATGGTTGGACATACTGACTTACATTTGATATGCTCCTCGAATCGACTCCGTAGCTGCTTGTAGTAGTCTAAATGCTTCTGGTATTCGCTTTTCTTCCGTGCGACATCTTCTGTGAGCTGCAGTAAGTAAAGAGAAATGAAAATTCGGTGTTAGAAAATCCATGTTTTATCCTAGAAACTATCGAATACTATTTTTTCTATGCGTATGACGTGATTTTGAATGAATAAAATACAAGTGGTATATTAAACAAAATTGCAATATAATTGACGATGTATTAAAGAGAACAGTCAATTTTTAATGACGAAAAACTACGAAAAACATCACATAAAACACACAAAAAGGTTACAAAATTGAAAGATTTTTCTACCATTTGTGTGAATAGAAGTAACAAAGCCCCCAGGCATAAAGTGTCCCAAGCCTAGTAAACTAAACCACCTTTAAACGAAACGACGCACAGGGCTAATATTTGCGTGTGGACGTTTTCAAATCAACCCCATCGTGATTTTATGCTAATTCTTGACAACCGTTTGTGCTACCCCGGAGGCCATTCAACTCGAGCACGCTACCATCGGCCCCGGGTGTGCTATAAATCATAATGCAAACTAGCCAACCACCCTCAACCACACACACACACACCCTCGCTGGTTGTATTGATGTCACGTAAAGAAGATTTGATTTAACCTTTCCCGGCTCCACCCGACACCGGCCCCCGGGAACATCCGACAACATGGTGGAACAGGATTGCGGGATTTCCCGACATTCCCGGGCGGCTGCTTTTTGTAGCCGAAGCTATCAATTTAGTGTGCGTGATTGGGATCCATTTGAGGACAGCTTTAACAAATGCAATTGCAGTTCGTTTCCTATTTCGAATTGTTTGTAAGTATGTATGTGTTTGTGTGGTTTGGCGTCCATGACCAGGCGGCTCCACTTAAGGATGCATCCATCGAATGGTACTGAGCAAGGCGCATTTGATCCAGTTGGAAATTCCTTACTTTTCTTTATCCATGCACGATTCGTGGCACGCTTCAGACTGATCGATGTACCATCGAAGATTAACGACTGAGTGGAAAAACAATACCAAAAACCGTATAAAATCCTGTAGGAAGTTCCGAAAACTCCAAGTAAACCCATTCAAAGTATTGTGATCCGATGGTGATTGCATTTTCGTTGTTGCGATTTTTTTCCCTTTCGCAAAACTGTAGAACGATACTTTCGGCACGTTAGTGCTACTCCCTTCGGCCAACATTGATGTCCAGAACTGGGTCACTGGCGGCTGACCCCCGGGGAAACCAATTCAATCTACCCTCCCACGCTCGGAAACCAGGACACTCTGGCTGTCACGTGGCACGAGCACGGTCGAGCGAAACAACTATGTTCCGGGTGCTTTTCACCGGAAACTTCGAACTTCCGCTTGATGGCTGTCGGAGGAGTAAACAAATGAAAAAGTTTGCAGATTAATTGCTCTCTCTTTGTGCCGCGCTGGTTTTTGCCTGGGCAGAACTTCGGGACGGTGTAGTTTCACAACATTGTCTATTTCGCTAGCACTTTGTGGCGATATTTTGCTGCACTTTATTTAAACGCAGGCGTTGGGCTGTTGCCAAATGTGTGTGATACATTGGCAAAAGATCGTAACAAAACATAGAAACAATACTTGTGCAGGACTTGTGCAAGACTATGCCAGCAGAATGGTATTCGTAAATAATCCGAACCGAATAGTACGAAAGAGAAAAAATGAAGGGAGATAAAGTTCCAACCAAAAATTGGATTATTTTTCAATTATTGAGCAATGGGTTCTTTCGTCCGATTGGAATCGTAAAAAAACTGATTGGGGTGCTGCCTAGCTCATAGTTGGTTTTAAAAATATTTCAAGTTTGGTTTTTTAAATTTTAGATTACACAATTGTGCCTGTGAAATTAGCGTGTTATCAGTTTTAAGCCAACCATTATTCTTGCTCCCGTTTAGTGAAGATAACTAACGTCATAACATAGATTCGTTAAGGGTTATGGATTGCATCGGTGGTCGAGTAAACATTAATTTATCTACCGCAACCGTGTGTGCGGACGGCCATCAAAAGGATTACATAAATGATAAAATCGCGCATCGTCTGATTACGGCGTTCTGACGAAATGCATCGGAGACCCAACTTAATTACTTTTGCTCATTAGCCGACCCGCTCGGTGGTCGAGCGAGGCGAGGGCAGGGAGGGCGTTGAGTTGGTGCCCCATCAGCACGAATCCATTCTCCAATCTCTGCAAAATGCATTGTTGTTTCATAGTGCACTGCCATATGAGTCATTTCCCAGGGTGGGCCCGCGTGTCGAGCTGATGGTGGTGGTTTGCATTTTCTTAATGAAGATGTTATGTACGACATTCCTTGTTATTTTTAGCACGTCGAAAACCAAATGAGGTGCAAAAAGGGAAAACAATGAATGCAATGGATAGGTTAGTTCTATTAAAGATATTTGATAGTATGTTTTTTATACAACTCGAATGATGATAGCCAAGAATTTGATAAGGAAATGACAAGTTTCTTTTTATAAATACAGATATTAATAATTTTTCCATCCTTCCTATAAAGAATTCCTTCGTCGAAGTCCAGAGTATGCCCAGTTTCTTCTCACCAATTTTTGTGTTACATGTTGACAATGTTGTACAGACGACCTGCAACATAGATTGTAAACATATGCAGATGTACAAACGCTGCACAAACTTGTCCATGCACCGAATGCACTCGAGGCCACTCCATTTACCGGTTCATCTGGGTGGAAATGCATCTACATATCTGGGTTGTGTTGTGTGTTCGGCGGGACGCTGGCATTCGTATGCATTTACGGTTACGGTTCGGCCTTGCCCTGGGAAACTCCGATCGGGATAGCGCAAAATGGGACGGTGTTGGATTACGCGTGTCTACACACACACACACACACATGCACCCGGCGATTGTGAAACCCGATGGAAATTACCGTTACCCCGGCGTTACATGCAGCATCTTTCAGGGGTACCGGTGTCTGGTTTTCCCTATTTTCCCCCTGGTGTGCGGGGCCTCGTGTTTGATTTTCGCGCATCAATGCGTTAAGCGCAACATTTTCCCAGACCTTTCCCGGCGACCTGGGGAATGCTGCCTCAATGCATGAATAATAAACAGGCTGCACATACGGATACTTTCTACACACGCGTCCATTGGCTGCTCCCGCGATCGCCCGCAGGAAAATGTGGCCCAGTTACGCCAGTGGTGCATCGTGGGGGCCCTCTCCTGGGTGGAAAACTGCATACTGCCGCGTAACAAAACGCATCCCAGGGTGCGTGACATAAGCCACCTAATTCAACCGGTGCTGGCTGGCTCCCTGCGGACCGTTTAACATACACACTGTTAATTAACAACACATTGTCCGCCAGGCGGGTGAGCATAACATTCTTCTCCCATGTCGCGCGGCGCACGTGTGTTTTGTCGGCTTTTCCTTTCCACTTTAACTTGTCAGCCTTACATACATCCCACCGGGGGATGACCCGATGACACGGTCTCGGAAGGTGTTTGTCTGTGGGAGCAATTCAATTTAATCATCTCCTCCCCCACCGTTTTCAACTGGGGCATAGCGAGGGAAGATGGTGCTGATGATTAATCTCAACTAGGTCATGTAAAGAGGGCAATTAACATGTTTGATAGAAATTAGCTCAACACACAAAAGGGGCTCGGTGAGTTAGGGGAGAAAACCACATTCATTAAACCATAGAATAAATTTTAAACATTGGAATATTTCATTGTAGAGAATTGGGTATCCAAATCCCAAAGTCTTTGCTCTGCACCTAAGTTCTAATGATTTATTTTTCCATCAATTCATCAACCCAATCCACCTTGGTGGGAAAAGTGCAATCTCATACCCAGCAGTTGCATCAGCCCAATCAATCAAGCTTGGTTGCACACCCCAACGCAGACGGGAAATGATATCGATAATTTTGCCAACAGCACCGAAACTCCAACGACGGGTAGAGCGAATGAAGGATGCGTCTCCTGCCGATGCCATTTCGATGCCCGTTTTCCGGCAAATCAAGCAGCAGTCGGGGCCAGGTTTGGCTGCGTTACAAACAACCGTACTCTTTGCCAACGGTTTTCGATGATAAATGGCCTGTTGGTCCGTTCGGCGATCGATCGCTCGGAGGACGGACGGAGAAGGAGGCGCGCAAACGATCGTCAATGTTCGCTTCCGCGATCGCGGGTTCGCCGACGACGTCACTCGGGCGAAGATGGATGATGATGAAGGGTAGAAACGATGCCGGGCGAACATTAGATCGATCGCCGTCGTTTAGATGCACAAATCCGTAATTACATTATTTTACACCTTTTTGTACCTCCACCGCCGTGACATGCGCGCAAAGAATGAGGTAATTGTGCGACCCAACCTGAAGGTTGAGGATGCTCTCCACCTTCACCGAGGTTGAGAGATGTTTCTAGCTTATATTCGCAGGGAACATAGGTAACATTTTGCGAGTTAAAGCATGTAGAAAAGTGTTGGTATTAAGTAAATAACATAACCTAACTAAGATAGAATTCTAGCTTGGGAAAAACTTTAGCAACAGAAGAGTGTGAGTTACACATCATTAAATAAAAAGGACCTTTCGCTGACTCTTCTTTGTGGTACACCAGCATATTCCGATGCCCTTTCTAGGAGCTGTTATTTCACATTAACAACTCCACCTACATTTCAACCCGACCAACTAGACGCCGGGTGGGAAAACTGCTGCTCCTTCCAGACGAACCTTATCGTGCCATGGGAAGAGTGCATTGTCCCCTGAGGACGGGCGTTGGTAGTCCTGCGAGCCAGAATCGATTACAACGTCGCCGGGTCAAACTCGATCAAATGATTCCGGTTGTCGGGGCTTCGGTTGTGGGTGTTCGCTGTATGATTTAAGCCGGAGTCTTTGCTCGGTTGAAACGTTGGCTGCCAACACGAAGGCGAAGAATTTATCCTGCCGTTCGTTCGGTTCGCTCCATTCCAGACGTCTGGCACACGAACGGTCTCTCTTAGACGAACTTCGTCCTGATGCCAAACCAACGGCCCGCCCGCCCGCTCGCCCGCCCGGACTATCCCCATTCCGCGCCCATGTCTCGGCGCGTTGGTAACAACTTCTTTCTTTGTTCCTGGTTCACTCACTTCATCCCGGGTGAGCAATGCACTCTCCCACCCACTCTCTCGCCCACGCAATAAAAAAACCCACAGCACAAGGAGTGGGGTGTGGATGCACTTCCTGGCAGACCGGGGCCACGACGAGCACGACAAACGCCAGGATGCGCAGGGCAAAGATCATTATTCCGGAAGTGAACGCGAGTTTCATCCTGCCCGAACTAGGAGCGAAAAAGGGTTGCATTCCTCGGTCGAGCACCAGGTTGTGTTGAGTGGAGCGGAAAAGTCAACCGTTGGAAGGAGGAGGGGACGGAGGGGGGAGGGAGTGTTTCTTGCTTTTCGGCGTTTGCCATTTTCCAAACTGCAGCAGCCGGTGAAAAGATGCAGGTGCCAGAAGCATAATCGGACGGAAAATCGGAACCATGTCTGGTCTTGGCGCTCGAGAGGGCGTCGGTCGGTAAGCCATTAGAGCCATTGTACAATGTTTTCTATGTGAGAAATTTGTTTTAAAAAATGGTTAAAACAAATCTTCAAATTTTTCGATTTTTATATCACCGTCGAATTATGTTTACTCGTTAACAAGCATTAAAAGATTTCGTTCCATTATGCCAATTTTCCTATCAAGCGACCACCTTTGAACGGTTCCATATAACCCTTAGCGGTCACTAACCTACCGCAAGGCATCTCGAAATCAGGATTCAACGTGCGCTCCAGAAAGTTTTACCAAAAGCGAAACCGGATAGACGGACGGGAATTTCCCGAAAGTTTCGCTCAAATGTTCCCTCTACTTCTTCCTCGAAATCTTCCACTTCTCGAAAGAATGGCTGAGCGTCTTCAACCGGACAAGGAAGCAATCGAAATACTTGCGCGCACAAGATTAACAATTTAAGTTCCCTATTATTTCGTCCGACGTCGGAGGAAAACGAGTGAAAAGTTGGCCCCACACGCTTGTTTAACACGAGTCAACGAGGAACGTGGAAACCTGGGAGAGCAGTGCCGGCAAGCAAACGGATTGCAACTTTCCAAACGAGAGGGTGACAATTTCTACACTTCCGTGTTTTTCTTTCGCTTTTGAATTTGTCCAATTGCGCTTTCCGGTTTGGAGTGGGGAGGGTGGGTGGGCGAGCAGTTACCCAAGAACAAAGGAACCGACGGTGCAGAAGGTTCAGGACTCACGCCAGAGCATTCCAAGCTAAGTCAAGGATGTTGTCAGCGTGGGAAAGGATTTTGCTTTATAGCCATCCCATCCCCCGCACCGAAGCCAGCGAAGATCGACTTCTGTGTGAAATGTCCTTATCGGGGGAAAAAAGGAAAAAGGAAAGAAAAAAAAAAACTATTCTCTCAACGAACAATATAAAACCGTCAGTGTATCTTTGGGCATGGCTCCCTTTCGCAGGCCAGACATCCACGCCGCAGTTTTCCGATCCTTTCCTCAGCCAATTGATCGGGTTTGTCTTGTATATATGTTCGCGTGCGGTGTCGTTAATCAACGAGTAAGAGTTTCCATTACACAGCACGGGATGGTGGGGATTACGTTTCGCAGCTGATTGCTGGTGACACATTTTCCGATAGCCAGCCGTTGTCCCGACCGGATTAGACGGCTCACTGGCGCTGTCTTTGACACTCATGGGAAAACCCTTCGACCGGCCTGAGAATTCGCCCAGCTCGACACGGTCCAGCGATTGGATTGGTGGCCCTTCCGGGTACCATCCGTAGGAAGGGTTTCGGTTCCGGTTTGGCGACTGTTTGTGTGTGTGTGTGTGTGTTGGTGCATGTGTCGAAGGGAATCGACACGAATGTCCAGTGGAAGGAATGCAGTTTGACTTTATAGTCGTTGGACCCGTTCGGTCGTTACTTTGGTACCGCAGAATCGAGTGACTCAGTTAATGAAGTCTGTTAGAATCAACATTGATTCGAGAAACAAGAAATCTTTTTCAGGAAACTATCAGCAAGGCTTATCGCTTTGTTTTTGATCGAAAGTACTATACATGGGTCAATACTTACGCTTGAACGGTTGGTGTAGAGAAAACCCTTTATTTGCCAACGAGTTCCTTTCCCATTTGGTTTTTTTTATAATACACTGAAGAAGTTCTGCCTTCAGCGAGAAATCCGACATGACACATCTTCCGTCACGAAGACATTTGAGTTTTGATTATGTGTCATCGTGCCTCAAAGGAAATCGAGAAGATGAATCAAACCGGGGGGAATATCGTGACACAGGAAAAATCAAAGGTCTTTGGCAAACTCATACACATTACCGCTTCCGTTAGTTTCTTGCACATGTTTGTAGAAATGAGGATGTGACTCATTCAAAGCCACATTTTTGGGTTAGTTTGCTATTTATAGATTGAAATAATTGGTTTGCGAAGATTTTATCAGCAGTATGGTAAATTATATAAGAGTTTTTTAAACTCAACCTCCGAGCCCCAAACAGTTTCAATCGGAGCCAGACGGAACCAGATGTGATTGTGTTTAACTGTGCTGGCGACGCATGGAAACCGGTGCATTCGGAGCATGTTCTGCGTCATCGATTGAAATATGTATGCATGTGTATGCTCTGCGGAATTGTAGGTCAAGACTGGCTGGCAGGCAGTTCGGAATTCAATCAACGATCCAACATCGTGAAGCCATGGAGAACTCGTCTGTGTGACGATGATTATTACCGAATATGTTCGCCACCTTTCACGTTCTTCTTCTCTAGTCAGTCCGTTTAATTATTGATCCATGAACGTTTTATAATGGTTCCGTGTAAAATCATGCTTGTCCAAAACAACTCGGAATGCATATGAGATGTTTCTCATGTCTGGATTCTTAATAGTTCTGCTGGGAAGTTTTTGATACCCACAATAAAGTTCGTGCACTTACAATTACCTTTCCAGACGCATTGATACTACAGCACTAGGAAACTTTTAGCATAAATTCTTCAGGCAACAACTCCCCCAAAAAGTGTCATTGCACCCATTGCACATTAATAAACTCCTATAAATCATACGCCATATAAACACGGTGTTTCGAGACCGTCTTCAACGTCGTCCACGAGGGAACAACAAGCCATTTAAAGTTAGTACGAGATAGTCTTCTCGGAAGCTCCTATCGACCAGAGTGCTGCTCTTGCTATGGGCGTGCATTTTAGGAAACTTTCATGAGTCATTTGCAGAATAGCGACTGCATTAGCTAGTTTTGTACATCATTAGCGGTGGAAATAACAAATGGCAGCAGCCAAAGTAAGTTGTTTTTATTAGAATATTTTACGTTTTATTTATTTGAATATTTTATAATATGATCTAGTTCAACTCTAATAGCTAAATCGTAGATCATATTTGAAACTAAAAATTATCAAAGGCCAGAACATTGTTTAATGATAATATGTAGTATCACAACATAATGCTGTAACATAAATAAAAACGTGCCTTACATGCACAAGGCTGCTCTCCTTATGTTTATGCAAACCATTTCTTGCTTTCCATTACGTTTCATCTCCTGCTCCTTCGCAAACACCGCATGAAAGCAATGCAACGCCACCCAAGGGAACCGAAGCAACGGAGCGGCCACATTAAGGTGTCTTTTAGCATACATAAGTTGGCACATCCGTTGCGAAACGTTTAGGGTGTGTGCTTTTGTGCTGACGCATTGACGGCGAACTTTATGGTCCTTCCGGTAGCATAAAAATATCAAGCCACCTTCGACCGACTACGTCAGGCTCAAAAACCTTGCCCAAAGTCAGGCCTTTGGCAATCGTAAACTTTACAAAAACCGAGGGAAACCCGGGGAAAGTGCTGTGCAGTGATGTTTTTCGTGCTTTCCTGTGGGGGTGGTTCCGGGCAAGTTCGGACGAACGGTTCTTATGCAAATATCACGACCAAGTGTCGAAGCTATTTCAAGGAAACGAAACGAATGTCCTTAACGAGCCTCTCGGGGAGGTTCAAGTGTGGCGGTGATATGTTACTCTGTAAGTGCACGAAGGCTGTGGCGCTTATAATAACTGCACCAAGGATAAAGATTTATTTGTGTTTTTTGGTAATTAATTTTTGGAACCAGCTTGAATTTCCATCCCATTGAATTTGGGCTGTTTTATTTTAAACCTAATAAGCCGGTTCCCTGGTGGATATCCCATTTCAAAATTGGTTCCCTTTTCCTATTCCTGGAAAGTACTTACGCCTAACCATGTCTCCAAACTCCTATCCGCAGGCGGGTAGGAATGACCACTTGCCAGTTTCATGATACCTTGCGTCAGCTGGAACTCGTTCCATTTCGAATGAGGACATCAGCGCGATAGCATGTCCTATCGGAACCCGCTGACGCGTGGATCCCGTGTGGAAAATGGAGAAGGTTGCTCGCCCAGACTCTGGCCTTCCCACACGCGAATCGGTACTTTGGCCGCTGCTTTGCACCCATGGAAGTGGGAAGAAATTCCGGTTTTGGGGCATACATTTGGGATTAAAACATGAGCAACAGTCCAGCAACTGAACCGTCGAAGGTAGCGGTACATCACCCCTGGCAATACGGTGGGAAAAACTGGTTTGAGTGAAAAACTGCATCGAGGGCCACCTTTCGGGCGGGGGACACGGTGCATCCAGCCTGACCTACCTCACACGCAACGTGCTAGCGCAAGGTGAAGATCAAAGCCATTGCCAACGCACCCATCCATCCGTGGCAACGTGCTTCCTTGCACCCTCGTCGTCCAGTTCGTCCGCTTGCTCCACCACTTGTCCCCGATGGAGAGATATTGACCGGTTTGGGGATGCAGAAAAAGCATACCTTCAGTTCCGAATGGCCCAAACGGGATCCCGGAAAAGCCATAGACGATGCGAAGCGAACACCAGGAGAGCCAGGATAACTCGTGCAGCAGTGGTGCACCTAATTTACAATTCCACCGGAATTAGGGTCAGCTGCTCGTCTCTCCATGACCAGCCGATGTTAGCGTGGAATGTGGAATGTCTGCACTACAAGCGCTGTTTGCACCTGCATTTATTTTTCGAACCAGTCGTAGTTGCAATTCTGCAGTTAAGTTCCGGTGGGCAATGTCGACAATTTTTATCGTTGGACTACTCCATATTTAATTTAATAGTGGAAAAGGACAGAAAGAAGTCTCAGTAAAAGGGGGTTTTTAAAACCTCCAATATTTCAAAAAATCTATACAATAAAGTTTAAGAACAACAAATCACCTGATTTTTATTAGGCTTTATTATGCTGCGGCGTAAATAATAATTAATTGAAAGTAGTTTTCCCCCCTCTCACTTAAGTAGCTGTTGGCATCCAATTTATCCATCCAGCGAACCAGGTGCGATAATTCCCATCGGATCCCATCTCCGTTTCGTTTGCGATGTAAATTGAAAGTAGTTCATTACCTGGGGGGTGTTTGCCAACAGAAGCGCTAAAAAAAAAAGGTGAATCAATTTTGGAAATTAAACACACTAAACGTCGAAACGTCAAATAATTATCTTCTAACGATACTGCTAAAACCCGGGGTCGGGTGATAAAGGTGATTTTCGTGAGTCAATTAAAACTGTCAGCAGCTTGCGGCCTTTGGATGGCGAAGCACATCGTTTGCGAAGTCCAGACGGCTACGAGGAAAGCCTCAAAACCGCGCGAATACACACTTCCCAACCACTAGAGATGATGGAAACCTTCATCTCACTGCGCCCGAGGCTGATGGGTAAGGTGGGTGGAAAAGGTAAATCGGGAAAATTTGTCAAAAGCAGACTTAACCCCCCCCCCCCCCCCCTTTTGCTTGGGAAACGTTTCCACCAACGCTGGCTGCTCTCTACAGCGTTGAGAGCGTGTGGAAAATGGTTCGTCTATGGGTAGACCTCCTCGGCTTCCACGGGGGCCTCAACTTGGCGGCGAATAATTGAATAAAATTGAATAAATTGATCGGCCACCGGTCGGATGATGGTAGAGATATAGCGGCGCCTAGGAGGAACGAGAGTCGGAAAGACGTCGAAAGGAAAAACGAAACGCGCGTTAACGAAGGAAAATTCGAGCAGCAGCGAACGCTTAGTGAACATGGCAGCCCACGTTTAATTTGTGAGCCAGGGTTGAGCATTATTAAATCATCGCCGAGTCTTCTGCTTTAGCTTCCGTCAATGTTGCATTCTTTCGGCTCACTCTCATCGCCTACTTGTATCGTTTTATCATGTCCAACAGCTTAACACTTGTCGTGTTTATGACAGCACAAACGTGGTAAAGACGTTTAGGAAGACGATTTGTCAACAAATAAGTAGACCGTTGTTTGTGTGACGTAACCTACACGTCCCATCCCGAAAAAGGGTGCGAGGCTTGCGGCCGTTTAGCTCACTGCCCCACAGAAATTCCGCCCTCCTTCCACACCACCTACCATCATCACAAGCCAAACGAACCGGAAAAATGCACCCATAATAATTAGGCGCCGAGGAGGCATAGGAAGGAAAACCAACACGTACGGAAGCGATGTTCATGATTGCGCGAAGTGTAAACGGGCACATTAACATAGTTTTCGTAACATTTATACCGTCGTTAATTTCTTAATTTATCGCCTATGTACATGGTTCCCGCTGATAGTGTGGTATGAGGCTTTATTTCATTAGATTTTCACTGACAATTTTAAATTCTTTTTACCATTTTAAAACGCTTCCATGAACAGCGTGGGAAGTTGTATCGATTGCTCTTTCGTGATGTGTTTAGAAGTCAATTCGTTTCTTCTTCTTATGTGTTGTATACGTCAAAGGATCTAATGACGTCATCGATCAACTTCTTGCTCGGTCCTCTGGTGGTCTTGATGTCAGCAATTGACGTATGGCTTTTGAACGATACATAAAGCCAAAACAACCGATAACGATTTATTGCTAGCGAAATTCGATTACCGTTTTCACAACCAGCGTGTTTTACCATCGCTAGCGTTGTTATGTTTTCAATCTGATAAAAACATTTTTAAATCTCAAACCGCTGTATTTTCTCAAAGCTTTCATAACTAAGTTACAAATTTCAACAACAATTGTAGAATGAAAAAAAAAAACCATTTAGCAAATGATTAAATGGACCCATTCTCTGTACATCACCACATTAAGTGGTTCATTTTAATTTCCACTTAAGAAATGGAAGCAAAAATGAAATGCACTCGATCCATCTAAAACGCATTCAGTTCAAGTGCTTTTTTAAAGCACACACTCAAGCAAAAGACGGTATATCTGTTTCCATATGGTTTTTCATTTTTATTCCTTCCGAGACGCGAGCGTCGTTAATCATTTCGATTCAAAAACAAAACCCAAGGAAACAATCTCCGTTATCTGCTGCCCAAGAAAAACCATTCAAATGTTAATCTTTTCCACATGCAGCCCACCCCGCTGGAAGCAGGCGAGGGGTGGGGTTCTTTTATCTTGTGTTTCTAAAATTGGGCCTTTACCATATATCGCCACTTTACCGTACGTCGGAGAACCGAAATTGGGGTTTGGCCGAAAACCACGTGCTGTAACAAGTCGTTACAACGAGTGGTGTAGCTGCGCCGAAGCTTGATCTCTGCCGTTCGATAACGACGTCGAAATGATTGCCTTTTCTCTTCCCGTCTGGCGGTGGTCTAATTCCATCAAAAAATGCTCCGGCTTTTGGGAGCATCTGGTTTTGGGCTGAACCCAGACCCAAAAGGCACAGATTGTAAGGTGGGAGGAAAGGAAAGGGAGTGCGCTGGTTTCGATTGGATTTGTTTTATTTAGAAGGGAGGATGGTTTTTTGCCCGCCCATTTCTTGTTTAAATGTTTCTTCGTTTTTTTTTACCGACCCGATGGTGATCTGGTTGTGCTTCTGTACGACGGCTTGCTGGTGGAAAATCTTGCTACTGATCAGGGGGCAAAAACAAACAAGATTCCGAATCCATGCCCGGCACATGTGGGAATGAGGTCAAGGGAGGAAAAACACCCCAGTCCCAGCCGTGCCGGAAAAGCGTGCCGAATGGGAACGCTTCCCAAATCCCAACACCGAGCGAGGGAGAACTGCGCGACAACGAAATCGAACGATCACCATCACCGACGGAACCCCTGAAGTCCCACTAAAATCCAATTAATATCAATTCCGCGATAATTGATGCCAATTGTGTTCCGAGATCTTTCCGTGCGACGTCTTTTTATCTTGTCCGTGTATGGCATGGAAGAAGCACCATCAGATGGAATGGTCAGCAACATACGGTTGTCCTGGCCATTATTGGTGTGTGAGGCCGGGATAATGGAACCGAGGCGCATTGGTGGTTTTTGGCGGTGCACGCAAATGAAAATGGATGTCGCTGGGTCGTTTCACAAAGACATCGCAGTGTTTCTTCATCTTGGCAGATGGATCCATTCGGTGGAATTGTAATCACGAGCGCGGGAGTTTGGCAAAGTTTAATGTTCTCCACACAATTGTTTCCAATTCCTTTCCTGTTGCAAAACTTACATAATATTGTTGCTTTGGCAAAGAATCCTACTCAAATGTTTACACCGAAAGGGATCTTTATTACCTAATTACCTTAGCACGCGCCACATAAAGACATTCGTTAGCACCAGCTTGTTTGTTTCCTCCCCCATGGTGGAGCATAAAAGCCCCGAATTGCACTCCAGCACAAGGACACGCGTCGGTACAAATAGGCCCATCAAGATACTGATGTCCATTATTATCCTGCCGTCGTACTGCTCGCTACGCTCGTCCTCCCATGGACGAAATGGCAAAGATCAAACCCACTCCAATGGATGGAGCGTTGCTTTCTCGGTACAACTTTCCCCGGATGGCTGGCGGTTGATTAGATTGTCCCTGAAAGGTGAACATTTTCTCTTTTTTTAGGAAAATTACCCATTGCTATATGGGTAGGAATGTGCGCTTCCATGTACGTCGACGTTCTAATGAGCCGCCTATTTTTGGCTCAATTGCAGCGTTCTTGTGGGAGGGAGCTATTAGGCAGCAGATGATGTCTTTAGCAACACGAGCGATTTTTATTAGGAGCTAATAAAATTGGTTATGCTCACAAGAAAAGGCATACATCAGTTGGGAAACGAAGCTGTACTACAACATTTATGTTCATCAATTTTTCTTACAAAACATATTGGATTTCTTTTCGTTCGATTCTAGGAATTCAATGGGAAAAGTATTTTTGAACATTGTACACTAGTTGCAAAAAAATCCGCACACAGTAAAATATGCAGCTTTTTTGTGTGTTTATTTTCGACAAAACAACACGTGTTTTCTGCGGCCATTACTTTGTACATACTTTCCAACCTGTAGCGTGGTGTTGTGTTTATTTATTCTGTCAGCTGCTGCTCCTGCTGTGGCTGCTTGTATACTCTGCTCATTCGGCTTCGAACTCCCACTCGAACGCGCAAAACTAGCCGACAACTTCGACACATACAGCAGCAGCGCAAGGGGAACCAACTTGGTTTCATACTTGTTATTTTTTTTTTGCTGCCGCTGTTTGCCTTTGGCCCTGCGCCAACCACATTGCTAATCGTAGAGCGCCCGAGCGAACTACCGGCCGCCAACCACCAGTGTCTTAAGATTTGTCCCCGGGAGGAGGAAGCCATGATTCGATTTGCCAGCCGAAACCGGTTGGAGTGAAAGACAAGAAAACAAGAAAAACACACCCCCTCCCCGGGGGAGAGGGTGGTTCGCACCATCGAATGTGTTGGAAGGAGGGGAGGGGAGGGGAAGGGGATGGGAGAGCCGATTCGTCGCCAAGAAGAAACGGCCCACAGTGCGATTGTGTGCGTTCGCGCGAAGTTCGAAGGTGCTGGTGGCCACCACCATCACCGCTTCGTCCTGTCTCACTCTCGGTTGACCTAAAATTGGCGCTAATAAATTCGACCGCGCACGGTCAGATCCGCGTGTACGATCCGTCGAATCGTTATTGTTTCACCCTGTCAATGTTAATTTGCAAAAGGAATTGCAATGTATATTTTATTACAAGTGAAATATTATGTACTATGAAAAAGGGCCATAAAGGATTGTCCCCTATAAGGTTGTTGTGGTTTATTATTCTTTAAGTTATCGTAACAACATTATAACATGAACTGAAATAAACCTTTTGAACGGCACCAGAACTTGTTGCGATCTAGTTAAATAACTAATAACCAATCGATAGACACATTTTCGTTAAAAATGCCCGTCTTGTGGACCGAAAACGAAATGTTTGGCAGCCACTGTATTTAACCGAGTGATCACACACAGGGTGAGCACGCCCAAGTTGGTCACTACGAAGCGACAGTTAATTGATATGATGATTTGCTGACGCTCTTTGGCCCTTCCTTAATGTTTATTCTTCGACTTCGCCCCGCAACATCTTCTACAGCAATCACCAAGAAGCTGGCTTACGTTGGCAGAAGAAAACTCGATCGTATCCGATAGCCCGACGTAAACTATCGTAAAAACGCACACCGGTGACCGAGAAGTTCTAGTTATTTTCAATCGGAACACAAGAAATAAAAAAGGAAAAAATAAACAGATCGCACGAGCTGTCCCAACTAGCAACTGTTTCATCACTGTCCATCTGGGATGGGAAAATTCACCGTTCGCATGTCACACGTCAGGCTGTTATTTGTGACTGGCGGAGTCAAAGCTGATGCTCCTGAAGGCCTCGACAGATGCGAGGGGGGGCGTACGCTAAGAAATGAATTATTAACTTTCCACTTGCCTGCCGGAAGCCGCTGGTGACGAAAAGCCAGCAGGAAAGATTATTTTGGCCGATGCACCGACCCGACCGGGTGTGGCACGCAGTAGTGTGGAAAACAGGTTGGGCCGCAGTGAATAATTGAACAGACCGGGAAATAACCATGCCCGGTGTGCCTAATAATGCATGAGGGTGTTTGATTTTGCCAATTGCGGTTTACTGAAAATTCCACACGTGGATGCCATATGCCATCATTCGTTTTCCACACCGTTTAGAAAGGCAGCGTGCTTCGTTATAAATTGTATGGAGAACGTAAGTTTGTAGGACAAGACTCGACATGTTTCCGCGGAAAGCAACAGGAATCATTGAAGTTTTGGGTGTTTTACAACACAAGATAGGATGGATGGAGCAAATATTTACTCGCTTGTATAACGGGGTTTCCCGGCACGAGGGCAAAGATTAGAATCGAGCCTTGTATCGACTAGCTCTGCGGCACTGCTTTACGACAATGTTTCGATTAAGCTATTAGCTCTAGTCACGTTCAGATATCATGACATATTTAATCAAACAAATGTGTGTTCGGATCAACTCGCGAGCGCCACTTCTATCGCGTTTGGAAGGTGCCACGAAAAAGAAGATTTTAGCTATCGAATAAATAAACATCGGCGACACATGATAAAATTTGTATACTCACGAAAGATAAGGTTCAACAAATATTTACTAACAGGGTTCCCCAGCATACTACAAAGTTAAGGAGCTAATCAAACACTGGACGCGTCTTTAATCCAGCCTTGTAAAACTCTCCTTGGTTAGACTTTTTTTTTGTATGCTGGGGATTCCTTTCGGGGAACTCTTCTGTCTGACGTTGTTGATGGGTTATCAATAAACCCCTTTCTTCTACGTCCAAGCAGCGAAGGTTTGGACATTATAGACGTAGGGGTGGTAAAGACACGTTACTGGCTTAACTGCTACCTATGCATTGATGGTCAAATTTATTTTATAGACGGTTACTTTGGACCCCACAATGCAATAAATCTGCAAGCGATATAATTTCTAGAAGTTCCGTGTCATAAAGACAAGACGAGTACACCTATGGTTGAAGCTCTAGCAACATAAAGGATAGCTTTCTCATCAATCGTAACCGAATGTAGGAGACTGTTTGTCGCTAGATGACCAATTTTCCTCCAATGGGTCCTTTAATGAATCCATATGCCACCGTTGCCGGTTGTTTTATGATTTAGTGTACCCATCTACATCGACGAAGCCGTAAAAGCCTGGCAGCCCAGTGCGTCGACGGAAAATTAACAAACTCATATTCGACCATTACCCTTGGCTGCTGGCAGGGATCCAAAAAAAAACATACTAGAAGAAAAACAAAACGCTTTCAAGTGGAAAGAAAATGGCAGTAATGAAATGAAAGTAAACAAATGGCAAACGTCCGCAAGATGAACCGTGCGGTGTCTGAGGAATAATGAAATTTAGCAGCGGAAAGCAAACGAAGGAACGCTCCGTCTCCTTTGTGTGATTTTTCTTTTCGCCCTTGCGGTGCATGCGACTTTTCCTCGCTTCCCTTCGGACGGCTCGGTGAGGAGGAGGAGGAGGAGGAGGAGGGGTGGGGGGGAGGGGGGCACGGCATTGGGAAATTAGTATCATGGTTTGATCATCGCCACGTTTGTTCTACACGGATCGTGTCCCCGTAAACACTAACGCCAGCAAATGGCGTACGACAAGGCTGGCCAGCGTCTGACGACGCTGGTGGTTAAACAACATTTTATTTCCCACCAGCACCAAACCAAACTCTCCCTAGTCCATCGCCCATTGCCACAAGGGAGATATGGTCAGCTCTGTTCCGTCTGGCGGTCGGGATTCATTGGCAAATATTTGAGCAATGACACAGAGTCCTATTTTAGCGACAATTAGAACTGGTACGCCCAAACAAATATGCTGATACTTTACTCGTGTTTTCCGAAAAACTAGCCCACGGTTAATCATCAGGAAAATAGTGATGACACCTTCAGTAGCCAGTAACTTTACATCATTCACAGAAGTATCAACACTACTTTGTCGAAACACACGAAGAACAACCAAGAACCGAGTCACAGAACAGACTTAATTGCATCAAAGTCTCCTCCAGCCGCTCCTCGGAGCGCCCATCCGAGCGGGTGACCTGCATTTGACCTGTTTTTCGGTTTCAATTAGTTTAGCTCCACCGTGCTCCGGTCCGTCCGTGATATCATGCGAGCGAACTGGTCTACGCCATAGCATGCATGCGACATGGTGGTCCCATGTTTAGTGCATTCCTCCGCAGTGTTGTGTTGCCCAGACGTTGCGCTGTCGGTCTGGTCGAGTTAAATAGGTCAGAATCTACTTGACTTTCCGGAGGTGGGCTGCCGAGTTTCTCCACGAGCGAGCAAGCGCCCCGTTGTGAGTGTAAATTTTGTTTGTTGCAGTATGATATAGTTAGATTTTTTTTTCAGAAACAAATTCAACAGTTTTGATTATGTGAGTTAACATCACTGTGGCCTACCTGGCTGAACTGGGTTGCGATTTTGGTGTGCTCCTCCTGATACTGCTTCCGGACGCGCCGCTTCTCCTGATAAAGGCTGGCCAGCTTGTCATGGCAGACCGTCTCCAGCTGCTCCGCGTTCGTCCGGATCTGCTTGGCCGTATGCTCCAGCTCCTCGAGGAAGCTGCGCCAGGCACGCATAATGTGGCTTCCTGTGGGAGGTGAACAGACGTGGAGATACGCACAATGAACAAAAACATAACAACATAACAATTAGAAATCGATTTGCATTTGAAAAAGGCCGCTCGACCTCAATGGAACCTCGGTGCACACACACACACACACACGGTGAGAGGGGTTGTTTTGGGTTTGTTTTGAACTCTTGTCGGTTCATTGTTCCGTGGCAGGGTCGAAAAACAACTACACGTCGGTGCTAATTAACTAAATTGGCAGAGCACATTCGGGGAGGCGAAAAAGGGAAACATGATAGAATGGACGATTAAGTGACATTTCAATGTGAGTTGAGGTTTGAATTTAATTTAGAATTATCGACACAGCCAAACGTAAAACATTATCTGGGACGAAATAACTTATTTCAATGAGTGATGTTCTTTTTCTCAGACTCCAATGTACATTTCCACGCGATCTCCTGCTGGGCATCAGTTATATAAAAACAACCGTGAGCTACAGGCTTTATTTGGCAAACGATCGATCGATCGGTTAGTCGTGAAAGAAGCTATCACGAGCGCCATTTTCATGCAAATCGTGAGAGGAGTTTGTTTTTGTACCACGTCTGTGTTGTTGGTCCGGTCGTGACGTTTTTCGGACGTGGCGCAGAAAAGGAATGATTACGCAAATGTTTTATGCTATTTTCCAATACGTTGCATGATATTATAACAACAGAATAGAAAGAACATCTTTTCATATTTCAAATGTTTTTTTTTACCAAATGTTACTATCCAGTAAAATAGATTTTATTTGAACTACCATGTAAACACACTACATGTGTGCTGACACTGTCTGGAATGAAGTGCTATTAACATTTTGAACAAATTAAAGCTTTATGATTCGCTAACGGTTGGCCTTGACCTCTGACCTTGTCTAAACCGGGCTGGTGTTTGGGGATGTTTGCGCTTTGACAAAGTTTGGTTAGCGGTTAGCGCGAATTTAATATTCACGGCGCACCGCAGCTTCTACTGGCTCGGCAGGTTTGTCTTTCTTTTTTCAACCAAGAGAAATAATGAAGCAACCTTCGGAACGAATGAGTTTATTCAAATTACTTAGACCACACAATACCGGGCCGACCGGGCGGTTGTTGTAGTGTTCGCGAACCAAACGCAAATTAAATTCTAATGTTTAGCCAAAACTGAATTAACATCCTTTCAATGGTGACTTACTTTATCACGCTGGAGTTGTGAATGAAACATATTGTAATGATTTTGGGAGCTAATGGCATGGGATGTTTCAATGTTTGTACAATTTAAAATAATTTAAATTGAATCGGGAATAATGTTGCAAATGCGCAACAAAAGAAGATGCGCCGGCTAAAGGATGCCAATTTTCGCGGCATGGGAACGGTAATTTCGATTTCCGCACATTGCTATAATTACCCGCACAAACGAAAATGAAAATACTATCGTGCGATCGGTGTGGCTCGGAATTATTTTGCGGTGGATAATTGCACCCCACCACCAGCAGGAAGTGGAGTGGTGGAGGATTTCATTGTGTACATTCTCCAAAAACACCCTAGCAAAATACAAATAAAGTAACGAATGGCGGGAATGTTGTTTCGAAGAGTTGAATGAGCGTTAGAGATGAAAGGGAAAATGGAGGAAAACAAGTTTACGAAAACGCTTCCACTTTTCTTTGGCTAAACGCAGACTTTTCGAGCAACACATTCTAAGTAAGGGAAGAAAAAAATCATACGTTATTAAAAGGCCAAACAGCAAATAGAAAAAAATTAACAAAACCCCCATGACACAATGTACAAGCAATCGAAAGTTTGTACGGAATCCATGGGACGCATAAAGGAAGAGAAAAAAGATACATAACAAACGATTCGAAATGATCATGGAAGATAGTTTAACATGAATGCCACGCAATCGGGCGTGATTGCAGCTGTAAAAAAGAGGGAACATAAAAAAGCGCTGAACCACGCGAGATAGAAATCGGAAAAAGGTGATTTAAAATGCGAAGTGAATAAGAAAAAAAAACACACACACAAGCGCGCTCATCTTTGACGGAAAGAAAGTGATTCCCCTCCCTGCGGTAGGTTGTAAAGGCCGTAAACAGGGTTTAAGAGACCGCGGGCGGGGAACGACCAGGCTGGGGCTGGAGTAAACTGCCTAAATTGAGTCACACACAGGCCGACAAACTAAGCATCTATTTCCGGGCCCAGTCGTGCCAAATGATCGATCGATGAAGATGGGAAACGCAATCACCATGGGAACAAGTCCTAGTTGGCACAAGCGCTTTGCCAAATTTACTCAGTAATGAAGGTAGATTTTCAATTTGAACAAATGAAATATGTGCACTTCATGTGTTCAGACTTGTGCATTTCAATAAATTAACCGATTTGTAGGGAAATCCTTGGGAAATGGAGGCGCCCGATCCGGCTTACACTCACCTTGCAGATCGTCGGAGCGATCGATTTTGAGTCCCTGTTGGGTGACGGCCGCGAGCGAAACGGCATATTCCCGGTCGCACTTGACCTTTTGCACCAGGCACCGTTTCATCGTTTCGAGCAGCTTCAGCTCGGCCTCCTGCCGATTGAGCAGCGCATCGTGCGCCACCCGGCCCTGCAGTGCGGACGAGAAGCCCATGGTGTGCCGGCTCACTGCCTGCCGGAAATGGGGTTGGTGTGCGCGCCGATCGTTGTTTGCCTGCGCGCTGCCGCACTCGAAATGTCAACCTAGCACCACCGAAATTTCACACTCACCACCTGCCGCAGGACGGGGTTACATCGGTGACATCAGCAGTAACACCTGCCCGCGGTTACTAATGGTAACCGAAGTAGTTGCACTAGAGCACTTACAAATCAAATCGACAAACACTTCAATTCTACCGTTCTACTATCAGGGGAAGAGGGAGAAAGATAAGAGAATCACTTAAAAATAAGAACACATGCACTAGAGGTTTTCCTTTTTCTGTTGCTGACACAAATCAAACGACTTTGGGGAAAGCTAACGAAGAAAACAACACTACTATTGAACAAGATTTTGGAATACCAACTGAACACACGCGCAAATGCCCGGAAAAGAAAACCAACACTCAGTATTCGGTTAGTCGATGATTCTGGGAATCTAAACAGGATGTAAATCGGAACACATGGAGATCTTGCTTTACTTTCGTCTCGCCAATCGCCGTCGTACGACACCACCCTGACGAAACGACACTAGCATACCCGCACAGTTTGCTACGGCTAGCGCGTGTCTGTGTGGTGCAATTTATTACTTTTCCACGGGTGGGTTGCGATGGTAACCAACGATGGAGTGAAAGAAAAATGGGGAGCACGGGATGGTATCTGCTTACAAAAATGTTAAACACGCATTCGTGATTGAATCCGCACCGGGCTCCGTTATTTTCATCGGTGACCGTTCTTATTGCCGTTAGGGATGGCAGACGTCTTTTTTCTGGAAATGGTCTTTCATTTCAGCTTCGCAACATTGTACAGCAAACGTGCAGGCAGCAAGACGCGCCTTGGTCTGATCTGCGAATGATTGCTAAGGGTCCTATGCATCACTTTTTGAACATTACATGCTCAATGTGTTTAAAGTCCCACCAAACGCCATCTGTAAAGGAGAAGAATGAATAGTATCAGAACTCGATGTAAGAACCTGTGCTACGGCGGGCAGGTGTCATCAGGTAATCAACGGACAATAATTTCTTTCTCATAACACGCATAAATGATTTCTAGAGTCTTTTGTTAATAAACGAGGAAAATTTCACTTCCATATTTTAAATCCCAACGCTGTTTACATCGTTTACAGATTTTGCAATTTTTTATATTTGATTTTTACAGGAAATGAAAAGCAGAGAACACATCAAACAGCCAAATAAGCAAGCAACAAATAACAAAAGTGCTTTATTATTTAGTTTATACTAGTTCTGCCCTGCATTATAAGTAGTAATCCTGTTTTTGTTACTTGTTAATTACACTTTCAATTTATTTCCAACCCCGATGGTAACAATCTTGTGGCCTTGTCGTTGTCAAACGGTCAGGGCATGATTAGAAAGAAAATATGCTACTTGTGTTTGTAAGTCTTTCCGCTCGAGACATAAACGCCATCCCCAGCTGACCGTTTCCTATGGCGATTCTGCTGACAGGTGTGGTCAAGCAGGTGGGCGGCCTTAGTGCGCTTTGTTGATTGCAACTCCGGTAGTTTGTGAAATTGAAAGACTCGCGATATGTTCTGCTCACAGCACAGCAGGTAGAACATGGCACGCAAGATATGATACTCCGGCTCAATACTATAGCGCATCCTTCGACAGTATGTTAAATAGTGCACAAACGTCTCGGGCAATCCGTCGCATATCTTTTCAATCGGCGTACTTTGCTTCACCTCGTGAATCATCTCATACTTCTGAGGGCGAGACGACGCTCTAACGCCCTGCCAGGGAAGCGAGCCGCGCAAGAGGTATATCAAGGTGTAACCGAGCGACTCCATATCGTCCCGCCGGCTCTGGGTATGCCCGCGGTGCGTATTAAGCGAAGCGTATCGTATCGTGCCGACCAGCGGCTTGTGTTTTCCATTGTGCGGGACGTGCCGCACGGAGTCACTGTCCCAGAAGCGAGCCGCTAGCCCATAGTCGATGAGGTGCACAATATTTATCTTCTGCCGGTATCCAAGCACAAAGTTGTCCGGTTTGATGTCCCGATGGACGAAACCCGTGGTTTGGTGGAACTGTTTGAGCCGGTTGATCATCTGCAGCGCCAACGGGATGACGGTAGTAAGTTGTAAGCGTTTATTACTCATCTGGAAGAGCTGCTGCAAGGAAGGTCCGAGCCGCTCCATCAGTATGGCCGGTTTATCGCGGACTTGACCCATCTGGTAAATTTTCGGGATGCCCTCCGTATTCTTGGCGGTGTGGAGCTGTTGATACAGCTTGTACTCTAGGCGCAGCAATGAGATCTGCGAATTCTGCACCTTTAACGCAACTTGCTGCTTCGAAACGATGTCAACTGCTTTATACACTTCACCGAAAGTACCCTGTCCAAGTTTGCTACGGACGAGATATTTTTCAAACACCATCTCGTTGACTAACGTGTCATCGAAACGGTTTTCATAGTTTGTCGATGCTTGCAACGCCATGTTTTACGCAAAACTTCGCAATAACGAACTGAAACACCGAGTAATAAACGGGCTGCTGCCTAGCTGTGACGGACGAGCTCCAGCACTTGTGCGCAGTGAATGATGAGGTGCTCCAAAGCCTACTGCGCTTGTTTCTGTTGTTCGTCTTCACTTGTCGTTACCATGGATGCAACGTCGAATAGTGTGATTGTTGTTCAGTCCGGTTCACTCGGTCCATTTGATTTAATTTGAAAGGTTTCCAACGTTTCTGCAATGCTCCGAAAAGTTGTTTACGTTCCTGGATGATTGACAGCCGATTGGTGAATTTAAAGTTTGCACTTGAGTACTTCACTATGTCACCGCGATATATTCTAGTAATATGGATCAAGTTTGATGGGTTAATCTCATTTAGTCTCGATGTTCTATCGCTGTACTCCGTTAAAATTCTTACAATTCTTCTTTACTAATTCATACGAAAGGAAAGTGGTGGAAATCATAATTTTGACTCGATCATTTTTTCTCGGTAAGTATAAGTTTTAATTCCTATCACTGAGAATTGAGGAACTTGAGGTACAATGATTTACTTCCATCAATACAATTCGAAACTCATCATGTGCCACCTGGCGCATACAACGCACAGCCAAGTAAACAACTTGCCACTTTCCTGACGAAGCAAATGCGTTAATACTTCACTTCCAACGGTAAATGCGTACCCTTCTGGTCCATCCACGCCAAGTAGGAACGGCGTGGAACGTCTTTTCCAGCCTGAAACCTGTCCTCCGTGGTTGTGGACTCCCATTCCGGTTTTTTCGCTTATGCTGCAACGGGTTTCCCCACGACGGAGCAACGCATCATAAAATCGTTATTACTCGTCGTCGTCAATGGTGCGTTTGCAGCCGTTTCGATGGCGATGATTCAGCTCAGGTTGTGCGGTGTTAAACCATCCTATGTTTTTTTCTGGCAAGCTGTTGCTGGTTAAACTCAATCCATTCTAGGTTTGGTCTGTTCGATGTCACAGCTTCCCTGAAATATATCGTTTCTTCTTAAATGGTTTAATAAGTTTAAAACAAAATATGCGGACTTAACTAAGTGTTAGTAATATATTTAACTAATTGCATTCTTTTCAAGATGCCATGTTTTCAAGGATTCAGCGAGCATACACGTTTTTAGCATACGCTGGCGTTTTAATTTGTTAACGATTTTCGTATTCAAGCGAACGACCCGTTTGATTTTTAATGCTCATAAAGCTCGGCTCAGACATGTGTCTACAGCAGAGGCAGCGTGCGTCCAAAAACGGTTATGTAAGTCGATTCGCAACGATCATCTGGTGCTTGATTAAAGTACGGTTCTCCAGAAAAAAACCGTTTAAAAAAATGTTTTCGTTTTTTCTATATTTCAATGAAATTTATGTTTATATACAATTTGTTCGGGACACCATAAACAATTGAAAAGGCGTCCCAATTTGAATGTTTCGTGTATGAAACACCCTTCAATTGATACGACATTGGGATCCAATTTAAACTCATACTAAATTGATCGGCATTGATGGCAGCAAAATATTATACATCTCTAAGCGCTGGTTGTAATGCGTTATATTTCTCTTACAAAACCTTCCATTCAGACAATTTTAGGGCCATGCTGTTGAGATACAGTAAGCCAAAGGCAAGAGACGAATAATACCACTAATTATGAAATCAATCGATCCTCATACGCGGAGAGTAAGATGGGAAGGGTGCGGTTATGGTGTAAGTAAAGTGGAGATTATGCTACAATTTATGCAAGCTGCAGCCATTTTAGCGGCCCTTCCTGCTTGAGGTTCGTTTTGCTGTAAACTGGTTTTCTTCATCCAAGCCCCTGCTCATCCTTCCGTCCAATGTTGATGTATTCTATTATTATCGATAACCAGTTTAACGATTTGGCGTGCATTGGCTCCGCCGATAATGAAGCATATCCGGCCGATCCAGTTTGCTACTGTGTACTTACCGGCACTGCTTTGTTTCGTACTCAGCAACATTGGTCGGATCTGGTAAAATGTTTCATTCAATAACAGCATTATGGTTCATATTCAACTTATTTCTATTGATTTCAAATTAAATGTTTGTTGAGGACCCATCGTAATACAACGTGGTTCAGTTCTCGTGGTTCGAGACAAAACATCCTTCGAGTCTATTTTAGAAACAAGATGAAGAAGTTGCGAAACCAACGGGGCTTTTCCAATGGTTCGATGGTTGCTCAATTGACCGTGATTGATTTTAACACCCCCAATCAGCGACCAATCAGACAGCTCATTCTGCCCCAGCTTTACAATGTTTTGGCAATTTTTCCGTATTGATCATTTTCGTTCCGGTTTTAAGAACAGGAAAAACTATCTGTGTGCTCTCTTATGCTGCACTATGGGAGAAAGTAGTTATAACTTGTTTGTTTCTACGTGAGAAGATAAACGGGAAGAAAGCATAAACTTACTCAACTACGAAAAGTTGCGCATTGGCATTCGACTGCCATCAAAATAAAAACAAATTTTAAACGTATGTTTCAGAGAAAGAAAAAGTTTATGTGGGAATTGAAGGGATATAAACGTATATTGCGGGATAAATTGATTTTGTTTGGTAAGCACTTGTAGCCAGAGCCAACCATCAACTATTGTACATTGTTTTTTTTCGATATTCGGAAAATTTTTCATTTTTTTTTTAATCGTTAACAAATGAACGGTACAATAGTGTTGAACTTAAATTTTCAGCTGACACAAACAATATATAAAAAAAAGCTGATATGCGAAACAGAATGTCAATTCTTTTGGAAAAGAAAACTGGACTGCAATAAATTAACTTTCGTCCTTGACCAGATCCTTTCGGTGGGACAAAGCATATCCTGTTTAACATAAAGTTCCGTTACATATTCTTGTCTCATTCATAAAATGCCTGGACATTGTATGTCAAATTCCTGTGATCGGTTGAAGATGGGCTGCAGTCTTCAAAACTATAAACCGTCATTGAAATTAGCACAACCAAATTGGAAATGGATGTTTTAACTTTGCTTTTTAAAGTGCATTTACTTTCACAGGACAGGAAGCAAATGAGAAAGGTTTTGCCCCCAGGGAGGCGAGTGGTGGCAAACGCTCCTACAAGCGGTTGACAGCGAACGGACAGACCGACATCGATGAAGATCGCAAAAACCACTCACACGTCCACCCAAAGGAAAGGAAGGTGGAGGTGGATCCAGAGGAGATGCGAAATCTCTTCTCGCGCTGACACGTCCTAATTGTGGTGCAAAAGTGGGGAGTATGGGGGGAAAAAAACCAAACAACACAACATCGATGGGGTCTGTCTGACACACCGAGAGTTAGTGGTGGTGCGAACGCATTTCGCCACGCACTTTCTCCCGCCGTGGCCCAGCATTTGGCGCCCCAGGCGGTGTTGGGGACGCAAACACTCCCCATTGAACGGCGCGAGGTGATTGTGTTCCAATCTCGCCCGATATGCTGGGGAGATTGGATTGTTGTGTGCAAAAGTTGCACTATTTCCTACCTTCCCCACCTCAAGCCCACTTTCCTGCTGAACAGACGCCTCTTTCTCTCTGTCCCTCTGGCTAGCTATTTATGTGCCCTCCTTTTCACTACCTTCATTGTTGCCGCCTGTTCGATGCACGCGAGTGCTGCTTTTGGAGACGCGTTCCGCGAGGGAAAACCGGTTGGTCCGTTGGGTCGGAGCAGTGGTTTTAGGGGTTCTATTCCCCGCTGTGCCGCCATCCCGGAACGGGCGGATGGCGCGACGGATCCGGACCACTAATGTGTCGCGGCACCAATCTTCGTGTGCTCTGTCTGGATGTAACGAGTTGTGTAGAGAAAAAAAAGGATACACACACACAAAACCAGTAACACACGGCCTCATTGGGCCATGCATTTCCACGAGAATTTGATTCTTATTTTTAGAAGATTTAGACCAACGCGTAACGAAAACGCCTCGGTGAGATCGGCTGCGAAGCATAAGAAGCGAATGCAGCAGCATTGCTCGAGCGGATGATAATCCACGATTGAAGTAGACCGATGCAAAATCGGGCGAATTTTCAATCGTGCTTATCATCAACTACAAGTCGATGAATGCAGTGCAAACATTATTTCTAGATAACAAATTGATATTTCGTTCTGTTATGTGCTGTTCCTGCATGATTTATGTGAAAACTCCGATCGCAGCTATAAAATCAGTTATCATATTTGGGAACGATTTTTGACAGAAACAAAATAAAACAAAAATGCGAGGATTCTATGTTAGTAGAACGTTGTTGAGGGTTATTTTAAATGTGTTCGGGTTAAAAGCTCGATGCAGGAATAAACCCAAAAAAAGTATAAACAGGGATTTAACGGGCTGGAGATTGTGATGGGAGGGTGCAGATTCAGGATCGATCGGAGCGATCAACTCATTAGCGAGAAGAAGAAAAATGGCGATTTTACTAACGAGAAAAGAACATGCCCAAACGTGTTTGTTGGTTGGATGCCCCGGGGTGCGATCTGGCGCGATCATGTTCCAACACACCCCACATGTACACACACACACACACACACACCACGACAGGGTGGCGGCGGTGGGTCCGAGGTGGGCTCCAGCACACACATGATCAAATGCCCAGCACCGGAGAAGGAACGAGCAGCGAGAAGGTAATAAAGGAACGCAAAAGAAACTGGTTTTGTGATGATTTTTTATGCTTTCTTCATCACCTGGATTCGGTTCTTTGCGCGTCTTAGCTCGCTGGAAGGGGGTGGTGGGAGGATGAAGAAGGTTCATCTCGGGGTCTCCATCGCAGCAGTTTGCCACCCCCTGCTCCTACCAAACCCCCTCTTTTGGCCCTGTTTCATCTTCTCCAGCGGTACGTTCATTCGGTTCATTCCTGTGGTTTGCTACTCCCCATTTTTCTCGCTGTTGATCGTCCACGTCTTCCTTGCAGTTCTCCCTTAAGACACAGACCCCTTTCGTGTGGTCCTCATAAACACTCACTTGCGTTTGCTTTGTTTTTCATCCGTTTTTAGACCTCCCGTGCGCCTTCGTCTTCTTATGCTTACTTTTCGATGCAACTTAGCGCGATCTTCGACGGAGATTTTTCTTTCGTTTATCTTTTTTCCCTTTTCGCTTTGTTGTTGTTGTTCGCGCTGTGCTTGGCTGGTGTTAGTGACGGTGTGGTTCTTGTTGTTGCGTTGTTTTAAAACCGGAATGGACAACGATGCAATGATAAAAAAAACCAGCGAGAGAAGGAGAAAAAAGTAAAGGAACAAAGCACAAAACAACAACAACACCGATCGTTGGGGCGCGAACCAAGAGAAGTGCGAAGATGTGGAAAAGGCGAAGTTTAATTTACTCTGGCTGATTCTGGAAGTGGAATATGGAGAACCAGACTGATCTTACACCTACCATTTTTTTTGTCTTCTTTAGGGTGAGGCAGGTTTTGTTGAAACTTTTTTACCCCATTTTCCTACATGGGGGATGCAGGATGTTCTCAAGTTGTTATATGATGGACACTGCACGCTGGGTGACGTTGAATACGGGGGGGCTAAAAACAACGTGGTTGAAAGATCAACACCTTTTACGCGATCAGTTTTCGGTCACCATTTCTTTCTCTTAATTTTGTGCACGAAACAACGGCAGCGAAATGTGCACTTGTACAACTTTTCTACAATGCTCGTTGTTTGTTTATGCATTTCGTCACAAAAACTCCTCACGTACACACGCACACAAAACAATGCATTGCCGGATGATGCATCCGTTGTATCTTCAGGGTGGGGCCGGGAGAGGGGAGCAGGAAAAAGGCACCCCCTTTTCCTTACGACTCAATCGCCCGCCGCATCCAGCAACATTCTCCCCATCTCTCTATCACTTTCTCAGGTAATGCACCGCACGAGAGATTCAAAAACCTGCCCTCCGGACTCCCGCTGACTAGCCCGGAGCGGAGGTAGGTGGGTGAGGGAACGGAAAACATGCGAGGAACATGCGACGGCAGACAAGTGGAAAAGTAAAGCGCACACAGCCAAAAAGAAAGCTTATCCGCGACGCCGCGAGGCCGCACTAGGAACGTTAAAATCACATTTGTCACCACCAATTCGGCACAAGCACACTCACCTTCACTAGATATTTATGCTCGGATGAAACGCGCCCGGCATTTATTTTAAGGCGTGCACACGAACTGCGAACGGGGCTACACGAAAGTCACATCCGAACGTCTACGCGCCACGGCGATCACTTAACGACTGAATGAAATAAAACTGAAAACGGAGTTGTCAGGAAATCAAAATATTTACCATCCAACCAAGGTTACTTGAACGAAGCTGTAAGCGCTTTGGCCACAAGTTGATGAAATAGCTACAACAGCAATTTTTTTACTGTTTTATTAGCAAGCAAACAACTTTTATTATCGGAATGGAAAATCTATCGCATAAATGAAGGATATTTTAACGACAATAAGTGTTAGCAACATTTTTTCAATTCTTTACCGAAAATTAGAGAATCAACCATTCACGGCAAGTGTCGATAAAACCTAGCTCCTGAACTTAGTTACATGGACATAAAAATTGCACCTGAACTTTTTGAACTCAAACTTTTTTAAAAAATTGATCGTTTTGTTAAATGTTTTCAAGGCGGTTGTGTTCAATTTAGAGCCACTTGCAATTTCAAACATATATTTAGGATTTTTAATCTGTTACAAATAGATAGCCAGAATGGTTTTGGGTTGCTCATTAGTGTAACCTGAACCTTGCGGAAGTTAACGAAGTTTCAATTCATGATATAAATCATTAGCTAAGGCTTTTTTTCATTAAGACATTTTATATACATCGTTATACGACAATAACAATAGCAGGGGAAAAACAAAAGTATTACAACCCGTAGTCGAACGATCAGCTGGCAAGTTCAAAATTCTTCCGGTTCAGGATTTACCAATTGACCTCACCTCAACTGATTCATAAAAAAACACACATGCGCGTCGCAGTCCAGACATATGGAGAGCCTAACAATCCCCACCTATCACTTCGCTCGGGGATCCATAAACGATGGACAGATCATTAATCAGTAGGGTTTGTTGTACTTATATTGGATAATTGCTAGAGATTGGCATTGTTCACAGCGATAAGCATATGTTTGATAATCTCTGGCCATTCCCTTCCCTCTGCTGTTCGTTTGTATCTGTCCCTTTTCGATCCGTCCACGTGCGCTCACAAACGCCCTCTCCTCGGGGAGGGTCGATTTAACATTCGAATCACATACAAACCGTCCGCATGTTCCGGCTGAATTAGTCGAGCGCCGTACGCGCGAAACGAAAGTCCCGCGCGGATTACGAACAACGCAAGCCAATGACAATAGTCGTGCGCGAGCGAGGTTCGTTGTGGATACTGTGGAGAGCTCCTCGGCAATGGGGTGGTTCGAAAGGTTCACGTTGTTCTGCGTAGTGGTCGTGATCACGACACTGTCCCTCATTCTGATCGGGTCGGTAGAGCTGTTGCATAGTTTCGACGATCGAATCAATGGCGAAAATAGAGCTCGGTTGGAGGAATTTCACACTTTGAGAGTGCAGGAAGGTACGTCCCAGCATACCCACGTGCCAGCGTCTCACGTACCACTGCTAACGATCGTCATACGATCGATGAAAACGAATTACGAGATGCGAAAAATCATTCGACATACCTGGGCCCGAGAGGACTTCCGTTTGGATCATAGATTTGTGTTGGTAGCCAATGAACACGTGAAAAAACACAACATCAGTGGCTGGTTGGCTCGAATCAATCGGCGCGGGACGGTTAAAAGAGCGCGATATTTCCTCTTTGTCGATGATGCAACTTTTGTGAACACGCGTGTTCTGCTCGAGGCGCTGGAATGGACGATGCCGACGAAAAATTTCGTCCTCTGCGCGGCGAAGAAAAGTGCCGTGCGAAATCGCACCACGACCATCTGTGACACCACACGCCCTGTGCTGCTTTCCGGTGACATTGTGCGAAATGGCCCAGACAAACGTGCCCAACAGCCGGTACACGACGGTAAACGGCTGTACTTGAGCCAGCGCGATACGGAAGCAATCTTCAATCAGCAGATAGTCGATATCTCGCGGCTTATATTCTTCTTCAGTGCCCCATTGGATCAACTTTCATCCATATCGATGCCACCGGCGCTCATGACCGAACGGTTGTGGGGAGCTGTGAATGGAAACTTTTCGACGATAGAAGCTTAAAGTGTTGCTACAGTTATAAAAGAACCTATTCTCAGGGTATAAGCGGAAGATTATAATTTTTAATTGATGCAAAAATTTCCTCAATACAAGTAATTTATACAACCATTTTACTGCGATGTCGATGAGTAGGGTAGACACATTTTGTAATAGGAAAACAAAAGTACAATATGGAAACCATATGCGAAGAATTGGATCAAGAATCTGACGAATTTAAAGTTAAAACAGTGTTGATTGTTAGAAAGCGCATAAATTAAGTAAATATAAAGTATTTCAACAACGTCCCTGAATTATCATAAATGGTAGTCATGAGAAAACCTTTTTTACACTACAGGAAAGTGACCACAAAACAAAATAAATTGGGTTGTGCTAAACCCATTTCTGGATATCTGACAATCGTTTGCTCGCGCTGAATCTAAAAAGGAACGTTAATCTACTGAAAGTCAAATGACAAAAAATTTATTGAAGTAGTGTGATTTCAAAAATCACGTTTTCAATACGATTTCATACATAAAGGGATTGATTGAGTGGAAATGCAGTAGTCGTTCGTTTGTCGCTCACGAGTGAATGCTTCGGTTGTGTACCTGGGTGTTGCGATCCCCCTATACGAAATAGGCGGCCAGCTGAGCCATCTTGTCCTTAGGCTGTTTGTTACGCCCACGGCCTCCTTTACCTCCCCGGCCGCGGAACCCTCGTCCACGCCCACGGCCACCGGCTTGATTGCGACGCATTTCGACAGCTTTGTGCTTTTCCACCTGACCGGGGAGAGGAAAAACAAAACAGACAAAGAGGGGATGTATAAAGCGGTGTTAAAGGGATCCCAAGGCGGGATACGATAGCGGATTCACTTACCAAAGGAACGAAATCGGCGAAACAGAAGAGGCAACCCTTCTTCTCGGTAACACCGCCCTGGAAGGGTGTTTTCTCCTGCTTATAGATGGCGGTCACCTGTTGAGCTCCACATTCCTCACACGAGTCGGCTGGAAAGGGAGAAAAGTGTTTTGTTAACCGTACGCAAGCGATACGCAGTTTGATTTGTGGATGAAAATTACCTTCTACCGTAACCTTCAGTGCGTCGTCGAAACAACTAATGATGACATCGCACAGCCCGTTGCAGACCAAACGCCACGTTTTCGGTGCCATCGTGCAGTCGAGTACCAGCACACCCCGGTCACACTCGAAGCAGCTCGAAACGCCCAGCGTCGAGAGCGAGTGGGCACAGGTTGGATGGGGACAGCTGTTGCAGCCGGAGTTCTTCGGCATGTCCCTGAATGGCGGATGGTTGTAGCAGTACGGGCAGAGCGGGAACGATTTACCCTTCGCACCGTTCGTCCATGCGACCAGCTCGAAATCATCCAACGGACACTTGAGCTCCCGGTACACCCGTATGATACCCTTCACCGGCAGGGTGTACGTTTCATCGCACGTCGAACAATGCAGCCGGGCCGGTTTCGACTGGATGTACTTCATGTAGCGGCGGCACTTGCCGCACCGGGACAGCGACTTGCCGGACGAGCAGAGCGACGAGAAGGTCGCTTCGAACAGCATGTCCATGTTGCTGATGTTCTGCACAAAGTAGAGGAACTTGAGGCGGAAAATCTCGACCGCGTGTTTTAACACCAACCGGTAGTCGGCGGAACCGTGCGCGATGAGATTCAGCTGTTGTTCCAGAGCGGAGCGCATCGTTGGGAGTACAAGCTCGGGGTCGATCTGTAAATAAAAAGGGGTATAATATAGACCCATTCGTCGGGAAGGTTTCTTTGGGTAAAGTACTGCAACTACCTTTTGATACCCATGCACAAGCACAATTCCAAGATTGGTCGGAGTGAGGGTACGTCCACCCCCGATGGCGACATAATTTCGCTGGCAGATATTGTTTATATGCACCGGAATCGACGCATCCGTCCCGATGCCATGTTTTTCCATCAGCGTAATCAGCTCGGACTCGGTCAGATAGTCCGGCGGACCGGTTTGACTTTCCACCAGCCGAATATCGTTAATCTTCACCTTGTCCCCCACCGTATACTGGTGGCCGAGTTCGTTCTTTCCGAAGCTTTGCCACGTCATTACCTTCGTGAAACCCGGATCGATCAGTGCGCTGGTGGTGGCCGTAAACAGTTCCCCACCGATGCGGAACTTGGTCGTGTGCGACCGATACTTGAGGTCACGCGAGATGGTACCGAGAAAATGTCGACAGATGTAATCGTACACTCGCCAGCTGTCGCTTTCCAACTCGTTGCGGAAGGCCAGCTTCATCGGCGTGATGGGAGGATGGTCACCGGCGTCATTGCCCTTCCGCGGATTGTTCATATCACGGGCGATTGCTTTCGCCTCCTCGCCAAACTCATTGGAAGGTTGTAGAAGTCGTACGACTCCACTGGAAAAAAGAAAGGAATGCCCAGCAATTGAAAATGTATTAAGGACTCAAAGTTTAAAGACATCATTACTTCAGATCAAAATTTGCAGGATATTGAGTTGTTTCCGTTCGGGGGTAGCTTATATATCCGCGTGTGTAGAGTCTAAAAACAACAGATAAATGAGTTAATTCCAATTCGGGGTCCAGAAGAGTGCCGCATACTTTTCCGCTATCTGCATTGCGGTGTGTGGACCGATGCCTAATCCAGAGCTTGCCGCTCGCATCAGTTCGACCGTATTGAGTGCCTGTGGGCGTGTACGAGCCTGTTCCTTTGAAGTGACCGCTTCCACACTGAAAAAAATCCCCGTTAAAGCCAGTTAGTCCTTGTGCAACGAATTGGTTTATTTTGTCGACATACTTACACAGCTTCTTTGTGTTCCTTGACCTTGTTTAGGTATATGCAGGCGATCTCCTTTTCAAACACCCTTACTCGGTGCCATTCGAGCTTCACCTCCGGATTCTCGCCCACCGCCACCTGTACGTACCAGAACGTCTCCGGTTTGAACGTTTGTATCTCGTCGTGACGCTGCACACAAAAGCCAAGGGTTGGCGTCTGGCACGGACCGTACGATATGAGGGACGAGTCGAGATCGGCGTACTTGCCCTGGAAGAATCGCGTTTGAAACCGCGTAAATGCGCAACCGATGCGCAAGTCCAGCTCCTGTCTGGCATCGACGGACTTGGCTTCGTTTTCGTTCGGATGGATAAGGTTATCCATCGCATACTTGATGTCCTTCTCCGTGATGGCGGAGAACTTTGCGCGGTAGGTGACGCGGTTGGAAGATACGTTGTGGATCGAGCCGGATACGGCCGCCATCACCTCGAAGCAAATGTTTTCACCCTCCTTGTCGCAATCGAGCCATAGGATGAGATAGTCGCAACCGCGAGCTTCCTGCGACAGGAAGTAGGGCATCCGGAGGTTGGGCGTGGACTCTTTCTTTTCCGTCGGACAAGCAAACAGTTCCGCCGGATCGACACGGTCCCACGAGTTGTACTTGCCCACAAACTCCAGCCCCATGATGTGGCCGCAAACGGATGTCATCTTGAAGCGCGTCACTTCGCCTTTAAACTGGCCCACCCATTCGTGTACTGAGCAGGCATTATTAGAACCTTAGGAGGAGAATGAGTGGAGAACATGAATGGAAACGATGGGTAAATAAATCCTGCACAAAACGTTAAACAATAACGCCATCGTACCTTTTCGTACCGAACACTTCCCATTGCTCAAAATGTTCGCCAGCGATGCGGCGAGCGACGGCTTCTCCGCCACCATAAGTGCCACTTTCATCGTGGATGATTGTTGGGTGGATACTTTTGCGTTTGAATACTTGGTTTTGTACTACAATTGTAAGTTAAAACAGCCGCAAAAATCGAGTTGTGCGGTATAAATAATGGTTTCGGCGTTTTGGTCGTCACCTTTTTTATTTGACAGATTGCATTTGTTTGACGCAAAGGGCTAACTCGGCTCACTTTGAGCTGTCAAACTGATCTAGATGAAATGCAGGGTTAATTTCACGGTTATTGTTTTACCTTTTTGTGCGTATATTAAATGAACAATAGAGAAATATCAATTTTTTTTCAAATCATCATAAATTATAACCATCTGTTGTTAATTTAAATTTGTCTGGGATGTGACGAATCCTTTGCAAATATTTTGGTCTTTTAGGCAACGCTGCTGTCAGTTCCTGCGACATTCGCGGACGTGCTTAGCAGTCTAAATATTATCAGCATTCTTCGAATTCAGTCATTTGCATTTATCGCTCGGTTTGACTGTGTTTTTGATTAATCGCGGGACTTGTTCTGTATTTTAATTACTTCGGTGGTCGTAAAAAGGATTTTTTTTCCAGAGGTAACCATTATCTTAGCACTATCTTTCCGGATCATTTGGTGCGACACAATCATTGCATTGCGCACCGCTTTCAAAGACCGGGTGAACAAAACAATAATCCGATACGGATATTCTTATCGCTCATTAGCAAAGGTTACAGTGTTACGAGGAGGGAACGCCTTTCACAGTGTCCGTATCTTATGTGTCAGTAGTAAATTTGCCTTCGTTACTTGCAGATTTACGTTTTGCATCCCGCACCTGTTCCGCCATGTTCCGTTTGGTAAAATCCGCCAGCGTTTGCCGGGCGTTCTCGGCCGCCGGTCTCGGTGCGAGAAACTACTCCATTCCGGCACCGAAGTCCTCGCCGGAAATCCTCTACACTGGAGTAGGTCAAGGGGCGGGAGTTTTGCTGTGGTTTAAACAATTTCCTAATGGCCCGGTTCTTATCGTTAGATTTTCATCAACAATGAGTGGCACAAAAGTTCGAGTGGTAAAACGTTCCCCACGATCAATCCGACCAACGAGAAGGTGATTGCCGAAATTCAGCAGGGAACGAAGGCGGACATCGATCAGGCCGTTGTCGCCGCCCGGGATGCCTTCCGGTAAGGAGACGACTGTTGTGGAGAGGACGAAGAGAAGATAGTGATTCTTATCTACGAATTTGCTTCTAGTCTCGGATCTCCGTGGCGTCGTATGGATGCCTCGAACCGCGGTCGGCTTTTGTACCGCCTAGCTGATTTGATGGAACGCGATCGTGTTTATCTGGCGGTATGTGGGCTCTTACTTTTTTTTTTATAGAAGTTTTATAAATGGTGCTTTTTCCCCTCACAATTTAGAGCTTGGAAACGTTGGACAATGGTAAGCCTTATTTCATGTCGTACAATGCCGATGTCCCAATGGCCATCAGCAACCTCCGGTACTATGCCGGCTGGGCCGACAAGAACCACGGCAAGGTGATCCCAATGGATGGGGAATTCTTCGTGTACACGCGCCACGAACCGGTGGGTGTCTGCGGACAGATCATTCCCTGGAACTTCCCCATCCTGATGGCGGCCTGGAAGTTCGGACCAGCGCTCGCAACCGGTAACACCATCATCCTGAAGCCGGCCGAACAGACTAGTCTGACCGCTCTCTACTTGGCCCAACTGACGAAGGAAGCCGGTTTTCCGCCGGGCGTGGTTAACGTGGTGCCCGGGTACGGCGATGCCGGTGCAGCCCTCGTTGACCATCCGGACGTGGACAAGGTGGCGTTCACTGGCTCCACGGAGGTTGGCAAGAAGATTCAACAGGGCTCCGGACTGGGCAATCTGAAGCGAACCACCCTCGAGCTGGGCGGCAAGAGCCCGAACATTATCCTGTCCGATTCGGACATGAAGCACGCCGTAGAGACGTCCCACTTTGGGCTGTTCTTCAACATGGGCCAGTGCTGCTGTGCCGGATCGCGCACGTTCATCGAGGACAAAATCTACGACGAGTTCGTCGAGCGTAGTGCCGAGCGGGCGAAGAAGCGGACAGTGGGCAATCCGTTCGATTTGACCACGGAGCACGGCCCGCAGGTGGATCGGGAGCAGTACGACAAAATCCTCGGTCTTATCGATACCGGTAAGAAGCAGGGTGCCCGATTGGTGGCGGGAGGCAGCAAGGTTGACGACATGCCGGGTTACTTCATCCAGCCGACGGTGTTCGCTGACGTGCAGGACGATATGACCATCGCGCGGGAGGAGATTTTTGGCCCCGTCCAGCAGCTGATCCGCTTCAAGTCGCTCGACGAAGTAATCGAGCGAGCCAACGCGACCGACTATGGACTGGCGGCGGCCGTTTTCTCCAAGGACATCGACAAGGTAAACTACCTGGTGCAGGGACTGCGTGCCGGTACGGTTTGGGTCAACACGTACAACGTGCTGTCGGCACAGGCTCCTTTCGGTGGGTACAAGATGTCGGGCCATGGTCGCGAGAATGGAGAATACGGACTGCAGGCGTACACGGAGGTGAAGAGCGTGATCACCCGGATTCCAGTGAAGAATTCTTAAATTTGCATCACTCTTGGAACAAATGAAACGCGATATGGTACTGAAAGCTACTCTTGAGTAGCGTTAAAAACGCACAAAAAACAATTACTTGAACCAATAGATTTTCATCAAATGAAACATCACACAGTGGTTAAACTGTACGCAGGTCGAAGTTTTTTATACCTCTCTTTGGGCCTTAAATGGGGTTTTAAATAAAGTTATCTACGTCATACATACATTCTAGCCTTTTCGAGACATAGTTTAAACGGTTCGAAAATAATAGATTAGCATCAGATTTAAGTACAAAAACAGACAACATTGCATTTATTCATTCGATTAAAGGTTTTGTTTTCAATTCTTACACATAAATCAATCTAAGGTGTGTTCCGTCCGCTCCTAGGACCGAGGGAGGAGATTTGTGTAGTTTGAGTCCGTTTGGTTGAAAGATTTCTTCGCTGTCTCCACCTGCCTGGCACTGCGGGTATGTCCCTCTTACCCTAGCTATAACAGATACGAAATCGACAAAAAACAATCGACATAGTGTTCCACCTGCGAGAGGCAACCCCTCTCTCCGGTTCTGTTATCATAAAATATTTACTTTGTGTATGTATATCCTTCTGTTGTAATGTGTATATAATGGGCATCAAATGGGCCAGTAACAAGCATTTAAACCTCGCCGGTGCGCGGAGTCTGTATATCGTAACTGGTTCGTACGTTCGAAATAATTTGATTCTTGTGTGTTTTGTGCATTCTTCCCGCCCGAACGGGGCTTAAAAAGTAGGTCTGCTTTTCGGAACAAATTGTCACGCCGTTGTCAATGCAGCTGCAATGCGAGTGCATATGTTTTCTCCGTTTGTAAAATCGTTTTATAGTTTAATCTTTTCCTACATTGACATGCATCCCGCTGCATGCCCGCTAGGTAGTGTAATGTAATCGATTGGTGCGCTTGCTACCCTGATAGCAGTTTCCGGTTCCTGGTGACGCTCGGTCATGCAGGTAAAGCTTTACGGTTTTCTTATAGAGTCTCTTGGATTAATGTGCTGCGAGTGCGAACGGGCGCACCCCGTGGTTCCGGTAAGGGCGCCATCACACGCTGGTTCTGCAAAGGACATGAGAGATTTGTTTTGAGAACAACGGGGTACTAGACTAGAGTAAGTTTAGTAGAGCGACGAAAATAAAATACAATCGACAGGTTGAACTTAAGAAGTGTTGGATGAAAATAGGACCAGATTCCAAAAGAACACATAAACAGAAATACCGTCAGTTCACCTGGAGGAGACAAATAAAGTCAGAACTAGGAGAAAACAGAAAAGTAAAACATAAAACGCACTTCAACAGAACGGGTGGGAGCAGCTCGCTAATCGGAAATATCAAATACAACTGACTCAGGCGGTGCCGGCTCCGGGGCGGACGGGTTGGCATTTTTTTGTACTACAAAGCAACGGCGGAACCAGCCGGCTCCGGACCGGCCATTCGCCGCGTTGGCCGCGCCCCCGTTGGCGGTGTGATTGGTGGCACTGGCTAGGAGGTTGTTGTTGATGGTCGCATTACGGTTGGTGTTTCTGGTATGGGGAAAAGGATAAATGAAGTCACTTCCGGATAAACTAACCGGATGAATCCCACGTTCGGATGGGGTGGTGTTTTTGTGTCCTACCGATTAGATTCTCCAGCGTTTGGTGCCTCGTTGGCCGGAACCGTCGGATAGCCGGCGGAAAAGAGCGACTGCCTACGAATCGCCCAATCGTGGTGACCACGCAGCGACAGATACACGCTTATACTCTTCATCAGCGCCGTGCGGACCTTAAAGGCGGCGGAAGAAACAGGGCAGACCATGTAGTAAATACCGCCGGGGACACCTCGGTAGTTCGTCTTACCTCGCCATTCAGGAAGCAGTAGAGCAGCGCGATGAAGAACCCCTGGAAAGAGGTAAGGAAGTGCGTCACGTACGACCAGATGGCAAACTCGAGCGCCGTCTTATCGAGTGGTGCCTGGGTCATGTTAAGTATGTTGGTGATTCCAAGCAGTGGCACGAGGACAACTGCCGCCCGGACCGCCTTACGGACCTGCTCGACATCGCTAGTGTGGCTCTGGCGCAGCTTAACGATCAGGACCCTTATAATATTTAGTAAAAATATAAAATTCAACTACAACGAGAGCGAGAATGAGCGAAACAATAGTAATCTTTCGGAGAGGGCATTTGGAGAACACCTACCACGACTACTGCTAGTCTTGGACCTTCCAAAATCCAGTAATAAGGCGTCAAGTTGTATCCCCACCAGCATCTACAGAAAGGAGGACCAAATTGAACAGTTGGAAAGCAAACGTCCTTCCGGTCCGGATGGGGTACTTACTTCTGCTGCCGGATGTACTGCGCGGTTGTGATGGCCCAGATGACGGTCAGCACGACCGGTCCACCCCAGCCCACGACGGCGTAAAGCGTATGTGGAAACCTTCCCTGGAATACCGTCACCGTCACTACGTTGTGTAAATATAGTCCCTCTATAAACATCCACATAAACATGCAGGTCCTGGCGTACTCGAGCAGCACGTACGAGGCTTCGCAGAGGAATGGCTGTGGACGGATGGCGCGGAAACCGGTTGGGAACATCAGCGTGCGGATCAATTCAGAACCCGGAGAATACGGAATAATTCTATTTGATCTCTTCCGTTCCGTTCGGAACTTGTGACTATGGTAAATTTGCATAGCACAAGGATCAAGAAGGCGACGGAGGCAACGCAAGAAAAAAAAACCTCAGTAAGCTCCTCCAAAATCAAACGAAAGACGTACACGTGTGAGCCGGGGAAAAGATGTCAGCCTTAGATTGCACATGTCTCAGCCATTTCTGCACGTCGGGTTTTCGAGTGTTTGGCGAGTTTCGCTTCACAAACGAAGCGTGGCGCGGGGGCGGAAAACGTGGCCATGTTACATCCCATTGACTCGAATGATCCGGCAGCACCGTCTTCTCAGCACACGTGTACACGCTCGATTTTGGGATGCTTTTTTTGCCCCACGCGTTCGGTACAATTATGAAAATAATTTTTATTGCGAACGTTTGCTTACAGTGTTATCGATTCCTTGTCGGGAGCTTTCGTTACCAAACTTTTTGCCGCCGCTGCGTATGATCGCTTGGTCGATGTACAATGTCAGGCGGATCACCACCTGTATCACCATGGCAACGAATAGATTTTTATGTATTCTCGTCCGGTTGTTACGTAAACCCCTGAGAAAATGGTGAGATTGGTACGGAAAAGGGTAAGTAAAATATCAGGTTAAATAGTAACAACATGAATATAAAGTCATTTAAGGAGATATGGGTCAGTGAAGTTTTTAAAATATCTTTCTTCTCTTTTGGACAAATCACTATGAAAACTCATGATATAATTTTTTTTTCATCTGGTGTGTTAACATCAATGTTTAAGATGAGAAAAGGAATAGACAAAATGCTGCTCTTAAATAGATCTTTTAAGTTTCAGACCATAGAGAAGGGTAAAAATGGCAACCAGTTAAAATCAAGGACAGGAAAGAGTGGTTACTTGATGTAAGTCTGATTTGTCTTATGCCATCATGTTTAAATTTTATAGATTTTGTAACGCGTGCTTAAACGATCTTTAGATCTACGTTTCAATGCACGCTTCAAGGACATATCTCATAAATGAAACCTTTAACCACACACAATTAGAAGCCAGCTTAACTTTCTCTTTCGTGCCTATAAATACAAGAGTGTCCTCTGTATGTCACACGAAAATGAGGGTCATGTGAAGATCTTCTATGTTTCGATACTCTCCAAACAACGAGAATTAAACAACCGCCGCGCTTAATCTAATAGAACATCCAATATTCATAAGTAACAACCAATTGAACACTGGCGTTTTCTTCATCAATGTAATTGAACTAACGGCCAATCGAACCGAGCTGAGATTGGAGCGAAAGTGAAGGCAAGCAAGGATCTGCCTATGAAGTCGTGCATTAGTTATTCCAGCAGGCTGTCACACGTATGGACGTAATTTAATTAAGTGTCTTCAACATCGACCAGCTATTTATACACCGAGATAGAAGAACCAGTGTCCTAGCAAGGATTGAGCGATTTTGTCCTAACTTCGTTACCGAAACTGAGGCGTCCTTGGTATGAGAAGTTTCGACGCTCGGAGGCGTGCCTGGGAAATGGCGGTGTTGGTACTTACCTAAACTTGCAAAATATTATCAATGAAATTATTAACGCTACGAGTGAAAGACTAAATCCAACCGTTTCCAGCGTGCGCGTCCGTTCGGCTATGTCGATTTTGATCTGCGGGGAAAGAGAAGTGAAGAAAACCCCGGCGGGAACCGGAGCAGAGGAGATTTATTTGTTTTGGGAAAAACTAATTTTCGCGACCCTGTGCAAGGGCAGTAGGGTGATGAGAGGGTGTAATTTTCGTTGGCCCCCTTTCGCCACCAACGTCAGCGCTTGTCAGCGCGAAATGTGCGTCAGACTAGACGAAAGCGGGCTCGACGAGCAAAACAAAAAAACAAAAGGATGAAGGACGTGAAGGCATGGTGATACAACATGAAGCGGATGCAGTTGTCGCGTACATTCGCGTCGTCGTCGCTGCCGCCGGCGTACAGTTTCCTAAACAGTTGTATAACTTCCGGGCTGTAACAGGGCGTATAGTTGGTCCATCCGACGAGGGTCGCCGGGGAGCCCGGTTTGCCCTCCCACTGGCCCTCGGCGCTGCATCGTCGTTCGGCGAACTCTGCAATGGGACGAGGAAAATCGGATGAATCCGTTGGGAAGGGAAAGTCGATTGTACAATGCGCTTTGAGCATCGTTGGAGGGAAACCATCGTTTCAGTCCCAGAAGAAATCCTAGTACTACTAGCCCCCTCCTCTTCCGGGTGGAAGCTTGGAACTTGGTGGCATTATTGTCTCACAAACTTTATTCGCATGCCGGTGGAAGGAGCTTCAAAGGGAGCCTCCCAATCCTGTTTGATGTGTATGTGTGTGTGTGCGTGAGTCGTTGGTGTGGACGTTGAAATCGGTCGGAGTGAATGCAACAGGTGTGCCCGGAAAAGTCGGAAAAGTTTTCACTGTGGTAATTCCTTTTTTAGTAAGTTTTAATTGTTAGATTTTGTACCGAACGCTCGGTTGGTAGTTGCAGTCGAATTGAGGCATAATTAAATTGTGGTCAATTTTGGGAAACACAAACCGTAATGAATATATTCTCCCCGACCCGACCGGGTTATGAGAAACGCAATCCAAACTTCGAAAAGAAATGGTTAGCAACCGCAGCTCATGAGGTTGCGGCCCACAACCGGCTTACGTAAAGGCACAATTAGCGTAACCGTTATGTCTGCACGGACTATAAGTTATACGATTCCATTCCCGGTTGGTGCGAGAGAACTGAGGTACCGACAGATTAACTTCCGCTTCAATCGATAACGGTTCGTTAGATCATTATCCTGGTCGGGGGAATGTTCGGAACGAAACACGAGACACGCGTGGGGCTGGAAATTTGATAAGGCTAGGACGAACCGGTAAGGTCCTGCAGAAAGCGTCGGTACAATACCACCGGAAGGTTCGGGAGAAGCCGGAACGGATCTCTGGCTCTGTACCGTTGCGCAACACGGGATCCGAACCACCGAACGAGTGTACCGAACATGTGTGGAGGTTGACAATCACCCTTGCAGCAGGTGCAAGGGACGAGTGGGGGGTAGGACCGAGCAACAGGTTGGAACGGCGCTGGTTACGCAACGGTATTATCTGCGGCGGATAAGTGGGTGCTCGGGTTGGCTCCACTAAGACAGATGCAGCCCCGTAATAAATATACTCAAAAAAGGGTTGAAGCGAAACGAGGGAGGGTTTATTATTCGTACATCCTTCCGCTGTACGTTTCTCTAAGCACGGGCAAACAAAATGGTTATAGAATCACAGGGAAATCGAGAGAAAAAAAAACCCGGGTGGAAAATGGTTGCTTCGCCGAATTCGCGGACGGATCTTGCTTTGACCTAGTCGCGATTTTTATGCGATTGCAAATCAACGTCCTCAACCGGTGGAAACCCCCCGGCGGCGGCGGCCATCTTACGGAGGTTGACAAACAGGGAGGCAGGTGGCACGCACTGAACGTTGGTTACTCCGGGCAAGCTTTTTATAACCAAATATCCTTTTGCTGTCCCCACCACAGCTTGCCTTCCTTTCGTGCGGTGTATGTTGTTTTCTTCGGCGCTTATGTACATTCCCAATGACGGCATGTTTACGGCATGTACCAGAAACTCCTTCCATCCCCCCAAAACGGGAAATGATTCGGTGGCAAGCGGCGGTGAAAAAAGGATCACTTTTTAATAAGAACCCAACCAACGGAAAAAAGGCCACAAATTCGCAAATAAACGGCATGAATGCGGGGATTAATGTACTTAACGTGCACATTGTGCTCTCGCCCTCGCTTGGGTAAACAGTGCCAACACCCCCGATGGGTTGACATGGAGTTCGACTTGGTTCGGAGGGATTCGAGAAAAAGCGCAGAATTTTCTTGCGCCCCTGCCAGCTATGTAATACTTTCGTCTGAATTCTATTTTTCATTCGTATTTCAAGCAAGTCCTTCCCAGATTTCCGAGGCACCACTTACTTGAGGTATCGATTCCGTGTGCTGGAGGGCATCGCTGTCTTATTGTCAAGTTGGCTGGCGTCGGTGGCCAGCACAGTATGCTGTCCCACGTCCAATTGCAGTAAGGAACTGGAGCGAAAGAAAAGAATAGCGTTAGATTCGCTTTAAGAGGTTTCGGTGTCCCCAAGTGCCCAAGTGCCCATCTGGACCTACCTGTAGTCGGTATAACGAACTCTTCATACTTAAGGGCACATGAGTCAAGCGTGGTGTTGATGAACAGCTGGGTCGCATCAGTTGCGCCAACCGTGGTCGCAGTAGCGGCGACAGTAGAAGGGCCACCGATTGTCGACACCATGGCGGACCATATCTCCTGCGGGTTCGGCCGGGACACGGTGGCACGACGAGGTTGGGCTGGTTCGATTCCGACCGCAGCCGCCACGGTCAACTGCACGCCGATGGTTGGCCGATGGGTGTGTGCGGTGACCGAAAGCGGTCGGTGCAAGGTCACTTCCGAGTGGTCGAGCGGATTTGCAGCTCGGTGTTGTACGGGCCGAGCGAGTTAAGGTATTCCCGATGGGCGTATTTCGGGCGATTTTCTTTCCCTTCCGCGATCGTCCAGGGTTCGTCCGCTCCTGTGTGGTGAAAAATAAAAAAAAAAATAAAATAATGGTTTTAATACTTCAGCTAACTTCCCCAGAGTGTGCTTAGGAAGCGGCCTGGAGTGCACATTTTGTGGTTTGCATCAGTGCAGCACGTTGGCATGGCCGTGATGGGAAAATAACGCTCCGTTCGTTGGCAGGCTAAGCTGGCACATCGTTTGCCTATGGTAGTCTTTCCCACTGATATCACTGGCAGTGAAAGTTGCCTGCCATCGCTTCAAGGAGCGTGGCACAAAATGGCGAATAACCTCCAGTGCCAGTGCGGAGAGTCCTCTCCGCACAAGGAGAGCTTAGTCTACTACGAGGAACGCCCGTACGGCCTCCGGAATGACTTCGGCTCGGTGATACTTACTCCAGTGAAGCGGACAATAAGCGGAAACGAAAAATTCCCTCGTCCACCCGCAATGTCCTCCCGACCCATTTTGCTCTACCAGGCACGACGCTGGAAACGCGCGGATGATGAATAACATTATGAAGAGGATAATGAAACCTCCTTGGAGCGTCCACGAGAAGAGGAAACTGCAAAATCAGGACTTTTTGAAGTATTATTTCAAGTGTCATCAACAGTTGCTATTATGCTCCCCCGCTGGTGGAGCGAGTCATCACAATCGAATTCCGAGCGGGGGTCGGCTTAGAGGAGCGAGCAAACAGAGGAACGCGTAACGAAGCACGGGAAGAAAAGAAAAGGGCATCTTAAATCAATAGTTTCAACGTCTGATGGTTCGAATGTGGTTTGAAGTTCCTTCTGGTGCTGTCCTAGCCACTAGCATGTGGTTTAATTCTGCTTCAAGTTTGGTTAAACAACAAAATTATTCTTCAACTACTTCTACTATTATAAACTAAATTCAAAATTCAACTAACAATTGTGTTTGGAAACACTATCAAAATGAAAAGAACATTGTGCTTTCATTCATACAATTCAAGATATGCTTGCCTTTACAAGGAAATTTTTCCGTTCTGTAGTTCCGGGAAAAGCAATTTAAAAATTCATTCATGCCCGCTACCTTTCATTCATGCCAGCAGCAGCTCATTGAACGCGAAATGCCATTGTCAGCGGTATCCACCGTAAAAAGCTCATTAACCATGGGATCTAGACGTAAGTACTCGATAGCGTTGTGTTAAGTATCGTCTTTCCGGCATAGGGCCTTCACTATTGATTATCGATGAGCATCAGCAGCAGGATGAGCAGCTTAAAGCAATCATGAAAGTGCGTAGCCATTTTGCAGCCAATGTGAACAGACTCGCGCGAAATATTCAGTGGAGGAGGACAACGTTCGTCTGAATAAATCCATCATTAATTTACGAAAAGAAATAAATACATGCATGGTTTCTCAAGTCAGGCGGGAATTGGGTCATGTTAATAAGTAATTCAAATGTATTCAGCCAATAACAAGCAAGTTGCCGTTTGGCTCCCTTAACAACAAAGCTACACAAATAATACGTAATTATGTTTTTTTCAATTACCAGCTTTTGTGGAAAAAAATGATACATGTAATGTATCCAAATTTCCTTGCTACGTAATTTTGTTTAGCATTTCCCAACGGACGGAACACGTGGTCATTTGTTTTCTATTTTACTTGTTCTGGCTACAATCAATGAGACAGTCAAGTTAGCTACTGAATTTCTGCTGAAATCAATCCTATATAGAGTTGTGATTCTGTTTACACAATTTGTTTAACATTTTCATTACAAACATAACGAGTAAATATCAATGATCATCGAAAAGCATTTTGACTGGTTTCGAAAAACCAAAACAACGCACCAACCGACAGACACCATATGTTTTTGACAGTTAATACGCACGTGCAACACTTCGACTCGAGAGCGGCGTACATTCGTTTGTTTACATTCGCTGCGGACGATTCGTGCCGCACCGGAGTGCCATTTTCGTAGTGAAAAGTACAATGTTCCGGACGATGGAAGTGATACGCATTTGCGCTAGAAGAAGCGGACCCTCGGTGCTACAATTTTACAGACGCTTCAGTGTGGTTCCATTTGCACAGCAAAAGTTATCACCGGAATTGCTAGCACCACGCGGAAGCCGTTCGCTCGAACAGCCGGCACCGGAGAAATTGGCCATCGGTCCGGCCGATGAGCTTGCGGCCGAAGACGAGCTGCTGGATAACCGTAAGAACGTACCGAATCTGAAATTAGCCGAGCTGTTGAAAGATGTACCGCGTACAAAGTTGGCGCGAAGGGCCGATGATGGGGGCGAACGTAAAAAGCAACCGCCCAAGCCGACCCATAAGAAGACCGCCATTGAGAAGGATACGCTACAGATATTGCAGCATCGCTACCAGGACCCGTGCGAGTCGGAGGAGCGGTACGACAAGGTGTTGAAATTACGCTACACCATTCTACAGTCGAACGATGACCGGTACCGTGATCTGATGGCGCTGATTGGCTCGCGGAAATATCGTGAGCGGGAGAAACGGTTGGTGCTGGAGGGAAGGCGATTGATAATGGATGGCTGTGCCGCCGGTTTGCACTTGGAAGCGGTCGTAACGAGCGATCTGAGGCTGCTCGCCGACTTGCGGATGAAACCGAAACCGAAAGATTGTCCGTATTTTCTTGTCACGCGCCAGACTATGATGGAATGGTCTTCGTTGACTACCAGCCCGGGGTTAATAGGTAACGTTGACCTGCTTCGTCCTATGACCAAGTACTTGAACTATCTGATAATTGATTTTCAACGTTTGTGTGTCACTTCTCCCCGTAGGTATCTTTGCCGAACCACCCAACCTGGCCGATGTGATCGCTCGGAATGCTGCCGGTAGCAAGCGACTTCCGCTCACGGTGGTTTGCGACAACATACGCGAGCCAAACAATCTGGGCAGTGTGATACGGAGCTGTGCGGCTGTGTCCGCCCAGGAGATTGTCCTGCTGAAGGGCTGCGCCCACCCGTGGGATCTTAAGTGCTTGCGTGGTGGGGCCGGGGCACACTTTCGCGTACCCATCTATGGGCCGAAGGAGTTGTACCAGTTGCCCGAGCACACTCGTACCAGCTCGATGTTTGTGATAGCTGACAACAAGAGGAAGAACGATGAGCGTGAAGGGTTCCTGTGGCGTCATTACGACCGCATCGATTACGGAAGTGCTGACCATGTGGTGCTGGTAATTGGCGGTGAGACGTACGGCGTCAGCGACGACATAAGAAAGTATGTGGCTTCGGGTTTGGGGGAGGGATGAGGGGGGTGAGCAAAAGCAGTACGCAGTGGATAATGATTCCTGTCTTTCTCTTTTATCTCCCCTAGACTGGTCCATCAGCTCACGCAGGCGACCGATGGGCAACTGCCCGATCGAAAGTTCTTGGCACACATTCCGTTGGCGAATGGAGTGGAAAGCCTTAATACGGCATCGGCATTGAGTATTATTCTCTACCAAATGAGGCGATCACTTTTGGCGATGGAGGAAACATAATGATGCTGTGAAATATGTTAGTTCATTAGAATAAAAAAGTGAAGCAAGTAACCATTACGTATGTCATTGGGTGGTTAGTGAACAAATCACAAATTTGAATTAAGGATTATTGTAATATTTTAGCTGTTAGGAAATATTCGTTTTGTTTTCCTTTTTCGATATTCATTAAAAAACTCTAAAACACAATTTCGGTAACTTGAATTATATGTTTATATTAATTCCAGTTAAATTTTTATCTAACTAGGGTCGTAAAACTTATTAGAGCTGTACATAATGGAACAGAAAACTATAAACAGTATTGATCCTGATGGGTGAGCAGTTGTTTCATTTAATTAAATTCCCCAGTCACAAATTCAATAGAAAAGCGATGAATTAACTTTTAATTAATTGAAAGTTAAGTTAATTGACATGAACCAATTTTTCATTCCATGATGTTTAGAATTTTTAATTTGTAAACAATGGAATATTTCAATCCGGTTTTTTTTCAATTTCTATAGCAGTTTTTTAAACGGTAAGATTCTGTTGTTTTCAATGAACGGTATTTTGATTCACTACAACAATGTTTCTGGATATAATCATTTAACATTGGAATGCTTTCCGTTGGATGTTATGATAAAAAGGAGAATGTTTTTGTTATCCTTCGCGCTGTCCATCGATGAAGAATTGGGGCGTTTCGATCGAGGCGCCCTTTATTAACTGTTTTATACGGGAATGGTGAACATCCTTGAGAAGACTGCCTAATCCAATTTTCGTTACTCCAACTAAACTCGGTTCCTTTTCGTCTACGAGTCCAGTGGTATGCAGCGCACAGAAAAGAAAGCGAATATAAATGCAAAGCATTAATCTATGGTTAAGGCCAACTTGGATGATTATTCTTTATTCCCGTAACTAATTTAGCAACGTACTACGGCGGCACCGTAGATCCATTAATGTTTGATTGGATAGACTTCGAACAACCCCCGCCGACTTGTTTTGGCGCAAATTTTGTACATCCAACTTAATTTCTGCTTATGATACCGTGCCCTTTTCGGGGCTCTGTTTTCACCGCGCTTTCCAGCGAACCCTTTTCGATACTACCCCGATAATGTTGATTTTTTAAAGCAGAAACGAAAACAAAGCCCACCTAGCGCACGCCATGTCTGCCGTGCGGCCATGTTTGCGGTCGTGTCGGAGGTAGCTCAAAAGGCAAGTAGGATGTTCAGTGTTTCCACCGGGGACGCACGGTGCGCCGACTGGAGAGCCTTTTCTGCGTATGACTCGCAGGCTACACCACCGACGACTAGGAAGTTGTTGGGGGAAGAACATTTTCCGCTAATTTGCTATTATCAAGACCCGGCGAGAGGCCGATGAGCCGAGCAGCTCCGTTGTTACTCTTCCCGAGAGGAGCTGCTCGTTGGAAGTAATTTAATACCGTCGATTACCTAGGATCGGTTCTAGCGCCCGGTGGAAATGGGGACCCGGTGCAATACGTAGCGGCGCGGTAGCGATGGAAGGAAATGAACGAGTTGCTAAGATGGTAAATATGATTAACAATTCAAATGATTCGCCCGCAGAGAGCCGCACGTCGACGGGAAAGACGCCAACTATATTATTCTTCGCGTATCTGCTTGCCTTGGCCTGTGGACGGATTGGCATTTTATTCGCGCATTGCGATAAAAACCGAAAGGTTACACGAAAACTGGGCTCGTTTCGTTCGTTTTGGGTTGTAAACCTTTTATTGATATGTTCATGGGTAACACCAAGCGTGGAGCATGTTAACAAATGGACAAAGGAACCGTTAAGTATTTGCTGCACGATTTAACTACCATGGAATGCTTCAAATTCCACACGCTATGTGATGAATCAATCAAACCGTGATGGTTTCATTAAACGAATTGTTGAACCATCGGTACAGAACAATGAAAATCAAACGTACTCTTAAAAAAGTAATAATACTGCCTACAATAAAATAATGCGGACAAACGCAGCAGAGCTGTTTGGTTGCGGCCTTATGTTAAAGACCCATCTACAAATGCAAACCATTTCGCCGGAAAGGGAATGTGTAGGGCCGTTTTTCAAATATCAGCACCGTATCAGACAGAAACGTAAATAGGCTTGGGGACTTTGGGATGATCTATGGTGGAGCAGTTCTTTGGCATTTTGCTGCAAGAATGAATTAACACGTGGCGACTACCGTTCGCTTGGATGGAAAAGATGGTAATTGCATAGGAAATGGTGCTTCAATTCCACATATCTAATTACTTCTGTTGATTTTTCACTCACGGGATTAAAACTGAGCTCTCGGCGGAATAGCATTGGAAGCACGCTTCGTGTGGATGTTTTGTTGGAATTCGCAAAAAAGCTGCATGCATTATGTTTTTACCTTCCACCTTTAAGCCAGGAGAGGTGGTTTCGAGTGATAAATTTATAACTCCTCATAATCTATGCTTCTTACCGGCGGCTCGTGCCCCCTCCGGTCGGTTTGCCTCGAGCTAACTTTCCATTGGTTTTTCCCCATTTTCCACCACAAAGAAGGTGTCTTTTGTGTTTCAGGGCTCGGAGCTAAAATTCATGTTTCCGCTCGTCGTTCTCCCAGGAGGCTACGGGAAAGTTTGGAGAGTGCTATTTTAGGCCACCCACAAGAACGTGCGTGATGGTTGGTGGCCCAAAAAAGGGGGCACATAATGTTTACAAAGGCAAGAAGCCGTGGCATGGAGTGGGGAACGGTGAAGAATACAATACTTTGGCGATGAAATTATCATCGACATAATTTCCTGCTGCCTTGTGCTGGGAAAGATTTTTAACATTCACGAAAATTAAACGAAGTTACGATACCATTGACTTTCCGATCAACGATATAATTATGTATGTTGTTAGGTTTCGCCGATTTTGAATGGATTCCAGCTAACGGCAATCATTCGCAATCGAAATGATTCACCCAGGCTGTGCACCGTCCGCTCGAATCGCCAATAAACACATTCGCTTCCTCTCAAACGGACGTGCGGTTGTGTTTTTAGCCAAACTGCCACGGCCACGTCCGGCAGGTCGTCGTCTCCTTCCTCCTCCTCTTCCTCCTCCCGCATCACATTGCCATCGATCTTTATGCAGCATTGTGTAAACAAATTCCGATGCCTTCCGACCGGAAAACACTTGAAATTGATTGCATCTGACGTCTCGGGCAACATCACACTTCGGGGCGCTAAACACAAACACTCAACGCGCGCCTGCAGCAGATACAACGGACAGCACTTTCCGATTACCGTGACGACCCCCGGCACTCGTCGTGGGAACACTAACAACACACACACACACACATGCATACAAACACGCCACCGCCGAACTTGCGCCATCGTGGCGGCACGCGAACCTGGACCGATCGAGGCGCGGTAAATCAACGATGGCTGCCAAACCATTTCCCCAATGCCACAGAACACTTCCGCCCCGCGCCAGAGACGGTGTCGGAGAGAGATCGTAAAATTATACTTTGATTTTGATTTATTGCCAGCCGGCCAGCCACCAAAGCATCTCATCGCCCGCGTGGCATCCATCTCCCGATTTTGGGATCGACACTAAGCGTCGATCTTCCAATTCGAAACGTTGATGTTCGGGTTCGAAGGTCCTTTTGCCAATGCGTTTGAATTCGCACATTTTTTTTCATGTTTGTTTTCCTTTCTTTATTTATGTTATGGTGCGTGAATCAAACATTCCTTTCGGGCAAGTCGCACGCGGGCAAATCTCTGTTTCACCGTTGGCATTTCCGTGGCTGATGGATGCAGGGGAAAGAACTAAAAAATGGCTAAAGAAATAAAAAATGGCCACATACGGTTGTTTATGGCATCCGGCGAGAATGACGAACGGCAACCGAAGCACCTGGCACGAGCCTGGCAGTGTCGGCACTGTCGTTCTCTTCCGCCAGCATCGCTGACCGGATGGAATGGAACGTGGAAAATGGCTCGGTACAACGGGCATGGTTTTTCCCCCCGCTCGCTGGCTCGGGGAAGAAAAAAGGATTAGGGTTCGGGAGTTTTAGTTGGTGTCCTTGACAGCGTAAAATTTTGTTGCAAAGGTTTACCAACGAATTCTAGTTGGTACTTCCATGCGAAGAACGGAGGTTGGTGATAAAACGGATGGTGACGGGAAGGGGAGAAGGCAACTAAAAAAGGGAAGTAATCGGAAATGTTCATTTCCCCAACGATCGTCATCACGTTTCTGCGACCTACGCTGCCCTGCCGGGTGTGTGCAGGAATGCAGCTCACAACGAAAAGTCGGGAGCATATTATTCCGAAAGCATCAGCAACGAGGTCCCTCCGTTCCCCCACAGTGCCCCCACCCCCCCACGTTCCCCGTGCCCAGCTGCCATCTCATCATCTAATTGCAGTGCGCTCGAAGATCAAAGTACGCTGGGGATGAAATATACCCGCCGGAACGGTGTGGCGTAATCTGGTTGCATTCCGGCTACGGTTACCAGGGCCGAGAAGGGGGTCGATGGATGAAGGTCACACTGTGTTTGGAGGTTTCTTTGCGGCGGAGAAACAGACTCCTCTCGATTTGGGATCCACAGTTAATTTGATTGTCAAAGGCCTGTCCAGGGATGAATCCGATGGTTGTGAGCTGACCGGTCGAATTTAGTATCCATAGTTTGCGCACTTCTCCCCATCCACGTAAGAAATCACGCCAAAAATGTATGAATAATGCCGGTGCTCGATCGATAAAGCTGTCGAATTTGCACGATTTCCAAACGTCACCCTCGACGTGACGCAATCTGTGAACACGAATTCACTGGACTGCATAAGCTCGTGCGTCTTTTATGATCGATCCGGAGTGCTGCCGGAAACATCAATGTGGGTTTTGAGGCCCACATCACATCTGGGTTGGAATTCCCTTTTCGGTTTACATCGTTTCCGGGCAGATCCGGGTTTGGCTGGAAATCGACACTGCGGGGAGGGTGTTTTGGGTTGGTCAGTTCGAAGCCTGTGACATTGCGAAGATTTCTATAGTTTAAAACTACTTGGACTAAAAGCAAAAACGGCCGCTGATTGGTGGAAATTCCAGCAACAGGGTTTACGAATTGGATCCTTGGAGCATTCATGGGCTCCTAAACGTGATACCATGCTGGTTATTGTATTGGAAGTTTTTTTTCCACGACCCAAAGGTAACGCGGTGGCTTAGGATGAGGGTTTCCATCCACCCGACACCACGTCACGGGCTTGAGGGTGCAGCTTTGGACATTTATAATATGCCAAGACGAGCAAATGGATCCATCTACCTTCTTACTTTTTTGTCATTCCATTTTGGTTTCCTTCTCCCTGCGTCACTCTTAGCTTTCCGAGACATCCCATTGTTGGATATGACCGATTAGGTTCAAATGAATGGAGTTAAATTCCGTCGGGAGTCGAACGGATGACTGACAGATGTGCTTACTGTACTGATCCGTGCTACATCATGGAATCACCTATGTTCATCTCTTGAATGAGGTACAGAGGTTTTCAATCCATGTTTTAAATATTGTTCATTTATAAGAAACAGACTAAACTTAGCGAAATGGCATTGAGAACTTTATACGATCTTATTCTCAGTTTTCAGTTTTGAAAAAACAAACCGAAGCAGAAATAAACCATGACAGTTGTAGATGAATTGCGAGATGTCGGTTTATCCTATGATACATTTCATATATTATTGAGTAAAATGAAACGCGAAGAATAGCAAAGATCAGAAGCAGCTCCAACTATACCACGTGCACAGGCGACTTGCAAAACAAGCAGACACCGCCGAACGGTGTAGAGATGCCAAAACTCCTTGGACTTGAGGACTTGAGCTGAACAGTAAATCTGTACATCTGTATTTTTTTTACTTATTATCCTACTGAGCGTCGGTGTGGGCGTCCTAGAGTCAATATTTTGTTTTTGCGCCAAAAGTCAATTCATAATGCTGACATAACCCTCGGCCCATGCAGCGAAACGAAGGATATTTTCGACTTATTTATTTTTCGCCACCGTTCTAGCATACATTTTGCGATGAAAAGTTTCCGATGGGATAATATTACAGCGTGATGGGTTGATGTGGTTCTTGACGTTGGTTGTTGTCGAATTTGTAGGAATAGGAACTTTTCCACATCATTTGCTTTCTCCCCACCGTGGGCTGGATGAATTAGTTAAAACGCACAAGTAATCGTTTAATCAAAGATATACATCTTCCAAACAACACAACGCTTCGTGTGTCTGTGTGCTTTGCGAAGCCCGTGTACTGAAGGGTGCGTGGTTCAGTCAATATTTTACATCACGAAAGCAAGCCCCTGTTTGGGCTGAAGATATTTCCTCGAAGAAAAGTAGATGGTAACGATGTTGATCTTCGATAAGAACAAAAAAAAAAACTTAGAGCAGAAGATGCAGGTCATCAAGATAACCTCATAGACCTCAGTGGTATTTAAAGGAGAACCGAAAAGAAGAGAAGATAAAAGAAACCTCCTCACACACACACCCACACTCACCCACACACACACATTTGTTGCTCTTTTCTCCATTTGAAGAAATCTTGTACTGCAAGATGTATCGCCCGCCCGTGTCGGTTTTGGGCAGAATTTCCCGATAAGCCACTGCCAACATTTTCCATCCGGCATGAAGCATCGTTTGCCATTTTCCACTGCCCGAAATATGGCCCAAAGCCGTCGGTTTTACGGCCTAAGAAAATACGGCGCTTGACAAAGGACGGTATAGAGGTGGTGCGACGGGGAAGAAGGGCAGCAGGGAACAACGGAGATGTCTCGCCGGTTCGTACATGTTTGTGCAGCTTCCGGAGGGTCCTGGTCTCAAAAGGTCGGATCGTGCCAGGAATACGCCTGAGCAGAGATTCTAAACGAGTTCTTCAACTCGGAAAAATCTCAGCTGTGCTACTCCCTTAATACAATGACATTTCAAATAATACGAGAGGATCTGATAAGGATAATACAGTTTTGAAGATATGCCTAAATACAGTTTAAAAGGTGTAAAGTATAATTTTAATATAATTTCAATATTTAAAATTTAGTTTGATGGACCTAGGATGTAAAACTTGGAGTGTGACAATCCACAAGAAAACACTTAAGGATCATAGGAATTTCATAGAATTTATATCATTCGACACGTTCAATGTTGATGTTTTCTCATGATTTTCTTATATGATGGTGGGCTTAGTTTTCTTTGCCCAAAGGCAAATAGTGAAAAATAAAAGAGTGCTTGAAGTACAACACGTGCTGATGTTTCTCCTATCAGAACATCAGCATTGGAGTAAACAGGTCGTGCCAACCCATTTAGATACGTTGTCAGTCTTTGTAAAGTTTAATTGAAATTGCACCATTTGTCCGATGCACTTGGTAGCTTCGGTCAATAAACGGTTAAATGGTTCGCTTGTGTCCGCTGACGTTCTGTTTGTGGTTTTTAGAAAACCCATGACTTACATGTCGCGGCCAGACGGTTGAGAATCACTGCTCACCAGCGACTCGTACAATCGCACGCCGTGGCCCAAACTTCTGAACCGATTAACCGGTGGATCATTGCACAAAGCTTAGCCGTGCTCTTCTTGTCTCTTGGCTTCAGCGTGGAAGACGCTCCTCCTGTCGGCACGTAGTGGGCGAAAGTGGAAAGATTCGATTGTTTAACGAGAGCAGCAGTTTGCGGGATGGGATGGGCTGTTTCGCCGAAATTCGACGTTAATGCTATTGCTACATTATGACTGGCAAGCCAACCAACGCCCGGGGAGGTAACGAACGCCGCGGTGAAAGTGCTCTCCGAAACACGGGTCCTCGATTGTGGGAACCGGTTCGGCTGTCCGGGGAGGACGGGACAAACCCCCTCGAGAATGATGGCGAATTGTCGATAACGCTGGAGTTGCCGGAGGAGTTCTTGAGCTTGAGCGGACTGGTTCGCCTGGGGAATATGTGTGTAACGCGTGCTACGGTGACGGATTTGCTGCCTCAGCATTCTGGCACGTTCCGGATCTCGGGCAAGTGCTTCAACGCAATCATCGCGCCATCAGACATCGGAGCAGGGGGCAGCAGGGCGTGAAGGACCTCGCCGGTATGTGGACGGTGGTGGTGCAGTTAGCAAAAGCCGGTGGCGGTGCGTCCAACTACCCGCACGCAAGCGAAACACCTCCCCTCCCCGGTGAATGTTATCACTCCACCGGTAATCCTAAACGGTTTCCGGCAAACCGGCACCCCGACACAACGGCAGAAGCGTGGCACAATAGGTAACCGGATCCGCTCGGTGGCGGTTTGATAATGGGAGCAGCCCGGCACGAGATCCGAACGCGTCGGGTAGAGTTTAGGAGGCTGACAATTACCGTCGACTGCACCGGTTAACCCGCTCGGTCGGGGCAAGCGTGTGCGTCTGTTTTTGTTCCCTTCTGATTTCAGTACCCCCACCCGCCCTTCCCATCCTTCCCTGTTCCACGCTGGCCGCACTGTGGAGGACAAATCAAAGCATACCCGGACCCGACTGTCGGTTAGGGCTCGCATCGGGGAAATGCACTCGCTGTGAGAGGCTGCGGCTTTCAGTGCATCTGACGGATGGCGGCGGGGACAACGCGTTGAGGGAAGAGGGTGTGCCCGGTGGTGTGGACTGAAATTGGATAAACCGAGAGAGGAGCCATGTGGTGGACGACCGGCGAATGCGACCAGCACTAACGCAAACTACGCCACTGCGACACCCTGTCGTTACCTTGGACTCGTGTGACTCTTGCCTTCCGTAACAGGTACGTTCCACCAGCTTGCACCTCTCGTAGCCGACGCTGGGGCAGCATCTTACGGTTCGGTGGAACGAATCTTACGGAAAACCGCAGGGTTTTAATTATACAATCACAACACAATCATGCCGCACACTCAATCCCTGCCGCATAGGAAAACCATCGACAAGCGGGGCTCGAGGGAAAAGGGAGGGAACTATAACTGTAGAGCATCTTGGACGTCGACAAAATTGTTGGATAAAACCAGCCTGGACGGGGTTGTAAAAGCCCAAGCCAAGCTCGGTGCACTGATCGGTATCACAAGTGTATGGTTTAGATGTGTTCCGGCAAGTAACAATTACAATTAGGGTAACATTCTATCAAAGCTTTCCCCTCAGCCGGTTGCCTTTCCATTTCCATGGGCTAGCGGAAAGGTTCGTTTTGGTCTTCCCGGAGGAGCTTTGCCAACCTCAAACAGGAGCCGCACTGTGGCGTGTACCAAGTGGAATTACCACGACCTTGATAGGTATCCAACGGAACAGAGCAATGAGTGCCGTCGTTTCTGATCCTCAACCAAAACTAGTTCCGCGAAAGTTGGACCAATTTACAGAAATTGGATGGACCACCTCGTACGGACGTTCCGTATCTCAATTAGCGACCGGTAATGAACAGTCGCTGTGGCTTCTTTCATTTTTCTCCATATTTGGTGGACTAACCTGCAGCGAGAGTCAGACTTCAGTCAATCGTACCCGTGACGCCGGGATATTGATGACTTTTTCCGCGCTTCGTCCTCGCAGTTTCGCAATCAAGAAGCGTCCACGTTCCCCTCGGCCGGACGGTTGTTGATGAGTTCATGGGCTCCCTCACTCGTCATAGGCACACTGCCACCATTCGCACACAGAGTCCGGACGATTCTGACACTCGATTGTTCGATGTTTCCTGTCGTTTTTCCTTCGGTTTCGTTTCAAATTTCCATTTTATTCCACCGGTTGCCTCAAACTTCCTGTGAACGGTGGTTGGTTTTTCTACGCGGTCCACCCGTTACGATCGTTTCATTTTGCGGTACAACCCGTGGCGCAACCGTTTGGCGTTCGCTACACTTGACCGTTTCCGGGTTGTGCCCTTAACCACTCGGACTTTAACTTTGTTTCGCGCACTTTGCGGTACCGTTTTCGGTTTTCGCCTTTTCTCCCTACGTTCTTTTTTCCTTATTTATTTTTTGTTTCGATTTCGATGATTTGTTTCACTTCACTGTCCGGCACTTGAGAATGTAATGAACATTTCCATCAGCAACGCTCCAGGTCGCGCTGCGTCAAGGATCAACAGGAGGTTCTCGTTGCGAAGGGACCGTTAAGCGTGGGAAATACAAACACCGCAAAACGCAGCACACTGCGATCGGGAAGAACTTTAACCGTACTACCCCTGGGAAAGTGTTTAAATAATGCACCTTCTTCGTTGGTTTTTCCTTTTGAAGTTGCGGTGGCTCAAACAATATCCGATAGAGATCACTACAAACTTGCGGTTAAACTATTTCCGAGTTGTCTATTTCGAAACCCATCGTCCCTGCTGGGCCTTTTGTGCGTGTTTAAGAGTGTAGGAATGCACTAAAGATTGCTACCCTTTCTCTCTCTCTCTCTGCACCGCCCACCACTGGAGGGGAGACACTTCTCGAAAGGCGGTTCCGATTCCGGGCGGTTTCCGGTTGTGCACGCACCGACGGCCGGCAGCTGACTGACTGGCGTCAGCAGCGTTCGCGGCGGGATATAGAAATATGGAAGCGCGCACGCCGCGCGATACTGATCGTAACACGAGCCGCCACGAGACCGAACCAGCTGGGCAGCGTCGGGTTTTCACGCGGAAAATCTTTTCCACCCGACGGTGAGCCGAACCCACTGCAATTTCCCGCCTGCTGCCGGGCCTTTCGTGGCTTCGTGCGTGATCGGATTCGATGCTTTTCCGAATTGGCAATTTCCACGCCGAAGGACTCCTGTGCTGGTCACATTCATGCGTTTTCGTCTGACCAGCGTGCGGGGCGGGTGGTCCGGACGTGGGGTTTGTTGTTATTTGAGTTTTGTGTTTTTTTCTTCTTTGCATACCTCCACCCATCTTCATATTCCTGTGAAACTCCTTTCATTCCTTCGGGGATCTTCGGCTCGGTACATGCTACAGGTGGATGGCAGGATTTCCGGTCACGGGGTGGGTGCAGGTGTGCAGGGAAAGTTGGGTTTCCTGTTAGAGCTGCCTCTGGTCGTACAATTTCCTTCACTGGGTGATAAAATGTTCACCGGCGTGAAATAAAACCGAATGGAAAGAATTCTTCTCCGTGTGTCTTTCGTGGTTCTGTGCTAGCAGAACTCTCCGTTAGCCAACAGTTTATTTGGAAAACACGACACTAGAACTGTTGTTGAAGTTCTTTCAATTATATAGAACTATCTGTGGAACAGTTTCATCATGTTGTTGAAAAGTCATAAGAAACATTCTTCTTTTCTATCTCTCTTTAATAACATATTTTTCCCCGGAGTATCATAAATTTTGATCGGGCAACTTTGATCTATTTTAGTAACAGACTTAAGGGTGGTCATGGCATTCAGTTTCGCCTTCTCTCCGCAAACATGAAACTCAACTTTTTGCTTGAAGTTATTCGCCCAACGCTAAACTGAACTTAATGTGCCCGATAATGAGTCGAACGAAATGTTGGCCAACAATGTTTGGCATTTGTGACACTTAATTACGAGAAAAAGTGCTTTGGTGGTACACCTCAAACGTGCGAGAATCTATCTAATGGTTGTCAGTAGCAGCCTTGTGGGAACGTTACTTTTATTTGTTCAGCTTCATGCAATGTCCAAATGTTGTCTGCATTTTGCATTTTCAACGTCTTTTTAATTCAAGTGTCCAAACGCTTCAACTTATTTGAAGGCTGTCTGTGAAGATGTTTCCGTTCAGCTCGACAATGAACTTTTAAACCGTTTGATCAACTGGTGTTGACGCTTTTAGTAAACAACCTTATTTTCAATCCTCTGACACTGACGAATTTCCCCATTTTTCTTGCGGTTTGGTCTTGGGAGCTCGCGGCGGCCGGACGGATTGGGAAAACAAACAGATCATTTTCGGTGTGGGCAAACTTTCTAGACAACGCGTCGGCCGTACAGCGAGAGGTGCCAAGTACGACCGCGCATACTTGCTGTAAAGTTTGCCTCGCACCTAGAACTCCGTCGGAAGTGTGAAGTCGTTCTGTTGAAGTTCACTACTTTGTGCTGCTAGTGAAAGATGAAACTGTGTTCAAATGCGCTGCCGGGAGAAGATTGAATTTCTTTTTCCTCTGGCTACATCTGACTCCATTACAATTAGAATTAATTGAAGGATAGTTTTATTTTTATAATTTCACCTATTATTTTACTAATTTTATGTTCATGTAGTTGGGTATAGTGGAAAGTAGAAAGAACCAAAAGAAGTTTAAATAAACTTTAAAATCATTTGTTTACATCCCAATTTTGTTTTTTGCTTAAGCAAATCAAATGTAGTGCATGTCGTTGTGCTTCATTTTTTATTTCCGAAGAAATTTTGTGCATTTGTCAAATGTGATGGATGCACTAGAAATATTGATCATTTTTTTATTGCCAACATCATCAATAAAAAGTATATAATTTTGAGTTTTCAATTAGCTTGGGTAGATTTAAAGGCACGTCCAGCACAGTTTTGTAGATTTGCAGAAAACATTGTTACCAAAGAAAAAATAATAAAGCTTCAGGGAAAGCACGTGGTGCAAGATGGTTGTTATCGATTTGATCGCTTTTACTCGTTGTTTTTTGCGATCATCGATCAATCTATATGCTGATACTATTGAGGTCCAACAAGAAGGGATAAAATACCTCGTTTAAAGGAGTTTACTAAATTTTCCCCGTCGACGAAACCCCTTCGGTAATGCAATCTAATCGAGCGAATTTGGTTAAATTCGATATGCAGCTCAACCGCGCCCGGTAGGCGCTGCAGGGAAGGGCCTTATTCGGTTTGCTCTCCTTTATTTCCTTCTGACCTTTTTCGCGTTACCGTGAAAGGAAAACCCACCCACGAAAGGTTGGAAATAAATCGCGAGCTCGCCAAAAGCGGATAACAATTCATGGGAACGGAATATCGGGGCTTTCCAGCACCAGGATCTCATCTTAGCTTTAACATCGCGGTTTCATGTGTGTGTACATATGTGTGTGAATGTGTGTGAGAGTGTGTTAGTGTGTTTGTGTTATACCGGCGTATCCATGCTTCGTTTGGCAGAGTAATCAGAATGGATAGTGATTGATGAGAGCAGTCGGGGTCGCCGTTAAACAGGAGTGTACGAGCTTCTAAAATACTGTAATACATACGACATGTTTGCCGAAGCCTTATTATATCAAGGATCGTGCATTATAAAATTCGCTAAGCGTAACTTTAATTTTCAATACAGTAGCACGACCTTTAACGTAACCTATTTTGCTACGTTGTGTAGCCAACAAATATTATCTGACTGTTTTTATTTAAGATTGTATTTTCCCGCTCCAAATGTTGAAAAGCGCATGAAGTTGTCTAATTTAATGCATAGAAAATCGTTCATGTTCAAAAAACCTTTGCATTTATCTTGATGAGAGCAAAAAAATTAACAAAATTAACTGGTTCCAAGAAGTCGCTGCACATGTTTTCGCCCATTTGGGTGCACGGGCAGACTTACCCTTCTAATTGGCTACACTTTCGCGAAACGAGATTGCAAAAGGCTGCCTGTGGGGAGTTCGCCTCCCCCCGTCACCCACCATTCGCCAACCCGTCCAGCGGTGGCCGGAGGCAGTAATGAACCGAAGGTCTGCAGCTCATCGTGCACGGTTAGCAATTAAAGATTAATGAGGGTTTTAAAAAGCGTGGCAAAAGAAATTCGCCACCTTTGTTGACCGAGAATGGAGGCGCCCAGTCCCGCACTATTTTGGGGGCCACTGGTGTTTGTGTGTTGTGTGTGTTCGGCAAAAAACCGGTGCGCCGTAGACCGAATAAGGGTCGCCTGGTTCCGCGGTGGCTGGGAAGAAGAATCGGCGGATTATATAACAAGCGCGCACCGAGGCTTCACGCCCTTGACCGTGTCCACTCTTCAATTTGGTGCGTCTCGAAACATTTCCGCTCGAACGTCGCCGCTGCCGTACCGCACAAAAAACCACGGGAAGCGTCTCTTCCTTTTTTTCCCGTACCGATTCTCGTTTGCTCGGTGTCCATTCATCTTTCGAGTTGTTTTTTTTCACATCCCTCTCGCGCGCTATCGTTCTCTCGTAACAACAACGCTTCCGATTACAGTTCGAGCACGTCGGCGGAAGGGGGAAGGAAGGCGGCACTATCGGTGCTTAGATTTCGGTCCAGCGAAGATCACCAAATCATCATTATAAGGTGGTGTCCGCAGGATGGCCACCATGATGTCGGGCTGCTGTGTAATTTTCCGAAGCTCGTCCCATTGTGGTACAAAAGCTCGGAAAAAGGAGACGCACACAGCGACAACGTGAACACAAATGTCCATTTAGTTTCATAACAATTGTTTGACATTTTTAACAACTGATCTTTTTTCCAGTTGTTGGTTAAAATAAGCTTGATTTAACATGAACGTGTTATTAAAAACAAGATGGTTTTGGTTGTAATAAATTTTTCTTAAATTCCACTATAATTTTTCAGTTAGTATAGAATGTTATCTCTTTGGGCTTTCTGTTTAAACGAATATATTTTTTCCAAATGAAAAAAAAGTTCTTTAAATAAATATATTATTCCACCCAGTTAAGTTCGCCCAGTGTTCGCCCCATCGGAACTTCCCACAATTTGCTTGATTATGACATATATACTTGAACAGTTGTGTCATTTGCATTCATTCACCGACTACAATGGTGCTCGAAAGATGGATCCTTTTCTTCGAGCATGTTTTTCACTTAATAATCTCCTTTTTATATTTACCGTCCTGCTGCTCTACGCACCCGATCCGCTTCTCTCCACTGCCCTCCATTCTTTCCACCCGGTCCGAAGATTGCGTTCGCAAATCACTTACTGGCCATTCCGTTTTCCCGGGATTCTCCTGTGTTTTTTTTTCTCGTTATTGTTGTTGCCGTCGGCGCTCGTCTCTTCGCTCCGCCTTTTTCCGCAAGTACCGGGGACGGACGAGCCCATTTGCTCGTCGCAACGAGTTGTAACAGTATAATGTGAAGCGCTGTCGTGTGCCCCGATGAATTCACCATTCCTCCGGGCAGCTGCTTTCATGGGGGAGTGGGGAAAAGAAAAGAAAGCTGGACAGACGCTCGCAGCTTGGAAACTGCTTGGCCAGCGGAAACCGGCACCCACTTTCCCACACTTGTGCTCTGCGTGCTGGAAGTGTTTCTTGAACTGACCTTTCTTTCAAGAAGGTTTGCGTGTCCGAAGTTGGCGCAGGGCGTGTGGGAGTACTGGGGTGCTGGAAATCTGTACGCTTTTAACAATGGTCATGGACTGAGGGGGGCCTGGTAAGCAGAAGAACTAAAGCCGAGCAAGCACGTGGCTGGGAGGGTGGGAGTGGTGGGTGGGTGCGCGTTATATTGAAAAAGTTTCGCCCGTGTCAATAGAGAAATGCCGCAGAAGTACGGATGTAGTATGGTTTCGCTCGCCCGGACTCGTGTGGTGATTGCAGGCTGTTCGTGGCAGTTCAACCGGGTCGGTCAGGGTTTGCTAGGAAGCGCGGAATCTTCAGCCATCACGTGATCCGCGCGCGCCCGGCATCGGCGAGAACAGGTTTCGGGTCGTCCTCCAGACTTCTGAAGGGGTTCTTTATTACCTTTACAACGCTCGAGAGGGTTGCGTTTGATCCAGCGATCAACGAGCATCTCTGTGGACATTAGAGTCATTGGCTTTGTTTGACAGCCGGTACAACACCGATCTACGATTACACTGAAACCGAAATGTATGACAAATGAAAGTGAAGCACGGTTTGTTGCAATGGAATATTTGTAGGGATTTTCTCGGTAGAACTCGCCTGGGCGGCATGTGACAATGATTGCGATATGCAGAAAAATGGAAAGTCTAGAATCCCCCGAGATGCTGAATAGATTCACCACCGGGGAGAAATAGGCTGCGAATCAGATTCGGCTACAAAAGCCCAGGAGAGGAAATGTTTAAAAATAAATTAACCTTCTGGAATCATCAACCACACCGAACCTTTGTCCGTTGGCCCCGAACCAAAGGACATTCGGGGTGTCGCAGGTGCACCGCTTTTTTGCCCTTCCCCACCGTTCCCGTTTCATCGTAGCGCAGAAAAACCGGCCGGAAGTGTGCCCTGCGAAAGTCAACCGTTAAAGCGACGCTGCGACCTAACCAGGGACCGTGCATCAATTATTAAAATCAATTTGATGTAAGGCACATAATGACAGCTTTTACTACAATTCGCTTTTATAGGCACCAGACCGGGGCCATTCTTGTGACCCACCGAACCGTACATCATCGTCCGCTTTGCCGCAGTCATCTCCCGCCGGGCATTTCTCCCGACACACACACACACACACGAACACTTTGCGGGCGGAACAATAAGATTTTCCTGGCGCAGAAGTTCGAATGACGAAAACTTATGGGACCGGCGGTGTTTGAACGAAAGCGAGCGGTTGCAAGAACTATCAACATTCCCGAACGACTGGCAACGTTTAGTACCCGTCGGAAGCAGTGTGGGTGAATACACCTGCAGGTAATTGGGCACGAGTAGGAATAAAAGTAAAGATATTGCAAGGACATTAGAGGGAACAATCAATGAAACTTTTTATGGCATTTCTGATCACTTCTGAGGTACGTTCTACAGTTTAGTTCTTTAGGCAGAAAGAACTGTCAATTTCGCAAAATGAACAAACAATAATTGCATTAGATCAGATAGAAACTTTCAGGCAAAAGATGCTATGAGCGATCGTACGAGTTTTATACAATTATTATCATACAAGTAAAAGTTTTTTTGTAGTTATGTTCTAATTGAATTATAAGTAAGGAATAATGGTAAGATAAAAATGATGGCGAATGTAATATTAAACTGAAATTATTAAGGGTTTATGAGAGTGATGCAAAAATTGTAGTGTTGTGCTTAATGAATCTTTTGGCGAGATTGATTTATTTGATCTTTCACCTAAGATTCATTCAGATGGATTCATGAATCTGAAATCTGCGAATTCGAATCTTCAAAGCTTAATGAATCTTTCGAAACCTTAATGAATCTTCATGAATCTTTGATGGATCTGTCATGAATCTCCCCGATTCTTTCATAGGCGTGGACAACGCGACCAAACAAAAAAGGGGTCCATCAACCCATTTTTGGCCGGTGACTTATTATAATTTGGTGTGTTTTTGGGATTCATGAATCTCTCGACGAAAGATTCATGAATCTCTTATAAACCAGAGATTTTTTCAGATTTATGAATCCGAATCAGATTTACACAATTCTAAAAAATTGAGCAATATTTATCGATATTCGTTGCGTAAAGTAAGATGTGATGAGTAGGTATAAGTAGAATGATACGGTAACCTTAACAAATCGTCTTTGATGAAGCATTTGGCATGGAACCATTGAGTGGAGATTATACTCAAAATATCCTTCGAACAGCTCGCCTTATCCACGTCAAATTTGATTCGTCAAACCGAAGCGAGAAAGTTACCCTTTTCGTCTCTTGCGTCGTTGCGACGATCATTTTGTTTAGCGATATAATTAGTGCTGTTTATCAAAACTTTCGACACTTTCCGCTGTAATTTGACGCCGGTTTAATTAAGCGGCTTTCCCCAGTGGTGATGGTTTTGCACGCAAAACTACATGCTGTGCCTTAGTGACTACCAGGATCAAACAGATAGTTTGTCAAGTGAGAGGGAAGACAGAAAGCGGAGATGGATACGATAGAATGAAGCCTGGATAGCAACTCCCCGAGATTGATTGAGCCAACATTTGTAGTTTCGGTTTGCATGTTCTTGGTAGTTGAAAATAAACGGCAAAGAAAATGCGGTTGGCAGGGAACAAACCAATCCGCCATGGTGTAGCCCGGGCCAGCACGTGAACGAAAGACGTGTGTTCGTTGGAAATCCGCCGAAAGATAATATTATTCCCCTGCTTCACCGCCCCCGCCCCGCCGGTTTTCGTAATTCACAGCCATTTTAATTGGAATGCGCTACGGAGCGTGTCCGGCGCTATAATTACCATTTTTTGCACATGATTGATCAGTACGACCTGTGGCTAATCGCCATCTGCAGTGATGTAAACGCCGGTAGGGTCCCGAGATGGCCCGAGAGACGAGTGACCTTTCGAACGAACCGTCGCAATGGCCAGTGCAAAAGATGGATGGCTTCTGTATGGCCGCCGGATGCAGTTTTCCACTTCAGTTGTCTGTCATATTTCCGTTCCGTGAGCTCACAGCACGTCACCGAGCAGACTGACCGAGAACCTGCGTTGGAAGCGAAAAGAAAGCAACGGGACGACGCGGGGGCTTTTCGTTTCGGTCCAGTATGTGTAGAGTATGTGTTGTTTGTTGGAAAAATATACAAAACAAAACAAAACATGATATGCTTCCTACCTACTCGTCTGTGTGACATTACTTTCTCCACCTTTCTCCGCCCAATACACTCCCAAACTACCCCCCGTTCACCACCAAACACGCGGGACGTGCAGACGCACAGTTATTGGCCGCGCGGGGCGCCAAGTTTGGGAGGAAATCGACCGAGACTAGCGGACTCATAAACTGCACGAGCCCGCTACCGGAATGCGTTGGCGTGCTCGGCGCAGCCTGTTGCTGACAAGCTTCGAATTGTTTTACGGTCATCTAATTTGCCATTACGGCTGGCGATGGGAAGAAGGCAAACGAGAAAGGAAACCAAAACCAGAGTCTCCCGAAGGCAACGTACCGTAGCGAAGTACTTTGGCTCCCGGAGATGGGCCGTCAAAAACGCGTTAGGTAGCGGTCGGAGCTGTTGCATAAAAAATAAGCAACAAGCATCCGAGAACGAGGCGGGATACTAAATGTGGTGCCGGCTCGAAATTGGGCAGCACAACCAGCATGAAAAAAAGGGACACCCAGGCTCTGATACCACAGAAAGTGATTCCGGTTGGGACGCCGATTGACAACACGATGAACGTTGAGGTTAGCGCCATTTCCAAGAAGCGATTAATTGCCAAAAACAGCATTTAGCAAGCTGTTTAGACATGGGGTTAACTGCGTTTCTAAAACGATGCTTTATTATTCAGGTTAATTTGCCTCTCTCACTTTATCACATCTTACAATTGCATAAGTTTTAAGCCCCATATTCTTAGCGTTGAATAACTTTTAGTTCGAAATAGACAAAATATGATACAACAAAATATGTGAGACAAAAAGTAATTTTTCAACTAAGTGAATGAAAACAACAAAAAAGGTAATGTAGGTAAAGTTGATAAAACGAACTTGATGTTTAAAATACTTTTCACCGCATCCATAAACTCGCATGATGGAACTAATCAAAAACAAACTCTTACCAAACTGCAACCTTATAGTAAGGCGAAAAGCGATCTATTGAGTAAACCGTACCCTTTTGTCGTGCTCGTATGCGTAATGATGTTTGCAGTTGTATGTCTTCAATAAGCTTTCGAAGAAATTATGTAAGTATCCTGCTGTATTAATGCGTGCAATAGATGAATGCTAAATAGCACAGTGAGTTAAATTTCAACGTAATTCAACCATAAAACAGATTAAAACAAGTTCTATTTTTCACTTAGCTCCATTGTTTGTCTATGCAAGTCTTACCATATTTTGTTTCAAAGCTAAATACTTTATATGTTTTTACGCGAAAGAACGAACCGTCATAAAACATTCGTTTCGATTGATTACTGCCGTTGTCATCTGGCTGAAAACAATCGTCCGAAGCTAATATCAAACTCTGGTCAAGCATTCAACCGACCAACTCCCAGCGTTCGGTCGTGCCTCTGGTCGAAATGTGTCTTCGACAGGCGTAAGGTTCTGAGCGTTTCTACCAGCTTCTTCGGCTTCCTTGTTCCAACCACCTGGCATACGGGACAAAGTTTCAATCGTCGCCGGTTTGCCCCTCACATTCGTCAAGGAGTCACGTGTTGATGGTTGAAACAAGTGAGCCAACCAATCGGGGCGGGATACAACGCGTCGGAACACTCCATTTTCCTTCTAGCTAGCTTCTGTGCCACGTGCCTTTAGAGTGTGTTGGGAACTTACTTTCCGGTTTCCCAAACACGGTTGCCACCTTCCGGTACAAACAAAAAAACACATTCGAACCGAACGGAGCTGCTCGGCTCGCTCGGAAGGGAAAGGCGGCAGAACTCCCAACGGCAAGGTGACCAACGATTCACGCGAGCCACGGGCCAAATGTTCCATCGCAAATGTATGTCGTTCTGGCAGCAATTTGTGCCCATGTTTTTGTTTTTTTTTTGCAAACATTTGGCAGGGTTTCCACCCACCCCGTCCGTTCGTCCGTTTAGGGAAGTTGTGCGACCCGTTGCTTGCAGCATCTGCGTCACCAAGCGCCGGGCAAGTCGGTAAAAAGTTTTCCTCGCACCTCGCTGCGGAGTGAAAATGCCGCCAGGAAGGGCGCGAGAGGGAGGAAGGGAGGGATAAAAGAGAAAAAGGAAACGGAAACCACCACCGTCATTGAAGGAAAAGAACAAACGCCATTGAGCAGGAAAACTCACGGACACACACCGTGGAGGAAAAGAACAAAGGAGGCCTCGGAAAGTTTGGGGCAGTTTTAAACAAATTGGATGTGAATGCTGCGGCAGAATTATTGGATGCGTGTGGGTGTGTGAGTGGCTTATAAACAGTATATATTTGCATTTTCTTACATTCGTTACTTGGTGAATCATTTACTGGACGAAACTAAGCATATTTTCTTAACGCGATACGGTGTAAAAATGTGGCTCATTTGCATAAACAAATCTTGCCTAATTGTTGTTACCCCAGATGTGACTTGCCACTTCTTAGAGATAAGAAGATTTGTGAAAGAAAGACAGATTGTTTAGAAGTTTACTGAAGTAAGGTGCTCCAAGGTGGCTACTTCACAGTATAAACCAATAAAATTAAGTAACAAAATTATGTCGATTGGGCGAAAATGAACAAAGTCACCAAAATACATGAAAACGAGAAGGACAACATAATTTTAGGAATATTCTATCGATTAGTTGACTCCATCAGTAACTGTAAATGTATTCTATTTTTTCGAAGCAACCAAACAAACAAAAGAAACAACCGTTCACACAACATGTTCACAACCGCCCTCTGGGGGTAAACAAAACGGTAAGAAAAGCTCCAAGACAGTGGAGCTTGCTTTCATGCAAGTTGGTTAGAAAGTTGTAGCGCAGGTTCTCCCCACTGTTGTTTACACACAAAACAATATTTTTTCCCCATTTTCCTAACAATTTGACATGTTATGGAAAATTATCAACATTTTATATGGATTTATAAACTATATTTCAGATTTTTTTTAATATCGTCATTATATGAGGAAAATTAACTATTTCGTTTACATAAAAGAAAACTTGAGTTATGTTGTTTTATAAATTAAAAAATTATGCCAACAATTTTTAACACCGCTGTTTATTGGTAAAGACTCATACCCTTTAGATCTCCTGTTTGTTGTTAAATATTGCCTCAAAAAATTCCTCAGATGAACGCGATAGGAGAAATGGCAAACCACGTGGCGGGCTTCTTAAAGCGCAAGTCAGCGCATTAGGCGCCGGGGAAGTGATAAGCATCGGTTATCGTTCGTATTATCCCGTTCGGGTGTTTCTCCTTGCGTGGCTCCTTGGCCAATTCGCCATAGTCGTGCGAACTCCACCTTCTAGCCGCCCGGGCGGGAGGCTGGACACGTGCGCTTGTCGGACCAATCGGTGCATCGCATCTCGGTCGACGAACACGCACGAGCTGGCTTGGATGCACTCGGGAGTTAAGATCAATTTTGGGATACCAACATACCGTGCATGCTGCCACAGCATCCGCACATGCTATGGGACAGTGGAGAGCGGCACAGTCGAACACGTGCTTGGACCGGCGGGAGTCGTTCTCTCTGGCGAGCCGTTCGAGAGAAAAACGCGATACTGTGGTGACGCGAGCTTAGCCTTTCCCCGCGGGGGGTTCATTTCAAGTCTTGAGACGATCCGGCCTCGAACGGTTCGCGCACCGGCCCATGCGTTCTGGCGGCTCAGTTCGTGGCCGCCGCTCAGCCAGTGAGGTTCGACAATTTTGTGGCACCAACTGTGGTGTTCCCCTTTTGCGTTCCCGGTGTGCTCCTGTTTGGGGTTAGTTGTACCATCCGCTCCCCGTTTTTCCGTCGCCATCTCCCCTTTGCAAGAGGTGTCCGCGTGTATCTATATCAGTGTCTGTATATGTGTGTGTGTACATGCGTTCGTGCGTGCGTGAGGTGTACCTGCGTGAGCCGCGTGTATTTTCGGCTTGATGGGGACAGATGATGCGCCCGAGGAGAATATATATCTAGCACGCGGACCCGGTGTGCGCGGGTGTTACGCGGTGGCTTTTATTTTTTTCTTACGGTTCCTCTTCTTGGCGTCGGTCCGCCCTTTTATCGCTTGCTCCGGTTCCCGCGCGACCGTCGGTGTCAGCGTGCGCCCGCACGCATGTGTGTGTGTGTGTATTTATTAGTTGTTTTTTTTGCTTTCTTTTTACTCCTCCGAGCCGCCAGACTTATGCTCCTATTTCCCGGGCGCGAGGCCCGTCAGCAGAAAAGCCGCCGGTCCGCGTTGACAATGTCTCACGTCATGAAACCGATCATGTTCGCACGAGGCGCTGACTCGTCATGGAGTGGCGCGAAGCGCTCGGTTCGTTTTGGGGAAGATCGGTTGGGGATGTCACGCCACCTCGCCATCAGACACCGAACCGTCAGGAAGTTGCTTGACGGAAGGCACTTCCACCGGTCTAGACATTAACGTCACTATTTCCCCCGTGGGCGGAAAACCGGCCCGTGCAAGTGGAAAAGACAACGAGGGGGGTGGACAACGAATCTGAAACTGTTCCGTTCCGTGCGCGGGAATCGAAGGTGATGGCCAAAATTAGATGCACACAACAGATGCGCACAACCGGTCTCTTGAAGCCCAGCCTTGACCGAACGATCGGATGCCGTTTTACCGAAACGGGAAGGGCTTTCGAGGGCACGTCGCCGAACGGCCGAAAAATTTCGACTCCCTTTGGACTCAACCACCCAGCGACCACCTTGGCAACGTCTTGATGCGCATCGAACTCTTCCTATCCTCGGCACTCACGTTATCGTAACCGCGCGCGCTCCATCCTACAACAAACCGGACCTCGGAAAGGTGGTGGCATTTTTTCGGCAAAGGGCGTCCGGGATACCAGGGCAGGAAGGACGGAAGGAAGTTGGCCCGGTGTAGGTGCGCACGCCACCGCGCCATCGCTATCTTCGTCTAGTTTGTGTTGCATTGTTGGCGAGCGTTCGCTAATATTTATCTTGAGGTTGCCGGCCTCCTTTCTACCCTGTGCGCGTGTGTGTGTGTGTGTTTTTTTTCTAGGTTTCATGCTTTCGTGAACACCCGAAACTTTTCGTGATCTCGTGACGTAAGCTAGCAATAGTTAGTTTCCCCCGTTGGAGAAGTTATTTTCACGAGGTTGACAATGTACTCTTCGGGAGAATTGTAAGGTGTTTTTCAACCCCTACCCAAAAAGATTAATACAAACATCAAAGGAAACTATGCCCATTGGCAGATCAACTACTCCAGAAACCAACCTTACTGATGTAACCGACAGTAGGACACACTTGTTGGGAAATTTCGTGATCGTAGTTGCCTGTGGCGTTTGATCGGTAGAAATAACAATAAGTTTTGAACAAGTTAACTTAGGATCTAAACGGATATCCTAAAATCGTGAAAGTAACTGCGAAGTTCAACTAGAGAAATAGTATTAAAACACTGAAAACGACGAAAATAAGAACATAAATAGTCAATTTTGGAAGTGTATTTGAACGAAAGTCCAGGATCCCTCAAAATAAGCGCTTTGAGCTATCGCACAACACTATCAAGTTCAAATATATTTTATTCTATTCATCGTCACATTTTATCGAATCTAGTTTTGAGTCAGAATTGAAAATTAAACTTTTCCCCAAAATTTGCTCACTAGGTAGGAACAATTTTTCAATTTACATAGTTGAATTGCTGATAAATAACTGATTTTTAAGGACTTTCAGGGAATATTCAGTTCTCAGATTGTTCCTTTCGAGTACTTCGAGGATTAATTTCTGGCTCACACTACATAGTATTTCTTTCTTAATCTACTACAGCTTAGAGGGCATCTTTGGTTTGGTTTGGTGTGAATTATTTTCCTTAGATAAAGTGTTTGTTTGAGTGTGTAAGAGTGTGTAGTGTTAGTGTCGGAACAAACCTAGTGCAGTTTTAAGTATTGGCAGCCAACGAGAGCCCTCCGGAGTTCCAACCGGAACTGCGAGACACTCGTACGTCGGCGGGTCGGTTGTAGAGACCCCGGAAGGTTCCTACCATCCCAGGGTTCCCATCCACCCCGAAGGAGCCACGGTTTGGCCGTCCCGGCAATGGCGGCCGTACGGAGCGCGGTGGCGGCGGGTCTGCTGCTGCTGCTCCTAGCCACCATCGGCGATGCAACATCACCGGCCCTCGTCGAGGCAGAGGTAAGTGCGTGCCGTACACGCGGGCCCTGAGCACACCCTCTAGGAAGGTGCCGAGGGTACGCACCTCACAGTCGCCACACTTTTGGAGTGTAAACAGTTGGGATGTTGATTTATCGGGCCGAACACTTGCACGACTCGGTGCTCGAGTGGCCCCAGGGTGGATTGCATCCGGCGGCCCTGAGTGCAGCTCCCGCACGAAGGAACTCCGGGGTATCGTTCCCTTGAGGGTAGCGTAAGGTGGAACGCGTGGTAAGGGATCGTTATGAAATTAGAAAAAAAGGTTATCAGTATCTCAACAGCTCTTCACCAGGTGCAGCCTATCCGCTGTATGCGGATGTGTGTGTGTGTGTGCACCCAAATTGCCTAAACGCTAAGCCCGTCTGAACTACTTCAGTTGAGTTCTCCTCGGGACATTGGATTCTTCACCTTCGACTCAGTGGCGCGACAGGCTCGTAGCTACAATGTACGCCCGTGGAGTGCGCTCCACTACTCGCGATCGCTTTCCACTAGGGTGATCCAATTCGCTGACCCTCCGCCATCAGCGCCATCTATCCCCCTCTCCACGCGGTCGCTTCCGATCTTGATTACCCACAAATCAAATACCTTAGATTGCTCGCGAGCGCTGTGCGCTAGAGCCGATGTTCTCGATAAGATTGGGAGCTGGGAGAAGAAATTGGTTTGGGGAAAGAAAACCAAATAGAAAAACGCCGACCCCGGGGGCATGCAGACGGCGTTCCTTCCCGGCCGATTCGTGGAAGGCATTCGTCCACAGCTGCTCCACAGAGGTGCATATTTTGGGGCTGCATGATGTAAGCGGGCGCGGACGCGCATTCCCGTATCGGGGCGCGATAAGAACGTGTGTTGCTGTTGCCGTAGATAAAGCGTGTCGAAGACAAACCGCCATCATCAGTACCACCACCAACACCACCATCATCGGCATCGGCAGCTCGCGGGTGGGGTTAGGACTTGAACGTTTTTTAGTCTCAGGGATTTACTGATGGGATTTGGGTGGAGCTTTGCCGGTACGTTGTAGACAAAATCCTCCCTTCAAGCCGCCTAAGCGACCTCCTGATCTTGGCAGAGATGCTAATGCTGATGCCCTTTACCCCTTTCGGGTTTGTCGGTTTCAGTTGATGCTCGGGGGCTTAAGCGTAGAAAATTCCATCCCCCGACGAAGTTACATCTTACATCTGTGGTGGTGGAGAAGTCTGCAGACAATATTTGTCCATTGCTTCTTTTCGTATCACCGAATCTGGATGTTCAAAATTCACAAACGTGATCGTCTTCGGTAAACAAGGGCAATTGGATTATTTAGCTTTATCTGGTTATCGCTGCAACAAATCGAAAACTCGTGTTTTTGTTTTTGAAGGCTTTCATTTCCTTCAAGTTTGAAGTTTATAGAAGTAATTGAAAAAATAAAATTCTGATAACGGTGGGTTCAATAGAGTTCCTTATTGCGTCAAGCTGACCAATAAAATAGTTTATGAAAAATAACAGCACAAAAATGCCTTCTTATGCAAGCTAATCGATTTACGTTATGCTGTGATAACAAATGCTTTATATAGGGCATGTTTGAAGTAGATAAGCTAGTCCAACCGAACAACACCACATAACTTACGCGAATGTTAGCTTTATTCAGCAGTAAAACTTGCCAAACACGATCGTATCAGCAATGAAGTGCTAATGTTGGCTACTACCGACCATGTCGTTCCAAGAAAATGGCTCATTGATTAACACGATGCCGCTGAGAATTGCTGAGACCGCATGCTGCGATGCATTTCTGGAGCCGTTGCAAATTATTCCGATGCATTTAGCAATAAAAACCTTCCATTTTGGCACCATTTCGTTTTCCGACCGTTTTTTTTTTTTTAGAGCGATGAGTTCGCAATTTGCACGATCGTTCCACGTTCACACAGAGGCCACACATTAGCTTTTTGGTGGCTTTGTTTTTTTGGTATTTTCTTCCCTTCCTCGGGCGATTTCTGTTACGAACGCGCATCGGAACATTTAATGCTGAAGGTGAAGGTATTTGGGTTTTTTTTATTTGCACGATTCCCACTTCGGCAACGACTCCACTGGGATTCGCCTTTGCTACTGCTGGGCTGTTCTGAGCCCATTTCTCATTTAATTTTGCCAAAGACAAAAATAAAAATACTAAACGGAATCAGACCAACTCAGAACCTGTTTTCAATTAACGCTCCCCAGCGCTCCCAACTTACCGGCCGACTTTGGGGAGGCTCGCGAGCACTGATCTTCGGGTTGGCCGGCGTACCTATCGGGCTGCGTCATCTTGTGGCGTTTGCAAGGTCTCGTCGTCGTTGATCCCTTTCCCTCCCTCGCGGCATGTCTCCCCCTGGCGTTAGCTGATTTACATTGGCTGTGGTTTTGTTTTTCAGTGCACGAGCAGCGGAATAAAAACCGAGAAGGAACATAAAGCGAGATGTCTGAAGGATAAGCTTTCCTTCTCTTCCGAACCCGAGGTCATTGTAACCGGGGCGATCGCATGTTTCGTGGGCCGGACAGGGGGAAGTGTCGCACTTTATTGCAGCATGCTTTCATTTACTAACGGAGATGTGAAAGAGGAGAAATCAATCTGACACTGGGGTGGCTCCCGAGACGGCAGGGATCGCCTTTTTAAAATCTGATGGATAGAAATAGATATCGCGAGAAAGAAGTGCCTAGAAGTCGGTGCTCATACAATCGGCTGGCTGTGATTGGAGTTGATCTGTTTTGAGACGCTCGGTTTCACGCCCCAAGAAGCTTCACACACGGCTTGGGCAACCTAAAAAGCAACGGTCGAGCTGACTTCCACTAGCGCTGCAGAGGGGCAAAAACTGCCATATTTGGTGCGTCCCGCCTTCGGGTCTGGTGGCCCTGGACCGGGAGAAGGAAAAACCCGAGCAGGGCCACCCGAGGTCGATCACTAAAACCCACAAGCCGCCACAACGGCTGACCATTTAGAGGCACCGTAAAAGGGCATGGCGCATAGCGTCCAAACGTAGCGGACGGTGTCTTCGGCTGCGCACATGGCATTGCCGAAGGCGATCATGCGATCGCGCGTGTCGCTGGTCACCGCTTTAATCTATCTTCTGCCAAGGGACAGGCTTGTTTTTCCCCTCCTTTTTATTCCTTTCCTTTCCCCCTTTCCTGGCGTTGGCCTTCTGAAGCAACCCAACGCCGCGGTGTCTTTCATTTCGAGACCGTAGCCGATCGGCTAATTATCATATTATTACCGCAGAAGCCGCTGGAGTCGGCCAATCAATTTGTTCGATTTAAAGACTGTCGAGAATTGACACTATTTCTCACCTTCGGTGACATTAAAAGGGTTGCACTTACAGCTACATATGGGAGGGCACGCTTTTCCTGCAACTGAATCGTTGACAGCTGACGTCTTTTTTATGTATCGGTAAACTATAATAAATTTATTACTCAATGTTTTTTTTTATAGAAGTTCTTTAGAAGTTACTCGTTATCAGTGTGAAGAACTATCTCAATTTTGCTGAGTGAAGCACAGCGCCTTTACTTTCCTAGTATTGCTCACGCTAGATAGAGCACCCGTGATTTCATCAATTGTTTCAGCTGAAAATGATTTCATTTTGTCACGAGCCTAAAGAAAGAAGGCTCTCGATTCTTGGTAATGTATCTTGTTTTGGTAAGAAGGGGCGAGTGAGTGCATCATGTTTATTAATATGACACATTTCAACAGTCTGTCACCTCGAACCATGGACACGCTGAGCTGTCCTTAGTTGGCTCGATTACATCATACTTTTCAAGTGATCAACAAATTCGCAGAACAACATTTGTGCCGGTTTGCTTTACCACCTTTCCCTCCTTTCAACAGTCGGCCTAATCTTTCGTCGATAAGCCTGGTCTTCTTTCTTCCGTTTCGTACCAGCTGGTAGGCAGTTCGATTGGTGGCTCATTTGGTGATTGAAATGTACCACCCCCACCTTCGGATTGCCATCATCGGTTGATAAAACAAATGGTAAACGCATCGAAAACAGATGTTAATGTCGTGTATATCTATGCGAAGTAGCTTTGTCGCCTCTGGAGTGACGAGGTATTTTGGAATGTAAATGTACGATAAATATAAGTCAACCATGAGTGATAGGAGGTCACGATAAAGTTGAAAACAAATTTGCACAGTGCTGCGATGGAGGAAATTTGACAAAACGTGGTTGCTACAATGGAGCTACATGCAAATTCTCACGTTTCTCACGGAAACAAACAGATAAGAGGACTAAAAAATCGGACTGTTTAAAGATGAACTGTGAAATGAAAACCACAACGTCAAAGATAAATAGTTAGCACAATTGTATGGGAAGATCCAGCGAAGTTTGATTAATACATATTTACAAATTGCCTAGCACTTACGTGCAAATAGACGTTGATCCGAAATAGCTTTGTCATTGAGCGTTGATTGAATTGCATGAAAAAGGCATATTGCACAACAATTAAGTAATAAAATGTTTATGGGAATATCATTACAATCACTCGAAATGCTAGTTTAATGAATTAAGGCCTCTGTAGTGTTGGTAGCGAAACCCATCTACAACGAAATCTACATACGAACCGTCCAAAAATAAACGTGTGCATTATTAAATGGCCTGTATTCATAAACAAAGTAGAGAAAAAAAAACACAGTCATGCTGCACGACGATGCCGGCCTTTGCACATTAAAGATGTTATCTCCCTGTGGGCTGATGATTAATTTAAACAACCATAAAACCGACACCACCATCCACCATTATCAACACCATCGTCCCTCCCCCCCGGACCAGGGCAATCCCCGGGATGTCTCGACGACGTCAGACTAGGAGGATGGTGTAGGATGGGGTTTTATTTATCCCCTTTTTTCTGTCTAGAGGCAAACTGCGATACCGGGCTGCTTTGCGGGGGACAATTTAGTGAAATTAGGCAGCGATGGTGAATCACGCCGAGCGGTTTAAAAAAAAGGCAACGGGAGAAGGCAAACGGCTTTAGGAATACATCGCTAATAATTAACATCTCTCATTCGCTTCACACTTTTGAAATTTATGGAATGCCGCTGATCCGCTTAAGGAAAGTTGACGTCGTCTCAGTATCGTTCGAGAATAGTGGGACACGAGTTTCATATTGTTATGCATGGGTTTAGTTCAGCATAGAAATTTTTTTGTTTGCAGTTTTCGATATGCTTTTGTTTGGAAAGAATAAAGAATATAGTAAATCAACAAAACACGGTGCATTATATTAAAATATCGTAACATTTATAGCCTCAAAGTAATAAATGATTCATAGGAAAAACAAATCAGAGGCATTCAAAGCATTTCAACGACGGCAAACTTTAATGGATTTTTTTAGTGATACTACTAAATTAATAAATCGCTCAGCTTATTGAAATAAAATATCTTATTTTTCTGCTTCTTGCCAGCTATGATGTCAGAGTTGTAGTTTCCCAATTTGAATCCATTCACTTTTGTCCAGCTTCAACCTCATTCATGAGAATAAACTAGCAAATAATGTGCACCCACTTGCTTTCTTCTTGCATATTTCATGCCGATTTGGAAGATGAGATTATCTGAGCGTCTTGTGGGTGTGGGTGGATTTGCTGAAGTTTATTTAACCTTTCCTAAAAGGAGTTTTGCCGATGAAGGTTGCTCCATGTTACGTCAGCACACGCACCGGCGTGGTCAGATTGGCAAATGTTTAATTCGTCTTGAAAAAGAAAAGAATGATAAAAAAGGATGTAGAACAAATTCTGCAAGAACACACTCAACTACTGCTTGGAAGCCAAAAATGTTCGGGTTGGAAATGTGAAAATTTCATCACCAAGAACAAATGGCTACATCGCAACTCCGGGCCCTCCCGCCGAGACCGATGAATTATTCAACAAATAATTAGCTTTTTATTTCACCTCTAATTTTTCCTAATTTTCCCTAACCTTGCTTCCTTCGCCCAAACCACAAACTCTTCTACTTCCACCTTCCTGTATAATCCCAAGTTCAACGGAAATTTAAATCCGCTTGACGGACGGATGTTATGATGAATTTTTTTATAATCACTCGCAAATTACGCCAGCCTCCGGCACCAGATTGAAACACATTTTCGGAACCTCTCCCCTCTCTCACTAACATTAGAGGTTAGCCAACGGTTGGACGGATTATGGTATCCTCTGGTTTTCCCTCTGGTTTCTTGTTGGATTGAAATGGTTTCCTTTTTTATAGCCGACACCGGGTAAGACAATCCCCGAGTCGAGTGAGCGTTCGGGGAAACATTAATTCTTTGCGTTGTTGTACCTGCGGCCGAAATGGCCGTCTTCGAAAGGAGCTACACGTCGGTGTAAACTTTCGGCAGCAGACGGTCAGTATGAACGTGTTTTTACGATTTGAATTGGTGGTTAGTTTGCGCGTGCAGATCCACTCGGTTGACTGACCCTGGGGCTTGTGCAGGAATGGTTTGCTGGAGGGTTAAAGCAAAAAGAAGACTTTTCTCTTGCCCCATCTTTGAGCTTGCTATGGCGTAAACCACCCGTAGAACGCAAGGGAAAATCTCAGTCAATACGGTCACCCACGGTACGGTATTTATAAACGGCTAGTGTCCACCCTTTTTTTTACCTTTTCACACATGCCGCACGTGTCGAGCGACGGGGTTCGTCGCGCTTCGGAGGTTGGAGGCGGAAAATTTATTAAACCATTTCCCAGCCTACTCCAGCCGTCGCCTGTGCCATCACTCATCCGGCAGTCGTATCGATTAAGGGATTTTAATATGAATTTATCACCACCCGCGCCGCGACTGGAAGGAAATGAACGGTGAAAAGTAATACCGCCCTTGGGTGTGGAAACTTGAGGCCTCCCATTTCCGGCACGACAAGCACCTCGGAAGGGTTGGGTTGATTTCAAATTTATTTACAAAATAAAGATAAATTAAGCGACATAATTAGTTTGTAATTGATTCTTTCCTCTACAAATCTCCCGACTCGGCTTTTTTTACGGCCTGCATTCGAAAGCAAAAGGTGAACCCCGGAGCGCTTGGCGAGATTTATGCTGTTAGAACTTGGTAAACTAATCTGTGGATTGTTCTGTTCAGCTTTCCATATTGGTGTCACAGAAGAGAGTGAGAGATAGTGGTTCTTAAAGCACTATGGATGGAAGGTGATTTTGATAGAAGCCTTTTAATTCGAAAATTTTATTTTCATATTTCGATGAAATTCAAAAGCAAAACGGAAAATTTACGCAACCAAAAACGATGCAGTCGATTTTCCACAGGCATAGTCATCGCTGGTTCTTCGAACGCAACCAATGTAAACATGGTATGAAAATTTAAAAAAAATAGAAGGAAAGAGGCATCGATTGCGCGAGACGAGGAGAAAAAAGATTTACAATCATTTTGTTTGTAGCGAAATCTTGTGTAAACGTTAGCAAGTTTGTTTATCAAATGGTCGAAAGATTTTCGTTGCAGGAATTTTCTCGCTTCGTGTCGTGTGCAATCAGTGATGCACAGAGAAAAACGAGGCAACAATAGATGAAAATCAATTTACCGTGGAAAATACTGTTTGTTGATACGCAAAGAAAGGTTATTGTTGATTTCTTTGGATCTACAATTAAATGTCTTCAGATCTTCCGAAGGCTTTTCATTTTATATGATTTCTGCTGCTTTTGAAGTGTTATACATAATCCTTTTGAAACCTGTCGCCCACTCATAACAACGCGCGTGACACATATTAACATTGTGAACTAGCGACTTCATTTCGACTTCTCATGGGGACTGAGGTCCATTAATCATGCCACAACAGCGTAATCCAGAACAGAAGTTGGCGTACGGATTGTTTTCTTAATAATTGCACCCACCGGCACGCAATCCAGTCCGTAGGTTGGCTTAGAGTGATAGATGAACCTTCTACTGCTTCTTCTTTTCCGGTAGCTGGATTTCAGGCCTTCCCGGGCGTTATTGTTTGTGCCCCGTTTCTCCGTTACGCTCTCCACCACGTGGCACACGACATATCTATGTTCTATGTTGTGACGCGCGCTCAGCTGTCAGGGCGCAACCATAACAGGAAATCGGTGCTTGTGTGTGTGTTCCGGGTTTGGATCTCTGGTGTCCGAATCGATGTCGGGGAGAGTTTGGAACCGAGTAACTGGGCCAACCTAACCTGACACCTCACCTTTTCCCCGGGTGGGCGGTGAGAATCAATTAATTTTCTGGTCTCGGACCACTGGCTGGAGTAGATTATCGTCTTTCTCGATCAGGGTGCATCGGGGTGGGGAGGCTTTCGGTTTGGAGTTTGGATCCCGGGTGGATCGCCCCCCGCGCCAGTTGCACCACCGACGGGATTGGCGGGATTGATTGCATCGTATCGCCATCAACTGAGCTGCAAAACCGGCCCCAGACAGCATGCATCTTACCGCCCGTAACATGAGACCGTTTGCTGTCGATGGCTCAACTCGCAGTCGGAACCCCTTTTTTTAGGTTCCTCTAGGTGAAGGGCTCGGTTTTTCCATGCCAGAACAAATCGAATCTCTCCCCACGTTGGCAGCGGCCGCTTGATTGATGCGTACGCACGATCGGCGAGGTGGTCGATTGACATCACTCGAGGACGCTTTAAAGTCGAGGAATATCACTATTTTAACTGAAACAGTGTTCTGCTCAATGTTTCCACAATTGGCCGGGGTCAATTAGATTGATATTGGCACGGTTGGCGTTCACGCGTGTTGTTGACTGGGAGTTAAAAATTATTTATTTTGAAGTGCAGTTGCAGCCCTTCAGGATTATTATTTAAGCTCTTTTTTAATGGGGGTTAGATGTACCACTAAGGAAAAATTGGTCTAAAGGGATTCCGTCCCGTTTAACACGTTGACTGCTAAGCGTTTTTAGGACACTTTTTTAGTACAGTCTTTTTTAATATAATTTGGTTATAACATTCATTAAACCAACGATTTTTGAAGGCCAAGCAAAAACTTAGCTTCTCAAAGAATTGATATAAAATATTACTATAATTTTTATGTTGCATTTCCATTTATTTATGGGTCAAAAACTTTTTAAAACTGAATTTTACTGTCACTCACTTTTGGGTGACATGGCAGTCAACGTGTTAACGCTTAAGAAACAATACGCATTTAAATGTTCAATCAACAAGTATTGAAACTAATCTCGGCGTAATTTGAAATCAACCATGAAATTCATTAGAAGGTGGTTTGATGCGATATTCCACACATTATCCGACTTTGATACCGGTCGAAGGATTAATCGATCACGGTTCCATCATTGGCAGTACGATCGCATACTCTGCTGCGAAACATTCATCATCGACGTTGCACGCTGCACACGCTCAGTTTTTCCTTTTCTTTTCCCAGCACGTCTGATTCTTTTCTATGCTAATATACAATGCACCGTTAAATTGCATTGCTGCAGTGCGAATGCATTTGCATATTTTGTAACTCACCCCGGCTGTCTGCGGGTGTGTTGCTTATGCCTCCGGATGGATCCGACATTCCCTCCTCGTCCCGATGGAGGACCGGTTTTTGCTTTCTTCGTGCAGCGGTTGGTACTTGAATCATCGCGCGTAGTATTGTGACTCCGAAGACGTTTGCAAACATCGCTCCTTCATTCGCTGGCTGACATTTACAAGACGCAATACCATTTCCAAGCGCACGCAGCAAGTACCGTTCGGGTGCGGGTAGGTTCAGCGTATTTTGTATCCTTTTTAATTTTGGCTCCTGCCATGGACAACGATCGATTCCATGACTCACACAGCTTACGTCATCGATTGGGCGCGATCCCGAATGCACCCGGGAATGTTTGGTGCACCGCAACATTGTGCCCTCTCGGGTTGAAACTGCAGTGTGCCGGGAACGGCACACAGAAATAGGCACAAATAAAACAGTCTCGCGAGTTGCGCTTAATAATGGTCCCGTCTCGTCGACGAGGCGACGACGCATTGCGCGCAGCGATTAAATTAATGATGATGATTTAGCTCGCGCCGACCCCGTCTGAGGCGGGGGGTTGGGAAGCCCATCTCCGCTGGATTCGCTCCAAAAAAGGTTGCCATCAAACAGCGGGGAGGGTTCGTAAATAAACTGCTTTTCCTCTAGGGTGGGTTGTGTTGACACAATGTACTTACATTGCTTGTTGATGGCTTTTGCAGGATCTTTCTCTGTCTTTCTCTCTGTTCCTTTGTGCCTTCCACGAGGATGCTGCATGTGGTTCAAGATAATAAAAACGAAGTAATAAATAAACGGGTCGCCATTTGCGATGCTATAATGTGTCGAAAATATACGATCGCGGAGACTGCAGACGCAGAAGATCAGATATGTAAAGTGAGATATTTGACAAAGTTTAAGAATAAGTTTTGCACTATTAATCGTCATAAAATAGCAGTAAAGTCAGCGCGTGATAAAAGAACGAAGTGTTTTGTGTTGTTTTATTTTTCCCCCAGAAAAAGAAAACGTTACTTTCTCTCTAATTTGTTACCGCCACTTCAACAGTTATAACTGCACGGAAGTCCTTCAAAATCGTGACTAGAAATCGATAACAGTCCGTCATCCCAGAAGCACCAATAAAGGTTCAAGTTGTCCGTTCGTTTGTTTTCCTTTTTCTCTTACCATTGCACATCTGACCGGACTGGCTGGTGTTTTCCGGCGGGTTTTCACCAGGCGAGGAAAACTAGACGCGCGCTCGCATCGCATGGCCAGCGACTGATGCTAGACAAAATAAAACCTCACCAACCCGTTAGCGAAGGCGTTGGATTCGAGTTGCGAAATAAAACACCGAACAGGAGCGAGAACCGGCTGCCGGAATGCATACTTGCCCGTTCGGGGTTTGCTGGACTTTTTGAATGAAAAAAAAAACTGAAACGAGAGACCACGAATTTCCTCGGCACGGAATTTCCTCAGCATCGGCAGCGGGGTCCATTTTGTTTGTTGCTACAAGAAGTCCGGACGCTTCGGACGACGGAAAATCGGCCTGTTTTCACCGGGGCCCGTCGGGCGTGGGAGAAAAATATTGATTTAAGCTGCAGTCGCGCGCAGCTGGCCGGTGACCTAATGGCTAAATTCATCGCTTCCGACCGGGTCGGGTCCGCTCCGGCCGACATTGTTTATCGGCGTGGCATCGATCGAAATAGACCGGCGTTGTAGGTCGTCGTCCGGCGTCCGGCGCAACACCGGAGCCATTCCGACCCAGACCGGGCGATTCGGAAGTTAAAAATATTTCCGCACTAAACTTCTGAGAAATGTCGTTTAATGGCGGGCAGGAAAACTGAGGTTTCTTACCATAATAAACGGAAATCTTTCATAGCACAAGAATATTAAAATGCTTCAGATATCTACCCGGACTACCGAAAAATTTCATTTGAAATCGGATAAGGAAAAACGTGTGATTGTGATTTATAATTCGTTGAACAGAATATGATCCGCTTGGTTTACAATACATGTCAACGCTGTAGACAACCTTTCCAATCACTTCGGTGAATCACTACGAAGACAAACGTTGTCAGTACAACATAGACAAAAAGCATGAGAAGAAAATAATCATGAAACCTTCTGGGTAACATAACCGAGATCTGCTCTTAAAATTTGGCGACATCAATCTCAATCGCTGCTTAGGGATGGCACCGTCTTGTATCAACATGTGGTACGAACATGTTCAGAACCTTTTTCCTCCCATCAAGATGGTGATGTCATGAGACGATCGGTTGGTTCACGTTTTGTGAGTGTTTCGGGGTTCGCTCGCGTTTTCCCGCTTTTCAGCGTGTTCCATCTGATTCACCATCGGTGAACGGTGGAAAGTTAATGTCCCTGTAGATAGGGAAGGAACCCCATTTGCTTTGATGCCGCAAAATTCGGGGCAGAGCACAGTTTTCACACGCTTCCCCAATTTCGGCAGGGGGAGAATGTATCGTCCCTCAGCACACCATTATTTATGTCTCGGGTGGGCTATGTAGCTGGTTGACTCAGTGGCCCATTGTGGCCACCACACTCGGCACCCTGGCTGCGGATTGCGGTTTCACCGATCGCCACATTTCCCATGCGGATCGCACTCGCACATACCGCGATCTTTTTGGCCCATGAGATCACGCAAACGGTGGAAGATCTTCACTCTCGCGAAAGATGTGCTGTAGGGCATCTCTGGTATCTGTTTTCTTAATATCAAGATGTGGAACGTCCGGGCGCGGTACGATCGGAGGCCGAATCGGCACGATGATAAAGCAGATTTTAACGACGTTTCCCGCTTTCAAGCGAGTGCTAATTAACCGTTTGGCTTTACGCACGTAAACAAAACAAATGCAAAAAATGTCTGATCAAAACACCAGGCATCTCCATCCGGCACGTTTTTCGTTCTCGGAAGGGAACTCACGCACGCGTGAGCAGACGGTCGTGGTAGCTGTGAATAGGAAACTAAAACAGAAGCAGCAGAAACAGCATCTCGTGCGTGCGCTCGAACATTTCTCAAGTGCCGCCCCAAGGAAAATGGGTGTTAAATGCTGCTGATAAATGTTGCTATGCATCATTCCCCCATTCTATTGTGGGGTTTTTAGATGACCTTGGTGGGTGTTCAGACTTTTTGGCACACGTGTTTACCATCGTTGAGTGTTTAAAAATAAAAAAAAAAAAACTAGAAGAAAAAAAAACAGGAGATGATTTCATTCGAGATTTTTCCAACCACTGTTGACGTGGGGTTACATGAGTTTTCCACCACCGTGGATAGACACTCTCCAGTAGTGTTTGTGTAGTGCTAATGGGCGTCGATTTCGATGGAAAACTCCCCGCGATGAGGATGAAATTTGGGACACCCTAAACGTAAAACGCATGACATGTTCCACGGCCCTAATCTTATGGTTTATGTCGATGAAAATTACAACATGAAAGTCGCCATGGTGGCCAGTAGGTGAGATGGCCATGAGTGCGAGAACTCATCCCGAGAGCCGAGGTGTGTAAAGGTATAAATAAACGGTCCAGAACACGGATCCTGCTGCCGTTCGGTATTGTTTTTGTTAGTTTTATAATCTGTTTCTATTTTTTACTACTTGCTTGCTACTGCACTCCTTCATGAAACCATGAACCTACCGCCCTGGGAGGCCTCGGCGAGTTTTGCGAAAGAGGGAAACTTTGTTTATTTGTGAGTGGTTGAAAAATGGCGTCGCGTTTCTTCCCCCTCGCTGGCGTGCTCATGTTCGGATTAATCTTGGGCGAGAGTAGGAGATTTTTGGTTTTTTGTGTGTGTCATCCAAATTTTCCAGCGAACGGTTGGTTCGTCGGGTTTTCCATCCAACGAGCGCGAATTTGTTATTCTTCCCCCGAACACGATCGTTTCGGTTCGAGTCTTGTTCGCTGCGTGTAGGAACTTGGCTTCTCGAATGGCAGCATATTTTTAGCTGCAACTAAACAAATGTATACATTCGTCAAAAGTAGTTCAAGATGCCGCCTCGGTCCCTTTAGTTCCGGGCGCGGTTTGGTGGTGGGCAAATCGGGCAGGCCGAACTTTTGCAGATGATCAACGGCATATAACCTGCACCAAAAGGTGAGTAAGCAAGCAGCTCGCTTGGGAGAGCGCCGCACACTGGTGGTAGGAATGCGTTTGAATGCATTTCGACAGGCATACCATGAGCATGTTTTTGAATATTGCAAGCCGACGGAAGGCGCGTGGTTCGAGGGACGGTGGAAGAGGGTTGACACTGGCTCAGCGCGCGGTTGAGAGAATTGTAGTTCGTGAACTCAGCGCCTCTTCCCCGCTTAGCACCCTTCGCCCAATGCCCGAAATATGTGGTTGATTTATTTTAATTTACGTTGGGGCAGGAGCAGGCTGGCAACCCGCTGTGTCGTCGAACCGAATGTGGACGCTGAGAAAATTCAAATTCTTTATTTGTCGTGGTACCGACTCGGAGCACTTTAAAAATGTGCAATAATGTTTCGACGACCGACCGTGTATCAACATGTTGAAATAAAGCCACAGAATGGGGCCACATGATGGGAGTCCGTTCGGTGGAACATGTGCATCTACACTGGGTGGGAAACTGTGTGTCCCCGTTTTTATGTTTTTCTTGTCAACAATTGATTGCGCTTTGATCGGTTTTATACACAAGTTTGCTGACGACGTGTAACATTCGTTTGTAAAACCAATATGTGGACATTTTTGTTTTGCTTTTGGTTAAAAATCATATTCATTAAGGTTTTGTGCGTTCCAAAGAATATTAAAGGATTAGTTTCCACTGTATAAAAGGCTCTTATAGAGCTTTTTTTTACAAACTATGATATATTTAAGCTTCTTGAACAAAAATTCCCAGAGTACTCCGTTGCGAATGCCGTAATTGAGACGTTTCTATGGCTCAAGCACCATCGTGCTTCAACGACAAGCACTAGAAAACCGGGCGGAAGGCAACACAAACAAAAAACCTCCAACGATATTTGGCGGAAAACACGTTTTTTCCCTAATTTATTACTGACCGTACAGTGCTCTACATGGAATTTTTCATGCTTGTTAAGCGCGTTCTTCCTTCCAACGTCCTGGCCCGGCGATGCGTTGATCGATGCCCCTCCCCTCGTACCCGTCCGTTGGCTGCGGTGCATTCCGAACAGATGCGCAACACTTGCAACGTTTGTGCACCGATGTGCGAAAATTAATCCCCCCCCCCCCCCCCCCCCATTTCTACCCCTTCTCGGACAGTTTGGTCCCGGCGGAAGTCGTCGGGTGAAGAAAATCTACCGCGGCAACGCCGGGAGCCGGGAGGGGAACGCAACTGGGAGTGTTTTTCGTTTGCTTCTTGTTCGCCCCACCAAGGGTAGATCGAGCCACATTTAGTATGTTTATCAAAATTAATTGACAGCCAGCTTGAATAAGAAATTATAGCAATCAAGAAACGCTCGTGTTGAAAGGAATTTTGAAGGGAATGTCATGGAAGAATGAACAATAAATTTGTCTCTTTTAAAACATGTGACATGCCATTATGTTTGGCTTGAAACACTTTGTGTTTTATATCAGGGGTCGGCATACATTTCCCTTAAGGGCCAGATGATTCAAAGGAAACTGAAACTGGGCCCGTGCATGCAACACGGGCCGGATACCTTAAACGATGACTGAATATTTTCATAGTAATAACCTTGTTAATGGAGTATCATCTTTCTAAATAGTAAAGTTATATAAAAAGTGGTAAAAGATAAAATATTTGAAATTTTAGCATTAAACTTTTTAAAACATTTTCATACTTGTTTTTGTTGAATTTTGATTTTGGATCCCTACATATAACAGGAACACCTCGTTGATCAATTTTGATCTTCATTTTTGGCAAGAAAACAAACCTGACAAATCCGATAAAAATTGAGATGGGTTTTTTGTATGAACCACTAAAAATTTTCTTACGGGCCGGATAAAATCAGTTGGCGGGCCGGACTTTGCCGACCCCTGTTTTATATGAATTATTAAATATTATGATAACTGAATAGTTTGTTCATTTTCAAAAAGAAGTAAAACGTGGTTTACCCATTCGTAATTGTTTAATTTTGACTTTAGAATTTATGCACACAAATTATGCTCTCAAAGTGTTCGGATTTCCCGGAGGAATATCATGCGTTTACAACGCAACTGTTTTAAATGAACGTATTAATCAATGGATAGCTACCCTCTTCACTGCACAAAAGTCCTTCAAAGGTCAAGTGATTGTCCAAAAATAGACACTAAGGTAGTCACAAACGTAGAAATGACGAATCGCAAACACCGTCTAGCTTCGCCTAACGCCTTCAAAATCTCCGACGCGAGGGTAAGCAACCCGTTTATGTGTGTTTGCCTGTAATGATATCTTCCCGGTACTCCTAAGCCAAACAGTGATCCACGGCTTAGCTGTCTAATCGCGCGTGAAAATGATATTTGAAGACGGTGCGGCCTGTTTGCGTTTTATTTAGAATGTTTTTTGTCTTTTACAATTGCTGTCGATCGGACAACAAAGTCAAAATAATAAGACAGTTTGTGCAAACAATCATGCACACAACGGCGTGATGTCATTCCGTGCTTAGCACAGCATCGCACGCTTTGAATTTATGAATTTTCTTAATGAAACTTTTCGTTTGTTTTTCTTTTTCCATGTTTGTTGCATCGACGTTTGGCAATGGTTGTGCTCCTTCTGGTGAACACATTTGCGCTCGCGGTCGACTGCATGCAACACTGTTGTCCGACACGGTACGGGCACGTTTTGTTTGAAATGGCGTCCCTCCCGCAGGCCAACCAGTCCGCTTCCTGCGGACGAGGCAGCTTTTGGAGCCCAAACCAAGCGGCCATTCCCGCGTACGGCTATCGTGTTCGGTTCGGTGCGCGGCAACATGAAACATGAATGGCGCGATCGTCGATGGCCCGACCCCGCCTGGGCTGGCGGAAAACGACGAAGAATATGTTTAATCAGCGGGTTTATCCGGACGCGAGGTGTTCGCTTCTTGCGGGTTTGAAGTGGTCGTCGAGTGAGTCGGGCTCCGCCTCGAGTCTCTGGCCTTGAACGGAGCCATGGCCGGGGGGAAAACAGAGGGCAGAGTAAAGGGAGTGGTGCATGCGGGGCGTGCAGAAGTTCGCAAAATAAAGGGCACGCATCCCATCGTACGATTCATTAGTTGTGCGCCCCTCTTTTGGGGCCCGCTGGTTGTCGTCTGAGTAGCCACCGTCGTCTGTTGGTCGGTTGGGGAACAAGACCACGCGGGTAGAGATCAGCCTATGCAAACGCTGGAAAGGCTTGTCAGCTAATGCGGTCCGGAAGGCTCGCGGTTTTACTTGAGTCTGAAGAGTGTACGAGGAAATAAATCTGGTAAAAAAAGGCAGGAGAAAGAAGTGGACTGACAATGTGCTTGTATGCACTTTAATGCACTTCTCGAGTCGACTTCTTTTCGCGGCTCCGCATAACGACAAACGACAACAAATATCTGCACCTACGAGGCAAATTTACGATGTGAGCGTTACTTGCCGTGGCTTACTACAAACAGGCAGTCACAAACATGAAGCAAGCTTCTTGCCAAGTTTTTCAACGGAAGCTATGGTTTAGCTAGTAGTTAATCTTGAAATTATATTTCAATTTATTACACAAGAATATTCGCTAAAAAACTTCATTCTTTTTGAATAACAAAATTTCAAGTGGTTTCTATTTACTTTGTTTTGAATAATACAATAAAATTCCTCACAGAAGACGGTCGTAGACACGAAAAAAATAGTTATCCCTAGTCCTAGTTTGACAGTCAATTAGTAACAGTAGTATTAAAGCTAATTGTTGTTTTATTATATTTGTTTTTATATCCATCATCAAAATGGAAAAACCTTGCCTTAAGAATTCAAAATAAAACGTTTGATCATTTCATTTTCAATCATTTTTTTCATTGCCAATTGAATAGAGCCAAAAATCGGCACCGACTGTTAGTTTGTTGCTCTCGAGCGAAGGTACGTTCGCGAAATGCATTCGTTCCATCTTGGCTGCAGCGTCTGCGAGGACGATATGACCGACCACAAAGTAGAATGCTTTTTCTCGACGTTTTGTTCGTCCGCAGGCTTTTCCCTTCTTCAACTGGGGGCCGTAACGACAGACAAGCGACAGAGACGGAGTGGAACGGTGGCCGGTTCTTGCCTCACAAATTCATAAGCATCCTCAATCACTCTTCTTAATATCTGTGTCATCCCGTGTCGGCCACTTCTTCTCGGCAAGCCACTGCAAAAAGATATGTTTTGCAGACTTCTTGCTTTCGTCATTTCCCGGGGAGGCCAGCCAAAGGGCACCGCGGTCATGGGGAGCACGGACCATTATGGCACGCAGAGGGAAGCTGTAGTTCGCCGTGTTTCGGGGCGCGTGGGCGTGGATGATGGTTTACCGAGGCTGGCCGGCACTTACGGGTTGCAGAACCGGTTTTTGCATTACGACACCGTCGCGAGCTCGTTCGCCGGTTTGTGCTTGAGAATACACTTTTAACTCGCTAATAAGCTGTGCCGCATGGGCTATATGTTAGATATTTGATGGCATTTTTATCAAAAGCACAAACGAACACACAGAACAAACGAACCACGAAAGGAAACGGGCATGGAATGAGGTTCCATGGTATGCTCGACTTAATGCAACTTTGCTGTTTATTAAGCTGTTCGACCTTAATTTGCCACCATTTATGGTTATAGGCTGTTTTTATATTGGAATTAGCTTACCAGTTGGCATAATGAAGGCTTTTGTTTTACAAATAATGGCTTACGTGTTCCATTTTCGTCAATCCCAACACCATCTTATGCATTCTTTTAAATGGCAGTGATAATAATCGTTGCGATCACATTAAAATGGATGAAACATTTCCGCTTTCAAAACCTGGATAACATACGGAACCTCATTTGTAGTTTGCCTGAAATTCTGTCTGGCAAACGTGTTCGTCGTTCGACGTCGTATGAAGTCAACGGTGAAGTCGTTCCCGAATGCATCCAAGCTCGTGTTAGATCTGCTCGAGTCAAAACAAGAATTAAGCTGCAAAGCCAAACACACGCAAACACACTAAGCTAGTTGCCGATCGTTTGCCGCAGACGGTTGGATGGTCGTCCTCGTCAAATCCCGTCACTAACCGGCTTCGAGACCAGCATCATCGCGGTTCGTTCCAGCCGCACAGATTCTGAAGCTTTCGCTCACTTTTTCGCTTTCGTCTTCGCGTGATTCGAGAAGTGGCCGGCAAAGAAAACGGGTTTTTGCTCTCTATCGCCGCCAATCTTCTGGTGGAAGATTAATTTCTTCCACTCTCTCGGGGCTGCCGGCCGCCCACACCTTTACCGGCCCAAGTTTTGCACACCGGCGGGCCTATGTTTTATTTTTAGAACCCGTAGGTTCTGTAACGGCCTTTTCAAAATATTGTGCAACGTTTACCCCAGGATATACAATCCTATCTCGTCTGTCTGTCATGTTTGCGGATTGGGGATTTTCTTTTGGGCAGTTTTGTGTACCTTTTTATATCCGTTGAAATTCGATTGGGTTGTGTTAGTTTTTATGTGTGCGTTGTTTACCCCCCCCCCCCCATGCGCAATTCGCACGAGCTTCTCAGCGCAGGCTTGCCGGCCGGCCCGCTATAATTGTGGCTCAATAAATCATCAATTTCTACCGCGATTGTCCATATGTTATGTATCAATTTGTTTTTCTTATTCCCGGCGTGGCGCGCTGTCGCGATATTCTAGCGCATGCTGCGAATATTGATTACATCATCATGGAAGTTAACCTTTATTCATTTATGCCCCTTTCCGCCTTTCCGAGAAATTTCGGTTCGTTCGTTGATTTCGGTGTGCTTGAGGAATGGACAAAAAAACCGGGCAATGCTACCTTTGAGACGATCGTTGCGAAAACTGTCCGAAGCAATGGCCACAATTAATATGATCTTTTCAAAAACGAATGTTCGTTTCGCGTTTCAGTTTTTGGGCAGAATCTGAGCTTATCGCGATTTTAATCGGTTTCTTATAGCTGAATGTGAAAAGCTCTTAAAAAGCGTGACACTCGGAAAGGGCTTCCGTGTGTTTCGCATACTTCCATTCGAAATACTGATTCCCTGTTTTTTTTACTTCCCAGAGTGAGCAGGTCTAAATCACGGAATTTTGGCACGAAAACTGTCGTAATCATTTATCGCAATCCAGCTGGAGAACGCTCTTTGTGCCATTTACCCTTTAAGTTGGCGGATCGTTTGCGAAATGACTTCAATTCGTCGGCATCAGAAGCAACAGAGAAGCCTTTCTCTTACTCAGCTTTAACCAACTTATTCAGCTTCTTATTCTGATCGAAAGCATCAGCGTTCGTGTTCTTGGAGCGATTCTGGAACCAACCGTTCGGGCCCATTTGCCACTAGTCCCGATGATCATGATCTAATAGAAAACTTGTTGATCTTGCCTTGTAGCGGTGTGACTAGGCAGTTCAAAAATAACCACAACCGCCGTGGTCATTAGGGTCACCGGGACCGATGGCATCAGCTCTTGATTCTTTGATAGCCGACCATCAAGAGTCGTTTGGGGGAATGCCACATTTATGATCTGTTTTAACGAGTGTCGCGTTTAACGGTAATGAGTTTTTCATTCGCTTGATGCGCGGATGGCGTCAGTGGTGGAATGAATCGGCTCGTAAATTGCAGTTCACCAAAGGTTTGCGTGTCCGTCCTGGAGGAGTCGTCGTCGTCGCCGTCGCCATCAGTTTATGATTTTAACTTGCGAACAACAGCTGTACGAATGTGGTTTTGATTTGCATTGATTGGTGGTGACGATATGCGGTAATAAATATACTCAATGATAGATTCTGAACTATTCTCAGCATTGTCTATACCTATGAAAACATGAATGCTGGCGTCATAGGAATACTAACGATACCAAGTGGAGCACCCGCCCTATCAAGTTCGCCTCATAAATCGAGCACTAGAACTTATTTTTCCCCAAAGTCACCTGATACTTCCGCAAACGTTGACTATTCGGTGTTTGGTCTCCGGCCGCAGTTAGCCTCATTCATCAATCTCACTTAATGAGCCGCAACCCATCTCTAGCGCGCCATGATGGATACTTAGAATGCAGTTGGCGGCGAACATGAAAACACGTACGGCTATCCTTAGGTTGGGTGTTCCAATGGCGGGGTAAATTTATATGTAAAAAGCTACCACCGCACCAACCGGCTACGTCCCACCGTGAGAGACTTATCAAACATCCCATCATCGCCATCATCACCATCATTGTGGCTAATTTTGTTATTCTTGTTCTACGATGCCCTTCCGAAATATTTTTGCACCGGAAGGTCTTCCTTTCCTCCGGAGATGGAGAGGTGAATAAAGATAGGACAACAAAATTCATTGGGTCCAAATTGGGGGCTCGACTTGTCTTCCGTTGTTTTTTTCTTGTCCCCGTTGAGTTAGTAAGATGTTTGTCGCCACCGTTTCCTGTTTTTGTTCCTTCGGTTATGCGGTTCGCTTAGTGAAGCGAGTCAATCGTAAAAAAATGGAATAAATAAACCGCCCGTGCAAGGCATGTTGCTTTTCTTTTGGTTTTTCTTAAGGGAACCCATTTCTTGTACCCCATCGACACCCGAGCACGCTCGTTGACAGATTCCTGATGACAGCATGCCCGACTCGGCCGGCTCCATTGTACGAGCAGGGTTCGCGGGCCCAAAAAGCTTCGTGGCCGTTGACCGGAGCACCAGCCGAGCCGTGGCGGTGTGAAATGGCCATTGCAAATTTTGGTCACGTTTCTCTTGTTAAGTTCTTAAGCTTACCATTTTAGATTTCCTACGGCGCTGCCGTCCTGGGCTTCGCTCGGTGTGGGCGTTCGTGTGCCACTGCGCGGTCCATTTTTCACTCCTTACATCCCCATTTCGGTGGTTCCTTGGGATGTCGTCGTCGTCGTCGTGTCCATGGCTGTCGGTGGTACTTTCGCAAGTGCTCAAGCGGTTGTCGAAATGGCTATTGGGCCCGAGCAAATCAAGCAGCCAAAAGGACGGTCGAGATGAAGAGGTCCGGGTTTGGCGAGGCCGATTGGTGAAGCTATCATTATTCACTGCTTGTAGGCACGCGGCAGGCCGAGGCTCTACGTCCCGGAGGAAGTTTCCATGGGTAAGCGGCGTGGGGTCGGGAAAAATATATTGAAGAAACACCATCATCTTCACGAGGTGCTGCCTGGAATACGCGCCAAACGGTAGCGATTTCTCGGTATCACCATCCTTTACCATAACAATGCATAATGCATACGATCGATCGAGCCGTGCGAGCTTCTCACGCGGGTTACGATGGAAGAAACGCCGAATCGATGCGACCAACTCGCCTGGGAAGAGCATTCGAAATGGGGGTCGCGCAGAGTAAGAGAACGACTTGAAGATAGAATTCCTAGTCTCGTTCAGCTGTTGCGCAAACGGTTTCGCTAGACATTTTCGATAGTTTTAAACGTCTTCACCGAAGAAATTGGTAGAGTTTTATCACCTCCAGGTATCACTAGTGTGGTCTCTTCTATATCGGCATTCTGACGGACCCTGGGTTATTACACCTTCTGGTACCGACGACCCAACATCTAACTCGGGTTGTCTCAGATGAAAACGAACTAATTGAGAGCGAAAAAAGCGGTAAGTTTTCTTCCCCATGCCGTAATGGAATGCTGGAGCCAATTTGCGGCCAACTCCAGCCATATCGAGAGATAGGAAAAAGGAAAGACATAGTGCCTTAGAACGCCATCTGGCAAGTCGAACGCTTCTGGCACAAAGAAGCAAGGCAGAAATCTGGCACTTCAGCACCGCAAGCGGCATGTAAGGGGGTGGACTTGTGGGTGGCTAATAAATTTTTATTTCCAACCAACTTGAACTTGACTTGCCGCGGAGCGAGTTCCCGCGCGTGAATACGTGCGAGTTGAAAAAGTTGGTAGCGTAAAGAAAAAAAAAACAACTTGTGATCCAATTCGGCAGCTCATTTTGTGGAGCATAGAGGCAAGAAAAGGCAAGTTCTTAACTCCTTCTTCGGAAACTTCGGAAACGCCGAGCGCAAGTAAATGATAATTCCGTCATCGCGTCGGTGGCAAGTGGCATAAAGTGCGCCAGGCGTGTTGGGCCATGATTACGCAAATAAGACAATGTGGCAAGTGTGGATAGATTTACTCTCGATACAATATTGCACTTAATTTATTCTAAACCAGTCCTCACAGCAACTGGTTGTTTTTTTTTTGTGGTCCCCAAGTGCTGCCGGCGTGCTTAAGTTACAATATGTACTTTTTCTTTTGATATGAATCGCTTTACAGGGATTGATTTTAATTGATCGTTTCGTTTAGAACCACTTATTATTCACGCATTAACACGTTGAATGTCACACCACCTAATTGCGGGTGTAGCATAGAATTGCCCTCATAAACCCTTAACACAGATAAGTGGGCTTATTTTGTTTGGCTTTGTTTTCGAAAACAGCCTGTATGAAAAAAAGTACAACCAAATTTTAACAAAAAAGATTGTACCAAAACTGAACTAAACCTAAGCAACATGACAGTCAACGTGTTAACAGTTTGTCAATGACCCCCATATTGTATTGAAACTAATATTGTATAGCACGAATATAGAATAGGCTATATTATTCTTATGATTTTGTTTGAAAGATTGTTCTATTTGTTTTTAGTTTGAAATCAAGTCGTGGTATCCGTTTTATAAACGAATTTTATCCAAACTTATTGTAGTTGGACGTCAAAGCGAGTTTGTAAATCTTTTAATTGCACAAAACGCTCGGTAGCAATTTGTTGTTTCAGAATATTTTAATACATTTAATGCTGATTGTTTGCACAATGTATGCATAAAAAATCACATAGACAGCTCTTTGCATCCGGTGTTTGCACATATCGTTGCTTCCTTAATTCATATTCAAACACTCCCATTCAAACGCACCAAAGATGTAGTCACGATTTTATCATCCAACAAAATCGGAACAAACATCTCCAAAACCTGTCGTAAAATAGACACCTCTCCTGGCGTTAAGCAAACACGTCCATCTTCGGTGGCATGATGCAATCGACTTACATTCCACGGTCCCACACGTACCACTATCACCACTATCTTTGCTGCTTCACCATTACCCCCGCCCTCAATGGACCAGCCGTCTTTACTGGTCACTTTAATTAGGAATCTATCATTCATATTGCGCCCGTCGAAGATTCGAGTGTTTATCGAAGCTGATGTGCGTTCAGACTCGGAAAATAAGTGGCCGTTCGTCGCAAATCGCGTACAGAAAAGAACGCCAGAGGATGAAACAAAACCAATATGAAACACCCATCTCATATCGAAGGTAAATATAATCTCTGCGGACCGTCAATTTTACGACCAATCAATAGTCGAACGGTCAACACCAGCAGTGCGCTGCTGGCTGTGAATTTGACATCGGATATTCTAGCCCTCGCGACCCCAATTAGTGACGAGTCCGAGCGTGAGTGAAGACATGCAGCTCTGCGCCTAGCACGGTCACGACAGGGCGACACCACACGGGCACATGTTATGATGGCGCAAATATTTACCGGTTCGCGCTATTTGCACGCGGGCGCGCTTTTCTTCCGCTCGCGCCCCAAGATTTTCGCACCATCTCCGGTTTGCAGCGTGCGTTCATCGCCGTCATTAACGCTGTCGAGGTACCGCAGCCGGTGTCATTAGCGGAAGCGCTGACGGCTCTCGGTAGCGGATCCAACCGTCGTGCGGGCGTGTAGCGACTTAAACTCTGCTGACCTCGCGGCCATAAAAATGCACACGGCAGGCAAAACACTTCTGCGGTGCAGAAGATGAGATCGTTCATTTCGATTGCGATGTTTACCACGAAGGTAAGCGAACTCAGGTGCTAGTGACCCCCTCCACCCGGTCTCGAAGTGGTCGTCGGATCAGCTGGCTTTGGCTTGTAGTCGAACCAGCGTGCCTTCCTCTCCTTTGGAAGAGCTCATCCAAAGCTCCAACCGGGCAAAAACCGGTCCGGTACCAGACGAGATGTTGTTTACAGACGCTTTTAGCTAAACCTTGACATTCGGCAACCGGTACTACAGCCAGTATCTGCTGGAGCCTCCACACTTGACGGGGATCCTTAAGGAAAGAGGGAGAGATAGAAGAACTGGCCACACAAACAGCCCAGTCGCCATATCTGATCGTACGCAATGACATAATCATCTGCTTTGAAGTAAGCCAAAATTCTAATCCTCAGCAGCTCTAGGGTCGAAGTGATCATGCGGGGATCGTCACCAATTGGACAAATTTAGCCGGTTCAGACCTCGACCGGAGCGGCTTCCAATTGATTATTCCAAGATTTACAATCCACGCTAACCGGTTACGGTGTATCGAAAGTGGCCGCAACAGGTTGTTGGGCTTGTAATGTTGGCTATTTACTTAATTTCGCTTTTGGGGTCCGTCGCCGGGGATCAACGTCTTAGGAAAACATTTATCATAAATCAGGCTTTTGGGGAGCCGGTTGTGCGATGGGCTTCTTAGTCTCGGTCTGCGAGGATGCTTCGGTTTAGTATCAATACAATAATAAAATGGTTGAAAAAGTGTGATTGTTAAACACCGGCCAACCAAATGAATGTTTTGTACATCCCCAAGTTGGTAAAGACGCTTAAGAGATTGGATTCTTTAAGACTAGGCGTGGGAGAAATTTGAAATCTCGTTGGTTATTTTTGGAGCGCAGGAATATTTTGATCGCTGTCATTTGTTTCAATCAAATGCAAATGTCCATCGCACCATACGAAGAGGAAATTGAATATCTGATTTTCAACATAAATTGCTAACAGATAGTGAATCTTTTCATTTTTGACTTTTCAACCATTTTTCATTTAATTTCGGCCAGAAATTAATCCGCTACAAAATGTCTGCTGATTGGTATGCTATTTGTTACTTGACACCAAACTCCCTTTATCGCTCATCAGCATGAGTCAATACGAATTTCAAGGTCCTCGCCGAGTAAACTCCGAGCTGAAGATGAAACTGAAGGGCGTGGACCCGTGGCCCTTCCGCGCCTCGTGTGGAAACTGATAAATATTTCGACACCAAAACACACTGAGCACACTGCGTTTACAAATCGTTGCCCTTCAAAACGGAGCTAGCCGGTTGAACAGGTCTTGGAGATCGGCGATGGAAATAGCTTGAGTACATTAGAACTGTGGCCGGTTTGGGATGTAGGGTGTAAATATTTTGTGGAGAAAAAAAAACCAGGAGGCACTTTGGTGCCGTCTTTGATGTTGTTTTGAAAATCCAATTTTCCTGCATCCTATTTTTAATATCTTTGGTGTCAAACAATGTGATAGGTCTGGTGTTTTGATATTTGGTATATCGAAAGGTATAAAACGCTGAATGAGGTCGCTAGAGGTTCGCCATTTGTAAAAGGCCAACCCGCATCAACCAGAATTCAATAACAAGATTTTACGGCAAAATATGACTTGAGATTTCTTGAGCACAAAGTTCAACCTAGAAGTGACCAAAGTATCATAAAACGCGCGCTTTAGTAATAGAGGATCATAGAACGAGAACCTACGAGCAATATTCTACGGAATGTCGACGGTCAGCAGAACCAAACACCCACGGTACAACTTAATAGACACGATGATGTAAAACGATAAAACACCACCCAGGCATGCCGTTGGGACTCATCATTACATCACGGTGATGATGGATGACAGTTGGGTACGAGAAATAAAATGTCCAGCCAACTCAACACAGATAGACGTTTCCTTTCGAAATGAACCACCGGCCAAGGGACGCGACAGTATATGACATCAGCGACTCAATTATCCACAAATAGACATTAAGAAGCGAAAATGGTTGGGCGTGTGAAATCGAATACGTCATTCTGTAAGGATGGTCTCAATGATACATTGTGGTGGACAGTTTCCTTGGGAGCCCTCGCGATCCTCGGGTTGTACTTTGGGCTCGACTCCGGGGCGGTCTGGGTAGAGGATTAAGTTGTGCACCCCTTTTGGACAGCCCAGTTTAGTCTTAATTATATCCCATTTGAATGCTGAGTCAGCGGAGTGTGCGCGCGCGTGACTGCATGTGTAATGACCTACCATCATGAGCCGTGGACAATTCTGAAGCAGTCAATGATAATAAATTACGGAAATCAAGTGGCACTTTGCATTCTGCTGCGTCCGTCCTGTTCCCCTAATGCGGGATCTAGACATCATCGGAATGACATAACGATCGCAGTCGTGAAAGTGAAACCATGGGTGGTGCGTTGTAAGACGATTCCTAGGCACTGTAGGTCGAATGCCAGCTGTCAAAATGTAGCTGCGTGCGTTCTGAAACTATCTAATTAAAACGAGAGTTAGACATACGCCTTTCTGTCATAAACCGGTGAATAGCTCGAGCTTGCTCGCCACTGATCGTAAACCGAGGATCTTCGAGCATGAACTAGATCGCGTCTACGAGGGTAAAGGTGCGTCTAGGGAGACGTCATAAACATCAAACGATCCGAAGAATGGTCGAATCATTTGCATCGAGGTAATCAACGTCGTGTCGAGCTACCATTACCACCTTTCATCATCATCATTTGCGTTTGGGGAAGTGGAGCTGTGTAGGGGTTTGGAAGATACGTATGAATAGGTTCGATTGTACCGGCCGATGCGGGGAAATGTAGGTCCCGCTGGAAGCGGAACAACCGGTCTAAAAGTCAACACGCACGTTAGATGCAGCCGACCGTGCTGGCGGGTGGCGACTTGGCCCATCTGAGGTCTGTGGTTTTTCCTGGTCGCTCGTGCATCCTGTGTTCCGGTGCGTAGCCCTGTGGTCGCATCTTCACACGCGGTTTCCCGGTTAGGGCGTAGAAACAGTCATCGTTAGGGATCTATTTTTAGCGCTCCGATGCGTCCTAAATATGTGTCTGGGAATGTTTTACTTGCCCCAAAACGAACTGGTAGCGAGGGTGTGTTGTCTTTTACACAATTTTTCTTCAGTCGGAGTTTGAGTAATGGGTTCCGAATGTCTACAAGCTGCTCGATGCACCTACTCTGCCTGGCGGCATTACAATTCAGGCATTCCAGGAATGTTATTGGACTCACGTGAAACATGGAAACTGCTAGATCTGAGTTCCTCCCTTAGGCCCTTGAAACCGTGGATTGTATGCTCACTTCTGGAACACTTTGTCTCAATTCAACACTGACAAACTGCTCGCTTCCGGTGCCGCACTAAACGACCGGATTCCAACGCTTTACGGTGCGTGGATCTCGCGGCTAAAGGCGGGATACGTTTGATAATGCGAAGGAGGACAAGAGACTTAATCGACAAGATGATATCATTCCACTTGGCATCGTCGACTGTTGTCATACGATTTCATTAGCGCCTGGTGGCGTATATCCGCACACGCGAGCCCCTATCATAAACTTCGTTTCGAGCGAGGAAAATCTCGCTCTCGTGTCAATTTACTCGAGCACCGCGTGCTTTTATTTATCCGAGGTGGCGGAGCCGGAGCAAAATGTGTCCACAGTTCGGGGAGGTTCTGTTTGCAAGTCCAATTTGCATGTTCTCTGCAGACTTTCCTGCGGAGGATGCTCGAGATGCTAATGATGATGTAGCTTGGCGATCGTCCCACGATCGTCGGTAGATCCGTTCCACGACACAAACGATTCCATTCTAATCCACCCGGATCAGTCGGAGAAAAGGCGGGACAAAACGTTTCCAATAGCTGATTCTGCTGAAATACTTCCTGTAAGACATATGTTAGTGAAGTCAAAGTCGACCAGACCCGTATTTACAATGATTGACCACTTCAACTCGGCCAATTAAGGCATGAGTTACACTTTCCGAGCGTTTGCACCACAAATTGATTGATGATTGGGAATGATTACGCCGTTAAATGTTTAATACGATTGATTGGCTTTAATTCTGGCGTAACTTTTTGTTCACAACTTTGTAGCGACACTCCTTTCGATAGAACTTGGTTGCTTGTTTTCAAAAAAGACAGTGCTGCTTTTTTCTAACCCTTACTGTATATACGCTGCTAGTCTTATGTGCAGTACTACGTTTCTCTAGTGCGCCCTTAGTTCGTCTTTTGACCCGACCCCGTGTCCATGTCGATGCTTTTTACCGTTGCGCAACACCGATCTCACTGGTAATGCTTCCTCAAATGCAGATCGTAAAAAAGTACAGCTGTTTCTTGAGCTCGTCTACCGCTTCTCGTTGTGATTGTATAGCGCCCACTCCTGTCTCGTCGCATCCCGCTTCGCGGAGGATTGTTTGGCGGACTCGAATGGAATTTAAAGTACGCCTAGCGCCATCAGTGGTTTTGCTGTTGTGCTAGTCTTGGAAGTGGATACCCGTTTATGCTTCGAGAAGCTTTAATTTATGTGCTGCTAATGGTCCGGAGCTTGAAATGGTCTTAAACCAGTCCATAAGTGTCGCGTGTTGCCGCCCCGAAGCGTGTATTCTGTCAAATGTTTCTTGCTTCCCCCTTTTCAACATCTTTTAAGACTTACATACTCCTCAAATGTAGAAGCGATGAATAAAAGTTAGAACAACAATACAGAATTTGTTTTATCTACTTGATTTGCATTCATAACAAAATACTTACAAAGAATAAAATATCCTAAGCATATGAAAAATATTTTTGTTATGTAGTTTGTAGCTTTGAAGAAGTACCATCAATATTCTAGTACAAATAATGTTTTCCTTTGGTTATTTTGCTTCAAAATAAGAACACCCTCATAACGTTCCTCACTCCAGTATCCATCTTCTTGCCTATTGTTGGCTCGATCCACTTCTCAATTGCTCCATTAACGCGTTGTTCACATCCAGGCACTAGACTGGGTGGCAAAAAAACTGAGAAAATACCACAGACGAGTAACATTAATGACCCGCAAAAGACCACAGCACGCCTTTCCGTGGACAGTCTCAGAAAAAAAAACTGTAAGAAAGTAGATAAAATGGGGAAAACTCATCCAGGAGTACAGCGCGGTGGTGTAAAAACTCATCAACGGTCACTTTTCCGAACCTAGCTTTTTGTCCTTCCGTTGTGTGGTGTGCCAGAGAGTTGACCATTCCCTCGCGGGATCCAATTGCAGCAGGTGGGAGGAGGAACGTCGACTCCACAGGAACTTATACGTGTTCATGTTTACAAAATGGTCTACCCTCATCAGGCGTCGGATTATTTTTATTTTTCAATGAAAATCCTGCAGCCGTGAAGCAACAGGGGATATTAACACGTTTGTTTTTGTGTTGATAACAAAGTGAGATATACTGAAAACAACATTCTACCTGTTTTAGTAGATCAATTGATTTTAAAAAGGAAAGCAATCCTATATACTCATGACCTAAAATATCAGAGTTCATAAATGTTAGCTCCTATTTGGCTGGAACACACTTTTCATAAAGGCTTTACACTAACTGGATCCGAAAAGCTCTTCTTCAAGCGAAGGGAACGAAGTTGTTTATCATCGGAAATCAGAACATCTTTCCTACGCCACCGCGAAGGCACTAGCGCGTTTATAAACGAGCTGGAAAAACGAAGACAAAACCCGCTGATTGGAAAGGGAAATGCTGGCCAACCTTTGCTTTCCGTTCTGGGGGTTGTTTCTGGCTCCTGCCCAGCCTGGCCGGTGTGGATCGTTTCGCCCACTTTGTTTCACATTACTGAGGTTGCCCTTTTTCGGGGGGGCCCTTAATACTTCGTTTTTTTTTTCGTCTCACTTCCTTCGAGCCAGCACACGACCGGCAGCGAGTCAAATAAACGGGCGAAAAATGAGCGCGTCGTGATGCGAGCGGTTAAAATTGCTGTCGCGTGCTTGGAATATTTGATTAAACTTGTCTTTTTACTTGCTTTCGCCGGGTTGGGGGAGGGTTCCGTGGTTTTGTGGGCGTTGGTAGATTGGGCAGAATCACGGTGGCGGGGTGGCGGGAAAAGCACGCGAAAAGTACCGAAGTGCCGGTGCACAAGTATCCGTCAAAGTAGGGTCTTTCAACTTTGGCATGGCTTCGAATGGGATTTGTTACGCTGGCCACGGGGCTGCGTCTTGGTTGGCGTTCAATGTTCCTGTGGTGGACCGGAAAGTCAGTGGAGCCTTTGATTGCTATTTTCGGACTACGCTACGGGCACGTTTTGAAGCTGGTGTGGCATGGGCCACCAAGCGGTTTGTGCATTTGCACCAGACTTGAAGCGCCAAGAGGAGAAGATGCCGAAGATGGCACCTTTCATAGTTTCAATCGATCGATTTTGCTTGGGTTTAATAATTTTATAAAAACTAGGAGGCACAAATTAAACCATGTCAAATATTTTATCATAAGAAATCATAGATTTCTAAAACGAATTGAATTTCGAAAAGAATTGTGTGCTAGAAAATTTACATAGAAAAATTAATAAACCAAACAATTATTAAATGATTAAACGATTTCTCGAATCGTTGATTTTAGAACAGGATTAAATATAACAATGGTATTCAAATTTTTATTTAAAAAAAAAAAAATCTTGAAGATCGTGAAAGCTTGGTTAAAATGATAAAAACAGCGTACTGATTCCACTCGTTTTACAGTACAACGTAAGACCAACAAGATTACATAAAACGAAAAGAAATCCTCATGGATTGTTAATTAATTATTATTGATTTAATTGATAGTTGGGTACTCCAAAGAAGCCAACCAATGGTACCTATCGCGAACCAACTGAACAACCGGTCGATAAACATATCGACCGATATAATGACAGTAATGGCGGAATGGTATCGCAACGCATCAAATTTATCAACCCGTAAAAACGCGTGTACAATTGCCATGGCTACCGTACAAATCGTGGGGAAAAAATCAAGCAGTTGTTAAAAAAGTCTTTAATTTGCATCGCGAACGAAACATTTTTTTTATATCGACCGATATATTTAACTACTGCCTCAACCCATCCGATATACTGAAAAGAGCTGTTGACCGTGGAAAAATTTATTTAAAAAAATGTAAAAATGTTATTTTGTGTTAATTTTTCGCTACTTATTATTTTTTAACCACTTTAGCCCATCAAAAAATGTATTTTTCTGGTGAATTTTTTTTTGTCCAAGTCCAGACCAATTTTCATTTTATAGAGATGTCGGATCGAGTTGAAATTTTCAGTGAAGATACTTGAAGGTGTTTCCCAAAATATTGTATAACTTTTATAATTTCAAAAATTCATTAAGTATATTAATTTGAGGTTCCAAAGAATTTCAACGATATAAAAAAATGAGTATTTTTCTTTTGTACAGTTATGCATTGTGTTCCCTGTTCTTATAAATTCACGTATTTTGTTTTTTTTCCTGCATTAGCGCCCGTATCGTGGAAGGAGACACCGTTTTCGCAATTTCCGTTCACTTCCTCTTGCCAAGAACATCTCTAACTGTTACACCACTTCGCCTAAGACAAAGTTTTGTGATTGCCCAGTATTTTTCATTTGGGGCGAAACTGTGGGAAATTTGGTTTTGGTACAAAATGAATCTTATTGGCCCTGTACCACTCTAAGACAACCTTAGAATAATGGCAGGTCAAAAACTTGGTAGAAAAAAGTACGCGAATGTATAAGAAAGAAATAGAAAAATAGAAATATTCGTTGCTTAATCATCCATGGTTTTAAAGGGTAAGCAGAGTCCCCTAAACATCAATAGAAAAATCATTAATATTGGGTACAAGAATGTCATATGTAAATAGACAAACCCAACAGCTTCATCGTTCGATCACCACTGTTTCATTTTTCTTCTAAGTATAAAGATATTGGGCTTGTATTGTATTATCTACAAATAGGATCATTTGCCTGTGGTCACATATCTAGAAGATCATTACCAATCAGCATTTTATAAAGAAGTGTTAAATTTAATATTTTTTTTTTTTTTTTTGTTAATGAAGTTGAAAAAGGAACATGTAAACACAGTGGCAACGATTGTTGAGCCAATACGCTTACGTTTTATCCGATAATTCAAGCGGATCAAAATGCTTCTACAATCGCCTATCTCCTCTTCATTCTCCGCATCATTTAAAAAGAATAATGAATTTATCATTCTAATGTTTTGGATGCTTCACGAACTAAAATGCTTCTCGATACGATAGAAGTCGCATCAATTGTAACGTTGTTACAAGTAAACAAACTCTAGGTTTCCATAGTAATTTGACAGACGGAGAAACTACTCGATAGGTATTTTTATGGGTTGTTATAATTTTACCGACTGCTCAGTTGAATACATTCGCGATACCAATTCGAGTAGATAAATTTATCGGTCGATATAATCAAGCGGGTTGGTAAATTTTATCGACTGCTTTCGCGATAGGTACCAATGGTTTAGAAACGAAATAGCCTTTCAGTTTATTTTCTCACGTGGATAATATGTCGTTTTTCTTCTTTCTATTTTAACAGAATACCAACGACAGCGACTTGGTGTTCGAGGACGACGGATCAACAGCCAAGGCCGCTTTAGAACTCGCGAAACCGCTTCTACTGGATGACACAGACCGCGAGCGAGGTCAGCCGCTAGTATCGGCAGTCGGTACAGACTTCGAGGACTCCGCCGAACCGTGGGGCGACAAAGTGTTTGCTCGTGTCATTGACGACGACGTCAATGATGAGGACGAATTCGACGACGACAGCGAAGGTGATGGCGAGGAAGCGGAGGAGGAGGAGGAGGACGAATCGGCCAACGATGTCGCGCTGCCGGCCAACGACGGGGAAGAAGGGCAGGGCTGGCTGATGCGCAGCATGAAGCGTATCAAGCGAAGCCTCGATAGTCTGTTCACCGAACCCGCGCCGCCGGAGGAGCATCCAGAAAAGAAGGGCAAGAAAAAGGCTTCCCAGAAGCCTCGCAAGCCGAAGGACAAGAAGAAGAAGAAAGAGCAGCACCAGCAGGAGCGACGATTGACGGGCGAACATCGGGAAGTTGATCAGCCAACGCTGACCCCCGGTCGAACCGGCAATCTTCCGGTGGCGACACCGAACGCGATTCCAACGTACGCGAGCGGCAAATCGAACCGGATGGGTGTGAACCGTCCAAAGAGGCAGCACACCCAGGATGGCCTGGAAGATATCGAAGGTTCCGGCGGTTATTCCGGCGATGGACCCGACGACCAGCTAGACCGGTCAGATGCCACCTGTAAGCTAACCATCGGATCGTTACGCCTCTGTTCCAATTACTTCATGAGATTTGTTTATTGTTTTGCAGATAAAATGAACATCTCATTCGCCCAGCCGTACAATCAAATTAAGTCTGACTTCACCAAATTCGCGGAGGTGCAGCAACTGATCAAGCAACTGGTTGACAATGCGCTGTTAGTCAATTCCGGCGTGCTCCTGGACGATTTAGTGTAAGTTTTTCCGAACGAGTTAACCTCGTTGTGGTTTTTCGTTGGTGCCTGTTGGGACTTGGAGGATGAGGGAGGTGGATTTCCCTACCAGCCATAGCTTCGGGTGGAGATAGGGAATTCAATGGGCCAGAGCGAGATGGTGATATTCTTGTCTCTTTTACACCAACGCAGAAATTCCCCCGTCCCGCCACTGCCAGAAATCTCTCCTTACCGCGCCCATCTGTTGCCGCGGCGGCTGATCCGAACTGAAAAATCGAGGTTTGTGCATCAAAGTGCGCATGCGCAATGCAATTCGGTACGAAGTTTAAATGCCCTGCGCGATCGGGTCTTCGAAGACCCAGCGCGAGCGATCGAAAACCCAGCGCGAGCAATCGTAGACCAGTCGAATACCCAGCGCGGTCGAATACGGACGTACGGGTACCCGTACGAGTATACCCAGCGCGAGCGGTCATTCATGCATACGTACGCAGCGCAAGCGATCGCTAAATGAAGAGCAAAAACCGAAACGCGGTGGCCATATGAATTCGCTCCGCGAGAGGTTTAAATGGCTAGAGCGGGTTGAGCGCGAACGATGCATTCCCATACAGTCCATACAAACGACTACGCAGTAGATATATATTGGGCCTTTAGCACACCGTTCTCAACAAAGAGCGACGGTCTTGCGGTAGGTGCGCAGAGGCCGGAGTGGAAACAACGCGGTTCAATTCCGCGTAACAGCTCGAGACATGAGAATGTGTAGAAGGAAGAGAAGAGAAAAAGAGCGAGGGCCCCGAAAGGGGCCACCATTTTTCGTTTTTGCCGCGGCAACTTCGGTTTTGCTTCGGAAATTTCCAACCAAATCTTTCTGAATATTCGTGTCCCGATTTGGCCACAATTTGGCTGGCTTTACTTCGTGCAGTGTTTCGGGGGTTGTTGATTCCGTTTTTTTTTATAAGCTGCCGGCCGAACAACGGCCGAGCTAAGCCGAACGCAAAGTGCCGAACTGGCAAGATGAACCTTTCGCCCCACGTGGACGCGCATTGCGTGCAATGTTGCATGCAGCGCGTAAAAGCTTTTACCGGATCGGATTGTACGATTCGAGATTAGTTCATCCGACTCTCTTTCGTTTCGTATTTGTGCCCACTCTCTCCGCCGTCACATTCAGTCAGATGGGGAGGGGGAGGGGGGTTTACGTGGGTTCAATTTGAAGAAGTTGGCGCGCGTATTTTAAACACGTGTGCCCTTGCATTGCAACCAAGACCAATAACTCCTTTCTAGATGGTGAACAATTTGGTACCGAAATGTGTTCAATTGTGAGATAAAAACTGTAAAATTGTTATTTGTACTATATAACATATTGTCCATTTTGTTTTTCTCTTTCAGAGCCTACCCCGGGAACGAGGAGCTGACCCTCGTCAAAGCAGAGTTGACAGAAGTCCCCAAAGAGTTTCCTGTTGACTATATAAAGGCACAGCTCCGGAAGCGACTCCAGGAGGGCGGTACTTTGCTGAGACCCGATGGCCTGGAGCTGAAGCTGGACGACGGTAATGTTGGGGCTGTCAAGAGGATGGATTTGACTGTTGCTATCTTTTTCTTGTAGCGTGTGCTTGAATGCAACGGAACCCTTAGCAACTTCCCGTATTTCGGTGAAGATTTTCCGAACGCGAGCGAGGACATTTCAACTTTGTAATAATTGTTGGTAGATTGGGCGACACGAATCGCGTCCGCACAGCACTGTTTGATGCCTTCGAAATCTTTTGCAACCCCCGTTTGAAACCCACTCCTTCACAGCCTACTAATTGCACTGCTCCCCTTCCGAAACATTCCGTGTTCGATTTTCCGTTTCGCAAACGCAGGGATTCTTGACCCACTCGATGAGGACCGGGACGACGATTACGCCACTGACAACGAACTGGGCAATAGTGCCGAAACTGTAACCAATCGAGGACCACCAAAGCCGCCATTGCAAGAACCACCACGGACGCCGGTCCACGAACCAGCGCGGACGCCTGAGCAAGATCGATCTGGCGAAACTACGGATTTATGTCGCGGGGATGACAAGATTCCGTGCGGCAAAACGTCGGTTTTCATTTGCGAGGTACAACGGTGCGATGGCACGAGCGACTGTCCCAACGGCGAAGACGAGACGGCGGAGGCGTGCGGTAGTTGATTTTGTATTATTGCTCCTATTTTCCAATTGCGGGTTATTTATGTTTTCTGTTTTTTCCGTTTGTTGTGTTCATTCGCTGGTTTTTCCTTTGGTCTTTCACCCATGTTCATTGTTTCGCTTTTCTCTGCGTTTGCTTCATTTATGTTTTGACTTACAGCAACGCTGTTTATAAACATGCCTTTTGTTTTGTCTTTTACATAAACTTGTGCTTCGCCTCATATTTGTTTCCATCGACTTTAGGGATCATTGACTACTTTCATTATACAAAATCATAACAGCTTTAAAATAATACAGTTGAGAAGATTTATGTAAATTTTTTAGAAAGATCAAACGTAATTGTAAGCTTCATTCATTTGCCTAAATTATTTTTGAAAAAAAAAATGCACAAGTTTGCAAATCTCATGTCATGTTTACAATTTATCATTGGCTACTTTCATGCGTTTCATTGAAAATTGATTTCATAATCACAATTTATTTTACATACATTTCCGTTAACTTAAACCCCTCTGCAGCCTGATCAAAATTTTGAAAAAAGTGTTAGTCCTCAGTAATTTATTAGTTAGTATTTCCACTCCGTACAAGTAATGTAAATCCACAATAGTATGCTCAATTTATATTTTTCCACAAGAAATACTCAATTTATATTTTTCCACAAGACAAGGGACGTTCAATACAACGATTTAGATCAATTTTTTAATGCTTAGAGTATTCTTAGAATTGAACACAAAAGAAATTCACACAAGAGATTTAAGAGTTAGTAGTGATGATAAATAAATTGTATATCTTTTTAGTTAGGGGTGCATTAAAAATTGAGGGAAGATATAACGACCTTGATTTCCTGTTTGCAATCTAGGTTGATCAGGCTGTATGTTATTTCGTAGCTACATTGACTTATTTTATTTATTTTGTCTTCATTTGTTTGTTGTGTGAGTCTGTGTGTTTATATTCGTAAAACTTTTCGCTAAGGATCGTGGATCAGCCGTTAACCCCCATTCATGGTGAAGTAATCGCCGGTTGCTGCGCCCTCGTTTGTACGTGATTTGTTCGGAGAAATTTTCCTTTTTATTTCCGAAAGCTCACAGACGTCAGAAGCTTCGGAGTAGTGAGGATAATTTTGAAAACAAGGGACAGTTTTTTTGTATTAAACCATACTCCTTAACATTGGGAATCATTCAATTTAATGCTTATAAACAGTAAATATCATGTCTAGTTTCAACGTCTTCGGATAACTTTTCTACAACATCTTTTAATGATTTTTTTATGTTTGCTTTCACTCAACAGGAGGGTTGGTGTGTGGACCTCATCAGTTCAAGTGCGATTCGAAGTGCATAAGCTTGACTCAGAAATGTGATCGTGTGCTGGACTGTACCGATGGGACGGACGAAGAGGGTTGCCCAGTGGGTGAGTAATTTTTATTTTCTTTTATTAATTCTACTGCTTGAAAGATGTTAGAAGAAGCTTTGAAACACTGAATGTACATTGCTACTTTAATTCGTGAGTTGTATCGCAGACCCTGTAAAAGCGAACAGGATATCCTTACGGGAAATAATTCAATTGTGAGGTTTGTTAAAGTATCATTTTTCAACCGCCCAATTTTGCGATGGAACAAACGCTAGTAAGAGCATAGCGAAATCTTTCGATTAAAAGTGGAACACTGTGTTGATAGCCCATTCCATGTTTGTGTTACACGCGGCCACAAAAAGTTGTACATGGTCTGCTTCCACTTTTCGAGCAAGAGATTCGTGAGCGTCCGCTTCGGATGCTGTACATGGCAAAAACCGGAATGAACGGCAACTCGTTAGCGTAGCGGTAGTAAAAAAGGACACAGGACGGAGTGACCGAAGTTCATCTGCGAACGAAACGTTCTACCCGACACGATCCATGCCCCTTGCCATGCTCGGGTGCGCAAAATGTTGACGCCCCATTTTACGGCGCCCTTTTCGGGGTGGCTCCACTTGATGGTGGTGCGTTGGTCTTTTCGTTGCCTTTTCCGGGAATACATGCTGTTATCATTTGTCTGCATGAATGTCTCAAGACGGGAAGAAAGAGAGAGAGAGAGAGAGAGAGAGAGAGAGAGAGAGAGAGAGAAAGAGGGAAAGCGAAAGACAGAGGCTCTGGGGTTGCCTTGCTTTGTAGGAAGGAAAACGCATAATTCTAGGGCATCCTACCACTCGCCGCGAATCGAAGTCTCTCGAGCGGGCTTTCCTGGGCGCCTGTGTGTGTGTGAGTGCGTTTCTATCGGTCGATTACATCGTCAAGAACCGCTTTCCCTTTCTCCCGGCCACACTACACCCTTCCCTAAGGATCATCCGTCTTCGCCTACCCGCTCCAGAGTCGGGTCGGAGTCTGGAACGTCCTTAAAGACGAACTCGGGTCGACCGCCCGCCGAGCGACTAATGTACATTCCCGTCCCGAGGGTTAAATGTTGCCTCGGAAATGGAATGACTTTTCCACTCAAGGCCTTCGCGAGGGTTAGGTCGGTTTACACCCGCACTTTTCCACCACGTGGAACGCCTTTCAGAGCGCGAGTTTTTCATTCGGCTCGAAATCGAAAAGCATTGCGCTCGAACGACTACGATTGCACTGGCGTTTTGGGTGTTGAATTAATTTGCGCTCGAATGTTGTAAATCAAAATCGTCCTCCACCGTGTGGATTGGTGAGCAGCATGAAGTAAACGGTTTATATCATTTTACTGCAACCGGTCGACGGAGTGCAAGTTATCCGGTTCTTTCGGTGGGGTTTTTGTGGATCATTTTTTTTTTGTTATCAACATGGCGTTCCGAGCATTCCCATAAATGTTATGTGTTTTTCGTTCTTACTTTTTTCTATGAAAAATGAACATCATAACGTTGACCTTTGAGCATCGAACACGTTCGCTTAAAAAGGTTGAAATGAGGAACCCAAACGTTAGGTTTTCTATATGTTCTTCAGCAGGATTTGCAAAGATCGTTTCTTTGTTGCCCAAAATCCTTGCATCATATTTTGATTTGAAATTGTCTAAATATAAAGGCTATACCACCATCATCGTTTTCGGTGGGAATCTTTTTCGTTCCCGACATTAAATTCCTGCTGGGCCACAAATCCCTTTCTTCCACTCTGAGAGAAGGATATTGTATATGTTCGCTAGTTCATTGATAACAAAAAATGGAACTAAACGGGACGCAGGAAATTCAACCCCATCGCTCATGCCGTTAGGATGTGAAAGAGTCCCTGGCAAGAGCTCTCTTTCTCTGGTCTCCAACTTCCCGTGAGAAGAAAAAACGTAACGGATCAGATTTCGCACCGAATTTGGATTACTGGTAACGAGTTTGGCACTGCAAAGCTAATCAAAATAGGCACTCGAGATGCAAATTCAACTAGAGCTACACACGGGATGCATTTCCACTTTCTACTTTTCCGTTTTAGTTTGGAGCACTCTGTGCAATCAAGTGTGGAGTTTGCTTTTCAGAATATTTTACACTTTGTTTGTAACACATGTAACACATGTGTTGCTGCACCAACGAGGTGTTTAAGTTAGTTAAGGCTTAGTTAAGAAATAAGCCCACCTTTGGATAACTGTAACATTTCGGTAACCGGTACGATCGTTGATCCAAATAAAGAACCTTTCCGAGAGGGACGCGACGTACCGGAAACCAAATGCCCAAACAAGTTAAATTCGATTTCGCAAATAGAAGTTAATTTCGATGGCTGCCGCCGTGCTGCACCGTGCTGCATCAGCGAGTTAAATGCCGTTCCGGGCGACCCGTTGGCGCGTATTGCTGCGTCAATACAACCCACGGCGCACCAAGTGTTCGGCCAGCGCGCGTTGCTGCGTCGGCAGCCCTCGATCGTTGGCAGGCCGGCTTACTGCCCTACTTATCAATAATCGATACACCCTACGGTGCGCCAAGTGTCCGGCCGACGCGCGTTGCTTCGTCAGCAGCCCTCCGTCAACGGCCGGCCGGCTCGTTGCTCTACTTTTAAAATCGTAAACAAATGCGATTTTGGGTATATAATGGTAAGAAATTTTAGAATAAACCAGTGTTAAGTTGAAACTCAGACGATTCACTTCGTAGTTTATTTTTGACCGCTACACTCACTGCCATATCCGAAAAGCTTGAAGCGCCCAGTCCCCCCTTTCGAAGCATAGGCCTCCTCTATACGCAGAGGCAACTAGCTTGGAAGGTAATAGGGATCCAGGGACTTCAGCCATTAGCCGGCAGCAATTAATTTCACTTTCTCTCAGTTGCTCACCCTAACCAAGCTAGGAGGTCTTCCTTCGCGGGACCTGCTTGGTTAGACGTGAAGTAACATTGGTGGCTCCAGAGAGGACATTCACGAAAAGTCTCCTCAAACGTTTGAATTCTTGCTTGGGTAACCAGGACCAAGAAGAATCATATCAGCAAGCTCTCTGTCGATCAGAATCGTCAGAGAGATAAAAAGAGTGAAGCTTAGGCATCGGGAAAAAACCCAGTAGCTTGACTACGCCTTTTCAAAGCCACTCAGTAAAGATGTCGACCGCGACCAAGATGTCACGACGACCGAGCAAGTATTTTGTGGACAATAAGAATGGGAATTGTCGGTTGTGCGACAAACCCGATCCGAGCGATTCGCACATGGTCCAGTGTGACGAGTGCGATCGATGGTTCCATTTGACTTGCGCGAAGCTAACAAAGTTGCCAACAGCAGAAGAAGAATTTATGTGCATCAAGTGCAGCGCCGACCGAGCCAAAGCGCAAGATGAAGCAGGACCATCGGGAGGAGAAAAAGGCGATAGAAAGGAGAAGAAAGCTAAAACCGCCGAACCGGAAGTTACCACCATAGCCGAGCTGGTAGCAGCATTGACCGTTGGTAACAAGGTCAGCACAAATCACTTACTTCGAATGTCGCTTAACGACCTACCCTACTTCGATGGCAATCCGAGAGATTGGCCTGCATTCGACAAAGCCTTCAGGGAAACCACAGAGGCAGCTAATTTCAACGACTTAGAAAATATGAATCGACTGCAGAGATGCCTGAGAGGCGACGCCCTGAGGAACGTCAAGGCACTTTTCTTCGATCCCGAGAATGTCGACATTATAATCGAACGCTTAAGAACTCTTTTTGGTAGATCAGAGCAAGTCTACCAAGAACTCTTAAGAGAGGTTCAAAGGAAGGCGGATCCAAACCGGATACCAGATTTAAGCATCGCACTGGAGAATTTAGTGGCGAACATAAAAACGCTGAACAAACCTTCCTACCTTAGCGACCACCGACTCATCAACGAACTTGCCAGCAAATTGCCACAAGACAAGCAGCTGAAGTGGCTTAGAATAACGGATGAATTGGAAGAACAAAGAGAGATGCCGACATTAGAACACTTCAGCACCTGGCTAGCGAACATCGCGAGTGAACTTCGTCGCCTACCCAAAGCGATCGACCGAAAACCATTGCATCTACATGACACTACGAAGCCATCAAAGAATGCAAGTCCAAAACAAGAACGCTACACCACTCCAAACGACTGGCATCGAGGTTGTCCAAACTGTAACGGCAATCACAATCTTCTGAATTGCGATCAATTCAAAAACAAGACGCCAGAAGAAAGGTACGAAGTAATAAAAAGGGAGAAACTCTGCTCGAGCTGCCTTCGATCCAACGGGCACGATGTAAACACATGTTGGTTTGCCAGAGAATGCGGTATCAACGGGTGCCAAGAAAAACATCACCGTATGATACACCTCACGACCGTGCAAAATGTACCAATAAACTACCACGACATCGGCCAGAGTCCAACAAACGTATACGTTGGAGTTCATATTGAAGCAAAACCGGAGTATAGGAAACCTCCTACGTTTAAAAAGCTAGAACGTGAAAAGTCAGAGAAGACAGCTATGCCTCAAGAAAACATTATGAGCACGTTTTCATCACCAAAATGTGAAAACTTCAGAAAGAAGGAAGCATGCCAACACTGCAGTGGACTTCATGTGCTCACACAGTGCGAAGAATTCTGCAAACTTCCCGCAGAGCAAAGACACGATGTTGCGATTAGACATCGCCTGTGCCTTTCATGTCTCCTGACCGACGATCATCGTATGCGGCACTGTAAAGTATCTAAAGAATGTTCCAGAGAATTCTGTAACAGACGACATCATCCGCTAATGCATTGTAGCTCATCTAAGGAAAAGCCGTTGAGTAATCAAAAAGAAGACAAGCTGAATGAAAATCATACAAAGGAATGCTTCAATATTCGAACCGAAAAGGTTAAAATTCCTCATGAAGGAAAACAGCAGCGAAACGTTTTGGTAGACAACGCATGCAACGCAACAGCAGAACGTCCCAAAGAGAATCGAACTAAGAGCGAACCACGTATTAATGAAAAGAAAAAGAAACAAAAAGACTATGAAAATCATGTAATACGATTTGAGAACTTCGTCAAAACGTCAGTCTCAAGATTCAAAATGGATAGTGCCGAAATGATAGATGCAATGGATAAGTTCTTGCTCACTTATCGAACTACGCCGAATCAACCACATGAATCATCATTGGTAGTAGACAACCAGATAAAGAGTATACAGCATCCGCCGCAGACTATCCCATCAAGTATAACATCTAGCAGAGCTTCAGTATGTACAACTAAGCACAATATTCAGCGAAAAAATTCTTCGGCTGAGCAACTCAACAATCTACACTGCGCAGATCAACTGCAGGATGAACCCGCCAAAGCTACAAGACAACCAAGCAGCCATGACAAATCTAAGACGACCGTCAAATGTCTTGATGCACCATCCAGCAACGTGCCAGTTGTCAAAACACAAGTCGCCCCGGATGGACAACTACGATCGGTGGAAGTTAAAACAGCCAGCACCACCCCCAAACGCCCAGTCGTCAAGGTTGCAGTCGTGGATTTAGAGCAAAAGGAGCACCTTCTTCTACACTCTATATCCACCCCGGCACCGCCTAAGCGACCCAATGAAACCGCCCAACCCCTACCAGAAGAACCGTCGGCCAAGAAAATAGTAAAACGCGCCATTAACATTGCGCCATGCAACTGGGCTCAAAAATTGCTCCTGACACTCCTAATACTCGGTGTCGGGATCATGGAAGCCGTCAACATTCAACCGGCGAACGAAGGCGGAATCTTCTTCAATCATCTAGGCAGCTGCTTAGTTCAACGAGGAATTCTACAAAGACGCATACCGCTGGACATCGTCCCCAGGGACGATATAGGTCACATGCATCAACTCCGTTTCGAGCTGCGATCGTTGTACACAAATTTCGCCAGTAAAAGTCAATTACCGGACGACACGCTGAAGGAGGCCGTCACAATGGTAAATATACAAAGTAGAGCCGCGGAAAGGGAGATACGTTTTACCTCTCGTGTAAGGAGAGTCGGAGGTATTCTAGGGTTTCTAAAAGATTTACTGGTAGGTGGAAGTGACGTAGAAAAAGAACTCGATGAAATGCAAACCGCAGAAGAAATTAAATACAAGAGAATACTAAGTACTGTCACAATGGTTAACGAAAGGTCTAAAGAATTAGCACAAAAGTTTAAGGATAAAAGCGATAAGTTGTTATCACACATAAAGCAAGCCAATTCAGAACAACAAGATATTTCGATAAAATTACACATTGTAGAGCTGACCTTGCTAGCCCATCAAGTAATCAATAATATTGCTGAAAAATATAGGTTGCTTAGAACCAGTCCTATACAAAAAGAAGAGCTAGAAATACTGTATGACCGAATAGAGAAAGAACTACCAGAAACCGTCCGCATAGTTCGAACACATCCCTCATTTTCCATTGAAGAAGGAGAGAAATCTCTGACTATTTTAGTAACAACAATATTAGTAGAAACTATTCCCTTCGAGGTATTCCAAGCCTATCCCGTTCCAGACAGAGTAAGGGACTCGATCATAACGATTAAAAAAACGAAAATAGCCATAAATGATCATTGGGCTCACTTCTATCCATCTTACCTAATCGAACTGAATCAAACCCATTTCATTGTAAACCATCCAATAATTGAAAAACGAATAGATTGCTTGTCAGGAAAAATACTCTCAGTAAATGAATCAACGAACTGTACTACAAGAAAATTGGAAACACCATATACAAAATTGATTCACATGAAAGAAGCAAATTCCGTGCTTTACTACACAGACAACATTAAAAGTATCAGATTACATTGCAATAGTACAGATATAGCACTTAGCAGCTACGCGGCAATTGTGGAATTGGAAGATAACTGCGTTATTGAATCAGCCAATGAGACTATAAAGGCCGATATTTCATTTAGGAAAATAACAAAATCCTACTTTAAGAAGCATGAAGAAACTCAAGAACCAGAGGTCATCGAAAACACGGAAACAAAGGTCCCAAGCATCTTCGTACTCCACGTCACATTGGTACAAATCGTCATTGGTACAATCATAATAATATTAGTTGTAGCTATCATGACGATCATAATGTGCGCACAGGGAAAATGTATCATTAAAAAGCTAGAAGCCATGGAAGCAAAACAAGAAGAAAAAACAGAAATGACCGAGTTCTTTAACAAACCTCGATTCGGGCCAAAATATAGAGGTAATTCACCGAGTTGAATTACGAGGGGGAGAATGTTGCTGCACCAACGAGGTGTTTAAGTTAGTTAAGGCTTAGTTAAGAAATAAGCCCACCTTTGGATAACTGTAACATTTCGGTAACCGGTACGATCGTTGATCCAAATAAAGAACCTTTCCGAGAGGGACGCGACGTACCGGAAACCAAATGCCCAAACAAGTTAAATTCGATTTCGCAAATAGAAGTTAATTTCGATGGCTGCCGCCGTGCTGCACCGTGCTGCATCAGCGAGTTAAATGCCGTTCCGGGCGACCCGTTGGCGCGTATTGCTGCGTCAATACAACCCACGGCGCACCAAGTGTTCGGCCAGCGCGCGTTGCTGCGTCGGCAGCCCTCGATCGTTGGCAGGCCGGCTTACTGCCCTACTTATCAATAATCGATACACCCTACGGTGCGCCAAGTGTCCGGCCGACGCGCGTTGCTTCGTCAGCAGCCCTCCGTCAACGGCCGGCCGGCTCGTTGCTCTACTTTTAAAATCGTAAACAAATGCGATTTTGGGTATATAATGGTAAGAAATTTTAGAATAAACCAGTGTTAAGTTGAAACTCAGACGATTCACTTCGTAGTTTATTTTTGACCGCTACACTCACTGCCATATCCGAAAAGCTTGAAGCGCCCAGTCCCCCCTTTCGAAGCATAGGCCTCCTCTATACGCAGAGGCAACTAGCTTGGAAGGTAATAGGGATCCAGGGACTTCAGCCATTAGCCGGCAGCAATTAATTTCACTTTCTCTCAGTTGCTCACCCTAACCAAGCTAGGAGGTCTTCCTTCGCGGGACCTGCTTGGTTAGACGTGAAGTAACAACATGTCTGCTTCGAAACGTCCTGCACTCACGAGAGTTGAGTGAGTTGGTGTTGGATTTTTTCCACATGAAAATTGTCCATCAAAAATACTACCATCACGTGACCAACCGGTTGATCGTTTGCTGCAATTCGATCCTGAACCCATCATGGTTGGTGATAGTGTTTTTTTTTTCAATTTTGTTTTAAACATATTTTAAGCATTTCCTTTGCTAGATAGTGTTTGTGTGGGTGGCATAAAATAGAAGAAAAATGTAGAGCTACGCGGATATCACACGAGCTGGGAAAAGGGTGTCAATTTAAAATTCTTCTTGAAGTGCCTCTCGGACGCGAGCCCACGTCATACTCGGAAAGGTGTATGATGACATCGGTGTTTGAGCTCGTGCCGTAAATCCATCGACGGGCGAAATTTGGACAGTTTTGAGGCGCAAGGTAGGTGCAGGATGGTGTCGACGTTGGTTTGAAATATGTTCTGCACGAGGGGAGAATGTTACGCTCGTTCGACTCTTTTTCCCTGAAGCTCCCGGGAGATATCTCGTTTAGGCTTTGAGTAAGGTCTGCCAAGGTGAGCCAGAAGTGGGTGAAAAAAAAGTTAAAACTGAAATTGAGCTGAGGAAAAATGCGGTTGGAGGGGGCAAAGTGCAAAATGCGCGTCGTGCGAAAAAGGAAAAACTCTACACGAGAGAAAAAAAACCGTCCAAGCATAGTCGAAAGATTCATAGATCAAACATGCGGCATTGACAAACATACAGGCATACATGACCACCTCAACCAAGACAGATGGCTTCAAATGGATTTCCCGGGTGTGTGATACGATCGTGGCGGTATTTTTTCCCCCATTCACCCAATTTCTTCCTCCAACGACGATTCCATTTTCCGGGATGTACAGATTCTAACGCTCATCGTACCAGCGGCTGTATGCAAATGCAAAGTGCAATATGCATAACGTTAATTGGTCGAATGTAATTACGAGTAGCGATGCCGATGCTTCAACGGTCGGTGCCCTTCTTTGCCAGTCGGCTTAATCGCCAAAGGAGCCAGGAGTGCGAGCCACTTCAAGCTCACCCGCTTGCGGAGGGAAAGGCATGAAAGTGAAACTATTTTAAGTCATTGCCCAGCTGAGCCCGAGAAAAGCCGGTTGGGGATAGTGGGAAATTAGAATCGTACTGCGAAAAAGTGCTACCGGCGTATCGAAGCATTCAATCGCCGCTTGTACAAAATAGCTCGCGTCTTACGTCCGGGCCGGAACGGATGTTGTGCGTCATTGAAGAAAGTTGAACCGTGGCGATGATATTCCTGATAAAAGCCGTTGCTTAAAGCGCCAACGAGATGCAAAAGGCAGCAGAATGACAATCACGACCGGTTACGTTTTAGAAGATGGATACGCGGAACATTTCATAACCGATGTTTGTTCTTGGGAATCGATAACACCATAAGAGTCATTCTGTCAATGGGACAACATTGGACATTTCTCCGGCCCTAGCTGGGAAGTACTTGCGGCTTCTTCAAGGGTTATATTGATCAATCTCTATCGCTTTCTTTAAAAGGCAATGATGTTCAAAACTGATTACGACTATCCATCTCTTTAACCAACCACTTCTTTATTCTTGTACTCCGGATGCTGAACATTTTATCTAGAGCGTCGGTATATTTTCCTATTGAGTAAAGAACCACCTTTATTGCAGTACAGTTTAACTATGTTTTCTTCCAAAAACATTTAAAATTTGACCTTTAAACCCTCCCATATCTAATCAAATATACCAAAGTACGGTCACGGAGCCAAGTTCATAATTCCACCTCTCACGAATGTTCACTTAAACCTCGGAAGGTGCGAAACTGGGATAAGCATTGCTGTTTCTCGTGTGACTTTCTGTTTATCTAGGTTCATACTTTTGACTTCCCCTCCCAGGAGTGATGAAAAACATAAACCTAATTATTAGTCCCTCACTTCATCCTATTCTCAATTGTTTTATTTCCTTCCGCTTCTTTTTGTTTGATGTTGTCATTTAAAACCCTCTTCAATATGGTGTGTTTGCGAAATGAAAATTGCTTTAGGACGTAAATGTTCTTCGCTCAGTTTCAACAATGAAAAGCTCTTGTTTAGTATTCTAACTCACAAATGGTTTCAGTAAGGTTTCTTTCGATTCTCTCGCGTTGTTGAATGAAATATTGATTGATTTTCATTGAGCCAATATTTCCAAACATTTGCCAGAGCTGTTAAATGCTTTTACTTTCAAATCATGCGTACAATACAAACACCATTGATTAAAGAGCTAAGTCTGATCAAACATAAAATGCTAGAAGCTCTCTTCCAGTTCCATCGTTGCGATGGAAACCCCTAGTATGAACTCGTGGCCAAAAGTTATGCATCACTATCAGTGCAGATTGTTGATTAATTTTTATCCACCGTGCCCGTTTCACATTTCATCCGACGGCTGGGCTACGGGAAACTTACGTCGGGAAATATCTCGGCAAACTGACCTTGGTCAAGATGGAATGGTAATTTTCTCTTGAGGAAAACTTACTACTTATAGGCCTTCATTCGCATCATGAACGTAGTTTTGAATTCGTTGTTCTTGAATCCTACGATACGTTTATATATTTTAATCCAATTAAAAATGAATGGCCTTTCCATGGACAATGGAACTGATGGATAACTTTAGATTATAATTGAGCAACATATAAATTAATTGAATCGAAGAAAACGGTAGGCTAATAATCTACGTCCCAAGCGTGCCTGTAAATATGTCAACGATAAAACAGCGTAAAACTGAGCGAGTACCAAGTAGATTACCCGGTGTGGAAAACAAATGGATCATATCGTGGATGGAAAATCTGCACACCCTGCCCCTTAACCACCTCCGGGGTCAAGGAAAAGCCAATCTGCTTCCATCACGACAGGTCGGCCAAAAACATAAACTCACTCGCTCGCGTGGAATCCGTTTGGCAAGTTTGTCAGCCGAGTTGGTTCGGCAAATTGGTGAGCAACGGTGGCAATCGGCCGCTTTTAAAAACTCGTTGCCTGTTGAGATACATGCAGATAGCCCGGGAGCACAGTTTGGTTTGTTGTACCGGTTATCCGGTTCTTTTATCCGGCGATTTCAGCCCAGTTGCGTGACTTCCCATGTTTATGGTGAGCCGCACACAAACTTCGGCAATCGGCAGAATTTTGGGCGCTTTACGTCAGGAGAACGAAGTGCTTGCTGGTTCTTCCTCCTCCTGCAGGGTCCACAGAAAGTTTTTGCCAGCAATTCTTGAGCGGTCTTAAGCGACTACGGCGGCGGTGCGCCAAACTTATTGGCGAAAACTATATTACTGACTTTTGGCACAATCCAAAACAAACAAAAAGCGACATTAAACGAAACGCCGCAAGAGATGGGAAAGGGGTCCGGTGGATGGCTACCATTAGGAAAAATTGGCAAACGGAAAAAAGTTTTCACATTAAATTGTGGGCACAATATTTCTCATTTTCAAATTGGCACGCAATTGTCATGAAAGAGCAGTTTTGAATCGATATGAAAATGAATACTTAAGATTGAACTCAACGATAGGGTTCTTTACGATTCCTTCATTGTGCCTAGTAACACTGAGTTTTATCCTCTCAAAAAATACTACCCATACACGCCTGAATAAAAGTTTGTTTCATTGTAATTCTCTGAATTCATTTTACAGCTGCTTGCGCCATCGCTAGAGCGCACATGTTTATGTTCTACACGTGCTTCGTAGACAACATTCCACTAGAAATTATTAAATGTTTCTTTCAACGGGCTAAGCCGAATTGCAACACCACACCATTCCGGGTGGCGTCTATGCATCAATTCCTAGGATTAAGATGAATGGATGACTGAAGCATGGAGAGATGCACGGTGTCGGTTTGCAGTTTGCAACAGTTGAAGCCGAGCTTGTTGCTGACGAAGCTCCAACGATTGGCAGCATCTACATTGCTTCGGCCATGCTCGCAATCAAGAAAAAATAGAACTTCTATTCCGTGCTTTAATCATTCTATTTGAGTAAAGTGCTGTGAAGGGATAAAATCTTAGTTTTATTTTTGCAATCTTCTTGGTTATAAGATGTTGTTCATTTAATTAACGTTTCACGTCTAATGTTGTTATCTGTTATTCCACAACATAGTTACAAAATCGTGGTGTTTTGCATGGTTTGCACTTTCAGAGAGATAAACTTCTATTTTAATTCCTCCCACTCTGAAAGTGCCTCTTGTCTTGCCGTGGGTCCATTGACATTGCGGGCGTATATGTTGCTGCCTTCGTACGCTGTTGCTAGTATGCCCGCCATATGCCGCATTCTATTTACATGGAACCACACGATTCGACGATCGTGGAATTGGTGGGATCGTTCACTGGGCGGTATATTATTTTTAAACTGCTTACCCTATCGTTCCGGAATGTCCCTTCTGTTTCGAACGAGACGCCTCGTAGACCCCGGGTTCGAGTGAAGGTACGGCTAGCCAACCGGTCGCGAACCTCGGGTGCTGCTGGGTGCGTCTGATTGATATGGCGCGTTGCCGTGACTTGGCGGACGCACGCGGTACACATTATGTTATCACGACGCACGCTTAAATGCCTCGACCCGTGCCGACACATTAGACACGTTTGATTGGGCTCAATTGGGTTCGATTTGGCGCAGCGTCTTGCCCTATTCTGTGGCCGCCCTTCCTCGCTCCGGGCGGTCGCTCCCGGAAGGTGGCTTGGGGATGCCGCATGTTTTGCAATGGACTCCGTAGCTTACGCATTCGAACTTGCCAGGGCTGTCGGGAGTGCCGATCCACCGGCATCGGGAACGCGCGGAAAAAAAGGTTTGAGAAATAGCCTTTCGTTAACATCGATTGCGAAAAGCAAGCCGAGGAATCACGTGGCCACGGGCATAAATTGGTGTTAAGCGTTTTTAAAATAATTCTCAACATGCTGTCTGATCGGAACGGTGCGGACCGCGTTCCGTTTGCGTGATAATTTATAGTGGTGCAAATTTCCAACGACCCGTTTCCTCGCCCGCTTCTCCCCGGGACACAAACATACCTTCCAGCTGCGAAAGGCTGGTGTGCAAAACTTAGAACGTAACGAAAAGAAAACGAATCGGTTTGATCAATTCTAGCCTCTAGGCGGGTCCGTGCGTATCCTCCGTTGGGCGACATCGTGTCACCAGAAGCTCGAGGACACATTTATGTGCTCCAAGCATTAAGGAGCGCGATGGCCACTTGCCTCTTTTGCCGTGCTGATTTGTTGACAACAGTGTTTCGAACCGCGGGTTTGCTCATTTTCGGAGTTAAATTACTCCCCGCGAGGTGGGCACGGTTGGCCTCTGACCTGGTTTGATAAACGTACCCCGACACGAGGTTTTTGGTTGAAAAATGTATGCCTCCCTTTCTCCTCGCCGTCGCTTAATGGCTGTTTGGCGCATTTAGGTACTGAAGACATTCGGGAAGTTCGGGGGACTTGTGCCGAAAGGTCGAGGAAGACCCTTATTAAATCGATAATTACATTAAAACCCCTCATCAGCATCGGGACAAACCCGGTGAAGAGAAAAGAACTCCCCAGCTGTGGTAGAACAAAGTATGCGAACAGAATGCCACATAGACAAAACTGGTGGTTACAGGTTCTTACCGTTCCACCGTTTACTTTGACATCTTTTCCCATGTCTCTCCGATGTTGTTTGGAGAATATGTTCGGCCACAGGAACCATGGTGGTCTCGGGACCGGGGCCAGTAGGGCGCCGATGACACACTATTGAGTGGTTGAATTTTTATGACTTACTCAACTTAACCTTTCCCTATCAAGCAAACCGGAACGCAATCGCTGGAATGCACCGAAGTTCGAGGCGATAGATCACGCATATTTTATTCACGATCCGACGTCGGCGGCTTTCAGATCATCTTGTGGACGGAATAAGTGTCGTGCGTGCGTGTCTGTGTGTCTATGGAGCGGAGGGACCTTTTACAGCGGTTCCATTATTCATCGACTGCGGGCCGGGATCAGTCGGTACATCGCACTGCACTTGTCGGCCTGCCATCGATCGAGCGGCCATCGTTGAGATCATTCTGGGAGAGCTATTTTAATATACCGCCAACCCGCGCACAGCGATCGTAAACAACTGTGCGCCAGATGGTTGGACCCTGGACACTGGAAGTACTTGAGTTGCGAGTACGTAAGCGTCCGCTCCTGTGATGGCGCTCCGATGCCCGGGCCGAAGGATAATAATGCGGACGATGCACAACCGGGTGCAAGGGAAATTGAAATATCGAAAAGTTAATTTATGGTATTGGCATAAATTAAGACACGGGGGGACGAAATTAGTATGCCCGGCCTGCGGTAGGGGCTCGGTAAGCATACCGTTGGATTTATTTATCTGTTCGATCAGCTGCCTCCGGAGCTGCCTTCGCATGCTGTATGATTAATGCTGCACTCATCCGACGATAGATGTGCGTTTTTTTTCGGTTCTTTTTCACTCCTATGATTATCTTCTCGTCATTCTTTTTTTGCTCCTCTTCAGTTGGTATTTGATTTTACCCCCGTTGCAGGAATGCAAAAACCGAATGCAACGGGGTCTGATTGCGGCACTTGACATTCCCTGGACGAGCATTCCCTTGTGTGCGCTTGAATGTTCGATTGTTAGTATGTTGCGGTTTAGTTATCTTATCCGCCGCCGAAATGTATTTTGCATAATGTTGTTTTATTGACACTTATTCGCTTCGGCCCGTTTCTTTTCTGCTTTAAAGTTGAAGGTTCAGTCTTGTTCTTTTTGTAACGACTACAGTAGAATGAATGTCTACGGGACGCGTTCGGCGATGCGGGCCATGGCGTAGGAATGTAAACAAAAATCAACCGTTCAACTAGAGCCAACTGGCTGGGTGGCTGATTTTCTTATCTCACTTCGAAGAAACCGGGAGGGAATCTGCGCTGGCTTCAAACCGAACTGTGTGTGACGCCGGTTTGAATAGTTTTTTCTTTTTTGAATTGAAACATGCACTTGCGAACAACAAACTCCAGCAAGTTATCTGGAACAACCCTGGAAAAGGCTGCCTATTTTTAAATGCCTATTCTTTGAGAAGAGGCTTCTCATAGTTGCTCAACACCTGCAAGTTCATTTTCCTTCCGAGAAAACAGCTGTGTTGTTGAGCCGCGAACCTCCAGCATCATCGCAATTCATGGTAAAACAGATGGTTGCTCATTTCCACGGTGGTCGTATATTGAATTTCCCACCGTCCAGGACCAACCGGCACTCAATCGTCCCCCTATGGCGCCACATGACGATGAAGCGCCGGCTGGATCTCACTGTGAGAGCCACCGGGGGGTTGAAGTGCTCGAGATTCGAGCAGCTACTAGAACGCGGACGACAATCTCGACGGAAAAACGCTCGCGTCCCGTTAGTCGCCAGTTAGTAAGCGCCGGGATACGCTGCGGTGCGGACGCAAACACGGACTCCTCCCAAGACGGTGCTTCGCAGTGTTCGCGGATCGTGACCAGTGGCAGTGTGTGGAGTGTGAACACCCCATCCGTTTTGGTGTTTGTTTTTTTGTTTTAGTTTCAGTTTTGTGGTGATTATTACTCATTTCAAATTATTCAACTCAGACGTTCAACTGTGCCCTTGTGTTCTCTCTGCTGTTGCTGCTGCTGTTTGCTGGTGCCAGTCAACTGTTTGCGGTGTTCTGTCGCGATCTTGGGCCGCACGGGATGCATGTTTAACGATGGCAAAGAATGTGCCACTGACATTCGCTTCGGTGCCGCTGTTTATTTGGAGAGATTAGCTCATCGCCCTGTCAGACGATAGCCTGGGTAGCTTTTTATCTCCGTGGATTTGCTCTTGAATGCAACAACTTTCCCAGCGTCTGGACTGGATCGTACCGTCTCACACGGGGGAAAAACAGTCGGAGAAGGTGTGCTACCTGCGGATCTCGAGTGACATACCCGACCGGATCGCTATTTTTCCCCGGAAATTCAGACGGCGTCTGCTCGCGCCGGAATTTTGCGAGTCGCGATCGAGTTGCCGCTGGCCGACGGTTTCGCTCGATCGTTTTCCGCCCGGTGGGACGCCGTTCGTCGAACTTCATCGTGTTGAGCCAGCGAAATGGCAATTCCACACCTCACACCGACGGACGAAAGAATGTGCAAGTGGTGTCGTTAAAGGAGAATCAACTAAAAAACAAACCGATGGACGATGGACAACCATTTAAAATGTTAAAATAATATGAAACAGCTCCGGTGGGAGAAGGAATAGTAAAAGTAATCACTGCTTCGCCGCGTCATCCTTCGTGAACGAAAGTGAATTAAAGGGAAGCGAAGTGATTTATGTCGTTGCTGTTGGTGCACCGTTTTGAAGGACAACCTCTTCGTGGGCGTTGCACCTCCATTTTGCACCGCAAGCTACGCGTTTCCGGGAGTGGAATATCGTTTCTTGACGAGTTCTTGCAGATCGCAGCGCAAATGCGAGAGAAGGAAAAAAACGGACCAGTTGACAAAAGGAAACACATTTCAACGAGCTGCCCTTGCGCCGTACGGAGTGGCCTGTCGTGCCTAGAAACCCTGTGTGGCAAAGTGTGCGCAATGGCTGGTTTAGAAGCAACTATCTTTCGTCTCTGCCCTTTGACGCCCTCCGTTATCGCCAGCACATTTTTGAGGTTGCTGAATGTGCGGTACCAAGCGCCAAATGGAGGAAGATGATCGATGAAACTCGATGGCTTCAGCTGACCTTTCCATTGGCTATCGAAGCTTTGCTGATAGATCGCTCGCGTATTTGCGTAATTTTCGTGGAAATCAATCTCACACGCGCACGTCAGAAGAATTTTGTGTGGCGTGCTTAGGTCCAATCATTGGACGGGATGAAGATTTACAGCAGAGACAGTTAAAATGAAATATACAACGTACAAAACATGCCGTCTAAATCATTGAAAGTGGAACTTGAATTATAACACCAGTCTACAACATTGAAAATGTGGCAAGTGAAAATAGATTTTCAAAAAAGATTACTTCCACTCGACCGTCAAGTGATGGAAATAACTGTTGCTGTGCCTAAAACATTCCAAGCATTCGCAAATTAGCAAGGCCATAACAGAGGCAAACAAATACACATGTCAAAGTCCACGGTTCGAACTTGTCGCTAGCTGGAAACGTGCTGTTAACATCACATTTAGTGCTGGTGATCGTTTGGTCGCTAATTTAAGCTGCGCTAAACCGTTCCCAATCCGCGATTCACTGCAGTTTCGACTTTGGCGTGATGCAGCACTATCATGTGGCGACTGTTTGCCGTCCGCCCCAGGCTTGCATCGTCGACAGTATCGTGCGCTATCGGCGCATTCGCACGTTAGTCCCGCGCGAAGGCGTTGATGGTTTCCTGTCGTGACGAAGCGTTGAACTTGTTGTTTTTCCATGCTCCAACATTAGCAGTGGGAAGAGTTTGAGGGGTGAAAAAAATGTCTGTAAGAATCACGATAGAGGGGTTAAGAAAAAGTCTGTCACCTCAACCGGACCCTGAAGGCATTGCTTCCCCCCCCCCCCCCCCCCCCCCCCCCCCCTTTTAAAACACTTTGTTTGCCTTGCATTCCCTTGTTCGGTTGCCTTACCGTTTACTTTCGTGCGCCAAAGTTCAAGCAGATTGTGCACTTCACCAACACCACGGGCGGACACACCAAAGAACCTTCCGATCCGGCAAAGCAAGAATCTTTCGCGACCGTTTCGTTCTTACGATTTTCCCAAAAGCTTCCACCACCGTCGACGAGGGCGAGCCGAAGAAAACCCCCGAAAGTGGATAAAAAATTTATTAAATTGTCTGTCAATTTGTTTGCGCTACCTATTACGGTGGGCGAGTGTGTGGAAATGTGCAAGGGCCGGATTAAAACGGCGAAAGATGAGCACATGCCAAGAAGATGTGGTGGTGGGGAGGGCTCTAATGTTGGCTTTCGCCCTGGTACCGACGTGCCGTAAGATTTTTTTTTTCATCTCCTAGAATGAAAGACCAGACGGGAAGAACGAAGCGATGGGAAATGTTGAAGCATCAACGTAAAATCAAAACACGATGAAAACATGCTTTTTCCTCAAACCGAAAGCTTTTATCTCCGTCGAGATTGGCGAAGGAGTGAGGAACGGTGAGGAGCGGGATGGAATGAAATTTGTGTTTTTGTGCTTTTTTTCTCTCGTGCTGGTACCACTAATGGTTACTTACTACGAACGACATTTGCTGCGCGGGCAAGCACCGGAGTGGAGTATCCAACTAGGAAAAATGAAACCAAAAAACCGTACATATTCGAAATGCAGCACACGCGTGAATTATGCCTGATGAAGTTTATGATGTTCTTTTAATAGAAATGACGATTTAAGTATCTCCACCTTTTTTTTCCTTCCTTTGAGTGAGTGAGGAAAACTTAATGTATGAAAGTGTTACGCTTTTATACGTTTGTATACACTTTGAACTTTTTAAGTATCTCATATAAGTCTTTAAGGATCTCCTCATTTAAAAGTTAACTTCTTTTGTTTCGCCTCATAAGCGATGGTGACAATGGAGTAAATCATCTTTAGCTTAGTGTAGTTTAAAAGTAAATAGAAAACACTACTAATCTCGCCTTGTCCCGATAACCTACGCCCAGCGTTGATTGTTACTTAGAACATGGTCGTAAAAATAAAGAAAAATATATTTTTTCCAACAAACCGTCTCCCGATAAGAAGCGAACTGGTCCATCTATGGGCGAAGAGGATTCAGGGCGCTAAGAAGCGAATAGCGGCGAGGACAAAAAAAAAAGGTGCCACTATATCAGCTCGAAGAAGGGAAACTCAATGAAGGCGTAGACTTACGTTGGGCGGGCTCCAGTGTCAGGCGCGGACTGACCTTTTGCCGACTATCACGAACTGTTGCGGCTGGTTTCGATTCTATATTATTATTATTATTATTATGTTCACGCCACATCGACAGCCCGCCACACTGCGTCGCCGGAACACTCTTCCCACCCTCCCGGGGTGACAGTGGAGCAGGGACGTTTGAAGCGAGAAAAAAAAACGCCGAGGTTATGTTAAATCGCCGACTCGACGCTTCATTAAAATCAATACATCCGTCAACGGAGCCGAATTAATCGGTCAGCTGATAGTGAGTCGGTGGCTACACATCTTCCGGCCGCCATTCTGGAGCTGCCCGCGATTGCCGGTGGTGAATGTAAACGCAACGCAAAACACGAAATATAGCACAGATTAATTAATACTAACCTTGAAGATCTCGGCACCGCAGTTGTTCGAATGTAGGCTTCGGCGGGTGTAATATTTATAGCACATCCATAGGAGTTATCAGTGTGCACTTTTTGTGGTCCCATTTTGAGTTCAGACGATTTTTCTTCTTGCTTTTGCCAAACGGAAGAATTCAGCCGTAATCAGTTTGATACATATGGCGAGACTGACCTTGATGTTGCAATAGCCGAAGGAAGATTTTTATCAACCATTGCACCTGCACAGAATGAAAATAATCAAATTTAATTATTCTTAGTAAAATGCTGTATAAACTAATTTTAAATTTAAAAAGCAATGTACCGTCACAACATTTCATATTCAATTGTCATTTATTTTTAAAGGCAAAATTATTTTTATCACAATCTTTCTCGTGTCATTGGCAAGATGAGGAATTATATCAATAATCAAAAGCTAATTGATTGCATGGTATGGTTGACAGAATCTATTTTCTGATGTAACCCAAAAACATATTGACACTTTTGTAATTTGACACCGAACAAAAACTGGATGGTGTCATCACGATCATCATTTGAACATTTTATTTCATTTGTCATTAATTTCGACACTGACTCCAGCTCATTGATTTATTGATGCAGAAAACGACAATCAAAAGCCATTTCTTGCTATTGTAGTGGCAATTCAGGTCAGCTTGAGCGACTTTTAACACGTCGAAGCACAAAAAACATTTCATTATGCAACCAGTTCGCTTTAAAACATCTTCAACATCTTTTATCGGGTAAAAGGATAACAGCGAGCATAACGGAAGCAGCGACGACGCATGATAGCAAACCCAAATAGCGCGTTCAGCTACGCGATTCTTATGCGTCCGTTGCGTTCCGTCGTAACGCCATGGAGGCAGGATCCGCGCGTAATAATGACATTATAAAGTTAATGGTCGCACGGACATTAATTGACTCGAAAGCGCCCCCGACAAAAGAAGCGCCCCCGGTGAAAGTGGGTTGAACTTCTTATCGTACCCGACGGGACGGGCGCGAGTGAGCCGAGATTTGGATGCCGAGAAGCGGGAAAAGATGTAGCTAAATTTAAAAGACCGTTAGTAGGACGGCCGTACTCCAGCACGCGGCAAAAGGAGAGGCAAAAGAATGACTGATCGATATTCTGTTTCCTTTTTTGTCTGTGATCCATCGGCATGTGCTTGTCTGGCAAATCGAACATTTGCGAGTGAAGTTCATACTTTCATTAGAAGCACACTTCCGCGATGCACTTAAACGTTCGTTTGTGGCTCAGGGCGTCACCGGGAAGTGTTTCACGATGGAAACGCAGAGAGTGCGTTCAATTGTGCCTCTGCTCGAGCGGATGCAATTCGTCGTACAAAGCACGCATCGCGCAGCTTCCTGGCGCCGACGCCAGTAATTGGAATGCATTCGACTCCATCGACGCCGGTGGCCATCGGCAGCTTCCTACGCTTCCAAGACATTGATGTGCATCGAAGGCAAGTGCGAGGGCATTCGCTTAACGCATCAGGGCTACATATCCAACCGTTTGTCGATGTAAACTTGAGATCTCGCCATTGGAAGCTAGGGAAGAACTAGGGATGGGAACACTATCGGAACATTGCGCGAAAAAAGGGCCCGTTTTTACTTTGTCCGTTAACCTTCGCAGGATGAATAGGAAAGCCTGTTCAGGCGAACCGCCACCCCGCTGCCGGTGGTTGATAAATTAATACAGATTAGTCGGGCGCTTCTCCCGATGAAGATTACTCCGGCAATGTTGACGACGGATGACGGATGTCCGCACGCCGGTAGGAAGTACCATGTCCCGGGTGCCCTTTTAGAGTTTAGAGAGAGGTTTTCTTTTCGACTCCCATCGTTTTCATCCACCGGAGGCTAGCAATTCTACAGCGGAGGATTTACATGCCATGGGTAGATAATGCGGTGGTGGGCGGGATTAGGAGCGGAACCTTAACGAATCCGTAGCCCACCTCGGAAACCCCTTCGCCCGACGTTTCCCGTTCGCATTTCCTGCTACCAAGGAAACATGTCGGCACGTCTTACCATGGGTTGGCTCGCACCCGGGAGTGGTGGTTGTTGGGGGTGAACGCGTTGGTCAGCTTAAAAACTGTATGAATAATGAAAACTATTAATATTAATTGACCGGCACCAGCATCGGCACCGAGCAACACCAGCAAACGCAAGGAGGCGAAGGAAAAACTTGCGGAAGTTTCCCGATGGGGCGGAGGCCAGAGGGATCTATTAGCAGCCAGTTGAGTCAAACAGTGGCTCGTCAGTCATTGTCCGTTCGGGCTGCAAAATCCCGCCTCCCCTTCCCTATTGACGTTTGGTGGTCAACCGTAACAGTGTGGTGCAAGCGTTTATTTATAGAATTCGTAAGAGTTTAAGGAGTTCTCTATCGTGTGCTTGTAGCGTGTGCGGTCCGAGGAAGTGCTGGAAAATACTGAATGTCTTTCTGTTGCAAGTGAGTGAGAAAGTGTGGCCAGCGGGGACGCTGCAACTGCAGCCTCTCGCGTACCGTTTGGTGCGCCCGAAGAAGATCGAGCTCCTGTTATTGTTCTGCGATCACCGATATTAAACAAATTGCTCAAAACATACATTTAGCGGCGCGGTGAGGCGCTTTCGTGCGTGAAAAATGCATTCGATGCATTGGAAAGCCGCCCTTTGGGTGGTGTTGCTGCTGGTGGTCGCAGGAAACGCACAGCGCAGAGGTAAGAGTGTGGGTGGAACATGGTATAACAATTGCTTCGAAATGGGATTCTCTTTACAGTTATTGGTATAATATTGTAAAGGACCATTTATAAACTGTTTTACAAAGTAGTTGGGATTATTTTAAGTTGTTAAAACATTTAAGTAAAACAATTATTCAATTATATTGTTATACAATATGTATATTCATTTGAATACCAAGAGAGCTAAGAGGGAAACTTTTTATGTTAAACGAAATCAATCCTATTTTAAACTAAATCTTCGACAAAAATTTAAACTGACTAAATTTGTTTAAAGTTATACATGTAAAATCTATTATTTTTTTACATAACTTTTTTAATCTGCTTACAATAAAGCAGTATTCCTCTGTTGTGTAGTATATACATGACGTCTCTTAATAAACCAGGTTCTACTGATTTCTTGTTTTGGTTTTAGTAATTCAAAAATAATTTAATTCAAACTCTATAGCTTGAATCATTATCTGGTAGTTGGTTATCTTCTTAGATTTAGAGAAATGCTTAAGAATAACTTGTCATTTAGGGTGCTCTTACATGATCAACAGGGCTTCTATGACAAAGAGGGCCAGGTACTTCACTTTTCTTACTTCATATGGTGTTATAGTCAGCGTAGAGATTGGCACTGTGTTGGGAAGTGAGTTTTTGTAATGCTTGTTCGATCTCGAAAAGTTCGATTCACCGTAAAAATATAAAATCTTCTAGCCAACTTCGTGGCCAATTGTGGACCACTTTGTTTTGCACGGGTCACGCGCCGAAATAGCAACTGATGGGGAGTTATTTTAAGGATTTCCTTCGGCAACACCCCGTGATCCCATCGGTTGGTGTTGGCGTTTTGTGAACGATTTTACAGCCCACTAATCTCCAGCAGGAACGTCGGGTGGGAATGTGCCGGCGCCACTCTACCTACGCCAGATCGTGGCGAATTTTTCCGACCGTCTTTCGTACGAGGCGTCCCGCATGGTTCCGGACGAACGCGTACACAAATCCGGCCCGAAAACGACCCACCGGGTTGATGAATAATTCAGCGCACGGGTTTTCCGAGGAATGCCGTAAGTGCATCGACGTCGGTGGCCGGCGGGAAGTAAAAACAAGGTCATGCAAGCGCCACAACTGCAGCTCGCAAAATGCCCATAAGCCACGGCACGACGAGCTAAGTCGGCGCGATGTGTGCGCAATTTGGAAAATTTCGGGAATAGTTTAGTTAAATCGGCTCGTTCTTATTTACATTGAGCACTTGCGTTTGCTTCTGTGAATACTCATGAGATCAGGTTGTTCTGACCGCGTGTGACTCGATTAGGATACAAATGAACTTAGACTTTATCGAACCAAACATATTTGTATTTTTCATTCCCATAATTCATTTCAATCATATAAAGTAAACATTTAAGTTGTTTATAAAGATTTAAGTGGAGTTTAATGAAACATCGTTTGAAAAACAAAAGGCAAATATTTACAACCGATAAACTACTAGTGGTCGCTTTGCAAAATACAAATGGATGCAAGAGATCCACACAACATGGAAAAATAAAAATCAATCAATTAAATTTCCCTACGGACAGTTTTTTGCCAGTTTTTTTTGTTTTGGAAAAAATCCTTTCACTCTCTACTGGGCCGGCGATGATAAATAAAGTGTATCGTATCCCTCACCTCCCGAAATGGGGAGGATAATTCCCACAGGAAATGACACACTCGGCCGGATGTGTAGGACCACGCACGCAAGCCGTAACAAAAATTGGCGGCACGTCGCTGTGCTGGTCCGTTTTTTGTTTACTGAAATCCGCCGTTCTTCTGGTTGATTGAAAAAATGAAGCCAAACAAACACACACGCAAATCGGTGTTCCTACCGGTGGCATGTTTTCTCATGTCCCGGTCGCCGTTGCTTCCCTCGGTTGTTTTTCTTTTCCAGTGACCAATTTCGTTACATGGATTGCGGAGTTCAACAGATTTGTGAGTCCGTCTGGCGATTTATTTGTGCCTGTAACACCTTGCGTTCACACTATGTTTTCCACTTTTCCCATGCCTTTGCGTTTTTCATATCCGAAGCATCTGCATCGTGATTTTCTTCACTGTTTTATTGTGACGTACCGGTCAGCCGCGTACGACCTAACGATTCCAATTCTACGCGTCATTTGTCGCATTTCATTAAAAATCGAATCGAACCACACTACGGAGATGTGATTTGTTGCCGTAGTGTTGTAACTTGTTTTCCCCCCTGCCACGCTTCCATTTCCATACAAAAGACAGCACTTCCAACGGGTGGAAAAACATTCGGGAAGTAAGATAAAATCGGAAAAGGAAAGAAGATTGTTTCGTTCATTTGTTACTTGACCCCGCTCCGGTTCGGGAGCGTTTTTGGAACTAATTGACATTTTCTATTTCGGTGACGGGGACGCGACGAGCAATCGGGAAAACCGGCACCAATTGGCCCCGGCAGCTCAACATATGGACATCATGCATATGTGCACTCCCCGTCACTCCTACCCCGGAGTATCTGAAGACAGGGGGGCGAGCGGGCGGCAAGGGCGAGCCAAAATGATTAACTTTTCACACCGTCCAACGTCGTCACCATCATCTTTCCCGAGGCCTGCCTTTGCCGTTCGTTGTTTCAGCTGCTTTTGGGTCGCGGTTTTTCGGGGGAGAAAATATTTATTTTCCTCACGGTTGCAGCATTCCGTTCGACGAAAGCGCACCCATCATCGTGCTCGTCGAGAGCAGGGATTATTTTCCTTTACATTCCCTACCGACTTTTTCCGTTCACGAGGTGGGAGGAATGTGTTTTCCCCTTTTTTCCACCCTCGGTATCGTATTCGGTTTCCTTCCGAATGCGGTGAGCTCTGAATGCGGGAAGCTGTATTAAAAGGCGGCAGGTGGGTAGGACAGGCTTTGCGGTGCCAACGAGAATGTGCATCGTGATCTAATTTCCCGAGCAGTGTGAAGCTCTCTTCAAAACTTTACACTTACCTCATCAAGGAGGGTTGGGCAGGTGGGTGAAACAGAAGGGGAATATCATTTTCCTGTCCATCATTTGACTTTTTTCCCACCTAGCGGTGGCGTGCGCTAATGGATTCCGGATAGGCTGCGACGGATGTAGAAAGTTTTTCCGCCGTTGGAAGCCAAATCAATCCGTTCGCTTTCTTTTTTTTCTTTTAATTTGAAAACTACCAATTTGAGAGACATCAAATGTGCAAGTGCATTGCCGTCACATAATTCCGCACACCATTTGATGATGATGATCTTTCTTAATCAATCTTTAATCATGAAGACGTTTCAGGGAAGTTTTAGTTCGTGTTCGGAATCAAATCGAAGGCACTTATTGGAAGGATGATCCTTCTACATTTCCGATAGAAAAATAAGCTGGAACTTTCGCATTTAATTTTCTACATTTCAATCGGATATTTTTATGCTCGGCACTTTATCTTTTGTGCATTTTTTTCTACAAAAGAGAAAAAAGGTTACCCGTAAATAAAGAATCCAAACAATCCTAATGAAGTAAAGTCAACTCAAAACAACGTATCGGATGTCAATAAACATGGCGCGTACGAAGAAAGAAAAAGGGTTGATTTATAAAACATGCCGCCGGAGGAATTAACTAAGTTCTTGCTGTGTACTGTTCCGCTTTACAAGCCCCTTTCGATGGTTAACGGTTTAAGTCGGTTTGGAATTGGAAATAAATCGCCTAATGAGGTAGTCTTGAAATAGAATAATGAACCTCTAGGAAAAAGACGATTAGGAGATTTCGAATTTGTTTTTGGTCAATTATAGGTTTTCGTGTAAACGAAGGAAATTTTATCTCTTTTTTAGAATTTACTAAAGGTGATCATAAAAGTTAGCATGAAAGCAGCACCTTCTCAACCGTCACATAAAGATTGCGTTAGCATACATTCCATTCCACGGTGTTTTGATCGACGAACCATCATCGGACTGTTTGGAATGAATCGATTTTCCACGCTAATGAAACTAGACAGAATTTCAACACAAATCCTACGTGTTGGTGAAAACAGATTTCCAAATGAAAGTGGAAAACTTGGAAACATAGAAATCCAGTGAGTTGGTGAAAATGGAAACTGAAGAGTAGCGGGACAAGCACGGGATACGATGGGCAAAGCGAACGATACAAATGATACCGAACCCTTCCGAGGCAGCGAGATAATAGACATCTTGCACCCCACGGCCTTCGGGAGAGTAGGAGTGGAAATGGAAAACCCAACTGCATTTATACACCTGTTCGAAGTGACGCGAAGGGCCGAGCAAGTCACGGACCCAGTCACGTATTTAATAGAAAAATGTGGCCCACGGGGGGAAAATTTTGTTGGAAAAAGACCCCTTTCCTTTCGTGCGACGAACCGAAGGTGATGTTGTGTCTGTCGAGTCTGTTGTGCCAACAATAATGATCTAATATTTATTCCATTCTTTGCCGAGAATGCCTCTGCAGTGACGACAAGTTTGACGTTAGTTTTCCTTTCCTATCCATTTGCTTTGGGTGAAACGAAAAGGAGAAGGAAAAAAACACCGGAAAACACCCAACCGAGGAAAAAGTTTATCCAATTACTTGCTCCACAGGCGAGCCAACTTAAACTACATCAAATCAGGAAAACGATTTTGTGCATTTTTATTGTCGTCATCTACATCTTATCGAAATCTTGTATCCAAGTAAGATTAATTTAAAACAAACAGTATGCTGAACATGCTACTAATTCTATGGTCTTGATTTATTTTTATTTACTTCGCAACCACGAGTGCCCCGCTGATGTTTTTCCTTTTTTCCTAACCTTCCCTCAACCACTTTCCCCTTTTCCACCGTCCAGCAAGGTAAGCAAGATGAATGGTGCTGGATGTCTAGACAATTTAGGCAAAACCACCTGCAATCCGATTAGTAAACAATAAATAATATTCCCTTCTTGCCCACCGTTGGGGCACTCCCCGTCCTCCCTCAAGGAGGGAGTTTCCCTTGGTATTTGACGGCCTGATTGAAACGAATCGAATGCCACCGCTAGAAATCCGTAATCCTCCACTACAACTTGCTGATTTGTGATCGCTTTCACTCCACCACTGTTGTGGCACAAACACACACACACACACATAGCAAAAAAAAACGCACACTACCCGCCGGCCGATTAATGGCTGGGTGATTTAATGTGGCGTGCGTTTACGTTTCGTTGGCCGAGGACGAAAACCATCGCCGCCGGGGGGGGGTCGTGGAAATGAGGCATAAATAAAAACGGATCCTTCCGATTTGCATTTAGTCGTCAATAAACGGATGTATTTGATATTCTCTAAAATTGTTCACAGTCACGTTAGCGCACGTTTCGTGTCGCGCGGCTTTACCGAGTGCTGCTCATTACTGTCTCCCCGGACTCCCCCCGTCCCCCGTTCGATGGAAAACGCGTGGAAATAATGTTTGCCATCCTGACTGTGCTTTAAGTCCGCGGTCATTCATTCAATATAACATTGATTTTGTGAAGGATTCGGATGTGTATCCCTTTTGTTTTCCCCAAACTCGAAAAACAACATCGTTTACGGAAGGAGGCGCTGTTTCCTGTGATTTGTAAATGTAGACATTTGGTACAGTATTTGGGTTTTTCAAGTTCGTTTCAAGCAAGGCCTCGGGGTGGGCGAAAGGAAGGGCGAACTTGACTGCGAATATGCATAATTTCTCCGACTCGGTCGAGGAAGTAACAACTACCGCGACCGAAACCGACCAGAAGGCACCTTCAAGCGCCGAAAATAAAGTAGAATGATTATCCTTAATGCGACGTCAGATCTTCTATGATTTCGGCTTGGATGCAAGTGTAGGTTGTTAAGGAATGCGTCGTTTACAAATTCATCAAATCGTCTGGTGTCTGCTGTAGTTTAATTAAAATAAACAAAAAGTTCAAATATAAAACAATCAACTAAGGTTTATCCTGTTGGAACTAAAAGAAACCTTAATTAAATAGGAGATCAAATTTAATAATCAACACAGAGTGTCTCCTGCTTGGACGTTTTTTTCTGATTGTCAATAATTAAGTGTAGATTCAATGTGATTAGATTTAATAGTTATACAAATAACGCCGATTGAATCGCTAGTCTACAACAAGATACACCACCTTCGTCCCAGAGTCCGTGGCTTGTTTTATACGACACCTGCATCAAGTGTGTCACCCTCCGGACATTTCTGCTGCATCCTTCTGGCCGTACCAAACCTAGATCAAAGCGATTTTGCAAATGCGATAATTATTCCTCAGCCTTACGAAAAACATGGCAAAGGAAAACTGATGCCCTACGCGGACAGAGAGATAGACGGTAAAATCTGCTCTTCCATCCGTTTTCTGCTGCCGGTTGTGATATATATTTTTAGTCTCTTAAAGGGTCGGGAATGGAGTTCCTGTTTCTTCAGCAGTCAAAGAGTGTCCAAAGGGAAGGATAGGAATTTCACGTACACGTAGCTGAGCCGCCGCGCTGGTATGTGCACTCCACGGGGAAAGATGATGAATCGTCAAAAAATCGGAGAAGTCTCACATCAAAACCTCGAACGGCGGCAAGTTGGTTCGCTTCAAACCAGGCTACTTTCGCTGATGACCGCACAAAGCGCTCCAAGCCTGGTCTAGCAGTGCTTGCAGAAATGGTAGAAACCTACCCGAGTCCTCGCGGGAGATGGTGGAGATTCCGAGAACTGTCCCGAAGCCACTCCACACTCTGGAGTGCGCATTCCATCGCAAGCCGTTTACCAAAAGCTAAATGGGGCCGCTTGCAGCTTTGGTAACGGTGTACGGCGCACTCCACCGGAGTTTGTTTGCACTTTTGAGGACTCACGTCAGAAGTCTGCTTGAAAGATCCCGAACAGAAAATGTTCTCCCGACGGCGCGTTACGGTACTTTATCGATGTCTACCAGCTAAATCATCAAATACTAAGATATCAGTTCAGTGTTTACTGCGCGATTATTAAATCCAAGCGAAATCTGGCACCCCTATCGATTAAACGGTAATCTTTTTGGCTCTTTTGCACCAAAGAAACGAAAATTCGGACATTGAACTTGAATCCCAAAAATAATAAACAAACGTGCCCTCCCAGGCACACCGATTTTTCCAACCGGTTCGGTTCGACCAAACCACCAAACAAAACATTGCCACCCTTGACAACCACGACTGGCGGGGTGACAATAGCTTCGGAAGGTGGATTGTTTTCTCCATGTCATGCTTCAAGTAGCTACCTTCCCTCTCCCACTGGAACATTGGCTTTTATAGACTTCATTACGTTCATTAGCTTGTTCTGTCAGGGATGTTTTGCAATATCCTGTCTTAATTCATTGCTTTCTGCGGAAATATTTTCAATTTAAATTAGTTTGCAACACTCTAGTGCTCATCAAATGCATACGTTGAGAGGTTCTTTTAATTAATAACGTAGAAACACATTAACAGCAAACATTATGTTTGCTTCCTGTCGGAAACACTCCATCGACCACATTGTGCATCCCAGATGTGTCATCGTGTCTGGACCGGACTAACCGGTAGAGGAGGAGCAATTTGTTGTTTTTTCCAGCGTAAAAAATAGACAAACACGTACGGAAGCTGCTTCCTAGTGTTCTGCTGTTCTGCAGGAACTGCAGCCGAACCAAACGAAACTCGACGCCACGAAAGCCCCTCTAATTGATCAAAAAGTTTAGTGAGCACCAACAACGGGTACGATTTGTTGCGTCAAACAATATCGCATTACAGTTTGCCGGCAATACATGCTGGAGCTCGAGCAGCGAAAAGTTTGCAAGAGAAGGAAAATGCCAACAGTATTTGGAAATGGATTACCCGAAACGCGGACACAGGATAGGATGAGGGATAGCTTGGTTCACATGAAAACAAAAAATAAACAAGCGGGCTCAGGAGATTCAAAAAGGAGTTTCACGTGGATGGTGTCTGGGCTGGTGTGTGTGTAGGTGATTTTTTGTTCTTTTATGCTTGATTGAATTACACCGCTACAAGAATTGTTGTTTGCTCTGTATTTATCTAATGCTCGTCATGTTACCGAGCCGGGCTCAGGTCCCGATGTCGGTAGTTGTAGTTTTCCTGCCGATGCAATGCGAGTTGACTTCAGCTCGAGGTTGAAACGGGATACACGCCAACATGCTGGGATACTACGACCAACCCGGTCGGTTCTACTCGCCATCAAAATGCTCCTTCGCTCGGCTAGGAATGTTTCCGGGAAATGTTGCTCGGAGTTTACAGCCAGAGAGGACCGAAAAGTTGATCCCAATTTCTGCCCGATCCTATTGCATATCCCAGCACTCGCAGCACCCAACAGGTGGATGGGCACACCTTCTTAGCGGTGCAAAAACACACGGCGGAATGCCCACCCTCGTTCGCTTTCCGGTTTTCCGTTCGGAAGCAGCAAAGTATGGCCGGGGTTTCATGGGTTTTAACTGGCCATCGATTAAACAGGCCGGCGAAACGAAGGTGAAGCGATACAGTCCATGGTTCACGCGAACACTCTATATCTGGATCTACGGGTCGACGGCACTCGGACTCACTCGCCGCGTCGGACAGGAAGCAGCAACAGTGCTTAACATCAAAAATGGGGCCTTCTTCGTAAGGCCGTAGACGAAAGCATGCTTCCGTTGCGATGGAAGCCGACGATGCTGAACTCGAGACCCTCTATTGCGGAAAAGGAGGAAAATCAAAACATGTTTTCTTCCTTGATTCGTGCGATGCATACACGTTATGGTGTTACCGGTTTCCAAAAAAACAGTGATGTAGTCTTTTTATCCAACTTCTGAACGAAAGAAAAAAAGGGTCAAACATAAGGAAAAGTAGGGATTGGGCTCATCCCATCCAGCATATGCATCTGGGGCTTATGGAAATGCACCAACGATAGAACAACAGACCTCACCCTACGAAAAAAAGGCCACACAGTATGAAGGGACAGGATTGGGGGAAATAGTGCCACCGTCACTTTGAAGGCTGGAAGTTCAAGCACTACAACTGCTCGATTCAAGGATGTAGAAGAGGTAGTTCAACTGCTCTCAATCACATGTTCAAACACACCCACAAACGCACCCACATCCCAGAAGGATGTCAAACTGCGCTCGAACTGTGGTACCGAAAATGTTTGACCCGGCACGCGAACACCGGGAAAGCGAGTGAAAGATAACGCGCGGATCAGATATCAATGGTGACGGACCAAGCACGGGATAGGATAGGATAGTGCCGGATCTAGCAAATGGATGAACATCGAATTGCCCCAACGAGTGGTTCCAACCTGCACGTACCCATACACACTTTACAACTCTCCGGTAAAAAGGCCGTCAGAGCTCTCGAAAGTTTCGGTTTTTGGTCCTGGCGTAGTATCCGGCGAGAGGTCGCCCCAAGCAGCCAGCATAGCACTTGACCGTTTTTGGTTGGCCTTCGGCCGGGGCAAGGCGGGCTGCACCTGTCAGGCAGCTGTCACTGGAGCGACGAATCGCCAAATAACGTGTGATGGAATCAATCTAACCGATCGGGTGACAAGTGTAATTGAAGCAGCTCTGTCGATTTTTCCATTTGCAGTTCGCTAAATCTAAACCTAAAGCCATTTATTCGCAGCATCCCTGTATTCATCATACAAACTCCGATGTTTGGTTCTACGAAACCTCGCTTAATTCGGGTTGGAAACTACAACTCATGATAATGGTATGCAATCATGCAGTGGAAACATATGTTTCTAAGAATGTAATCCTACGTATCCTACGTAGTAACTACACGAAGCCCCCGTGTCAAAGTTATTTTACGATACCGAATACTCATGCTTTCGCAGTATTTGACATCGCCAATTCCAGGGGCTCGCTCCCTTGGTGGGTTAAGGTAGTTGCGGATGGGATCAGTGCTCCAATTAGCGACAATTAGCGCATTGAGTCGCTGCGCCGAACTTGCCCTTCGAGAAATATTGGGTCAAGAGTGTTGCAATAAAAGCTGATGGTCATCCATCGCACGGTGGATGTGATGATGTAATAATGTGCGCCGATGAGCTAGACAAATAGAGGTTACTTTCGATGCACTTCTCTTCCTATGAAAAAAGATGTTGGTGAGGTAAAACTGGCGCCAAAAAATGTATTTTACCATCCAATGGTTTGTCGTGTTAATTTAAAACACTAGACTTTGGATAGAATCATCACAAACCGTTTCTTGCTCACTATTTTCTAACATTCTTTGGTTTTCCGTGAGTATTATTTTGTATTTTGCTACAACTTTGCTACAAAAATGCACTCGGGAAGTTTATCAAACATCTCTTTTGCTGCTGATGGTTGTTGCATCCTGTGGTTCGTTTGGGCAAGAAAAGCGAAAAACAAATTGTCAAAGACTTACTAATATTTTTCACCTGGAGACACCCATTTTTTTATTCAATTTTACAAATGATTGAGTGGTGGAAAAATTGTTTTCATTTTTGGTTAATTAACTTCCTTCTTCCATCTCCTTGCAGTATGTGATGTAGAGGCGGAGTTCATGTGCCGCGATGGCACCTGCATTGACAGGGATCGACAGTGCGACAATATACCCGACTGTCGGGACGGCGATGACGAATATGATTGCGGTAAGTCTACACAAATTCATCCAAAGCGATGGTAAAACCATAAACAACATTTTCCACCGACTCCGATTCAAGAACCTGACTGCGATCCGGTGTTGGAGTTCCTTTGCGAAGCGGACAACACTTGCATTCCTCGCGAAAACGTTTGCGATGGCTCGTCACAGTGCAACGACGGGGCCGACGAACGCGACTGCTCAGGTAAGGGAACAGATCTTCAGGCGAACAAAGGTTACCCTTTACAGTACAAAAAGCATTCAGGAAATCGCATCTGCTTCGGAAAAACTGATCGTCGATCAAATTTCGGTCCCATTGGACTGGAGTTCCCATGAGAAATGAAATGAGACCGAGTGTTGTCAATCCTATTCTACGGACACGCACAAATATCTGCCCCCTTCTTTCTCGCCCCGCATGCCGCGCTAAACGGGAACTGTCCGGGATTGCCTACAAGGAAAGGGCCGGCAAGCGAGGTTCTGTCCGCTGGGGAAGTTCACGTGCGGCGACCGGTCGTGCGTGTCGATCCTGGCCCGGTGCGACGGCAAAGTCGACTGCCCGCGCGATCAGGCCGATGAGGACGAGTGTCGTAGGTTCCTTTTCCTAATTTCCTTTGATCTGTTTGTTAAGGGAACTTTTCGTTTTTCGTTGGAATCTGGAAAAGATTTCTTCGACCTTTTGTTCCTTTAGTTTATTTTCAAAACAATTGGCAATTTTAATCGATGTTAAAGCTCACGTTAAGATTTTTCTCTGCGAGCTCTATTTGTTTATGTTTATATATTTTGTTTTTGGGTTTGCCCAAGCAAACTTTTTACACTCCTTTTTGTTTGTCAACACTGAGAGATAATGCCAGTGTAACAGTTGTTCGTAATAAAAATAACTTCCTCGTTTCTCATCTATCGCACGCCTTCCTGGCCAGCGTGTCCCAAAAACACCTGGCAGTGCGACTACGGCCAGTGCATTCCGCACGAACAGAAGTGCGACGGCAACATCGACTGCCCGGACGACATTTCCGACGAACGCAACTGTCCCCGTAAGCTGCGCAGTATTTACTAACACAACCGCGGGGCCCGGAAAAGGCAAACCGGAAGGAGCCTTTCGGGGCCGTCCATTATCATTGCATTAACCACGTTGCACGTAGCGCCAGTATCAGTAGCATGTTAGGGAGTGTTAGGAAGATTGGTGCATGCTCTTCCTCGGTATATCTTTCGCTTGCCCTTTTCTATGCTCGCCATTCTCTGCATCTCTTTTTGTCATTAAAGTTTTCGTATTTCTTTTTTTTTTGCTCATTGTGTGACATAATTTTCCATTGGAATCGGTTTTCCTTCGCCTGCTGCCTTCCTCCGATGTACGGTGTGGGTTTGTGGCAGGACGTAAATTGAAACAATCAAAATCCGGCGTGGGTAATGATAGACTACGGAACATTCGGTCGTATCAATCCATCCATCCATCCGTCCGTCCGTCCGTCCGTCCATCCATCGGATAAGCCGGGTTGCAACCCCGACACGCTACTTCGCGTCACGAATTGGAAGAACGCCGGAAAATCGGCGCGGCGGGAGGTGACACGTACTGCCCCGTTCCGGGTTTCCTCGAAGTCACGAAGCCAGGGAGGTGGGGTCCTTTCGCCCGTTTACTCTGATCAATATTTAGTTCCGTGCGCCGTATCGCAACCGACCATTTCCCAACCAAAAGCCCTTTCGGTGGGCGGTTGATTTTTGAATTTTGATCCGTTCGGCTTCGCGTTTTGATTAGCTGCACAGAGGCTTTTTTAATTTTTATTTATCAATACCGGGGTTTGTTTTTGTGTATGCACACATCAGTTGTTTGGCACGCGCTATTTTCCCTCTTTTTATTGGGGAGCAAAAGCGAATCGGAGGCCAAAACGGACCCGGCCATCGAAACAAGCATTAATTGACTTTCGTGCCGAGACTAATAGGATTCCCGGCGAGTGCGTGAGCATTTAAATGCGACCGTTTGCCGGGCGGGGAAATTGATGGCCTTTCTTGACGGGTAGTTGATTTAAATTTGACTTGTGATGCGCAATGTGTGGTGTTTGATTTATCAACATTATTTATAGCGTTTATTATTTTTACAATTCCATTCCCTTCAACTTGATGAACCAGGGTAGGAGATGCGTCAAAAAATTTGCTATATGTTTCACTGGCTGAAGCAGTAGACCTTCGGGCAAAGATTTTCCCTGCTAGACAGATATGATAATTACCACAGTTTGACCACAGTAACCTTCATGCTATCCTCCATCGCTCCACTAATCCTTCACGTATTCCACCAGAACGAAACTGCACGGTCCACCAGTTCAAGTGCCGGCTGGACAATCGGTGCATTCCGCTAACGAAGCGGTGTGACCGACATTACGACTGTAACGATTACAGTGATGAGAAAAACTGCGGTAAGTGCACCATTTCTCCGTGCCGTTTCCATCCTTGCTCATTCCATACTTGACTGAACTCGCCAGAGTCGGCAAGGAAATGTGTGTCCATCCTTCCTTCATGTGACCGTTTGTCTTCTCACATCTGTTGTGTATGTGTGTGTATACATCTTCGTTGTCTTTTGTGAAGCATTTGTGAAACCATTCTGTGAATAATGAGTTCGTGAAAACATGTTGTGAGGTGTAAGGCGGCGAGAAAAAATTTTCCTTGTAAGGTCATCTCTTTTCTTTATATGTTCACTTTTCTATTTTTCCGGTGATGGTTTACGCATACATGATGTTTTATTTTATTACTTCGATCAACAAAACAACAATTGAAAAATAGTTAACGTTTATCGGGCAATTATTTCATTGACTACATCTGATTTAAATTTGAACTAATGAACACATCGGATTATTTATCAATTAATGAAGCATATTTTTAACAATAAACAGCAAAATTTGATGTCGAAACCAAGAACAAAATATACAAATAATTTTATCATTATCAATTACTTATAAATATAAAAAAAAAACTAATTAGCATAAATAGATAAACAGCATTGAACAGTTCCATCGATGGTATAGCTATGTGACTAACAAACACCCAAAACTTCTGTCAAACTAACACCAATCCCGATCATTCATCGACAACTCGTCCCCGAATGATGTTTCGACCATTGTTTTAACTTGAAATTTATGTTTCCCCACTTCAAGCCACTAATCCGTTCGATACAATGTCTCTTTCTTTCCGCGTCCTGTCGGTTGCTAACTTTGCATTTGCATGCCGCATGTTCCTCACGCATGTCTTCATCTGCCTCGCAATGGCGAAACGAAACAAAATGCCGTATGGCGCCGCGAACAATACACGAAATACGAACAAACGGCACCCTCCACGAACGCAGAGTGCTCTGCGGACCAGTTCCAGTGCGCCAACGGAGCCTGCATTGACTCTAGGCTACGCTGCGATGGATCATTCCATTGCGTCGATCGATCGGACGAGCTGGATTGCCAGTACCCAAGTATGCCCCTAGGGAACGCTTTATTTCCAGATTACGATTCGCTGACATTCAGCAGCCGAACCACGTGCTTCACAGACGGCGCCGGGATGGCTTCTTCGACGGTTTCCCGATCTATTATTTCCTTCCTTTCTTTACAAGCACATGTTTATGTTTTTATTTTTCCGCAGCATAAGTTCTGCAATATGCATTCGTGTTTAATTATTTTGGTTTTCTTTTCCTTTTTTCTTTCATTTTATTCTTTTAATTTCATTAACAGGCTTAGGATGCTTGGCCAATGAATTCACTTGCGACAACGGCCAGTGTATTCCACTCCAGAGACGGTGCGACAACCGAGTCGACTGTAGCGATCAAAGCGATGAGAGAAACTGCGGTAAGTGACGCTAGGGAAAACTTGTGCAGAAAACTTGACGAACTCTCTCAATCGTGGTTAGATCCCATCTAAACTCAATTTTCTGAGATGGAAACATGCAAGCGTGAAAATGCAATGTCCAAATGAGAAAGCGTATTACCTCATGCAGACAACTCATATTGTGTGGTTTTCAAACCAACTCTTTCGTTATAATTTTTTCTTGCCCCGTATCATTTTATGTTGCCCTGTTTAGATGTTTGCTCGGAGAACCAGTTCACTTGTGGCAACGGGCGGTGTATTCCGTTGGACGAGGTCTGCAACACCTACAACGACTGTGGCGATAACACGGACGAAGCGGCGGACAGATGTGAAGAATTTGACGGCACGTGCCAGCCAGATCAGGTTAGGGTTTGTCGCTTGGGCCGACATTGACATTTCGGACAACATTCGGGAATTGTTTTCCCAATGTTCGACTGATTTGCTTGTTTATCGTTTTACTGATCGCGTTTTGTTTTCTTTATTTTCTTTATGCCGTTATACTTCATTTCATTCTTCGGTTGTCACCACCATTGCTCTTAATCGTTCAAATCTTAGTTCACCTGTTACGATGGTGATTGCGTTTCGATGCTGGTTCGTTGCGATGGTCGCCGCGATTGTCGTGATGGTACTGATGAGGATGACTGTCCTGGTAAGTGTCAAACGTTTCAACGTGGTTCGTAGGTGAAACCGTTCCAGAACTCACATGGTTAGAAGGCGAATGTCCAATCCGTCCATCGAAAAACTCGTGCATTTGAAACAGTGTGCCATACATATGATGCTTATGTCCTGCTTAGAGAATGCTCCGTGTTCATTTAGAATGTTTAATGTTGTTCCGTAATGCATACCCCCAGGCCTCGTTATGTGTGTAGAAGTGTGTTCCGGTTTGTCCATGCATATTCTCCATGTTGACTATGCTTAGCTTGTTATAAGTGTTACGAATGATATGACGGAAAACCTCCATAAGACTATCAAACGCGTACTATTTCCACCGCGATTGCAACCAAAAAATCCCATCGAAGGATGCCCGTTGAAATTTTACTTCGATCAACCGATAGGCTCAACTTATGAGGAGCTCGAAAAATTACTCGGATTGGCTCCGGCATATTTATTTTAATTTAATTTAATTTTTTGTTCAAATTAGGACCAGTTAGATGTGGCGTGAACCAATTCGAATGTGATGACGGCATTTGCATTGCGAGTTACAAGAAGTGCAACGGTATCGTCGACTGCCACGATGAATCTGACGAACTTGACTGCCCGGGTATAAGAGACTTTCATTATAAATTAAACTTTTTAAGTCCACTGATTAACTTTCCTACGGGGAGGGGGTTAGTAACCTTCGCCACTCTTACTTTGACCTTTAACCGGTTTCCACTCGGTGGAAAGTTTTGGGATAGAAGTTCTTTACTTTGTTACCGCCGCGCAATGTGACTAAGCGCTTCCTAAGCTGTGCATGTTCCTACTAACGCAAATTCACGCAATGTTGAGCAAAAACATCTACCATTAATTCAATTGACAAGGTTTGTGCCTTCTCTATCGTTTTACTGTAATGTTTTGCAGAAACGTAATAGACTTGAATGCCTGGCTAAACCCAATCATTTTTATTTTTTCAAATGTATTAACAAATGCAACAATTTCCCATCGTCTATCTCTTCCTAATGATCATAATCACTTGCTCAACTAATCATTTGGCAATTATGTCTATTTGCCGGAAGCAGTTTATTTTATCCGCCTCTGGTCGATAAGATCGTGTGTGGTTACAACGAGTGAAGAAAGCAACTAATTGAGGAACATAATACAACTAAGTCACACAAATCAACAGATTTTGACCCCCACTATTTCCCCTTCCCCCTCAGACTCCACAGACTGTAGCTCAAACGAGTACTCGTGCGATGGCCAGTGCCACGAGATGAAAGTGTTTTGCAATGGCATCGCCGAATGTGAGGATGGTTCTGACGAGGCGGTTTGCATTACCTGCCAAGGTGATGCCTTTCAGTAAGTGTGTTTGCAGCGTGTCCGTTTCGGTCCTGCTGGCCAGCATTCAAATCTATCCAAAACATTCACATACACAGCCCACAGCAAGGATGTGTATCTGTTATTTGGATTTAATCTCACATAGCGTTTAAAACAATTGGAAAAAACAGGATACGGATGACGTATCCCTCAGCTGGCAGTATGCCCGACCGGTGTGATTTTCCTCAGTTTGGTCTATTCACTTTCTCCCTTTCTCTCTCTTTCTTTGTTTCTCCCCGGGACTCTATGGCTGTAAAAAAAAAAAACTATTCCATCGTCACGTGTATATATGTACATTTGTATTCCTTGCACCCTTTTCGTTCAACATCCTTTCATTGCGCACGTTGTAAATAGTTGCAACAACAACAAATGCATACTTCCGGAGTACCGTTGCGACGGCCAGCTGCACTGTAGTGACGCTAGTGACGAACATGGATGTAGTAAGTGTTGCACAAATTGTAGTTTGAATAGTTTGCTTCATTGTGCTTTACTAATCTCGCAAATTTGGTGTGTATTAGTGTGTGTGTGAAAATAAACTAAAAAATGGGTGCGTAGTTTTGATGTTTCTGGTCGGTTCTGGTAGTAAGTGCTAGTGACCATATGTTCACGTTTTACGTACTGGAGGCGATTATAATATGATCGTGAGTTTTCCAAACTCTACAATCACCTCCTTTTTCATAATATATGACTACGAGATAGCAAGAGCTTATAAATGCTTGCTTTCTTACTAACATAGTTTACAACTGGTAACTTCCTATATGTGTCATTTCATCATCGCGCCGTTCCATTTGCTTTTCTTTCCCACCACAAAAAAAAACAAACATCCACGAAACCCGCCGGCTTCCATCCCGCTCGCCAGACCCAACCGAAAACTGTCGATCGGACGAGTTCCGATGCAAAAATGGTGTCTGCATAAACCTTGAGTTTCGCTGCGACAAAACGCCCCAGGACTGTTTGGACAACTCGGACGAGGAAAACTGTCCCCCGGACGAAGGTAGGTGGAACAAAAGGGTGATGCAATAAGCTTAACGTCATGGGTTATTCCGGAAACATTGGACCCATCCGATCAACCGTTGGATTCTGCGCGGATTCGACGGAACAGGGAAGTAAGCTTGTAGCACTAGCTTACTAGCTATTTGTCAATAACCGCAATAGATATGATACAGTTTTTCAGTTAAGATTTGGCTTGCTTTTTGAAAAAAAACAAACATGCACAAGATCATCGTCAAACACAGAAAAGTTTAATTGAATGAATCTACTAAGCAGGAACTATGCACGGCTCAATCTGGAGTGTAATTAAATTCCACGTTCTTTACCGTTTTCTACTTGAAGTACTTCCGACAGAAAACTGCCGAGCGGACGAATTCTTCTGCGACGGTCGGTGCATCGCTCTTGATAGGCAATGTGACGGTCGTCGGGACTGCAACGATGGTATGGACGAGTATGATTGTCCACCGCCACCGCCGATTGCTGTAAGTACAGATCTGGAAGCGCGTCTCTGTTCCTCTTCCCTAAATCCATATTTTTGTTGTTGTTTTTCTCCAGCGATGTGAAGAGCACCAATGTCCAGATGGATCATGCTTCCGGAATTCGCAGCGTTGCGACGGTAGACGCGACTGTCCCGATGGATACGACGAGGCAGGATGTCGTAAGTTATCTTGTTTGTCCTTCCAAAGGTTTCAATTGAAACCAATCATTTGCATCGACTACAACTCCAACCGCTATGGCTGAGTAACACTCCGTTCTTCCATGTTTTCTAAAAAGCGACTGAAGTTCCTTCACTAAACATTTGTTCCCTATTTCCTTGATGATCCATCACCTTTTCTCCTTACACTTATTTCCCTGCACAAATGACACTCAGTTTACGTGTACTATTATGCTAATGTGTGTGACTGGTCGTTTTTGTGGGTGTAACATTTAATCGCTACTACTACTAATCTTGCACCTGGCTTCTGAAACTCTCTTCACTAATGCACCACTTGCGCACCACCACAAAAGGCACCTGCAATGCGACCGAATTCACCTGCTTAGATGGGCACCTTTGCATAGACGCCTCGCTGCGGTGTGACAGCATCTACGACTGCAAAGATTTCTCCGACGAGCAGAACTGTTTCGGTTAATAGTAGTACCTTCACAGTTTCTAAACATTGTTTCTTTTCTGTCGTGTTTCGTTTTGTTTGGAAATCTGTGTGTCCTCTTCATAATGAGAAGTTGTTTTGCATATCTCTTTTATCTTTTTCCCCTTCTACTTTTATAATCCCATGTGTGTTCTTTTCTAGCATGATTTAATTATGTTAGATGCCTTATTCAATCCAAAATCACTTACTATATTTTCGTTTCCTGGATGTTGATATCTCCTTTTCAAAGATCATGAAATATAACGTTTATCTGAATTATCGAAAATTACTTAGCTTTAATTATTTCTTCACCTTTGTATTTCAATTCTTAATTTTTTTCATCAAATTTCTTGAAAAATTAACTTTAAACTTGGTTTATACTTTTTCCCACAAAAGGTTTTCATGAACTGTGAACCTTCACAAGAACTTGGTTTAGGCATGTGCTCATAAAATTCCAAACCGCAAAAATTAGTGCATGGTAAAAACAATTTGATCCTCCTGAATATAGATTTCGAAAATTTTTGCTTAGTTTCAATTTTTATCTTATGTTTTTAAATCAATAACTACATCCGAGAAAATCCTAACTCCAATGTCCGCAATAAACGATGTATCCTTTCCAGCCTGCCGATCGGATGAATTCACCTGCGGTGATGGTCGGTGCATCTCAAGGGCGCAGCTGTGCGACAGACGTTCCGATTGCAGTGATGGATCGGATGAACGAAACTGTAAGACGACCATTCCAAGTAAACTAATAGTGAACATCTTTAGTGACCTTCTCGTGTCCTTTCTTGACAGGTTCTTGTGCTCGAGGTGAATTCCGCTGCGGAACTGGGCAGTGCATTGAACAATCACGCTTCTGCGATCAGCGCATCGATTGCTCGGACGGATCGGACGAAAGAGATTGCAGTAAGTTTTCCCTAGTTTGATCGGAAAAATAGGAAAAGGGATGCTCCTCAAATTCACCGCATCTATTTATAATTTTATTTTCTTTTCGTTTCACGTAAATCTTTCATTTACTTCCCTTTATTTTCACCGCAAATCTCCATTATTATGTTTTCTTTAGTCTACGCTCAAGCCGAATGTAGGCCGGGTGAATGGCAGTGCCGGAATGGCAACTGCATTCGAGCAACACAGCGTTGCGACGGTCGGTACGATTGCCCGGAAGCCGAAGACGAAGTCGGTTGTGGTAGGTTTCATTATTTTCTCTTATTTAACCCCGATTTTGGTGAGAGATACACCGTTTGATTGGAATTCTTCGTCTGTTATCGCTGGTCACAATATTTTGTATCATTTCCCATTTTCTATATCCACCTCCATTATCCTCTTTATTTCATGTTCGGATTCCCCCCGTTACAATTACTTTCGCTACGTCATCATAATCCTTCCATATTACGATCAAAACAATGAGTCCCACGTTGTATTACACAATAAACTACCATAATTATCCTTGCGTAGACTGCGACCGGAACGAATTCCGATGTGAAAATGGCCCTTGCATTCCCATGGCGTTGAGGTGCAACCGACAGGTTGATTGTCCGTATGATACGAGCGATGAGCTCGATTGTGGTATGTTGCACTGCGCAAATCCCAACCCTAGGCTTTGATTGACCCAATTGACACGCCCTTGGCTTTGCGTGATTTTATTTTTCTTAACAACGTTTGGTTGAGTCGAGTTGCTGGTATAACCGTTCACCGAAGATCAGTAGAACATGAATGCCAACGATGTTTACAATTTGGTTTACAATTTCCTTCCCACACAGAGTGGAAAAATTTCAAAGTTAGTCTTACATATTGCTTCATTGATACAGTGTTTGAGAAGCTGGTTTATTAACTTTGTGTTATTGAGATTTTATTTTTGGTAACTGGTTTCTCAATAAACTGCATAAGCTGAGGATGTTTTTTAATGCTAATAATTTTTGAAACAACTAAAAAAAGTTAGTACCCTGCTTTTGATTGATGATTTGGTGGGCTTTCAACAAAACACAAATTAAAGTTTACTACAAAAATACAATAATAGCTGCAGTAAACCATAAAGAAAACTTTAATTATGATAAAAACAAAACTAACTTAATAAACCGGGTTTGGATTGTTAAAGTTCCGTGTGCATTAGTTTATGCAGGAAATTAAAATTTTTATGAATGAATTAATCAACGAATTTAATCCATCAAATATCTAAATAAGGTGTTATCATCCATTAATTTTTCTACTACTATTTTAATTGATTTATGATGTTTTCCTCATTTTTTTTGCCCGCTGTCCCGAAGAAGCCGAACCACCAAGTGGCCTGACAGGATTGAACCTGAAAACCTACCCCAACCAGCAGTCGATCAAAGAGAGTAAGTATGCATGAAAGCGATTGTTTGATTAAAACAAATTCGAAAGAAGAACAGAAAACTGTGATTCTTGTATTATTTCTGCAGTGCCCGTTCCTATGCTCTGTTCTATCTTCCAACAAAAAGATAAAAAAAACGCTTCTTGTTTTTATTGATAAAAATCCTTTCCAAATACCTTTGCTATACTTTAACGCTTTCTCTTTCTATGTTTAAACGCTTCTTTAATCCAATGCTTGCAATGAAAAGTTTCAATTGTGGAGGGTAAGTTTTTCAGTAACAGTCGAGACAACAAGTGCATGTATTCTTATTAGCACTACCACGACATCATTTCCAGCACGTTCGCCATTGCATGCACTTTTCTGAACAGTTTCGTACAAAAAACAGTTTCATGTTATTCATGTACATTGAATTTACTAGACACGTTGATCTAGAAACAAGAAACTGTGCACCTCCTTGAACAAAAAGTAGAATTGAACTGTTTGTAAAATGATACAAGGCTAAACTGTTTTTAAAATGTATTTCTGTAACCTACAGGAAAACTTAAAAATTTAAACTTTCAGTATAATACAGCGTTTTACATCTCACCTAGCAACCGCGGCAGTGTATGCTGAACATCAAGAATGATAGCCTACTGTAGAGTATTTGATGTAGAATCGCAAAACCCATAAGTGGCAACAGAAACGGGTTAGTAGAAAAATCATCACTTTCTAGGATCTACCAGAATGAAAGTTGTCTCATGGATGTTTGAAGTAGAGACGACCAGTTGAAAGGTACAGGATAAGGTAGGCTATGATCGCTTTTTCGCATCAGAAAACTAGCGCGAATCACAACAATCCTCGCAAAAGTATGTTTTCGACCGGAAAGCGATTTTCCCCTACTTTTACCTGCACCCCTCGACTGGTCGTGCCTACTTCGAACATCCACACGACAACTTTCATTCTGGTAGATCCTAGAAAGTGATGGATATTCTACTTACCGGTTTGTGTTGCCACTTGTGGGTTTTGCTATTCTACATCAAATACTCTACAGTAGGCTATCATTCTTGATGTTCTACATACACTGCCCCGGTTGCTACGTGAGATGTAAAACGCTGTAAGTTCAATTTTTAGTATTGCAATACGATTAGTATGAGTTTGATTAATGTAATAGATTATCAGTAATTCATTGTTCTAAAGTCTTGCCATAAATTATACGTAATATTTACCGATAAGCAAAACACCAACACCCTTTAACTAACATATTTTACATATTCACAGTAATATTTTGTCACATACATGTATCGCAATGAGACCGATGGCAGAAAAACATTTTCTCTAGACAGACACTAAGACTATCTTTGTCCTCGAATTTTCAGGCAACGAAGTGGTCTTCCAGTGCCGTGACGAAGGTCCAATGCACGCTAAGGTGAAGTGGGTCCGCGCCAACGGTCTGCCAATGCCACAGGGAACACGCGACTTGAATGGTCGTCTGGAGATCCCCATGATTCGCGTAAGTCTTATCGGAATAACGTCGAAAGCGATGTTACTCACACGCCGTCTCCATTTATTTCGATTCCTTCAGGTCGACCATAGTGGAGAGTACATTTGCGAAGCCGTTGGATACCCATCCTCGACGCCCGGAAGCAGCAAAACAGTTTCGCTCACCGTCGAACGATGTAAGTAGGGAACACACACGGGTTAGTGAATTTGGGACGCTTAAGTTTTTACGAAATTTGGCACTGTCAAATGTATCTCTTTCTCCACGCACGCATTCACCCAGCGTGGAACATCAAGTACAGAAATCTAAGGAATTCAGCCCTGCTGTATGGCACGGTACCTCATATAGGTTTTAAATTTTTCGGAACAGGTAATCGGGCGGAAAAGATGATTACAATGCCCAGTATCTAAATTATTTCATTGTATTTCATGCTTCCTTGCTTCACGATACTGTAATTCGTGATGCTTCTAACGGAATCTGCGGTTAGTGATGACTTTTATCGATCCTCACAAGTTACAATCAGACCGTCGTAGGAACAGGAGAGGTCATTTAGCTGAGTCTGATTAATCTCTCATCGTGTAACCTTTCCTTTCGGCAGACTCCTACCAACGACCACCGACAGTGTGTGCGATGAATGAAGCAACTTGTATGAGCGGACAGTGCATCGCGAAGACGATGATCTGCGACGGCAAGCGTGACTGCAGCGATGGCTCAGATGAGACGAGTTGCGGAACGCAGCAGTGCGAACCGAACCAGTTCCGGTGCAACAACCGCAAGTGCGTCCTGAAGACGTGGCTCTGCGATGGCGAGCAGGATTGCGGTGACGGTTCGGACGAGGAGAACTGCCCCACGCAGTCCCCGGATGCACCATGCAGGCACGACGAGTACCAGTGCCGTTCGGGCCAGTGTATCCCGAAATCGTTCCAATGTGACACGCATCCTGACTGTCTTGATCAGTCGGACGAGATCGGTTGTAGTAAGTAACGCTGTCATATTCACGCCTGATGACGTTCGCCTAACATGTATCCGTCATCGTGTTATCCAATTTCAGTGGCCCCAGCTGTCATCCAACCACCACCACCAACACAAACGATCGTGGCAGGCGGTGTCCTGAACATAACTTGCCGCGCGACTGGCATCCCGGTGCCGCTGATCGTGTGGCGTCTTAACTGGGGTCACGTACCGTCCAAGTGTGTGTCCCAGAGCGACCAGGGCTTTGGACGACTAACCTGCACGGACATGCAGCCGATCGATTCGGGTGCGTACTCGTGTGAAATCATCAACTCGATGGGTACCCACTTTGTTTCACCCGACACGATCGTTATCGTGACCGGAGGAGGCCACGTCTGTCAGCAAGGCTACTTCAACAACAAGGCGCGCAACCCGGCCGACTGTATCAACTGTTTCTGCTTCGGCGTTTCCACAACTTGCAACAGTGCCGACCTGTACACGTACTCGGTAAGCGCTTCTATGCGAGCGAAATAGCTCATGCAAACAACATACTTATTCCGCAATGTGTGTGTCGTCCTTGGTAGTTGAGACCTCCCGTCTCCTCGCTGACCGTTGTCGGCGTTGAAGGTCCCTGGACTGGCCTTCGTGACCTGTTGGTCGGCGAGTTCGAGAACCACAACCTGACGGCTCAGCGGCATGGTGTGCAACTGCGCCTGACCAACTTGGTCCCAGGACGCCGGGTACCGTACTACTCACTCCCGGAGGAATACAAGGGCAATCAGCTGAAGTCGTACGGAGGTTCTATTCGATATGACGTTGAATACGACGGCAATGGACGGCCCATCAATGCCCCCGATGTGATCCTCAAGGTGAGTTTAACAAGCACTAGAAGATTCAAATGAAAGTAGGCATGAATCCAAACATGATCTTAACCAAAAGATCATTTGAACAATAAAAGCAAGCCAAATAATAAAAAGGCCTTAGCACAAATGCTTCCGTATATTTTATTGAACTCCGTTTCACATTGTACGTCTTTCCCGGAACAGGGCAATGGAGTCACACTTTATTACTGGCACAATGTATCGTTCTACCCGGACATCCGGAACAACGTGACGGTGAGTCTAGTACCAGGCAGATGGCTTCGTGCGGACCGTTCTCAGGCTACTCGTGAAGACATCATGATGCTGCTGGCCAACATCGAGAGCATCCTTATCCGCATGCAGTATGTCGACGGTGTCGAGCGCAATATCGAGCTCGTCAACATCATGATGGACTCGGCTGCGACGAACGACCGAGGTCTGGGTTCGGCTTCACTCGTCGAGGAATGTCGCTGCCCGCCCGGCTACCGAGGTCTGTCATGCGAAAGCTGTGACTATAACTTCGTGCGTCAAACCGACAGCGGACCCTGGCTTGGTCGGTGCGTCCCACGCATTGAAGAGTGTCGACCCGGATACTATGGCGATCCCAACCGCGGCATACCATGTCGGCAATGCCCCTGTCCGGTTGTGGGCGATAAGTCACGTGCCCGTTCTTGTCATCTGGACGATCGGGACAACGTTGTGTGCCGTTGTGACCGTGGCTACGCTGGTGAGCGATGCATGGAGTGTGCCGAAGGCTACGTTGGTAACCCACTCGGTGACGGATGCTTCCCGCGGCCCCCTTCGAACTGCAACACCTATGGATCGGAACGGATCGATGCGGACGGACGGTGTTACTGCAAGGAAGGTGTCGAGGGCACGTACTGTGACCGTTGCTCTGCCAGTCATTTCTACCTCCATGATAAGGGTTGTGTCGGATGTTTCTGCATGGGCGTAACGGAACAGTGCAGCAGTACCACGTGGACCCGTGACACCATCCAGGCTTCGTTCGCCGATGGTCGGTCTGGCTTCTCGCTCATTTCGGACTACACCAATCCGTCGGTTGTGGCAAACAGTCTCCCAGTGTCGAACAAAGAAATCGTGTACCGTAACTTCGGTGTGAGCGATGATACGTTCTACTGGCGTCTACCGACTCAGTACGTATTCTCCACAATCCCTGATTATCCCCACAAATTCTCCCCATTCTTCTCCAAATTACCTTTTACACCTATTTCATTCTTGGTCTTTTGTTTTAGATTCCTTGGAAACAAACTGACATCGTACGGTGGTCTGCTGAATTACACCTTGCGCTATACACCTCATTCTTCAGGTGGTGTATCACGCAACACATCACCGGACGTTGTACTGCACAGTGTAAGTAAACCAAACACCCTTCACTCCAGCATGTCACTTTAACTTATTCTACTCATTATTGACACCAAAAGGGCAACAAAATTAAGCTGCACCACTACCGAACAAGTGCCATCTCACCGATCGGCTCGAGTACAAATGCCGTGCCGATACTGGAAGACTATTGGCAGAACTACGAGGATGGTAATGCGGCTAGCCGAGAGTACCTCCTGATGGCACTAGCAAACGTTAGTGATATCTTCATCAAGGCGACGTACAACACGGTCTCGAACGAGGCAGCTCTATCATACGTTAGTCTCGACATTGCTCGAGGAGATCGTCCTAGAGCCACCGGTGCTCGTGCTTGGCCCGTCGAACACTGCCAATGTCCGCAAGGACATATCGGACTGTCATGTGAAGATTGCGCGCCTGGCTACTTCAAGGGTGAATCGGGACTCTACCTTGGTCTGTGCGAGCCGTGCCAGTGTAATGGCCACTCGGAGGAGTGCGACCCACTCACGGGCGCCTGTTTGAACTGCCGCGATAATACGTACGGTACAAGCTGCGAGCTGTGCCGTCCGCCGTACGTCGGTAACGCGACTGGCGGAACCCCGTACGATTGCACGCCCGGTAGACCGGAACCTTCTTACGACTGTGGGGAGTGTGATGTGCGCGGTTTCACCGGTCGTTGCCAGCGTGGATGCGAATGCAAACAGCTGGTTGAGGGTTCCCGTTGCGATCAGTGCCGTGAGGGTTCGTTCGGATTGAGCCAGCGGCACGACACGGGCTGTTTGGCATGCTTCTGCTCCGGCGTGACGAAATCATGCGGCAGCTCAAACCTCTACCGCGAAGAGTTGCCGTTGTTGGTCGATCCGTTCGACAATACGATCACCTTGGCCGACCGCAATGGATCGGTGCGGGTAAGCGGTAATGTGTTCGACATTCAACCGAGCATCAACGAGATCAGCTATCGGTTCAACAATGGCGAAACGTACTACTGGAGCCTTCCCTCGATGGTGCTCGGTAACCAGATCTTGTCTTACGGCGCTAACCTGACCGTCACGCAGCACGTCGACGGTGGTCGCCCGGTGCAGGATCAGGACATCATTCTCAGTGGTAATGGCATGAAGCTGGCGTGGAGTAGGGACCGCTACGAAGATGGAGTAAGTAATGGCAACAAGTGATTCCATCGCGCTATACTTTCATGCTGCCTTTTACTCTTCACAGACCTTCAGTGTACCGCTGTTCGAGCGCGAGTGGACTGTGGTCAACTATCGGTCATCTTATCCAGCCTCACGTAACGATATGCTTACCGTGCTGTCCAACCTTGATCACATCCTGATCCGTGCAACAACGAAAGATTCGACGCGGCTTTCGCGACTTAGCGATATCATTCTAGGAACCGCTGTGCCCACGCGCACGTACTACGGCATCGCCGAAGAGGTTGAAATGTGCCGCTGCCCACCGGGATACCGAGGCAGCAGCTGCGAGGTAGAAACGCAAATGAACCAATGTGAATCAGTGGATTCTACTAAATTTGATCTTCACCTTCACAGCAATGCGAGGATCGCTACTACCGTGACATCTACGACCGTAGGGCGGGTATGCAGGGTGTCTGCAAACCGTGCCCTTGCAATAATGCTGACTCTTGCTACATGACCGGCCAAGGCAATGTTGTGTGCGACTGCCGGGAGGGATTCAGTGGCGATAATTGCGACAACCGTAAGTACCTTTCAAACACGCTCATTCGGTGATCCGGTGTAATAAACGATTGCTCGTTTCGTTTATTTTTTAATCTGCCTCAAAAAACGGCTCTCCTGGCCGTTCTGGATATAATTAACGATTTACGTTTTCACCCAAATAATGCACCCTAATACTGGCACTTACCTCACGATTGCTGCAGGCTCCGCCATCGACATGCAGGAGCATAAAACAATCATTTTAAGTTTACTTATTTCACTTTGGACGTACACTAACAGAGTTTTCGATCATTGAGGCATAAATGTTAACGTACTAAACGGGTTATGCAATACGCTGGTAAGGGACAAGTGCATGACGGTTTTTCACCTAACTCATTTCATCATTTCTCTCCATTTTCTACACGGTGTAACACAATTTCACACATTCACACATGTTCATCTGTAACACACGCCACACGAATTTGGTCAATGCATGCGTGGGGCGTCTGAAAAGGACTGCGCAAAAGACCTCGCCCTCCAGCATACGTTCGGAAGCCTACCAGAATTAACTGCACAAGTGACACGTTTGTTCACACGAACCGGAACCATGGATACGACCAGTTTCACAAGTGTGATGACACGGGCGTCGAAATTGGTCTGATTTCCAAAAACAAGCGATCGTACGACGAAGGTGGTTGTTACTGGTTTTGTTCTCTTCTCAGCGCTTTTTTAGGCTACGCCTTCCTTCCGTGTTGCCCCGCTGTGTACTAACTCAGTGAACTAATTCGCCTATCACATCAGTTAAGCTCTACTCGAGCAATCTCTGTAGTTCACCTGCTGAACCCATTTAGAACGATAAGGGTATAATCTACAGTCCTAACCTATTCTAACAGCTACTAGTTAATTCAAAACGTCAATACAGCTCATGCGTTGGTAGTGTGTATGGTTCGCAGTGAGACTTGTAGGAAAGCTGCTAAGTAGCACACAACTATACGATTTTTTGCCCCATTTTAACCATCAAACGCATTTTGAATATCTGTTCGTAACTAACACCTTCATCCAATGGTTGGATGGTCCTTTACCGCTGCAAAAAGACACCACAAAGTTAGTACAACATAGTCGTTAATAAGAATTCAACCAGTTCTAACACTTTAAACCAATTTAGGAACAACCTGTACTTAATGTTTGTGACTTGAAAGTGGAACATTACATGATCACTAATTTATTTTATTCAATTTACTTTTTACGCAAAAGAATTTGAACCTTCACCACCGGTGACACCAGGAAACCCCGTGATTGAGGTAGTCATCGACGCACCCTCCATCAAAATTGTCGAAATTGGCCAAGAGTTCCGGGCTCCGTGCCGTGCCCACCATCTTGTGACGCAGGTAGGTTTCTCGCGGAGACAACACGCCAAGAATGTTTAGGACTTCAACTGATGTGTGAAATTCCCCCTTTCAGAGCCCTATCGAGGTACAGTGGACAAGAAAGGTTGGACGTATGCCGGATCGTGCGTACACCGACCGAGGTACATTGGTGATCACGAACATCCAGATCACCGACAGTGGTTCGTACGTGTGCAGAGCCGGCAGCGGCCCCGAAGTGGTGTACAAGGAAGTCGTCATCAACGTAAGCGGTAAGAAAAAAACCAACGAAGGTTTTCGATAGTACCTCTAGTTCATCTTGCATGTTTTCATATACACAGAGCAAGAACCAGTTCGTCCGACTGTGGATATCTCGGAAAAGTTCATCGACAGAGACGAGTATCAAATGGCGGAGGTGCGTTGCGTGGCCACCGGCTATCCCACACCGAGTATTCGCTGGGAGCGCATCGATCAACTGCTGCCGTACAATATTGTCAACGAGTACGGCATGCTACGATTTAACTCACTTCGTCAGAACGATGCCGGCACGTACCGGTGCGTAGCTCGTAACGATGTCGGGGAGGTGGATGCACTACTGACCGTTTACGTACGCCCAGCTGACGGGGGTCTCCCGCCCGATGGTGGCTCGCAGGAGGTGGAACGCGTCGAGATCATGCCGAACAGTTTCGACGGACAACCGGGTCAACAAATTCGGCTGGTATGTCACTGCTCACCGGCCGCACGTGTCACCTGGAGCAAGCTGGGTGAGTCTCGTCTGCCGGACAATGCGAACGTGCGCAACGAGATACTCATCATTGAGCATGCGGCGCAAGAGAACACCGGCCGGTACACTTGTACCGCAAGCTTCCCGAACGGACGCATTAGGACGTCCACCGTCGATGTGGTTATTGCCCCCGACACCGACATGCCGCCGCCATCAAACAGGTATGCGGTGTGTGAAATCTTGTCGATAAACAACCATCTCAAGCACTCGCTCTATTTCTATCGCTACAAAGGATTGCACCGCGTGTAGTACCCCTGCAAAACAACTACGTCGTGCAGCAGGGTATGGACTTTACACTACCGTGTGATGCCACCGGTCTACCGTCTCCGAGCATCCAGTGGACGACGACTGGAAGCCAGGCGGGTAATGTGCAGTTGAGCGGTAGCGTGCTCCGTATCTTCAATGCACAACCATCCAACGGTGGCGTGTATGTGTGCGTGGCCACGAACGAGGAGGGAATTGATCGAGCATACACTGTCGTGGAGATTGATCGTAAGTACCCCTGTGTTTGTTGCAGACTAACTATTAAAATTATACTATCGTCAGTGTAAAGCAAGTTTTTATATCTTTGATTAATTGTCTACATTTTTTATACAAGCTCTCGAAGCGATAACTGGTAATATTCCGTAAAAATCTGGCACAGCCTAACCTTAAAAACCAATATTTTGAGATGTTTAACAAACACCTTAACATCTGTTTTTCACAGGACGTGAGAAACCTGTCCTTCAGATTCATCCCAATGAACCTCAAACGATCAAGGTAGGGGAGTCAGTCCGTTTGACGTGCCGTGCGTCGTCCGGTGTGCCATATCCGAAGATCACTTGGTCTCGCAAGGATCGGCTACCCATATCATCACGATTTGTCAACGATGCTGAAGGAGTTATCACGTTAGTAAACATGTCGAGTATCGTTAGAATGGACTTTAAAGACTTCCATTACACCTTCCACAGACTGCACGGGGCTACGCTTGAAGACGCCGGTGAATATGAGTGCCGGGGAGAAAATGTGGCGGGTGCGTCCACCATTGCCACTTCCATCGAAGTCCTGCTACCACCGATCATCACACTCCAGCCGAATGAATACCACAAGATCACTGAGAACGACGATTTCGTTATAACCTGCTCGGCCACGGGTAAACCGGCGCCAACAGTGACCCTGCTGCCGCCACAAGGTGCTGCCCGCTCCATTTACCGACAACAGACTAGTGGCCTTAGGGAGGTGACACTTCAGCTGAGCAAAGCTGAATTGGATGATGCCGGCACGTACGAGTGCAAGGCGAAGAACAGTGCAGGCGAGGATGCACAGTATCTGACGCTGCAGGTTGACCAAAAGCGGGGCGATGTACAAGGAAATGCGGATGATGGCTATGATAACGAAACACCGCCTCGTCCAACGACACCCCGACCCAGACCTCCGTTTCCACCGTCCCAGGGACAACCGGCGACTCACACCTACAAGGCAATCCTCGGCGAACAATCGAAGCTGATGTGCAACGAGCAGTATCTGAGCGCCCCGACCTACTGGCAGCGGCGTGGAGGACGTCCACTTCCTATGGGTTCAATCGTTCAGGGTGGTAACCTGACCATTGAGAACACCGGATACGACGCGGAAGGTGAATATGACTGCGTCACGTACTCCGGTAATTCCCAACCGTTCACGATCGTTCGCATCATGGTGGAGGTTGTTGCTCCACCGAAGATCAGCTTCAGTCCGACGATGCCAATGACGGTCCGTCCAGGTGATCAGGTGACCATCTTCTGTAACATCACCGGTGACCAACCGATCGACTTCAAGTGGCACGCTGAGGAAGGCTACAGTTTACCGCACACGGTGCGCGTTCACGGTAACTACCTGCAATTCCAGAGTATCGCACCGGAGGACGCCGGGCGGTACTACTGTTCCGCATGGAACCACCATGGTAACACGACCAAAGTCGCCGAAGTTCTTGTCAATGGTAAGCAACAGTACAACACCTAGATTCTGGGATCAAAAACCTCCAAAAAGGACTCTTATATTATTTTGTCATTATAAATCGTAATATCTCACCATTCTGCAGAACAAGATCTGATTCCTGGATCGCCTGATAGAAAGCGGTATCACACTATCGATCAGGGATCGAACGTCTCGCTCGAATGTAAGCTTCCTCGAGGATCCCCGTACGTCAACGTGCACGTAAGTTCCATAGCAACCACATATCCTAAATAGCTTATTATCACTAGCATGCCGAAATCTAACTCCAAATATTCGTTGGCAGTACAATTGGAGCCGGTTAGGACTTCCGCTTCCGAACAGGGCGATAGTGGACGGCAAGTACCTAGTGCTGAAAAACGTCCAACCTTACGACGAGGGCACCTACGAGTGTCAGATGCGGTACCCGGATGGCAGGGTGGTTTACGACTCTGTACAAGTTCACATCAAGGGTAGGTATTTCCAGTGAGCACAACACTTTATAGCCAATTTTAAATCCACCCTACCAACAACCAACAATAAAAACTGCCAACCAATCAAAACCTGATATGCTAGGGACCAGGTGGTGGGGGCTTTAATCTGAGCAGGAAGAAAATCGTTAAACCAACATTTTACCTTCAGATGGGGTGATCGTAAACGGCTCTCAGAGGTAGACGTACTATAGTACTAGTGTTCAATTTATTCACAACTTGTACGCGACTTGTGGTGCGGCCGGTAAAACACTAAGCAACGTAGCGAAAGAATGACTTGTTGGTACAAGACTAAGCAGTGACGGGACCGTAAACCATTTGTCGCCCTATGTTTTCTAGCATTCTATAATTTTTCGGCTATATGAACGATTGATACATTTCCGTTTGTTTATACCTGTCCTTATACATATTATTTACACCCTTTTCTTAGCAATAATGGCAATCGGAAATCAATAGCACAGTAGTGGTAGTAGACTGTAGTACTAGCAGTAGTTGTTATATTATTATTTACTCCTGCTTCTCCCGAGGCACTAATAGGTGTGAAAAAGATTTGCTGATCACTGCTGCTCTCGTTAGTTTTGCTAAATATTTCTCTTGTTGATGGTTTGGATTCTTTATAAGTTTCCAGTAATAACATACGAAATGGAATAGGCATTCAAACTTTGATTGAAATTCCGATCCCGAACTAACAAAAAAGTACTTCTAGGAAACGTCATACACCAGTCACAGAAGTATTTGTGATTGCAATCGATCGAAACTTTTTCCCCATTTTCTTTTCTGACCGGTGTTTGTAAATATAATGTTTTCCTCGTTTGCCACTGGTACGATTCACTGCCAACAACTGCTGACTAGTGGGTGCCAAGTGCTGCTTGCTACTTCATAGGACAATAAATTACCAGCAATACGTATACAAAATGCTCACCGAGGAGTGCCCCTTTTCGACTAGGTTACAAGTTAGCGAATAAGGTAACGCTTCGAGGAACACGAAAAAGTTGGTAAATGGTTTGAGAGTTTGCAAGCAAATTACCGTTTTGCATGAGACTACCACCTGGATTGTTTAAAACAATACAACTCTACATCGTTTCGTTTTTTGAGGGGCATTTGTTACAGCCCTGCCATAATTCGGTTCATACAATTCAATACAAGGATACATAATTGCAGTAGAAACACATGTAAAAAAGAGAGAAAAAAAACTAAAGCTTGAAGCAACTAGTGCAGAGCAAACAAAAAGCAGTAAAAACATATATTCTAAACTGTACACACTACATAATGAATGCTTGTGCATTAGTACGTTCGTTTTAAACGCTTGGGAAGTTATTTAACAGTAGTAACATGTTTTGCAAAGCATGGTCACCCCACCAGTCCCACGCACAAGCAAATTTACAATACGGAATCGTTAGTCAGAGGTACTTTTAGTACCAAACAAAAAACAAATACCAGGCAGAATTTGTTCGAAACTGCAGAAATTACTTATTTATGGGCACCGGCAAGTTAAATATGTTTTTACAAAAACAAACCTGAAGAAATTGGAAGTGTGTGGGTCCTGTGTGACTGTTATGTACTATCATCATGCCTAAATAATATAGTTACCTTACTCGTTACTAGTTGTACCGTACTTAACTTATCCCTTTATCCTCATATGCACACACTCTAAATGCATACATATTCAATTGACAACCATTATTACATGCGCCACCACATTGTTATGAAACTACTGTAGTACTAACCCACCAATCGAACCGTGCCCTGCGCCACCAAACCAACCAAACACCCCATTCACCCCCCGTTTGCAAGCGCGTGTGCCAAGAACGAGTATTAATGTTGAAACCTGTTGCACAGTTCACCCTAAAACCTAGGCTTAAGCACAAATAGTGGGTATGTAAAGGAGAAAAAGAATGGGACAATAAAACCACTGACCAGTTTACTAATGAAACAAAACATTGATGAAATCAAAATCATGCCTCCACCCGGTTTGTCGATGCTTTCCACACCCCGTTATACTCCCCATAACCTCTCGTTGAATGAAGAAGGACGAAGGAAGAAGCCCTGGAACCAGTGTGATGGTCTCGTCGACTCTCCCGTCCACTCGGATGTTCATATTTTACTAGATTTCATCTTCTACCTCCGTGTGAGCCGCCTTTGTCATTCAGTTGTCGTGTGTCGAAGAAATCTAGGACTTTATCGTTCACCTTGCATGTCCTTTTTTTGTTACTAGTAATATCATAGGAAGAATTCGTAGAGAAACAACCCTTTTACATTCCACAAGTCACGTCATCCCTATAGAATAATAGTACAACTGCATCATCATAACACTTCACACATAAACCTCAATTCAATTGCAAATCTCCTGAGCAGGATTCATTTTGACATCTTGTTCATCCAAGTATTAAAACTGATTTTTCTAGTCTTGTTGACGGTACCCAAGATTTACTCCTTCTATAACATAACTTAGCAATATTCAGCAATTTATTCTGTGTCTCAAACCATTGGCTCCAGGCATAATCCTTCACCTTCAGGATCTTTTCACTCGCACATATGATCTACTTCTTCCTTTATTCCACACTGTACCACCAGACCAGCGCCTTTCATTGATCGAAACTTGGCAGTTGAAAAACTTGAACTTTCGTTGTTGTATAGTTCGTTACAACCAGAGCTTTGTCGTACCGTGCACATCGTCATCACATCATCATCACAATTGTGGTTAATCGGTCATCATGTTGACTGCCGCTTACAAATTTGTACTGTCTTAGCTAGCTTCACTGTTTAGTTGTGCGTGAACGCTTAATCGCGTGTGTACTCGTTCTCTGGATTGCGGTTATTGTTTCTGTTTTGTAAACCTCACACGCCCAATCACACAACAAAGTGGCGCAGCAGACAGATTGCTGTTTGCTTCACTTTCACCCACTCCATGCAGCCACCGGCACATATACATATCATCGCCAACAGGACGAACCAATGCTCTGTCCTGCATGTTCCGTACGTAGAGTTTAATGTGCAACTCCTTATGGCACTGCTAGCATTCTTCATTTGCACACCTTCCATCACCATCCTGCGAATTTCGGTAACATATTCGCACAATCACTCTAGAGATCATTGCGCACAGTTATGGCTTCCGCTGGCCGCTGCTGCTGCTGATGCCGCCGCTTGCACTGAGTTCTTATGGTATGCCTTCTAGCGCAATAGATAGCCCGCAATACAACAATCGAAACACACTTTCATTTTCAACGTCACGAATACTGCCTGCGAAAGCGAGCTTTCTGGTTCAATCTCGCGAACGTACATTGGCACTCTGTTTTTGGCGGTATATCTTCAAAAACCACTGCAAAATCTGGAGGCAGTATTGGTGACCACACAGATCTGTGCACAGACCAAATGAACCCACATGCCAGAATCAAGGTAAAAACGACTCAATAGTGCAATAACCCCTCTTTGCTCCAATCCCGGTCGGCTCGTTCGGTCCTGTGTGCGCGCGTACAGGGATGCCGGGGCCCTCCCATTGGCCGGCCACCGAATGCACGATCACGGAATACGCGTGTCCGATTACGGTGCTGGTCGTGTCCCAGTGTGTTCCGCCCATAATGCTGTGCAATGGCAGACGCATCTACTGCTGGGATCTGACCGAGTGCCCGATGATGGCGTCCGGCACGGTGCACAGCCCAGCACCGCGGCCGGCTTCTTCGGTTCGAGGTCGTGGATCGAGGGGACGTGGACGCGCGCGCAGCACCACCACCACCACCACCACCACCGCACGTCGCGACTGGCGTTATCCGGATAAAAATGAGCCATATGGTGATGATGGTGATGAAGATGATTATGTTCCGCCCGGCGATGTCGACCGGCGGAAGCGTAAACCAACGCCTGACTTCGGTTTGTTATGAACAAAACTTTACCTTCCTGTTTTATTTGTGCTACCGCCCCACCTCACACTCCCCCCTAGTGAACCCTTCGCTACTATAGTCCACCCATCTGTCTGTGTAGCCTCGTACACGTTGTCCCTATTGTTACCATGGTAGTGTTGTTATCATCATTGTGGCTTTTCTCCGAGCCCAAACGGACGCAGGCTGGAATCCACATGGTGGACGGACACAACTGCGTGCCACCGTTTGTGTAATTCACTGCGGTGTCGCTGCTAGCGTCTGCCCGTGGGACGTGGTTGTTCCACGCGGGGTGCAATGAAATTCCAAATTCCAAAACCAACTGAGGCAGAAAGTCCCAGGTAACAACCTTGTTTCGATGTAAATTGGCGAGCTGAATTCGAAGCAACCGTCCCGTACCTCGCAGTGCTGTGGAGTATTGTGGAACCCTGACATCGTTTAGTTTGTGTGCTGTTGTCTGTTTTTCGTGTAGGTTAGAGAGTCCCCTAAATGTGCATCATTTTTTTCCTAGTCCTCGTGTCTAATGTGATTGGTGGCTAAAAGCACGTTCTATACAATAGGATGTAGCCTAAAAGCGTCTGCTGTGTGTTTTTTGTCTACTGATAGTTGCTACATAAATCTAATACGTGTCCGATGACGCACTGTAAACTAACTAAGGAAATCGTACGAGGAAGACGATCAAAGATGGAGCCTCCATGAGTATCCGAAAATTGATAACTTCTACCCACGTCTACAAAAGTGATGTTGTTTCAAAACTTCTTTTAAAAAAAGACATTCGTGACACACAACTTAACATCATTTCAAAGGTAGCTTGTGTACATCATCACTCAAAAGGATGTCTATTACTATTATTGTCAAAAAACAACTTAAACACAAAAGACATCAACTACAAAGCAAGCGACGAACCCTGTATTCAAAATTCATATCTTATTTCCAAAAACTATCAGAAAATCTTCAAATTTACAAACGTCTAGATTGCACGAAAATAATAATTTACAGCACACTCCTCCCTCACTTTTCTGTTTTCAAATCTATCCGCACCCAGCGATCGTATACAACGGTATGTAAACAGTTTCAATTTGTGTTGATGCGTGTGCTTTTTTCCGTTTTTCTATGTGAGCGACAAGGCTTCTCTTTTGTTGTGTGTTTTGCTTATCGTCCTGTCTTCTTGGTTGAGCGTATATTAGCAGATTGTTTTCTTTTACTTTCATCTTCAATAAGCTTGCATTTGATGTGTGTCGCTTTTTTGTTATTCTTATTTAATTATATTTTATTGGTTATATCTCTTTGTTTTGTTGAATTGAATAACTTTATTCTTTCGCTTTTTGTCATTTCGTTTCGATTTCGACTTTTCCTTTTCCTTTGTTTTAAATCATGGAATGTATTTAGTCATTCCTGTTATCCTATCTTCGATAAAACTCTTCGGTCTCTGTCACGCAGTCATTCTGTTGTTTCGTGCGCGCTTCAACCACCAGGACATGGTGTCATCATTCGACCAGCCCGTTATGCTACTAACGTTCATAAGATGACTAACAACCTATCAAGCCGGCTAATAATAAGGTTATGGTGCTAACACATGGTCATGCCTAACTGTTTAGATAACAAGAACAACTAGGGGTAAAGGGATTATTGTGTATGTGTGTTTCGTTCAATGCGCCCTCGGGAAGGGTCAAATGCAAAACCATAAAAGTAGGAACAATTAAACTTTCGCTTCCGTCTACGTAACCCCGTGTTCCAAGTAGCAAATAATCAGTGGTAGAACAGTTGAACAGCGTATCCGAGCGAGGCAAAAGATAAAACGCCGCATACGGATAATAAACTAAGCCAAGTAGAAGTGAATGTATTAGACACAGCCTGTAACGACTCTTTTTAACCTACAGACCTTATAGAGGTGGGCTGCCGTGGGCAAGGTGTCATAGCCTGTCCATCTGCTATTCCCACTTCCGTGTGGTCGAAAACAGCGAATACCACTAATTCATTTCTTTTCTCCTATTTTGTGTTCCCATCCTGCGATGTGCTCGCCTTTGCCTTCCTTTCTGTGTCTTTCTTTTTCTCCGCCGTTTCGACGAGTAGCTCCGGAATCTCTGCCCATCCTGCAGCTGGTCCCGTCGCGCTCATTCGTGAAACCGGGTGAATCGCTCGTGGTTGACTGTAGCTCATCGGCCGGAACGAGCGTACCGATCCGCTGGGAGAAGGCTGACGGAAAGTCCTTGCCGAACAACATTCGTGTAAGTTTCTAACTTTTGTGTTGGACGAAGAGGAAGTTTAACCACATCGTATTTAATCTATGACATTCTGATTCCCTCTAACTTTGTAGCAAGAAGGCAATCGATTGTACATTCAGAATGCTCGTGAGGATGACACTGGCAAGTACACATGCATCTGCTACACCGAGGATGGACTGCGGTACATTTCCGACTTCCACCTCGAGGTAGAGGAGAACACCATCCCGGATGTCCCACAAAGCACCTCACGTGTCGAACATGCCGATCGGGGACAAACGGTACGCTTGAAGTGCAACACCGATCAACAGCCAACGTCATTCCACTGGACACGCCCTGACGGAAGCCTTCCCAGCGACGTTGACACCAGAAGTGTAAGTTGAAAGGTCATGAATATACGGTAACATTGTTGAGAGAAACCTAGTTCTCAATGGATCTTTCCTTATTTTCAGTCCATCCTAACGCTCACGAACGTCCAAGCTTCGGATGCCGGAACGTACATCTGCTCGGCTAAACACGGAGGCCAAACGGTGAACGCGCTAACCACGCTCGTGGTGAACAACGTCATTCCATTCTTCCCGCAGTCACCGAAGAGCTACATCGAGTACAAGTCGTTTGATAACGTGTACTCCAAGTTCTACTTCGAGGTTTCGTTCAAGCCGGACAAACTGAACGGTCTTATCCTGTACACCTCCCAGCGTCGCCCAAGCCAGGACTATATCGCGCTCTCTCTGCGTAACGGATACCCTCAGTTCCGGTTCAGCTTCGATGGCCAGCAGGTGATGTTGCAGCCGGAGAAACCGGTACGCCTCGGCGAGTGGCACACGGTCAAGGTGAACCGAGTGCGCAACAACGGCTTCCTGATCGTCGACGATCAGACACCGGTCAATTTCCCCGAGAAACTCAAGTTCTACGGACTTAGCCTGGACGATCACCTGTTCCTTGGAGGAGTACCGAGCTTCGACTACGTGCCGTCGTCAGCTGTGGAGTCACGCGAAGGCTTCGTCGGTTGCATCAGCCGGTTGAAGTTGCATGACCGTGAGGTGAACCTTTATGGGGATGCCTTATCGACGGTCGGCATCACGGTCTGTGAACCGTGCGCCGAAGATCCTTGCAACAACGCCGGTACCTGCATGGAGGCACAGTCCGCACAAGGTTACAAGTGTATGTGCCGCGAGGGCTTCACGGGTCAAAACTGCCAGAATGCGGGAGTCGGTTGCACGGCGACGACATGCGGAGTTGGTCGATGTGAAGACACGGACCGAGGACCAGAGTGTTACTGCCCGGTACACAAGTCCGGCCCGAACTGTCAGTACACCGAACACTATACGGACGCAACGCTGGCCTTCAAGGATGGCAGCTATGCGGCCTACGAGTAAGTAACACCGTCATGTGCATGAGGGCCTGTGAGTAACATTTTGTTTGTATGTTTCCTCTCAACAGTAAGTTCCAATCGAGACGTAGCATCCGCTTCCGCTTCAAGGCGGACTCGTTGGAGAACGGCGTAATGTTCTATGCAGCAGAACACGAGCAGGCGTACGGCGACTTTATGGCAGTAGTCCTAAACAATGGCGTCGTTGAACTGCGTTACAGTGTAGCCGGAAGTGAGATACAAAGACTACAAGTTGTTTGGTGACACAAACATTTCTTATCAGTGAATGTTTTTCCATTTCAGAAATGAAACCGCTAGTCTTGCGTTCGAGTGTTCCGGTCGAGGTTGGCAAATGGCATGTAGTGTCTGCTGGGCGTTCGAAGGCCGGTATCGGGTACCTTCAAGTGGACGATGAAAACGTCATCAACGAAATGGCCGACCGAAACAAACCGATCCAACTGAATACGAATATTTACGCCGGTGGTTACGACAAGCGGCTATTGCTTAGTCAAGAGATTGGAGTTCGCCGTGGATTCGAGGGCTGCATAGGAGAGGTACGATTAGCGACACCATAACGTTATCCCTTCCACTCCACAGTCGACTAATTATGGACGTCTTGTTTCTTGCTCTCTTCTAGCTTGAGACATCCGGTAACAAGGTGAACATGATCGAGGACATTCGCGAATCGGCCAACGTGTACGACTGCGGCCACGAGAAAGCGGTTACGCCGGGTATCGATACAAGGCCGAACGCGTGTCCACCAGGACGCGATGGTCCCGGATGCTCAACCGTAACCGACATCTGCCTCGATCAGCGGCCGTGCGAGAACGGGGCTCTCTGTCAGACGCACTCAGATGGTCAGAACTATACCTGCACATGCCCTCAAGGCTACCTCGGCCTGCGATGCGAGAACGTCTACAAGTCGCTTGTGGCGTCCCGTTTCCGAGGCAACGGCTTCATTGAGGTCGACCCGAGCGTGATCACAAAGAACGAATACCAGCGAACTACCGAGATCGCCATCATGTTCAGTACTTCTGAACAGAATGGACTGATCCTTTGGTATGGCCAGCGAAACGGTGAGAAGTTCTCCGACAACGACTTCATCGCGCTGGCGGTTCAGGGCGGATTCGTCGAGCTGACGATCCGCATGAACGGCGAAGAGTCGTACGTCCGCAACAACGACGTCTATGTGGCCGATGGCGAACGACACGTGGCGCTGATTCGTCGCGAACGCAACCAATTCCACCTGCAGGTCGATTCGCTTACGGTGCACGGTGAAACACGTCCGACCCAACAGGAAACCATGTACATCCCTGGCAGCATTTACATTGGTATGTGTGGGAATTCTATGCCACAAGAGACGTGTACATCAGATTGACTCCTCTTTCTGCTTTTTCAGGAGGAGTACCCGACATTGAAGGATTCACCGGTAATCGCTACAATGATAGCTTCAACGGATGCGTCTTCAGTGTGGAAAACTCGGAACAGAACAAGGCGATCGAGCTCCGTGAACACGCCATCCGCACGGTGAACGTCGACGAATGTGACGAGTAAGAACCGATTTTTTTTCTCTTTGATGATTAGTTTCTGATGCCTTAATGGTTGGGATGTTGTACACTATCAAATATCGTTTTCATAACTCAAGCTAGACTTAATTTGAAACCTACCACTCTAGCTTAGATTGCATTAAGAGGAATTATTTAGCATGATTTCTAAAAATATAAACTAAATATCTCGCTCTTTAAATTAAAAAAAACTTACTTAACCAATCATTTAGAGTCTGAACGATTTCCTCCTTTGATGTAGAGAAAAAATTGAGATACTAATTTACCTATAGCGATATTTGTAGATAGAGCACATCCCAACGGCTTCCTATCGTTAGTCATGTACCTCCTTAACACTACTAACAAACGTCCCAATTTATGCGCATGCTATCGCTCCGGAAACGTATGGTAAATATACTTGCACCCACTCTAGCCCTTCCTGGATTCCATCCTCACTACTCTATACGGACTTTGACGAACTCGACGACGCTCTCGGGCCGTACGAGTTCGACAAAGTCGAAGAACCACCGCCGGTGCACATAATCTATCCACGGCCGTACAATGGTGCCGGCTGGACCAAACACTGTGCACCGAGTATCCTGGTTATGACACTAATCGTATCTTTCTGCACTGTTATTTCAATGCGGTGGCTTTCCTTATGAAACGTCAGCTAAAAGAAAGCTCTTACGTTCGTCGAAAACTTGCTCCCCTCGCCTGCATTGGAAATGGAGCAGCTCATATACCGACCGTTGTACATAGCCTTCTGTTTCCAGAATGGGACTCATTGTTATAATTTCTCCACTACACAGAAAACGTAGAAGTAATGGCAGAAACTATGAGAATCAGAAACGCACCGTTTTAAATAATTTTTGGCATGTGATGCATTTTAAAGACATGTTGCATATTGCAATAGAAAATTCCAACGTTTGTTTACTTCAAACTCAATACAAAGTTGGGCTTGCACATTATACAATGTTTCCCGTTGAAAAAGCCTTTTAATAGCTCCAAATTTAGCTAATTGTTTGGAATGATTCGTTTGAATTTAATTGTTGCTCATTTCTAGTACTTTAAGCGCAAGAGTTGTAAAATGTATTTGTATCACTTGGAACTTAAAGCAGCTCGTTATCCAGCCACTCCTCGCTAACACAGCCTAACAAACAACGAATGTACATACTACCACGCCAACGAGGCAGCAACATATCGAGATGAAAATCGTTCCCATGTATAAATGTAGCGTAATCTAAAAAAGAGAAATTCATCAACGAAAACAAAACGCCATAAGACAAAGCACTGTCGCAACCCTACCAAAAAAAAGGGCAGACTAATGATGATGGACTGTTTTGGAGTCAGTTTCAAACGAACAACTAACTTACGTTTTACACTTACAGACCCGATCTAGGAACGGAACCACCCGTCGTCTAAAGCCGGCTGGATGAAAACGTGAAAGTACGAACCGTATGCTTCCACTCGCAAGGAACGGTTTGGCTTGCATAGGAGCGACAAATATATTAAGTGTAAAGTGTGTGCGTCCCAATGCAGAAAATATGCAATCGAAACCGAAACTAATAAGCAAGAAACACGTAAAACATAAACATTAAAAAGTGAACCGTATACTAAGGGAGGAAATGACGAAACTAGAAAACACGTACAGTGACGAACAACGAATGTGCCAAATAATTGTAGTATTTATGTAAAAAACGAACATCCACACAACCACAGATACAGCTCCCACTTTTATACGGCAAGACTTCAATCTGGCATAAACGGATTACGTTCTTTCGGATTACCAACGATACATTTTCGAATCCCGTTCAACGCACGATACCATTTTCCTTTGCCGTTTGACGAATCTATAGATTTCTTTTGACGCAACATTAACACTTATAACCAAAAGAGCAAATATTTTACCATACTTTACACTTGTTAAAGTTGCCAGTTTTTTTGTTTCAAATGAATTCCAATCTTCGCTCTACTAAATTGTGTTTTATTCGTAAATTTGTGACAATGAAAAGCGGTGACTTTTTAATTTTACACATCTTTCGATGAAAGCACCCAGCGTCATCTCGTTAATGAATGTGTTCATTTTTTAGAATCAAATTCTGTACTAAAGTCAACGACATTAAGAACAACATGTGCTCACGCGCAAGTCTTTTGGGAGTAAAAACCGAGAAAGCATGGTTTGGTGTAATCTCGAAAAGAAAATTCACACTATGTTAACTTAGTTCGTAAACGTGCCACTTTGATGGTGCGTTCAAGTGTTTCGTTTCTAACAAACTGCCCGCAATTATAGTCTTCAAACTTATGCTAAGTGCTACCTTACTTTAGGAGAGATGAAATCAAACAGTGAGGGAAGTGTAATCCACGTGTCACGTACATTGAGCGAATCGGTGCGCTACGTGAGCGACGAATAGTAAAATAGTGCACTGGTTGGTCACTCATTTAATTTCCTATCAATTACGACAATAAAACAAATAGTCAATGTAAGCTTTGGGGTAGTTGTTTCATTCTGAGGTTAAGTAATAAAATTGAGAAAATATCTGGCGAAATTTAACGAATGATGTAGCTTTTGTATCAAAGCAAACACGTCAACTGGAATTATCAACAATGAAACTAAAACACAAAATAACGCATAAGAAGCGAACAATTAGACTAGTTTTAGTAGCAGATTAGATTTGCCGAACTCGGCAAATACGTACCGATGTGTTAACATAGGCGAAATATGTTGTCCTGTTCAGCGCAGCAGGGTCTTATAAGAAAAAAAAAATCATCCGTTTGCCGTTTATTTCTCTTGCTCTTTAATTGCTCTAACGGTGTCGTAAATAATACCACAATAAAACAATAATAAAAATGAGAAAGTGTGTTTTTAATTATTCTTGTTAATTGACCTCAGTGATAAGACTATTGACGTTGGTGATTTGTTGGCCTGTTTATAGTCAGGGTCGAAAAGGAAAAACAGATTCATGCTTATCTGACGTTCCGAGAAGAACGACGACGATGCTTCAATGGAGTATACGATGAAAAAGCTCCCGCTAAATGCAGGCGAGTGCGAAAATCCAATCATTCGGATGGTGAAATCAGTTAGCTAGCACAAAGCTAGCGGAGCTGACATTTTTACATACCGCAACGGTAATAAAAACGGTTCGGTCTTGGATCTGTGGTTTTCGAATCAGCAGAAAAAAGTGCGTAATGCTGTGCGGTGTGCGATTAAAATTAGTTTGGTGGAAGTTTTCAGTTTGGGGATACGTTTACGACAAACACATAATATTCGTTTCATTGACTAGTGCTATCCAGTTGGTTGTAGTTTGTTCTATAGGTTTTTATCTGTTAGCTTTGGAGTCCAGACTTTATTAACGTTGTTTAGGAGAAAGTCGCGAATCGTTTCGGGTGGGAGGGGGATTAAAGTTTTATTGCAATGAAGCATGGAACCCTTATGATAAATTAAACATCAATCCATTACTTTCGGTTTCAACGGGCGGTAGGACAGTTTAATCAATCATCTTTGCACTAGAATTCAAACAGCGATCATTTTTACCACAACTCAATTTTCTATTTTAATATCTTGAAAGCGGTAGAATATTAAAGTAAACAAGGCTTTGCTTACAATCCAAAACTACATCTGGAGCAAATATTGTGGATTTTTCTGTTCGACCTGTTCCGAGAGCTAAGTTGACCACCTCGTGCAATGTACGGACATAGGCATACTTTTCACGGAGCAATCTTTTCATCGTCGCAAAACATCATGTAGAATTGTTTGCTATCAAGAGGCACAAAAAAAACCTACAGACTCTGGATCACTAAGCATTTAAGTGCATTCTAACTAATTTAAAATAACTCAAATTGATCACTGTAATCCACTTTCAGCTAAAACATGTTGGGAAAAGTCCTGCTAGCGGCGATAATGCTTCTTTTAGTAGCATTGAGCTACGCTCAACAAGGTAATGTAATTAATAATGACGAACATCTTGTTCTGATTTCCAATTTAAAGCAAGTACTGATTACAAATTGAATTAATTGAATAAATTTGACAAAACTCAAGCATAATCGTTAAAACACTCTAAATAAGTCACGTATCCGTTCTTGTCATCTGGACGATCGGGACAACGTTAACGTTGTATACTCATATACAGTTAGTAAGAAAAGTCCCAGTTTGGGATTCGAATCCCAAGTTGAGAGTCGATTCCCAATTTGAGATTCTACTTTCTGTGGCGACTAGTAACTCTTTTGCTCACTCTAGGGATTCGATTCCTTACTTGGGATTCGACTTTCTACTTGGGATACGAATCTCAACTTAGGATTCGAATCTTCATGACGACTAGCAACTCTTTTATTCACTCACTCATTCTTTTGGGGATACGCATCCCTTGAAAGATTCAAATAAAAAAGGAGTAACAAAAACTATCACTTAAGATTTAAATCCATCATTCAATAGTAAGATTCTACTCAATCCCTTTGCCAGGACTACAAAAGAGTGTGAAAAGCGACTGAACAAATAAACAAAATATGCTACAATCTGCTAAACAAATCGTAAGACTTCCTGCACCACATTTCGTATCTTTAGTTGGTTTCAGAATGATTTTTCTCAGTGTCTGGTCCGACATTGCGAGAAATGTCCTGTATGTTGATAACAAGGATCATCTAATAGTTCTATGGTGGACTTCAAAAATCATCAAAACGTTCGCTCACCATGTTTTCAGGAGCGATGTTAGTTTTTTTTTACCATCTGGTTCGCAATGCATTGCGTTTCAGTATGTTTTTCTAGAAACAACTAAGTTACCTTAATACATTACTTATAGGTTACAAATAAGTTAGTCTATAACATATCTCCGATAAACAAAACAAAAATCATCCAGTATATCAAAAAAAATTATCGGAGTCGCTTTTAAACTAGCCTTTTTTTGTGAACACCCCAATCCAAGTTGTCGGAATTGTGACTAACTAAGTAAATTAAATACTTATTGCCGAAAAGTAAACATTCTTAGACGATCCCCTTACACATCCTGTTCCGATTTGATTTCCGTGTAGCGTATGAGGTGAATTCTTGCGAGCAGAACGAGAACGAATGCCGTCAGTTGCAGTGTCAATACGGCATCAACAAAACCTACAAGGGCAGCGACGGATGCGAACGGTGCCAGTGCAATAATCCCTGCGCCACTCAATTTTGCCCGCCAGGATCGCAGTGCATGGTGGACGTGCAGAGTAGCGAAACGGTGGACGAAAGTGGACCCGAGTTCGTGGGAGTCTGTCGATCCACAAACAAATCGGGCGAGTGTCCATCGCTCGCTAACGTCACCAAGTGCCACAGCGATTGCTACTCGGACGCGGACTGCCGGGGTAACAAAAAGTGTTGCCGAGCCGGTTGCGCACAGATCTGCAGCAGTCCCGTCGAGCGGTCAACACCAGACGACAGTAGACCGGGTGTTCCAGGTCCGGTACTGCTGGAACAGATCCCGCCCGAGGAGCTAGACATCAAGTCGGAAGAGGGTGGAGTGGCGACGTTGCGCTGCTTCGCCGCCGGATTCCCGCCGCTATCGATTCGTTGGCGCAAGGGTGAAATAATGGTGAGTCTCGATCTTTAGATCATGCGTCTAAGGGCTAAGGGTTTTACGTGATGGTTCTCTTTATTCTGCAGCTAAATACCGACCAAGGCCGATATGTCCTGTCCTCGACTGGAGATCTGCAGATCGTACAACTGCGTCGCACCGACAGTGGCGCGTACGTGTGCATCGCGGATAACGGCATCGGCGAACCTGTCCTACGAGAGGTGCAGCTCACGGTCAGAGGTAAGAGTTCGTCACGACTGGGTCAAGCCTTTCCTCACACAACTTGGTGTTGGTGATTGGTTTTCGGTTCTAATAGCGATCTGGCAGGGGTGTCAAACAAATCTTTAATCTCAGATAAGATCAACGCGAAAACATATTTTTCAAAACATTTTCTGACAAATAAAATAAAATAGTAAAAAGATAAACCCAAATAAAAACCAGAAAATGTAAAATCCCACTAAAGAGAGTCGGATTATAGATGTTAAAAAAACGTAATTTATATCATACATGTTCGAGGAAGATTTTTAGGCACCTGTGGCATGTGTGTGTAATTAACCTAATCAAACCTAATCAAACTCTTTCTTGTGATTGTGACTACTTCCTGTCATTCACGCTCTCGAATGTGTGGCGGGAAATAAAACAATACTGCTTCCTACGTACTCCGTGGTGTGCAAAACTAATAACGCACGGTGCTTCCTTTGTGGCGATGGCTTTGCACCCTCTCCTGGCACCGACTTCAGATCCAATTCCGCGAGACGCGTATATCTTGGGCAATCTAAACGACTCACACACGGTGAATCTGGGTGGTCCAGCAACACTTCGTTGTCTAGCCGGTGGCCACCCAATGCCGATCGTTAGCTGGTGGCGCAAACCGTTCCTGATGCCTCTTTCGATGGTTAACCGCTACTACTCGCTGCATTTCACGCGCGTGCGACTGCAGGATCTGGGTCCGTACGTGTGTCAGGCGTACTCTGGACCCGGTAGAGACATCTCGCGCACGGTAACGCTTCAGGCGTATGTTCCAGCCATTCCGGCCAGTCTGGTGGACGAGAAGTACCTGAAATACATCGTATCAAGGCCTCGTAAGTTGAACTTTGTGTTACTATACTCCTATACCTTCTGTTTGAGGCTCATGGCAATAAAATAACATAAGCCTTAGTGACCTACTTTTTGCTATATTTTGCCTTACCCTCAGTTGCAGCCACAGTGGGACATTTTCCACAGGGAAAGAACCCGATTCAAAACACAACAACAACTTCTCGATCAACTGAACCGTAGAAGGATATCCGAAACCAACGGCGGTATGGGTCAAAGATGACCGTGTGTTGGTACCGATTGATCGCATCCACATCAGCGAAACCCACTTGCTCACCATTACCGGAGCCACGTCGTCAAACAGTGGGAGTTACAAGTGTTTGGCCAGGAACGATTAATCTCATGCAATCCAGGAACAAAGCATATGTCTAGGGGGTAAAACATTGAATATTACACAATGTTAAGCCCTTGCCCTTACACAATTGTAAACGTATCTAAGTAAAGAGCTAAGTCATACCGCTCTACTCGAACGTAAACTTAACAATAAATAAAATTAGAAAACAAAAATTTCAAGTATGGTTTGCTTTTAAATTTAATGATTATTCAAAGTATAACCGAAAGAATGCATGAGTAAGTTACAATTTTAATTTGTCGTTGCAAAACACTTCTTCTTCTTCTTGGTGTAACGACCTCTTGGTCATGCCTGCCCATTAAGGGCTTACGTGACTTGTTTCCCTTTTGTACGTGGATAGTCAGTCCTCTCGTACAGGGGATCGGTTGGGATTCGAACCCACGCCGTCGAGGTGGTGAGCACCGGCGGTCATGGGCCGATTTTCTGACCAACGCTACCGCTCGGCTGTCGCGGACACTAAAATGAAGTATTTCGCACACACTATGCAAAATTAAGATTTTTGTTTCTACTAAAACATGCTGTCGCTATAACGGTATACCCCCAGTGTGCAAAATCGTCGTGCTTTCTCGTTCTGTCTAATAGACATTTTTTAACAACGAAACGAGATAGCATGACGATTTTGCACGCTGGGCCTATGTCACCGTTCAAATACCAATTCAAACGTATATACCACAGTACACTCCTCTGTCACAGTACATCACTGCAAATAAAATGTTCAACATGGATGCCATCTGTCAAACTATTCCATATGCATCAACCTGTACAAGCTTGGTAGAAACAACCTTATGTCAAACATAAAAGTGGCAACAATAACATAGAGTGCAACTCAGTGATTATTTTGAGATTATTCCTTAAAATACGTGAAATTGTTTGATAGAAAGTTACTTCCATCATTCGAAACGGTTTCGAGGCACTTGCAACAATGCCATATGAGACCGTGGAAGTAGCGCATTGAGCCGAGTGTATTCCTAACGCGTTAGAATCTCTACGATGGAAACCCCATACTCCTACCTGCAAGTGGACATTCAGGAATATCCGACCCCGATTGAGTTTCCTCCGCCGTTCAGCATAGAAGAGTTCAACCTGTACCACCACGGCTACCCTCCACACATGAACTACGACAAGAATGCCTTCTACATGAACCAACTGGCCTCGGCGACAGCGGTGCCCCCTCCCAACCCCGGATCCAGAAGTTCTCACAAGCAGAAAAGCTACAGCAGCAAGCACCACCATCCGCAGCATCAGCAACAGCAACAACAGCAGCAGCAGCAGCAGCAGCAGCAGCAGCAGCAACAACATCAGCAGCAACAGCCGCAACAGCATCAGCAGCAGCATCAGCCAGCTTTACCGCATCCGCCACCAGTCCCGCAACCGCAGCAACCAGCGGACCACGCGCAGCATCCTCATCCATCTCTGCCACCGTCGGGGCACAACACGAGCAAGCCCAAGGACAACAAAACGGAGATCATCAAAACGGAACCTTCGACGCAACCTCCAGCCGGAAACTCGGAGCTATCGCCTGTTTCGATCGGCCACGAAGAACCAGGTAAAAACGTACTCATGAAGCAACTGATCCGAGCCAAGCATACCCTGCAGCAGCGGATCAAGCGGCAGAATGAAACACCGGAGCAGAAAGCCCTCCGGAGGCAGCGTAATGCCGAGCTGAACCGTAAGCGGCGCCAGAACAAGGAGGACATACGCGTCACCATCGAGAAGACGAAGAACCGACTGCGGCAACGGATAAAGCGGGAAATCGATCGTATGCTGCGGACGCGCCAGAAGCGGGACGATTTCTTACGCGAAACGTTCGAACAAATGGCCACCGTGTTCTCGGAGGCGGACATGATGCAGTTTCAGGAGCGGGTGGCATCGGTCATCGGGGAGATTCGCGGTGATGGCGAAGGAAGCCGTGTATCATAAGCGTGTGCACAGAATAGAACAAAATGTAAAAAGTCTTTCTAGCGCATAAGAGATAGGAGGGAGTAGGAAGAAAAAGATCGGTTCCGATCCACTCAGCAAGAGATTTTATTCCGAAGTCGACTATTCGCTTTCAGTCCCGGTGTGCGTTTGTAAAGGTTTATTTTTCTTTCTTTTTGAGGGGAAAAATTTCCAATATTCACTACAAGCTAGCATCAACCGTAAACCAACCCCTGGTAAAACGGAAGGTACATTAAGGCGTGCAAAAGTTTTGAAAATAAAGTAATTTATAAGAAAAAAAGCCAAGGCCCTTGTAAGTTATTACAAACTACTACTGTTACTGCCCGGTCGAGGCCAATGCGTCACCTCAAAAACAATTTCATTCCCAAACACTAGTCCCCATTTTTTCTGCATGAGATTAGTTTTTGTTGAACTAAACATTTGATTTTACTGACACTTTTATCGCTTCCACCAAATCCAAACAGATTGACACATTATAGTGGGTGTTGGGACAAAAACGTTGCCATTGTTTGAACCACGAACGAACAGTCTAGCCCTCTAATAATCGGACTAAACAGGGAAATCGATTTACTTTAGCCGTTTTACATCGTACCGGGGTTCGTCGAGGGGCAGAGCATGTCAGCAGGTATTAGAAGTAATTGTGGATCCCATGGTCATTAAAGCTGGGCCATTTCCATGGACTATAAATGGATCACAAGCAGACTGCGGCGAACCTCAGTTTGAATAGATTTGCCAAGACAGGCACACTACACTTGTGGTTTGTGAAAGTACAATAAATTCTTCAAATCCGAATATCACTAAGAAACTGTACCGTAGGGACAGCTTGAGATTGTGTACGATTTTCAACTGTGAAACGAAATCTATGAACCGGATGACCTTTAAGCCACATTATTGAATCTCGGTCATACATTAATAATTCACAGTACACCATCGTTTCGCTCTTACGTTACATGCAAGCCACCAGCGAGTCGTGAATGAGTCAAATCGAGACTTAGTGTTAAAATTCACTTGAACGATGAAACGTTTTTCAGTTTTAGCAATCTTATTGTTTGCGACAGCAGTAAATACGATTTCCGCGCTAACCGTCGTTGAACGAAACGTAGCGTTCAATTTTCCCGACGAAGGATCACCGACGGGAGGCAATGGTAAAAAGTGGACAACGTAATTTATTTCCACAATCGAATGCCTTTAAATCGTATCGGTTGTTTTATACGCTGTGATGTGCTTTAATGATTTTAATTATTTGCTGCTTATCGTATTTTCTACCATTTTTATTCCCACCCTCTTCCATTCAAAGACCTCACCAGACAGGCCACGAATGTAAGTAGTGGCATCACCAGCGGCGTCCTTACCGGAGTTGTCCCTTTGCAAACGGGTTAGCTTTTCATTTATAATTTACCATTCGCTTATCGGGTTTTCTTCCTTTCGATCAACGACATGCATATTCTACTTATTCCTTCTGATTATAGGAATACTCCCAAACATCGTTAACACGGGCATAACAAGCGGCCAAACGTGTATTTGCGTTCCGACGGGTCGTTGCAATACAAACTCCACCTCAACCACCGGCACCTCCACGGATGGTTCCGGGCAGCTGGATGTGAGGATTGTTTCGAACGTAAGTGAATTTACAAACTCCTAGCAGAAAGCAAAGAGAATCGATCGAAGTCATCACACTCTATTCCTGCCCCCACAAGGCAAACACCGTCACCACAACGACGACAACACCAGCGCTAACACCAGCCCCTTTTTCGCTAATTTCGGTCAGCATTACGTCTCCAACGACTTGCCAAACGGGGCTCGAGCGTTGTTGCGCAGCCGGCGGTTACCAGTGTGGCCTGCAGTATCCCCCGGTGGCCAATGCACCCGCTGTCACCAACAACCAGGCCAGCTATGGAGAGTATCCGTGGCAGGTGGTTCTGCTTGGACCGGGTGACGTGTACGTCGGATCGGGCGTACTTATCAACAGTAACCATGTCCTCACGGCGGCACACAAGATATCAGACTACACGTGAGTTGGTACGCTCGAAGAAGGATTCATAGTTGCTCAATGATCCTTTTTTAAACAGTTCCGGAAGCCGTACGCTAAAAGTTCGGCTCGGCGAGTGGGACGCAGCGTCCACATCGGAACCGTTGCCCGTGCAGGAATTCACGGTGTCGCGTTACTTCGTGCATCCCAGCTTTAACGCGGCAAATCTCCGCAACGATGTTGCCCTTCTGCGCCTCTCGGGAACCGTCAGTCTCGGCACAACGCCTACCATCGCTACAGCTTGCCTCCCGCAGACATCTTTCAATGGCAACCGCTGCTGGGTGTCCGGATGGGGGAGGAACGACTTCCTCAGCGGCGCTTTCCAGTCCATCCCGAAGGAGGTGGATGTACCGATCGTGGACACAACTACTTGCCAGAATGCTCTACGCACGACCCGGCTCGGCACCAGCTTTGTGCTCGATCCGACAAGTTTCATCTGCGCTGGAGGTGAACTGGGAAAGGACGCATGTACGGGAGACGGTGGATCTCCACTGGTATGTCCTCTAGGGGGTCGCTGGTATGTGGTAGGTTTGGTGGCCTGGGGCATCGGATGCGGTGCGAACGGCATTCCGGGTGTGTACGTTAACGTTGCGTCGTACAACTCGTGGATCACGACTACGATCGCTACGGCATAAAAATAGTCACATCAATGACGCTTAATACAATATTCCCCTTAACATTGACTGCAATTAAACGTATACCAATATACGTACCATGATAAGAAAAAATCTTTCAGGATGTATTGTTTTGGAAACTAACACGTATTTCGGTAACAATTGTCAAACTACACAGATTTATCGAAGTATCTTGCACTTTTCATGGCATTGGCCAACCAAAAGGTTATAAAAATGTGACGATAAAAACAAAGTCAATGTAGAATTAACATAAAAAACAATAAACAAACTTATGGTCCTGTTGTTTGTCTACTTGAACCTCCACCGTAGAACATACCTGCATGTCTGTCGTGTAGTTCGTTCTTTCAACGTACTCCACGAACAACCCGCTGGTCCGGATGTTATAACTTCAAAGTGGTGATACTATCGCTGCTGTTGCCGGTGCTACTCTCGCCGTTTTTCGTCACTTTGGCTACGGAGTAGATATTGTATCGCTTCTTCAGCACTTGGTGCATCTCTTCCGTGCAGTCGATGCGCACACCGAGCCGTTTGTACTCCAGGTACGTGCGCACAAAGTTTCGATTCGTTTCGTGCACGTTTGGATGGTTCAGATACTTGTTAACGTCCATCCACTCACAACGGGCAATCTCGCGGTTGCACTTGCTGATGTCCTCCGTCAGCGGAGTCAGCGCCATCACGATGTACAGGTCCGAGCAGCCGAAACCGGCACCGTGCGCGTGCCGTATCGAAACGACAGAATCAAACTTGGTGCGTATGTTCGTTTCTTCTGCCACCTCCCGTATCGCAGCGTCGATAAAGTTTTCATCTATTGTTAAAGCAAAAATAAAATCGAATATTTGAATTTGATCTTTTTGTCCAATGATTTATAGACAATCAAACTTACTCGGTTCTACGTAGCCTCCTGGAAGCTTCCAAGAGCCGGCGATAAGTGCATAGTTTTCGCTTACCACTAGCACCTGGTTCCGGTCGTTCATCACCAGCGCCCCGACACCGACCATCGTGTGCGAGTAGGGAGGAATGTTGGCCGATTCCTCCACCGGCAGCCAGCGGTACAGCGTAACGAACGTATTTTTGGCATGATGAAACTGGAATCCATTCTAGCGGTGCAAAAACGCGGGCAGTGAGTACTTGATTGTTTTTCAACCCCGCCGGTCACTATGATGTACAGCATTGTTTTCGAGATAACAATGGACTGTGGAACATACTTACATTGACAAGCTCCGGTATCCAACTAGCAGCGTTTAGGTGGACTTTGAACCAGATTCCACGGTTTTTGCTATCGATCCAGTGCTCGAGGGACCCTGCGTTGTTAGATGGTAAAACACAGTAAAAACTTCATCTAACCTACACGTTTCGAATGGATGTACAAAAACTCCCAACTCACGCTTTAGAATGGTTGGAAAACTGTCCGCACTGCAAGTCTCCATGTTGGAATCCACAGTTATGCCATTGAAACGGTCCTTCACCCCTTTAAACGTGCCCTCGGGCGAGGTTTCCACCATGGTGTATCTACAAATGGGGACAGTTTAATAAACACCAAGGTCAGTTATATATTTATAGATAGATAGCAGGTCCAAGGATGAACTTGCCAGCGAGGAAAATGCCACTCGATTGTTTTGCTTACTTGTTAAACCAACTATCTGCACCCTTGGTAATGTTGCTCTCCTGCTGTTCGCTCATCTTGCTCGAATGGCGCGTTATCAATGAAACCGGGTTACATCTGACAATTGATAGCAGGCGCTGTGGAACGACAAAGAGCGCCCTACTCATTTAGCGACCGGCGGTACGGATTGACAATGACGGACCAAGAAAGACACGATGTTGGTCACACGTGTCTCAACCAAGTTCAAATGCGAGCTTCAGATTCAAACAACCAAAACTACACGAAATCCACTGAATTGCACTGATTCGCGAACGAATTAACAGAAAAACGCACACTCAACGCAATTCGGGCGGGATGCACTTGCTATGAAGATCTCGATCGACGCACTAATGATTCCGATGTCACCTCGAACGGACCGTGCTGTTTCCGGCCCTGTGAGCGAATTCAATACACACTCACAAGGTTATGCAGCGTAACAATTGTGCCATTGTTTGTCGGTACTGTTGCGATTGTGTTTTGATTGAAAACCACGTTACCCCGTGTTTATCGTGGACACTGGACTTCAAAACAAAATCAGCTGCAGCTCGTCGAGAGAAGAGAGAATTTCCTCTCCGCGAGTGAGCTAGTGGTGGGCCTTACAAGCTTGAACCTGTGAATAAAACAGCTCATTTGGGCCACCAAGGGCCCAGCGGATGTAGGAATTGAATATCTCAAATACGTTAGATATATTGTAATGGACGCAAAGCACCAGTTTACTTACCTGTCACTGCAATCTAGCTTCAAACACATTATATCAGCCATGTCTAAGGCGCCATTTGTGAAGAATGTTATCAGAACCTCAAACATGTTCGTTCCGCGATAAAGTCCCCGCTGGGAAAGTGCGGAAAAACATCAAAAGGAATTGCTTCACTGTTTCTGTGGCCCATGATGGATTCAATTTGAATGATAACGCTGTGTTTGAATGATAATTGTTTTTGAAACATAATAAATGCTACTCTTCTTGGAATAAACTCGGGTAAATCAGTTAGTCTGCATATTCCCGAAAAGGACTAGATTGTTCGTGTTGTTCGAATACAATTAGAAGAATAATGTCAACTATACTGATATTCTTATGTAAATTATTCATTGAATTAAACGCATCATATGAAAAATCGGCATTAGATGAGCATGTATGATATGACGGATTGGGATTCGGGGTAGAAGATCCGGATCTCAGAATGGATTTGAATCGAAAGATTCGAATCCCTCTAGGGATTCAGTTTCCTCATCACTACACTTAACTTCAAAACAAAATCAGCTGCAAAGCATTTCGCAATATTTACATGTGGCTTCGTTCACGTTGGTGGGTTCGGATGTTCAAGATAGGTAAGTGGCATTAGAGAAAACTGGTTTGAAACATGAACATGAAGTAGATTTCAACAGACCATTTTGAGTTTAAATTCCGGACCAGTAAACAATAGTAGTAAATTGAGTCTCGTGAACTATTTTGGAACAACACGGACGAGTAATTAGATATTTCGAATTCATTGAGTGTGTTCAATGTGAATACATTTGGTGTGTGCTTTCCTTGACAACATATCTACATGGTATTCATTAGAAATAGCTTGAACGTGATTTTCCAATAATTTATCCGTAAATTTTATGTACCATATAAAAATACTGATCAACCACGTTTTTAAGGACCTCTAAACATTTACCAAGTATTGCAACGTGCAAAATTTATGAATTTTTTTTTATGAATTTAGGTTTCCCGTTAGTGTCATTAGTGGAAGGATTAGGCGCAGACGATGAAGGATAAAGATCGTTGAGAAGCTAAGTCTATAGCTTAACTCATCATTTAATTTCTACGATTCGCGAGTTTGACATCAATGACGATCGTCCAAAACAAGATCAACTAATCATGAACTAGTATGGTTCCAATATTCAAACATTCAAAACCATACGAACAGCAATGCATCATGAGCAAAAAACAGATCATACCTTAAAACACGAACCAATTTATTGGGTCATTTACAGGAAATCTCAATTCATGAAACTTCCCTAATTGATTGATTTTCATGACCTATTCCATCATATTCAAGGAAAAAACAATTCCAGCAAACATCCCCCCTCTTTTTGACAAAATAAAATGATTCAACTGAATGCCTTTATGAAACTATCTGAATGTATAATCAAGTTTTGTTGCCAATGAACTCCAACCACATGCAATTAAAACATGTGTAACCAAATTAGAATATGAACCATGTAATCAGCATGGAAATCGTTAATACACTCATCAGGGTTTGTATGATGAAGTTTTAGGATTTAATCTCATTTTCCCATTCGCTGGTTCGATGAGTTAGCCTTATAGATTCATTGAGAAATACAATTCGAATTTTGGATCGGAGAGTAGTATGCTTTCATGGAGGGTAGATAACGCTCGTCTCCCTCGAAGAAATTAAATTATGATTGGTATAAAAAACGATTCGCTTCCACGAATAATTTATAATATAACGAAACATTACACTTGTATCGAAATGTATAGGTTTAAATTTGTATATTTGTTTGTTTTTAAAGTAATTCAGTAGTTAATTCATTATTAAGATCCTATGTGTGAGTAGCAAGTGCACTTTGGTTCCACAGCGTATAAGTAGAAAGAAAGAATTGACATTGAGATTTATGTTGTTTTTGATCCGTTGGCTATGGTATTTAACCTTTGAGATGAATTTCATTTCTATCATTAAACCAAAAAAATCTAAAGAATATAGTTCAACTCATAAAAAACAGACTTAGCACAAGTTTGCTACTGCACCGTTGGAGATTATCAGCCACGGAGCTATCCACGAATATCGTATTTTCATATTATCTCACCTGTTGCTTTGGTTCGTGCTTGTATCTGTACTAGACGGAAGGGGCAGGAGCAAAAGAGAATTCAAAATACCCGAGAGCTTTTCTGCCCTCGCGGAAATGCCTCACATGGCAACGGGGCTCGTCAGTACTCACGTGATGCTGCGAGCCTTTCCCGATAGGATTATCTTTCCATCTCTTTATTACTCCTGGATAGTCCCAAGGATACTCTCTTTGTCACTCCTTCCATCTATTTGAGTGCAATTCATTAGTTTTCCGGTTTTTTTCTTATCTGACACGAATAAGTTTTTCCATCCACCATCATGCTTTGGCTCCTGTGCTATCCAGCGATCAATCTACCTGAGTTTTGGCAAACTGTTTTTCTCGCTCGCACATTGTACACTCGTCATACGAAAGCAAGGAAAAATCGTACCAAGCGAGGTCGGTCATAGAAAAACTCTCCGCCACATGCTCGTCGGCAGAGATAGCAACATCATCGGACAGTCGGGCTTTCGGGTGAGCAGTTTTTCGAGCCGATGTTGCACGCCACGCGCCAACCATGGCTACGATAAGCTGCCGCGGTGTCAGTTTTCGCTGGCGTGCCGAATCAGACGGGTCGAAGGAAAACAAAGTCGGATTCCGCTCTGTGTGTACCCAGCTGGGTGGCGTCGTCTCCGTTCGCCGGTGAGCAGAAAGGATTCGCTTTTCGCAGGACTGAAAACTACCACCAGTTGCTTACGCGCACCCGTCGCGGTGGAGGAAAACCCCAAACCGACGTCAAAGATATCAATCCGTGCAGAGCACACGGGCAACTGGTGTGTGCCCGAAATAGTACCTTGAATATTTGTTTTCCGCCCCTCGACCCCGCAGCTCAGACTACCGACTCTTGTGCTCTGTTGTGTGGTGAAGTGTCGAGACCATTGTTTGGTTAAAGTGTTTTCCTATTACTTTCGTTTTCGTTCCTGTGCCTTGTCTCTCACTTTACAGCTGTGATAGACGATGTGTTGTTGGTGAATAAATAAACAAACGAATTTAAACCCTCTAGAAAACAGTGTGCTGCGTGTAACTGTGTTCCTCCTTCTCTTGAAATTTTCTGAATGGTTCCAACGAAACTGGCCAAAACACTATTCCATTCGGTATAGTTTTCCTAACAAAAAAAGTAAAAAAATAATACCTCCCATACCGGATAAGTGATTGCCAAACCCGGTTTCCTTCCGCCTCGATTAAACAATGCCATACCAACCGTAATAGCTCTGAGACTGGGTGGAAAAACAAACCACACGTGCTTTCCCCGATGGACGAACGCGATAGAAAAGCGCTTGCGATCGAGTGAGGTGTCGAACAGGTGGGAAAAGCGGATGGTATAGCCAATGCGTGAAGTGTTTTGTAAACAAAGTGATTTAGGGAGATCCGGGATCTGGGCTCGCCCTACCATTACCGTGGCAACTTCGAAGTGTATTAGGGGCAGGCGCAATAAATTACACCATCGAGGCGGCAAGAAAAAAGCATTTAATAAGGCGACCTGTGTATCGATAGCGATTTATTGGATCGGCCAAAAAGCCAGGAAGCAAAAACCAAACCTGACTAGAGAAACGTGTTGCAGCCTTGATAGAATTGTGCAAATTACCTCTCCCCCTGCCTTAGCATATCGTCCCATGTTTCGTTCCGGTCTTCCTTCCAACATTTTTACGCCTCTTCAACAGTCCTTCACTTATCTTCACTTCCCGACCTGGTGAACGTTGTGTTTCTGCTGTTTACCTTTTTCATTTATCCTCTCCGCTAACCTTTTTCCTCTATTTCTATTTCCGTGCCATTCCACACGCAGCACACGGTGGGCAAACATTTATTATTGAACTGGCGATAGCTGCTATCGGAAGACACTCACTCAGGATGTGACAAATTCTATTACCGGTTCAACTTATCAACCGTAATGGATATATGGAACTGATTTACGACCAACAAACACACACAAAAAATACTCCCCACGGTGCTCTGATTTTCTGTGCCGTTTTATGTGGGATGTCCTCTTCCATCATCGGGCGGGAGTTTACTGATTTTCTTTTTGTTCGTACTTTTTATTAGTCTCCCAATTATTTATTTAACCGATTCCGAGCGCATTCGAATTTCGCTGCCCCCTTCGTCGAAGGTGACGGGGGTTGACGTGATAAGCGAAAGTGGCCGATTGACGGGCTTGATTCACCCGTCTAGGGATCCGATATCGATGCGTTCGGAAAACGTACGCCGTGCTGATAGTTGTTTTCCAAGAACGGATCCTTATGCTCAGTCCGTCCGTTGGTGCTTGTTTTACATAATTCCGCTCCGGTGTAGCTTGATACTTTTTTCTCGAACGTTTTTCCCGTCCAGGGACAGTGGTTTGTCGTTCGACTTTTGGCATCTCAACCCGCTTGCACTCAAGCAAACACCGAAGTCACGGGTGTTAATGATGATGGACATGCTTACCCGCCCGAACAATCGGAGCGCTCGGGAAATGACTCACAGCATGACTTTTCGGTCCATGGCTTAGAGAGTATTATTAGTCCATTTGCCGACTGAGCTACCGTTATCGGTAGACTATCGCATAAACGTGTAGTATCATCTTGATTTTTTTTCACCATAGCAACGGATGAGACGCAAAAATTATATTCCGCGCCACGGTGGAGCTATAATAATGGCAAATATTTATCTTCATTTATTAGCTAGCGGTTCCACCTGGTTCCACCTTGTTCCTCCGATAATGCCTTAAAGACTTGTCTCCAACACCACCATGGATGCCGTTTTATCCTCTGTTAAAGCGAGTTTTGTATTTCGCTTTTCTGAGTGCGTGGGGTGGGATTTTCCTATCTTCGCAGGTGTCCATAAAAGCGTTTTTTTTCCTTCCGTCTGTGGCGAAGTATTATCCTTTCATCTGGCACGCGTTCTTTCCGTGAAGCAACTTTAATCGGTTTCCCTTTCCCTCGACGCAGCAACGTTTAATTATTCTCATCGCCTCGTGGTCACAGGCTTGCATTGGCTCCCAACGACACTCGGTCGAGTAATTCTCTTTTTTATGCATTCGAGCATCAGACGATGCCACATGTGCCGCATAGGCAACCTTAGCTCCGAGGAAAAGTTCACTTTCTTAGTCGTTCGGTTTCCTGCTCGCACAAATGGCAAGAAAATAGGGCAAACGGTTAAGGCTTCCCGCCGGAGGAAATGCCAGCGTTGGGGAGGTGTTGCGGCGATAAGTGACATAATCGTAATCACGAAAATTTACCCCTTCAGCTCCTGCCACCGGGCGGTAATCCTTTCTTTCGGGCCGAAATAGGTCGCCGTTTCCGGATGCGAACGTGATTTACATAAATATACATAAACAGCACCCGGCAATCGGAGAGACAACAACACCATGAGTTTTCTCGAGGCGGGTTGAAGGTTGTAGTTAATCCTTTTACGCACCGAAATGCTGCGTCTTTATGGCTTTCCCGAAGCAGGACGAACGGTTGGGTGAAAAAAGATGGCGTCGCGTTGTGCAACGAAGCCAACATGTTCAATCGAACGAATCGGCACGGACATGATTTGATGGGGCAGTTTAGTTTTCAGGCGACTATTTGAATACAAGCGCGAAAAGCATTCCATGCGAGCCTTACACATTTCGGCGTTGTTATGCACGCACAGCTCGTTCGGTTGTTTATTAGAAAGGCACTTAAGAGTTTTCAACTTAAAATGTAAGACACGATTCGAACCCGATTCTTCTGATATTGAACCAAACACCTTATTTGTGGATTCATCGTAAGACCTTACCATCTCTAAACCATAAATACAGGATGATGCAGCGAAAATAGATGATTTGAAAAGTCATTTTCAGAAAAAGTTTACATACATACGATATTATTTATGATTTTTTACGAATACTACACTTTATAAAATTGTCGTTTATATGATTTTAAAAGTGACACTGGGCAAATTACGACCCCCATAAAAGAAACAAAACTTGACCTTGTTTTGACATTTTACCGAGTTTCGCAAATTTACGGCTATTTCAAATCATCGAGTTTTCCTGCTCCACCCTGTATCTCTCAAAACTATAGTTATTGAATAGGACGAGTTTAAGCTTTAACTCATGCAAAACTGCTATTATGTATGCTTTAGTGCAGTTTTTCCCAATTCCCACTAGTAAAACAATTCTACAGGTAAATCAAATCGACACGTTAATAATTCATACAGAGCATGTGTATATGTTCTCAACGTATAGAATGAAACCCCAGGCTATTGCAAATTTGATACTATTTTGCAAAGAATATAGTCTCGACTGTCAATCGGCTGAAAAAGGGAAAATTTACATTTACATTCCCCTCCAGGGTCCAATGCAAACAAACTCAACGTTCAATATTGTCCATGTTATGGTGGAATATGTTATTCAATTTCACGAACCGGGAGCATATTACTCACCACTCGTCGAACCGTTGCATAGGTGGAACCTCCAGTCAAACAACAAACCACCGGCCGCTGCTAATGAGGAATATTGTTATGAACAACAACCACCCGGCTGGATTCGAGCGAAAAGGTGTGACCCGGGACACTGTGCGGTTTCATCCTGTCGCTGATTCGATAAATGCGACCATATTGAGCATCGACCGCATTGGCCACGAAAATCAGGGCTTTACGGGAAAACATATTTCAACCCCCATCCCTAAATTCTCTATCATCCGAGGAACTCAACGTTTGTGTTTTCATACAAAGTGTGGCTCTTGAGCGAGGCTTTGATAGGATCAGCGTCACGACTGAGACGTTGGTTTGACGCTTGCTAATTCCTTCCCTACCACAGCCACAATGAAGCTTTTCCTCCTGGACCTTCAGAAAAGATGTTTATCAACGTCTCGGAGGGAAGGCAGGGAAGCAAAGAAAAACCACGACCAGCCACGAACGGGCTAAAGGTGGCCCCTACCGACATCGAGGGAAACGGGAAACAGCTCGGGAAATGAAATCGGAAGCCTTTCCGTGACCACAATTAGCGCAGCGGCCTACACGAAGAAGAAACCACACCAAGCGCCTTCACGCACTGATTGATGAGGGTTGTAATTTGGAGCTTCGGTGGTAAAACTGCGCAACAAGTACACTTACGTTCATTTGCATAGTGCCAACGTACGTATGTGCGCTCCACCTCGCGAGGGACATCAAGCATTTTCGAGAGAATTTAATGGAATTAATGTCATTCGGTTGGCAGGTGTAATGCACAGGTGGAACGAAATCGGCAAACTTGGTTAGCATACTTCCGCCAGGAAGGATGATTAATTGATGTCAGATTTTCACATCGCAAATCTGCCCGGTTGGAAACGTGAGTGATTGAGAAAAGTTGTTTTCCTTTCATTTTGTTTAAAGTTTTAAAATATTTTACAAGTATGGTGTAACGATGCAACATTACATATTTATTTCGCTCCTCCATTATTGAATGAATTTTAACTAAGTTTTTTTAGTCTGTTGAATCTGTTGAAAAAGAGAGTACGGATCGTCTATGGATTCTTTTTCACGTTGGTTTTGAAGCCCCTGAAAATTGTAAAACACCAATCGATCCTCTGCACCAATATTCATCTGGATCGCCTCTCAAATAACAAAGCCCACACGTTGTTGGGACAAGTATCATTTGGCACGTTGTCATTGATCGTTTTACACAAAAACGAGGGAAGCCCCGTTATTCAAATAATTTGAAAGGTTTTTCGGCAAACATTACAATTACCAGGAAATTTTCTACTATCTGTAACGTGCTTTGTCTTGATTCCGAGGATTTATTTATATAAATACATAAAAAGTAGTCACGTTCGTGCTGCATCCGTTTTTTTATGACGACCAGTTATAAACCAGTGGTAGAGCGTGCTCCTGTTCTGTCGTTTCGGTTCACATCTGCATTCATGTGCAGTTGATAAACAATCTGAGTGCACCACTGCAGAAAGTCGATGAATAAATATAAGGATGTTGCATCGTGGCGCAGAAGCACTCTACAACTGAACAATGTGAGAAAGGAAAAATAAAAAAAGTAATCTGAAACAATAACAATTGAACATTGTGAAAGGATAAAGATGATTCGATTGAAGAAGAAAAAGAATGTGTATCTGAAGTGCTAATTAAAGCGTAAGCAAAGAGAAAAAATTAAAGTGTAATCCGGAACATTTGCCAACAAATAAAAAAAATAAGCGCCTGTCACTCACAAGCGACCGAATGCGATAGCTGTGCAAAATGTTTATGTTTTCTCTGTTAAGGAAAATATTCCGGCAGTCTCTTTGCTTATGTTTTCCTGGTATTTTAATTTTCTTCAGATCTTGCTCACTCTAGATGATAGATGCTTTTGTTTCTTCTATCATGAGGGTATGTTTATTTTATTTTTAAAAAGTACTACATTGCACTAGCAAAACGAATAGCAACAAAAAAAAAATGCAGAATATGACGAAAAAAACTTTTCCGCGAACGCGTCTGCAGCTGAGTGTATGTCATGCTTGCCAAGAGGATTAAAAATGGACCTCGCATTCGATACTCGGCTTAAGCAAAGAGTGCGGGGTGTGAGGCAACGGACGTGATACAATTTTAAAACAAATATACTTCAAAGTGACAACCGAACAATGGAGTTAAAAGCGATTCCACTTCCGCAAAAAAGAATCGCACCGTTATGCAGCATTTCCTCCGTATCAGCCGCTTAGCTAAGGGAACCTAAAAACCGGACCATCGGACACAGCGTGAATCGGTTTAACGCCTCCGAAATCTGTCTACATTGCCGGTGCGAAAAAATAAGACACAAACACAAAGACCATGAGTGAATTTGAAACCACAGTGTGGCCATTGTTGGAGCCACAGATGCAAATGATGGCCGAAGGGTTCGAAAACAGGACGTGGGCCAAGATGATGAACAACACGTACGAGCCTGAGGACCTCTACCATCTTTCACCGACCACGATCGAGCGGGTTGTCTCGATGATGGTGCCGGTGTTTTTTGGCTTCATCGGACTGGCTGGCTTACTCGGCAATGGACTGGTTGTGCTTGGTAAGTATCGACTGTAAAAGAGTACAAAATATATGCATTAAACATCAATTTCCCACACAAACTAGAAACGAAAACATCGATCAGAAATTATTGAAATGAATACTCTTAAAATGCAATGAGTTTTAATAAAATCAATGGACTAAACAACTAATCTCACCTATTTGTATACCACATTGGACACATACTTTAGCTAAAATATTATTGTGTAACATCGTATCGGGTTTCAACAACTTTCGCGGATGTTTTTTCAAGTTTGATTTGTTTGCTATAAAAATGATAGCGCAAAAACAGTCGGTAATTACTTTCATATCACCCCGGTACGTGTCAAATTTGACAAATTAATTACAAAAAATGTTAGCAGGCGTTCACGAAGGTCTCCCGTAACGGGTTTATTATGGATACGATTGCTCATATTGCCAATCCCGCCAAACGTACCAATCACATCCATAAAAAAATAACATATCATAAACAGAATGGTACCGAAGAGAGATGTGACATGATGGATGGTAGTAAAGGGAACCTAGCAACGGGAACAAATCAATTCCATTGATTTGCCATATGCTATCAGTTACTATCTAATTCACAATCCGTGACCAACCGAAATGTTCACTTAATGTGTGTATCAAATAATCCAACGTAAAGATATAAGTGTTGATTATGGGATATGATTCGAGAAAGCTGTCATGGTTATACCAACTGTCACTAATTTGATTGTAATTCTGATATATTATATGTTCTATAGCATGTTGCATTTTATTAAGTTGGTGGTAGCTTTTATCTACAACCTCCATTAGAAGCTATTTTCTTAAACAATATTAATGTACCATAGATTTTCTAACTCAACAAAATACGCATGTTGCAAATGACGTCAATCCAATTTCTAGAAGTAAACATTCCATTATGACGAAATCGTAACCGCATACTGCTCTTACGAACTGTAATTACGAATACTTCCAAACCCCATCAAGTGCCAGTTGCGAATGACATTTTCGAGAAAATGTAATATCACAAAAGGACGTAAACATACCTACGCTTGCGGTTTTCGCTTTCAAGAGTGAAATAAAATATCTTTAAAGCGGCGCGTGCAGTGAAGTTCAAAAACAAACATACACCAAAACACCACCCACCCGTCGCCTACCCTATTCCCCCTCTTCCTCTCTCCCACTCACTTCAACCGATCAATCTTCCGGCGAACGCTAGCAAGATCCATTTCAAACTCACGCGCCCGTATTACGCCAGCGCAACCTGATAGCTTGTACTAAAAATCAATCACTCCAAAGCTACGGCATGCTCCAACAAAAGTACCTTCTCTAACCCCTTAGGTGGTTGGGAATGGGAAGGAGGAACAACATCGCCCAACCAAAATAAGCCGACGAACAGACTTCAGTGATGAAAACTCAATGCCGTCGGCAATCCTCTATGGCGCCGCCCAAAATCACTGCAGTCAGTAGTTGACATGTTGATTTTCTTGCCTTTTCCTTCTTAGTCTTGATGATTTGCGATCCAAAGCACACCCAAATTTGAGCTAGCATCAATCTTTACCGTCGTTCGTGAGTACGGATGCATGCCGAGGGGTTATTTTCCCCCTCCCAACAAGATGATGATATTTATTAAAAATCCTCTATTTTTAATAGCTTCATACGTGCCTTAGGTGGAATAATGACATACGGGCCTGTAAATATGATTGATGGTTCATTTTCATACTCCAATAAAGTCTTTCTTACAGACACAGTTCCCTTGAGAATTAAGGACTTCTTTTTATCGCTAATGCCCATCGTGAAGACTGCCATGGATATTTCATTGATAAAGAAAGTGAAACTCATAAAGGAAAAAATGATTGCACATCCAAAAAAGCGTTTTCATATTGATGCTTGCCATTATCAGTCAAAGCTATGGTAATTCAATGTATGCAAAAAATAAATTAAATAGCAGCTTGTATTCTCGCGTGACTTGTCTAGTCCTTTTTCCGTTATGACACCACTTCAAGGAAATCGGATAGCACAAGATGACACTGCGCCTACCATATCGAGTGTTCGTTCATCCTATGCATGTACACTTTCATTATTTCCCTTTTTGCGTTGCAAACGATTGGGCCATTAGAGCTTCATTCAACACACCCCGACGGTTGGGGGCAACGTGGTGAGTTATGGTAAAGATAATTAATCTTGTTCGTCGATACGACGATGTATGAATCAGCCTCATCTTCTCGCCCATCCTTCACAATCCTATTTCAAACCATCCTCGTCCCCGTTTCGGTTTGGAGCCTCTTTCTTGCCTCAAGCGCTATTAGCCCGTGAATGATGGAAAAACCCTTGCGTAAGCGGATCAAATCCTCTCGCCGTTATCGGACGTGATGAATGAACTCGATTCGAGAGTCGACGGTTCGGATGGACGGAGGAGGGTGGGGTGTAGTTACAAAAAGTGGGTGAAGTGCTGGATGAACTCGCTTGAAACAACCAATCGACCGGCATGGGAAGGGTTGGTACCCTCGAGCAACGGCCTTCATGTTTGTAGCGTAAAGAAACGACTGATTGGAGAAGGGAAAAACAAGTGACGGGATGAGAAAATAAATAACCAACAACTATCATTGCGAGCCTGGGGAAGCCTCAGGGCTCAGGCAAAATCGACATAGCTATCCATTTCTGTGGCTCATGAACCCTTTGCCTCCCAGTTTGATGATAGTGACCGTAAGGGGGTGGAAAACTCCTTCCCCCATAAAGCGGCGCATGGAAAAGAGTTGGTCATATAAAAAAGATAAATACAAATGCATCCGCCCGGAGGCAAAAGGTATGAAATGTGACCTCTGTGCACTCCATTCAACAGTTGCTACAGCAGTTGGATGCCCCTGCAGCGGTTGCGGTTTACCACTCGCCTGGGCAACCCATTTAGGTAGCCGGTTGTGTTGGTTAAAAAATAAAAATCGTTACGTCGAGTACCGCTCTGGAAGCGTTCCGGAGTTTCGAAGGCATAACCTCCGCTTTGCTGGGGCGGTGTGGTTTTAGTTGCTCCCCTGGTGGCACGAAACTCAGCTATTATGAACCATGGAGCAGAGCGAGTCGGCTGGAAATTGTGAACGACCGGGCGCCTCCATTCCCAATTTCGCAGTGCAAAATTTTCTCCAACTGCAATTTATCGCTGCGCTACGGAATGCAGAAGCGCACGACGCTTTTGCGGAGCCAGGTTTCAGTTCTTAGAACTCTGTGAAGGCAACTGCTCGGAAAACATGTACCGGAGTGTATTATAACATGAAAGTTCACAATGCGGGGTCGCACGTGCGAACGGTGATGCCGACGAGGTGGAAGAACATATTTAAATGAGCACAATGTTGTGCACATCTTTGCCTGCCAATGCTCACCCATGTGCTATCATTTTCAAGCGCACGTGGCACACATCACCAGCATCCCGTGCACATCCGGTGCCACTTGGAAGAATGCTCCTTCGAAACGGACGGATGTTGGACACTTACATCGTGCACTCTACTTGTTTATTGCTCTAGGGAAAAACATCTAATACAGTCATATCGCACTTTTTCTACACTCACCAGCCAAGAGCATCATCGTCAGCCCTCATTGAAACTTTTCCTTTTGTACCCTGTTTTTTTCCGGTCGTTGTCGTTGTTTGTGTCGCCGGATGATTGGTTCGTTCTCGCGGGATTCATTGAAATGCGCGTCCGTGATGAAATTCGAGTGCCACGGTGTAATTTACATTGCCATCGCCTCACTTTATTGCAGCGCGGGGATGCCCGCGGGTGACCCGGCGGAAAAGCAAACTTTTCCTACGAACAACTGGGCGCCTCCATTGAAAAACTGGAAATTGTCATCAGGGCGGTGGTGTTGGTGGTGGGGGGTTGCAGGGTGCGTGAGTGTGGGTAAGCGTGAAAGGTTGATGCACGATGCCCGTTATCACGTCGGTTGGTGATGGCCAGCAACCCAAATTGACAGCAGCGGCAGATAACACGCTGCGAGCGTTGAATTCCCTGTGCGTAGATATTGACGAACCGGCTGCCATAATGTAAGTGATATTCGTTCGTTTAGCATCTTGGAGGCACCAATTGGAATTCATCCGAAGCCCAAAGGGCTTGTGGTAGATCGATCGCAAAAATACATTTAATCAACAAAGTAGCTTTCCTTGAGCTGGGCTATTTTAGAGCAACAGTTTGTTTCTGATAGCTTGTATTTTCCTCACATTAACATAACATGTTATTGCATGCCATTTACGAAACTACAAATAAAATGTCTCCTATCCGTTGCGATAACATTTATGTTTCTATGGGAAGCTTTTTTACACGCTTAAAATTTAACAACCCACACTGTCTTTGCTTTCACTCGCCACAAAATGGAGTCCAACGGTGTATGATTTATAATGTTGTATCCTGGAAACAGGTGGTACAACATGGCGGTTTGTTTTTCCGAACCAAGAATGGCATGCTTGCTTTCCATTAACCCTCAAGTGCCGGTTCTCTATGCACAGCAAAAAATAGAAATAATTTGCAGTTTGTTTTCCCCCGCTTGAAGTGTTATGTTCTCAAACGCAACATTAAAACGTCAAGGAAAAACAGATTCACATTTCGCCCGGCAAACTCCCCGGGTTGATCGATACGGTGAAGGTGAATTATTGCCCACCCAATCTGCAAACGCACTCAACGCTAGGTGGGTGCTACGTGTGAGTGAATTGGGTGCCGATAGTAAAGCATATTTCATTCACACACATTTTCCGTCCGCCGATGGAGCTGTTTAAATATTTACACGCAGAATATGGCCTCCAATTTTCACACTCGTAAACATGTTTCCCATTCCCTCTTTCTCATCCATTTCTTGGACAGTCGTTGCCGCCAACCAGAGTATGCGATCGACGACCAACCTGCTAATCATCAACCTCGCCGCGGCGGATCTGCTGTTCGTCGTGTTCTGCGTCCCGTTCACCGCCGTCGACTACGTGCTGCCCGAGTGGCCTTTCGGCGATTATTGGTGCAAATTTGTACGTGAGAACACTCCAAAGCCTTCGGGCTGCGTCATGCCGAGCTTAACAAGGAATGTCCACTTACTTTCTTTTCTTCCCGTCCACGGCTGGCAGGTGCAGTACATGATCGTCGTGACGGCGCATGCCAGCGCGTACACGCTCGTCCTGATGTCACTGGATCGGTTTCTTGCCGTCGTCCATCCCATCACCAGCATGTCGATCCGTACGGAGCGAAATGCCTCCATGTGAGTGTTTAGTTGCAGTCGCTCGACCGACCGATGATTCTCCGAAAACTCACGCCCTCCTAAGAAACGAGATTATTTTCATGATTAGCTTTACTTTTCCTTACACCACACACAACCACTCGCATACACACCTTTCCCACCGAGAGATAGATTATATTTACCTTGTGGCCATGTGACCGCGAAGGGGCGAATATGGATTGATCGGTTGCACTCCATTCCATTCCTTGCGGTCTCGATGACAATCCATTTCAATTCAACCCACTGTTTACCACCTGTCCCCCCACCACCCCCCCCCCCCTCCCCCGATGCTCAAACTCAACCACATCCTATTCCATCCGCAGCGCCATCAGCTTCACGTGGCTCGTCATCCTGACGACGGCCATCCCGGTGGCCATCTCGCACGGCGTGCTGTCCTATCCGCGTCAGGGCGGCGAGTACACGGCCTGTCTGTTCCTGCACAACAAGGGCTACAGCTTGGTTGCCTTTCACGTGAGTATCCATTCATTACATCCATCATCGACGTGTGCATTGTAGCGAAGACGGTGGTCTTTCTTGCCGGGATGGTCGAAAAAAAAGCTAATGCTTGATAGATAGATCTTTTCGGCGCCCGATAAGTGCTTTGTCAAGATTAGATCTGGCAAAAAGATTTGTCACATCCATCTAATCTATTACTAACTTTGAGTCCTTTAATTGAGATACTTCCTTCTCGATAAATATTATCTGTCAAAATAGAGCACATCGCAGGGGGGATAACGGAAATTGTATCTATTATCTGTCAAACGGCTAGTCTAAAAGCTTTCTCTGGTGCCAGCTATCCGGAAAAGTTGCTCATTCGTGGCTTGTTAAAAATGCGACGGGGGCGATAAAACGTGAAACATGTGCCGAAAACATGGCCATTTTATGCTTACGGTCGTTTGTTTAGCGTTCCTGGTATTCAATTTGCATACCGATTTTATACGGGTACTGTTGAAAGATGTTTCTTCAACAGCTTCTGCTTTCATTTTCTCACGAACGACACGCAAAAACCTTCCTCTTAAAATATTATGTTCCAACAGCCCGGAGCGCGGCCGGATCCGCTTTTTCATTTACTTTCGTTCTGGCGTCCCAAAACGCAGGACGCAAACAAGTCCATCCCATTCCGTGCGGATGCAACTAGGAATCCGTCGCTAATGGAAATTGTGCTTGTTTTGTGTGGGGGTTGGGGTTTCCTTTTTTTTCTTGCTTCCAGGTTTGTTTGCTTCTTGCGCACAATCCGCGTGCCATTTTCACGCCATCCGTGTTGTTCGTGGAACGGACAACCGTTTCCACCGGGGAGCGCTCCCACGTTCGGTCGCTAAGCAGAGCATTTTAATGAACAAATACTATCGGCAATAATGTACTGTCGTACCTGGAACAAACCTGGTTTCGTGGGATGCTTGCCGACCGTTTCGTGCGAGCGGGGCCCGGAGGCGATAAACAAACCAAAGCCAAATATTCATAAGCCGACGGACGCCACTGAACAAACGAGTGGACAAATATGTTTCCATCGTCTCACCATTGGAGCTGAGACAAACGCTCCTGGAGTCAACACAAGCAACATCCGCGCTGAGGAACATCCCTGGGGTCCGTCTTATATGACCGCCGTGAGACCCGGGAAGCGTCACTTCAAATGAAACCATCCTCACCTTCATCGGTACAGCGTTTCTTCTCGCACGGTCGGGCATTCAACGCCCATATCGGTAAATAAACATGGTGTAAGCAAATACGGCACATACACAAACATGGCCGTGCTGGTCGGATGAACCACACAATACATCCCCCAGTAAGGGCCCCCATTTACTACACGCTGCAGCGCCATGAACACATCGTGTATAATCCCACCATCCTTCTAACATCACAACTCACCATCCATAGCCGCAAAATCGGAAGTGCATCCGCCGGAAAAGCACTGAAGAACACATGTACACATTTTTCTAGGATCCATCCTCTTCAAAGCTGCAATACCCTACCTCGCACCTTCTTTTAAAACCCTCCTACCCTCGAACACAATCCTAAACAACATGTTTGCAATAGTTGTAGAAATGGGGCCCTTCGCCCAGTCAACGTTATCCGTCCGTCTTAGCTTCGTTAGATGATTGGCTATAAAAGAAAAAAGAAATAAAAACCCGACACGGACAGATAGCGTGGCGCCGGTTCAGTGTTTGTAAAGATAAAAAAAACTAACATAACTATGGTTGAAAAATCCGCTCGAATCCTTTTGCCATAAAATGTTGGTCAAACCATAACACACCAAGGACACTTGAAGCGCTGTCTGTGGCACACTATGAATGAATGAATTTACTTCCATCGCATCTCGGTCATAAATTCCTTTCATAAAATGTAGAAAGTTAGTGGGCGAAGCGAACAGGTATACAATGTTTCTAAGAGCCTCAATATAAAGTAATGAATGGACTAAATTTCATTCTTTGTATATACAGGTGATTTACGCTCTTGTCGAACGAACGAGTCAACAGGTTCAACGAGTCCTCTAGTGTTGGGAAATAAGACTTGGATGTGATTCTGAGATTCGATCCATAGTCAGAACGATCTAGATTTGATCTCAAAACTAGATTCTTTGGGATTCCTTGGGATCCAGATCCAGAGTCGACTCTAATATTCCGATTCAGCTTAGGATTCGGATCGGATTTACTCATCACTAGAGTCCTCATAGGCCCTATGTTGGTGCTTCTTGCCACAAATCCAATCAACCGTTGGCCTTAAAACCGAGGCCCTCAGGGTCTGACTCACCATCTCGCCCACAGGAAATTGCGTTGACCGAAGCGTCCGTTTGCAGGACGCACAATCGGACGGGTCCGCTTCTCGAGCGTCGCTCGTAAAACTGACCACACAAACAATGTTTCACATGAAACCTCAACTGCCGGGCGAACTAGAAATGGAAATTGCTAAGGAAGTCAGATGCTGCCCGGTTTCAAGCATCCTTAGCACATTTCAATGCATTTTCCAATCGATTGGCTTTTCCTTCGGCACCCAACCGAAGAAGCTTGGCCCTCGATTCTTGTTACGTAAAAAACCACAATACAACCTGCTCCACAATGTAACAGCGTCCACCGTTCCGCTTCCTAGAACCTCCTTCGTTAAGGCACGCGGGGGTAACAAAGGCAATAATAAATAAGTCCATCCCAGAAATGGGCTCCTTGTGTGTGGGGTGATTTGCAAACCGTAACGTTTTATAAGCACCATCAGTGGATACATTTTTAGTATGTTTGGGGTATTTACGTGTGGTTATAGAGTTATGCTCGACGCAAACAAGCACATAACCATCTCAATCATCTGAACTTTTTGGAATTAATTTCCCCGCTCGCTATTGCCTCGTATTCCCAATCCTTAGGATTCGTAATTGAATAAAGGATGGATGAAAAATTCGACCACGTAAAGTGTAATAATTTTCAAAAAAAGCAATTGACGTAAACGCAATCCTTGGAATACCCTATCCTCAGCATCACCATCATTATTATCGTTGGAGCCGTATATTCTTTTCTCGAAGCTCGTGTCCCGAAAACGACCGTAAAATTATACTCTCCCACCCATAATGGCGATTGATGCGTGAAATTTTACAGAGACCTATAAAAACATCCCTTAACGGCACATACAGTCCGATCGTAATGCTGACCGTCTATTTGGAACTAGAAAAAGTTGAAGCAACGAAATCACTAGAACGCTCAGGGGGTCTTTGGATGCTACAAACTCATATCATAGACGAGCGCAAGGAAGAAAAACTTCAAATGAGGGTTCACGCATGTTTTTCCACGTTACGGGAGCTTGCGTTCTAAACCCATCCGAAAGGTTCGTCAAAACCAAATATGAAAAAAAAATCCTCTGCTATGAAAAAATGCTTGTTGATGATTTGAATGTTTACATAACTAACCTGATCGCAATGCCGTCACTGTCGGGCGAGTTTTGGTCGGCATGCATCGCGTAGCACGAACACATAATGGAAGAATTACAAAAATGCTCTTTGATTTGCAAATACCGTGCGGAAAGGTCATACGAAAACGAGACGAATCTCGTCTCGGTGGTGCAAGAAATGTTTTCTGTCTGAATTACGCTGGGTTTCCGTTGCAAGGTTTCATTTCTTGTTTTTCCCCGTTTGTTTATCGCTTGTTTGCAATGCGCGAATACCGTACAAGTGGAACTTTTCCGAGAAAAGAAAATGTAGTCCTCGCGGCCAATGGGACGAAAGAGAAATCATAAAGTGGCACAACAAAGCGACGCTTTCTAGCGAGCACAATTGAAATCGCAAAATAAAATATTCAACGTATACATTACAGAAAGGTGATGCAAATTCCATTATGTTGAATTACAACGACAGCAAAATATGGCAGCCAACAATCACAATCTTTATTTTGAGTTCGCCTTAAAATGAGTATGCGAAGCTTCTACCAGTTTTGACAAATTCTTTTTTCAAGTTAATTTTGCACTACCGTATGTGAGAGACGAATAAAACAGAACAAGCTCTGCATACCAATCAGGAAGGTTTTCAGAAACTTTTTGAACCTTTCCAATCTTGAAACTTTCCGTTTCCTCGAGGCGTGTACCAATGAATAACTGGTGGAAATCGAACATGAAAAACCCTTCAAACCCGGCCGAACTCTAGCATAAGAACAACAAAATCAACTTTCCAACGAGCGCAACCAAAGTTGAACGCAAACGTTAAACTTTTCTATGTGGTTAAAAAAAAATGGTAATATTCTTCCTGCGGCCAGGAAAAGCTTACGGAAACGAAAAAATGGCCACACGGAAGGAGTAGTCAAAAGCCATTCTGAAACGCACAAATGGACGGTTTGTTTTTTCTTTTGGATTTTTTCAGTCGAACACGCTAACGGGTCCTAAAAGCTCGCACCTAATCCCGGCTCGGTTCCGTGCGGCCGATTTTTATTTGCTTCTTTTTACCATTTTCGATTTATTTCAAAGTAATAAAGCGAAATTTATCTCCCTGTTGCCGTAGTCGCGCTATTCTCCTGCCCGACGTGAGAAGAAAACTTTGCCCGCGGAAGGATTTCCGTTTTATTTACCTTTTCGCCCCACCGGAAGTCGCCACCGGAAGGCAATGAAATTCGTACGCAAAGGATCAAACGGGGGCAAAGGACGCCGCTATCGGTGCATCGGCGAAGCGTAAAATCTGATACGATTTTATTAAATTCTCTTCTGGCAGGGTCTTCAGTGCATTGAAGAAATGGAAAAATTTACAATCGTGAGGAAAAAGGAAATCGGCACGAAACAAACCGTCTTGACGTTCCATTTCACGCTTTAGTCGACAGCAGTAAACTTAAATGAACGACTTTCTTTTTAAAGAGTTTTGCCGTTTACAGCATGGTTTACCAAAAGGAGAGAATTTAAGTGAAATCAATGTTCTGTTAGAAACTAAAAAATGATGGTTTTAATTTTATTCTAATATAACCAATTCTAAACATATCGTCTTTCAACCATAAAGCCTAACCTCGAACTGGTTCGGAAATTAGATCAATAAAAATTGCAACCATAGTCGTAATGGGAGATTTGAACCTATCCCTGGTATATAAATAAAGCTTCATGACCTGCCAGCTTTTTCTCGGAGCAACCAAAATCATATCCACCTCCTTAAAGCAATTCCCAAAATGGAACAAGCCAAAACCACTGCCACTGTCCGTAACGACGCCGAGAAGATCCGATCCTTGGAAAACCGCTCGGGCAACCGTTTTCTAGCAGAAGCTAGATGCCAGTTGGGAAATCCCTAACGGTCGGTCGTATTTAATGTCGTTTTTTTTTTGTTCAGCGCTTGTCGCTAGCGTTTCCCAGCCCGCCGTCGGGCAAGTGTCCTGCGAGTTCATAGAAACGCAACATCCCTGACAACACGCTGCCTCGCGCCCTCATTCTGGGAAGGATTAGCCGGAAAAGATCCCCCCTAAAAACCCATAATGCTGCGTTCCAGGGTCCACAAGTGACAAGCGAAGTGAACGAACCAACGAACGGTTTACTTTAAGAACGTCAAAATGCCACAAGTTGTTGAGCTCACTTCAGATTCGTTTCGATTAAAACCGATAACTGCTTGAATCAAAAGTGGTAAGAAGCATTCTGAGTGTCGCTAAAGTGCTGCTTTAAAATTACCTCACTGATCCAGTAGAGTTTTACTAAACTGATTAAACAGACAAACCGAATGTAACACTAGCTGACGTAAGTTGACCAGAAGGGAAATGCCCTGTATGCACTCGCGCCAGCAATGAACTCCGTCACCACAACCACAACCTTTCAAGCAAACTCACCAACCAACCTCGCAGTCTGCACGCAACATAGTTCGTATTTTCTGCTTAATTAAATGCAACATTCTCGTCGCGATTCACCCAGAAAGGAGGGAGCGAAAGTAGAAACATTTTCCCCAACTGCCGTCGAATTAACTCGCACTTTGGCTTTTGTGTTGGGTGTCCCTTGGCGGTATTTGTGGCTTTGTGGGGTGTTTGATGCTGCAGAAAGAAGCGACCACTTTCCGGGCCAACTCACCCCTCAAATCTAGATCTACCAAGCCCGTTGGTGGCTCTTTTTATTGAGTGCATTTTTACCCCGCAAATTTAATATTTGGAAAGCAAAACTTTGTATTCAAACTTTTTCGCGTATTTGTTTTTCTTCATCTCCTGAGATTCATTTCTATTTTGCGGTTGAAGGATAACTTTTGTTTTTCTCCCATCAGAGTTACATATGGTATGACAACACGAGCTTCGAGTTGCAATCTGTGTAAAACTTTAAATTTTCCCAGAATGAATTACATCCCAGACAACGCGTGATGTTCCTACTGCATTCCAAAATAAGTTTTTACTTAAAACATACCCTAGGACCTGCGGGATACATCTCTATCCATATCGTTTAGTGCTTCTGCAAGCTGCAATCACGTTCCGGAAAAACCAGACTTCCACCCTCGCGAGGGGAAAATATACTGAGTGCCTCTTCTGCTTGTCCCCGGCGTGAATGTCACCGACGTCTGTTTCTGAATACCGTTCTCAGCATCAATTAAACGTGCTCATAGCGTCCACTCGAAAAATACTGCTGTAACTCCTCGTCTCTTTAATGACTCCCTTCCGCCCAACAGAAACTAAAGATGAGTGAAAGCGTTGGTGCGTCGGGTTGTGTTTCGATTCAATTCCTTTCCATGGTAACGTACGCTTCGCCATCGCGATGCACTGCATCCTTTTATCTCCTTTGATCAACCCGTAATTGTGCAACGTTGCACATTAAGCTTTGGCGGCAAAAGGTCACCATCAAAGCCGGGAATGGAGAAGTGCACTCGGTGCTGTACGAAAATTCAGCTCAGCCCGAACCTGTTCACCACTCACACTGCTGGAACATGCTTTCCTTGCACAGACTCGCGGTCGCAAAAGAAGCGCACTGATTACTGTCGGATCCCATCGAGGCGTTCACATTTCCTTTCGGTTCGAGATTTCTTTTTCTGGTTGCGTATGCTAACGAACGTTGCGTGCTTTACTCATTGCAAAGCCAATAACGGAGGGTCACCTTTAGACCTCCAATTACCGTCGTTACCGCACTGACGAGCAGTCACGGCAGATCGCGTGTGCAAAAGAGAGTTTTCGTTTATTGACGCATGAATTCCTCTTCTACAGATAACAGATAATACTTGACCAAAGACTACATTGTCGGATTGCTGTCAGAACAACTTTATCGCGACGAGATATGTCACAACTCGAATTGTACGGGTATGTTTTCCGTGTGGTTTACTAATGTTTGACCGTCACAGCTTTTGAAACGGAAAAAGGATCGTCGGTTTCACTCAGACATGCCGACTGTTTGTGCTGCATTATTAAATGCTTCCCTACAGCAGCCCCGTCAAGCTTACGCGCCGAGGAAAGTTTGCCGTTCGTAAACCAATTAAATTCGTACTGCTCGAAAGACGCTTGTCAGTCATGTTATCTCTTGTGTTTTTATTTTGGTTTTACCATCGTTACCCAACTGAATTTAGAACATGAAAAAATCCTCTAAACTATTCACCAAAACCGGATGGGAAGGTTTTTTTTTGGGGTTTCGTTATCCATCATCTGCCTCAACTTTATCTCCCCGAGTAAACTTTTGCTGTGCCACAAATCTGGACCCTGTTTTCCCAAAACCGTTGCGAGTGTTCGTATATTTGTGTACCTTTTCTAGATTCCTATCTCATCCGTCACCCAACACTGATGGAAGGGGGAGGGGTGAAAACAAATTCAAAAATTCTTCAATAATTTGTGTCCGAAAGAATTTCGGCTCGTTTTCACGGCGGTTTTGTTTCACGAGCAATTTCACGCAAAGCAATCGCAAATAGCCGAAAAGTTTCCACCGGAGTCGTGATTAGCTCGGGAAGCTGTCCAACTTATGGAGTACGGCGAGGGCAAAACCTTCCTTACGGCACGCATTCCAGAGTGTCAAAACATTGCGGGGCCCGGCCATCAACGTCTTTTTGCCTGGAGGGAGTTTGTCCGGTTCGGGAACTTAATTTTCCGTTCAACGGAACGCCGAAGACGACAGTTGTCTCCCTGACGTTGAGCCCTCAGTCCGCGAAGAGTGCAATGTCGAAAGAACGCAATGTCAGCCGGAAAGATGGCTTTCCATTTCCATACACTTTGCTCGAGTGTATTTCCTCTATGAAATGTCCCTTTTCTTGGATCTGATCTCAACAAAGTTATTGCGTTTCGTAGGAACAGGGTGGTTCCAGGTTCTTAAAACAACTTTCTTCCACAGTATTTTAACATTGTTCGCGATGTGTTTTCTATTCTCCAAGCATTCCCACGTTTCTACGAGCCCACGCTGTCGTTCAATTGATCCGCCCTTTTGTCATGGTTCTTACTTCAACGAAATCGGAGTTTTTCATCGGAACATCCTCGCAAGTCATCCCCAACAAATCCTAAGAATATGACGCAAATAAAATACTTCAATCATGCTGCGAAGCTCCCGCACAATGTGCGAATCTTTAAATAATGTCAAGGTACTGTTCTATTAATCTTGAATGGTGCTTTGCTTCAATTATACCGTACCATTATCCGACACGTCTATCAACATTTACGACATTAATGAGTGTAATCAGGACGAGATGAACGATTCATCACCCGCGTACATTTACGTACGTTTGAAAAAAAAAAACAACGAACCAGATCAGGTGCTTCATCGTAATAAATAAAACAAAACATACTCCCAAACCCGAAGCCCCACTGGAACGGGCCGGAATAACAAACCGTCTGTCGTGGTCTCTGGCGAAGCTTGCATAAATTCGGTGCTGATTAATTTTTGCCTTCGCTCGACCCGGCACGATGGTTTTTCCTCCTTGGGTAGGAAAATATCCATCGCCCCAAAACTAACACATCCGATCGAGCGGGAAACGTGCTTTCACATTCCGGGGAAGGCTGGCAAACAATTCAGACAAATTAATTAATCCCTAATAAATGTGCCCCGCTGGGCATTATTGCTACCAACCCCCTGTAGGATCTACAACCTTGGCGCAGTCTACCGAGAAAGGTTGGTTTAATATATATATTGGTGAGGGTGTTACCGAATGCGGGAATTAATTCCTCACTTTTCTCATAGGAATTATGCATTCCCTACCATTAGGGTTTGCGCTTAACACATTGCCTTAACGAAAGAGGAATATTTATCAACATATAAACAATTTGAGGAGGATTATGGTAATCCGTCGAACTGGGAAAAATCACCAGATTGAAAATACGCCCAAATTGTGGCACGAGAAAAGGATAATCAAAATCGTTAAAAATCCAGCATGGTACTTCTTTTATCAAAGACGTAAAATCTTGTTTGTAACGTTTCGTTTTTCTAAATCTAACAACATAGAAAAAGTATTAAATTCATTTCACACCATCAGTACGACTACAACCCATCGTGCGGGAGGAAAAAACTCCCCTATCTTTACTTTATTCCTTTTTTTTGACATTTTCTCCCCATTTGACGCCTCGATGGTGTTGGTTTTCCATTTACCAGAAAATTCTCTCGTTTTACACTAGCAGCGTTTCAACTACATAAGCATCGTCGCCTGGAAATGGCTAACCCGCTTAACACTTGGCTTTCTGTGTTTGGCGGTTTTCCATTTCCATTCTTTTTTATCTTTTTCATCCCATTTTCACTGGTTAGCTGTCACTGTTGGTAGGCTTTCCCGGGGATGTGATGCGTTCCTAGATACGCTATAAAAAGATTGATGTACCAACGCGTTGGCAATGGGAAGGAACCGAACGCATACGCCACATTCATCCTAATGGATTAACAAGCACCTCACTTGTTGCGGTAAAAGCGTACGCCCGTGTTGCGACATCCACCGGTGATTATGACGGCTCCGAAAAAGGCTTTGCACGGATTAGGAGTAGGGCACAGAAGGGTAGAGGTATATCTGTGCGATTTCTTGAAATTCTGAAACCATACAGATTTGCACGTGCCGTTACAGCGCAAACCATTGACGTACGAACCGTTCGATCGTGCCTTCAATGTTTGCCGATATTAAGTTGTCAAATTTTGCACGCGTGGGACGTGTTTTCCTGCCATCCAAGGATATCGATGTTTCCGCCCCCACAATTGATCCCACTGCAAAGTAGTGAAGCTCCCGCGCACCGGTGCTTAGGTGGTTCTTTGCAATGGGAAAATTTTCCCGGAACCATGGCACATGCTTTTGCAAATGGAAGAAAACGCGACAAGGGTGAGCAAAGACAAGAGTGGGACTGTGGTATGGCAAAGTTTTGATCATATCTTCGAACGACACGGTTTTGGGGGAGGGAAACTTTCACCCCTTTCCACTCCGAGTGTCCGGTTAGAAAAGGTGTTTCAGTTGACGATTTTCAATGTCAGTTACAGTTAAACAATAAACTGCTTTCGAAGAATCTTCGTACATTCACTTCATACCCGTGGAAAACCCATACTCGCTGGTAAATCACCGGAATCTACAACACAATCGGAAATCCGGTAATTGATAGACAAAAGCGGAAAAACCGGATTTGAATACCACAGCGCTGGTTTCTGTGGTTGTGGCCGCGTTCGGTGCGGTTTAGACTGTGGTCGGTTTCAGTCCTTGCATGGGGAAGGCAAGGAGGATCACATTACAATTGTCCTTAAAGCGACGATTGGTTGGAAAAGTGGCGGAAGTTGTCCTGCGTTGGGGGGGGTAAAGCGGAAGTGAAATTGGATTTATTTGTTCCAACACCATGTTGGGTGACGCAACCAGATAAGGCCGAAAAGCTGAAAATCCTATTCCGGAAAATCGAACGTTACGCTTCGGGAAACATTTGAAAACAATGGGTTTAGTTGGAAACCATCGAAACCGATGTCAGTGTATTGCGCAAGGCTTTTTGAGTATTTGAACATAAAGCTACCAGGTCGTTAAAGTTAATAACAAGCAGATATTTTCATGCCACACGTATCTTATCGCATCATACTTGTAGTCCACATGAAGCTTTAAGAAGTGTAAACCATTCCATCAAAATGAAACCTGATCTGTGATCTGTTCGTGATCCTCTGCCTGCTGTCGTCTTTATTTCAAACTCAGAGTGTAAGTAGGCTGCTTATTAACAAAATACGCTCCGTTTGATGTTTGCTGTTTAATATTTTCCTGAATCGTTAAACAGCTCAACCTTCTTCATTAAACTAACAAACACCAAACAAACTCTTTCAATTTTCCAATTTGCCAGGTATGATTCAACTAAGGAGATTAAAATTAGCCTCAATCTTTGAGGACCAAACACTGAAAATATAGCCCACTCAATTTCTCAGAACTTTCTGCTTTCGTTCAAAAACATGAAACCGATTCCATCCAATTTCTACCAAGTATCTGATTGCACAACCTTCCTGGATGTATGCAGGAAAATGTAAACAGACTTACTTCACTTTGCAACATTAAAAAGATGGATAAATATATAGAAAATAAACTGCAATACCGGATCAACATGCAAAGAAGCCACATTTGAACTAATCGTCTCAAGTTTACTCATTTATTATTTCACAGTATTCAACAAAGTTTATTACCACTCGAAAGGAACGGAAAACTTCGAATCGAAGTAACCTTTCCCGGCTGATGGAAACTGGGGCGACCTACACACAAATATCTCCACCGGAAGAGTTGCGCAATTTTGCACCTTTTTCTGGGAATCTCCCCATTTTTTTTTTGTTTTTACCAACCCTTTTCGGAATCAACCATGACCCTATTTCCCTAGCGTGCTCAACGGGGCTAATCCGCAAATGATTTCAAATTACGCCCCAAACATCGATAGCCCTTCGGCGAAGAAAGGTGGAAACCCGTTTGGAATGTTCATCCGCGCGTGCATTATACGAAATTGGATGAACTGCTGCCAATAGCACACATACGAGCCGGCGATACTTGCCATTCGTGGGAATGTAATGTAACACCATCGGTCGTGTTTGCAAAGGAATGGAAAAGGCCTAGGACTGAGACGGGGTGGAGCATGTTCCGAATTGAATTACTTCCGATTTCCAAGCTTTTCGTAGAGAGAGAGAGGAGAAAAAAAAAGTTCCACACGCACGCAGCAGGTGCTTTAGTTTTGACGGGTTTGGATGATGTCTTCGAATCTTGTTAATCCTGTCCCAAGTTTACCTCCCAGGCGCACCTCAAACCGATCGATTTCGCCAGGAAGATCCCCGAACGCAAAGGCTAACATCTCCACGTGCGGAATATTATCGATGCCATCGCCCGGCGAGGACACCCCGCCCCGGTCCGACGTTGTTTAATGTTTTCTTTCATTTTCCTCACGCCGCAGGTGTCATTTTTCCTGTCATCGTACGTGGTGCCGCTGTCACTGATATCCTTCCTGTACATGGGCATGCTGGTGCGCCTCTGGAAGGGAGCCCCCGGTGGACGTGCTTCGGCCGAATCGAGGTAAGTGGGCAGGGAGGGGACGGTTCGAAAAGGATAAAGTTCAAAGCCAAACACGGCGGAGAGCAAAAACAAAAACAAACACGTGCCAACCAACCAAGCCAACGCAAGCAGGACCTTGGTTGTTTGGTTTGGTTTCGTTATAAAATAAGAAAACTTCCTTCCGGATCATCGCGGGACGCGTGTTTAATCGTAAAGAGAAAGAGCGCGTAGCGTATTTGTCTTGGCGCGGGTTTGAACGGAAGTCATTGAAAGCCATCCCCAAGGGTGGGTTCACAACGACGTAGCCGGTGGATGGTGGAGATGGAGACGGTTCGACACGGTTCATTAGCTGCGACTGTCACCGGAGCAGGTTCCGATCTCGTCGCGCTTCGTCAACCTTGTCGTCCTTCGCTGGTGACACTTTGCCACGGTGGGAAAGGGAATGGAAAACCCTAGCGGTGCTAGAGCGCGAACAGGCTGCCCGGATCTTCGCGGATCGGGCACGTTCGGTTGATCGACCAAATTTATCGAACATTATTCAATTTTAAACCGGCATAACATCGTATCCTTAATTCTGCCATCATGTGCTCACTTTTCTAGCGACTAACGCGCCCCCCCTTTTAGCGAACCACCCACCCTCGGCTAGGCATCACCCATCAAAGACGGCGCCAGGCTTCGGATGCGGAAAGTGGTCGATAATGACGTTTCGTCATCCATTTAAATATTTAAACGTTTAATTTGCGATTTTACCGCGCGCTTTTAACTTCACTTATCCTCTCTCACCTTCCACCCACCCAGTGCGACGGGTGTTTTCGGCAGTCGACGAAGGAAAAGCTTCGCCGGGTTCACCGAAACATATTTTGCTGCGCTTTTCCACGCGCAAAACGTGTGTTTCGGTGCTGGATAACAATTTGATTTTCCGAGCCAGCGGAAAAACCGACTCCGAAGCCGGGGTTTTTTTTCCGAGAAGAAAAATGAATAAGTAGATTAGCCCCGTGCGCTGGATATGGGTGCACGTGCGTGTGTGTTGATGTTTTTGCATAATCATTCCGCTGTCGTCTTGTGGGAGAAGGCAACAAAGTTTTCGGAGCATGAAAAATGCGTAAATGAAATGTTTCATCACGCGAATGTTTCGTTCCTTGGTAGACCAGTGATGTATCTTGGGGAAAAACCTTACCGGTGGTATTAACTTCGGTTTTAACATATTTTTTTCTATCTTATTAAATCTAAGAGTGTTTAGTGTATTTTAGTTATGTTCGAATTTTAATAATGTTTTCTCTACTGTGAAATGAATTGTTTTATAATAGTTCGCAAATAGATGACTTTTATTTATTGTTTTGCCACCTTTTCCTGATTGCCGCGTATAAAAATGTTACAGCCTGTTTCTCGGAAATTAAAATAGTAACTCGATTTGGTACATCACTTACCATCGCGAAACGACGACTCGGTCACGTCTGGCATCTCCGAGCATAATTTATTATGCAAAAACAGCCACCCGTTAGGAAAAATGTGCAACAAGCAGATAACCAAGGCAGAGCAACAGTGGCAAAAGGGCAACACAAATATGATAAATTCGAGGAAAAGCTCCGAACGACAGAAAACCAACAGCCTGGTTTTCATAACCTTCCGTCGATGTAATCCAGAGCCGATGATTCAAAAAAATATATTCTACACAGACAGAATGGAAACTCTAAAAGTACTGACTTCCATTAGTGGATTGCCAGTGGAAAAACGCCCCCGGCAATAGGGGATGAGTGTGAAGTCCTTGGGGCATTTCACACGAAACGATTGAATATTCCCACGCAAAACCAAGCGGCAAACAATAACTCGTTTGTGGCCCGTTCGATTTTGAATGCGCGCCGTCGTAGGGGCATAGCTGCGTTTTATTGCATTAAATTGATTGAATTATTTCCAGGTACCGAGCCCCGATCCGGTGCTTCCGTGGGCGATGGTTCAGAACAGCTACACCATATTTTTAAAATGGGATAAAAAAAGGCACGAGGCCTGGTCTAAATAAAGTGCTCTCATGTAAAGAGCCCGGAAAGGGTACCAACCTGCCCCGTTCCGTCGGTCCATTATTGTTACTAATTGGCATGACGGAGCTGAGGGCTGGGCCGCCGGCGTTTCAATGGTCCTATTTTTTACCATCATTCAATCATTCAAGATTGTGGATTTAATTCAATTTTCCACATAAACACACGCTCTCTTCAAACGGAGGATGCGCTCTATTGTCGGTGAAGGTAAAAATGGAAAAAAAACGTCGCCCGTATTTTCCCTTCGAACAAAAGGAGAGCTGGGGTACGATAATATGCCTCCGGAAAATAAAGGACACCAAATAATGGTCCTGTGTGACACAATACCGTTTCGTTATCTTTGTTCCATGACAAACTGCTGCTGAACCTTTGGCAAATGAAGTGGCAACCTGCCACATGGGCCATTTCTTTTCGCAAACATCCATTTCAATCATTTCATGCCGGTCTGACGAAAAACTCACCGAGTCAACCACCAGGCGCCTCCATCCCCTTTTTGATAGCGAATGCGAACGAATCTCTGTCGCCTCAGAGTAGGAATTGCACCTGAAAAGGGTATTTGTCTGGCTTATCCTTTTGTGTTTTTATTTATTAATGTTTTTTTTTCCTCGGCCTAAACTACCTTCAAACACTGACCGGTGGGTTGGAAAAAATAAAACGACGCTACCCTAAATCACGTACACACCGCATACGCCGACAATGCGGACAATCCAAACCCCCCCGTCCCCGCTAACAGCCCACCACGGACCGCTAGTTCCACCCTGTCATAAACTAATTTATTTCCACTCGGGACACACCGTCCTTACACCGAGCCCGGTCGAATCTGGTCCGGCCTTTACGGCCCTTGCGAACGGATATGAGGACCAGACGCCTACCGGCGCTTCCGGTGGCCAGAGAAGTCAAAAGGGTGTCCGGTTATTTATGGGTGAACGGCGAGCGCACAGCAGAACTACCCTAACTCAGCACATCCGACTCTTTCGACGTCGTTCGAGAAGGTCGACGCAATCCGACGGCGAGAACTAACGGCACGATGGGAGGCCCCTCCCTTGAGTGGCAAAATCGAACCCTCCCCGGCACGATACCGGTACCGTCTCGAAGTTCGGATCCGGCCTGCACTGGAAACAATACCAAAACAGCAATAAATTTCGATTAAACGCGGGTACCTCCGTCCGGACGACAAGCAAACGAACGGAAAGACGGAGGCTGGAGAGCACCGAATAGTGTTTCAACGCAACAAGAACTTGTCAATTTGCAAAACACTACCAACTGGTAGAAGGTAGGCAGGCTTAAGGTTTGCGGTTGCAACGGTGGTCTAGTCGTTAGTTTTCCAAGGTCAAAGCCGGTATTAGCAAGCACGATAGTCACATTTCCATACCATCCATCTCCTGGGGAAGTTCATTTTCTTTATTTTGCCTACGGGAAAGCTGCTCCATTTTGCGACACAGAGAAGGGGTGATGTAGTCGAAACCAATTATTCAAATGATGATTCCTGCGAAACGATCGAACTCGTTTACAAACATAAAATTAACAAGCACTCCGGGCACATTCCAACCTCCGGTCTTTCGTTGTTTCTGAGCGATGTGGTCAGAACCGAGAATGTGCAGACACAAAAGGATGCATTTCGGATAGGGGATAAGAAAAACTATCCGTTCCATCCCTCGTCCAACGATGTTCTCAAATGTGAATGTCCAGATAAAGGGTGTTTCGATGGAAATGATAGTATTTGGATGGTTCATTGGAACCGAGATTCATGAGAGGATGGAATTTTCATTTCCGCTTTCCTTGCTACGAGGGTCATCTCGTGTCCGTTTTATTTTGAATACTTTTATTGAACATTTTTGAGTGCGATAAGCCATCAACCGATCGTAGGCAAACATTCCGTACCTTTCCGAGAACGTCAGCATATCCCGAGTTCTACGAATGGGAAAACACTTTAATACCAAACAGAAACATTTCCATGTGAATCCGTTGACGACTTAACACTTACAACAAAAAACTCATACCACATGTGGCAGGGATTTACTTTTTGGAACGTTTACTCAACAAGGACATCTCTTTTTTATATAATTTCCTCGAACAATTCCCCATAACCTTTGATCCTACCCATTCGAAATCAAGGAGTTTTCGGAAACTATGATAAACCTTTCCAAAGTGCGTTCATTTCTGGAAGACCATTCGAAAGTGTCTCTTCCCCCGGTTACAGTCACTCGAGAAAAGTCATGATGGTCCTCATGTCCTTGCCGTTGGCATCGAAATTCTACTTGACCTTTCCCTCCGAATGCTACTTTCTAGCAAAACGAGAACATATTTCATTTTTTGTGAAAATCTTACAAGATTTTTCTTTCGTAACAGAAACGGTTTGTAACGGTGGACGCTTGCAGTGTCTACAAATTGGGTTTCGTCAAATTGAAATTGATTCGAAGAAGCGGTTCAAAGCTCAACACACCGTTTCATCTTTCTGTTATCCGGAATTCGGAATGATATGCAAGTTGCTAACCGATTACCATTTCGTTTTTCTTTGCTTTAAACAAAGTGATCTTTGATCCATTTTCCCGGCATTAGTTTATACCAACGACGATGATTCAATGAAGAAAATTGACTAGTTTATTTGGCATACACAAATCTCGGACTGCTGTTAAGGTAGTAATATTAAATGCTGTTATTTTGTTTGTGACACAGTTTAATGAGAATTGATATGATTTTTCTCAACGCATTAACAATAAAAAAGATTAGAAAATAAAATATCCAGCAATTATTGCCTGAAGCTACTACATCATTGTGTTATGTATGTGATGGATTATAATTTGATCGAAGCTTTGCTTTTTTATCCATCTTTTTTATCACATTAAAATTAGTTGTCTTTTTCGCACATACAATAATTAAAATAGTTTAAGTTAGTTACTGACGAGGAATATATGTAATTAAGTATAAATTACAGAAATAAATAAAACAGAGAGAAAATCTCATGCCCTAGTATTCCATGCGAACCTATCTAAATTTTAATCAACATGGTTCCGAATGGAACACCCTTTATAACCGTCCCTTCCGGACATGGAAACTAGCGTTGATCTACCAGATGGAACTAACCCCCCGTTCGAAACTGCTCCAATCGCTCAATGTCAGCGACACTTGTTCCGGATAACAACTACAGTTACCGATACTGACGGGGACATGGGCTTCCATTTGTCGAACCGTGATGAGCGGAGGTGGTGGAGTGTCGGGCCCGAAGATCATGTGCATCTTGCAGCAACTGACGCTCGTGAACAGTTAATTACGTTGCACGAACATTATCATCCCGGTCATCCCAGGCTCATCTGACCCGTTGGCATACATCGACACATACACACATACACAAATGTATCGTTGGTCCCTGGTCAAGCTGGTCAAGTGGACTCCATCCCTGGTGATGGATGTGGACAACATCGTGACGCATTCGCTTCCCTCGCGTAGTCCCAGAAATCGGCCGTCCCGTACTCGAATGTCCTTCGGCCAACACACATACATCGATTTGTCGTTTGTCTTTCACCCCGCGAATTGCACTCTCTGCCTACAGTAATGCACCGATCTAATTGCATTTCTTGCAGGCGAGGCAAAAAACGTGTCACCCGGATGGTAGTCGTGGTGGTGCTGGTGTTCGCCTTCTGCTGGTGCCCGATACAGGTAGGTCCGTCCGGCATCGAGTTCCCGGACTAGAGCAACGTCCCGTCGGGCGGTGGGAGGTGGGAAAACCACCAACCTTGATGAAAACCGCCATGCAAATACGTTCGTACGTTGCCGACGGAAGAAACCTAATCGAACTCCACCGGGGTTATTTTTCTTATTATCTCGTCCTGACTTTCACTTTCGCACGATCCGCTTCGGATGGGTTTTCTTCGATGGCAGGTGATCCTGCTGCTGAAGTCGCTGAAGCTGTACGAGCTCACACACGCTAGCATCATCTTTCAGATCGTTTCGCACGTGCTGGCCTACACCAACTCCTGCATCAACCCGGTGCTGTACGCCTTCCTGTCGGACAACTTCCGGAAAGCGTTTCGCAAGGTAACGACTCAGTTAAATGGCTCGAGAGAGCACACTTTCTTCCCCTCATCGTCGGCCATGTGCGCACCATCAATGGCAGCGGACGATATGATTTATCTTTCCCTGCTCGGGATGCTTATTTTGATCGGCGTTTGTGGAAAGCTACCAATCTCCCGGAACGAACGCACGTCGACCTGGTGGCTTTATGTTACAAAACATTCCCCCACGAAAACGAGCAACACCGATTGAATTCGGTGTTCTAAAATTATATTCTGTTTTGCTTTCTTTCTTTCATCCCGCAACGGAAAAACTTCATCCTGACCCATCGTGATTTACGATCGCTACGTGTGCTGGATTACTTCTGCGGGTGTAAACATTTCGGGGGCACTTTGGTACGGCTCTCAGGTCGTCTGGTGCGGCCGACCATCGGCACCGACCATCCCGCCGGCCGCCCAGACCAAAACAACCCGCACCACCGGCAACGGCACGTCGAACGCGGACGCCTTATGAGCGGAGGCCGGCTCCGGCGTCGGCGAGGTTCGATTCGCGGAGAAGTACATCGAAATTGCCAGCGTCTGAGCGACGGAGCGGCCGTCGGTGCCCGCGGCGGTTTCCCGGACTCGGTTCGATTTTTTCTAAGCACGTGCCCGGGTCCACGCGCGTAGGGGTACCGGTGTGCTGCTCCGTCGGTTTGACTCCTTCCGTGCGGAAGGTTCCCCGATAAAAACAAACCTCCCCGAGCGATAGTGCACGGGGATCGTGCCAGCCGTTTGGCCCACCTGTTGGTTCACCCTCGTACCACCTGTAAATAAACCTTCTTGCGATTAAAATGTTTCTCACCCATCGATCACCGCGCACAAACTAGATAAACATTAACCTGCCAGCGGTGCACGGCGGTCGGCAGCTACTACTTCGAGTTCCCCCTCGTGCCAACCACAGTCAGTTTTCCTCCTCTTGGCGATCAAACCCCTCACTGCTGCTGCTCCACCGGGGATTGGGAAGAAGTGAACGAGTCAACACTCCACGACACCGCAGCCGGAACATCACTCCGAAGAATTCAGCCATCAGCCCCCTGGACTCTTCCAAGTGTCCGGCCCGGTGGCACCGTAGACTGTTGCCAGCAAGACCGCCCATCCACCCCGTCCGTCCGTCCGTCCGCCCGCCCGCACACCCACAACCATTCTGGAACGGGAGCAGCAGAAGTAACCGGGTATCCAGCTAGGCCACTTGCCAAATTACTCGACGCTGGAGACCGGATCATGCCAGCAGGAAACCGTAGACCGGTAGACTTTATTACAATAAGGGTACGTTAGAGACTAAAGAGCGAGAGAGAGGGGGAGAGAGTCCACGTGGCGATTGACGAAAATCATCCAAAATCCATTATCCCCGATTGGCCGATGGATGGCAGGGGTTCGCTCCCAAAATACCACGACCAGACGTCTACCACTGAAGCATTGGGTTGTTGGAAACGTACCGGAACCTCCGGACGAACCGCCACCATCTTTGTTTGTTGATTTATCTTTCCGTTTAAGTCGATAATTGGGACTACTATTCGCTTGGTGCTAGTAACCAACCTTCAGTCACCGTCCAATATGTGCCATACGCATATTACTTCTTTGTGAAGGCACACTTAAGGTGCCTTATGAATACAACATGTTCGTGTTACTTTTCGTTCGTAGAAAGCAGCTCTCCAATAAGAAGCATCTTGAACCTCAATAAGTTTATTATTTCGTTTCCAGCTTCCCAGCAAACAACAAAACAATGAACAAGGTGCGATAAACACACTCGCCTTTGTTTATGTTAGTAAAGTGTTCAATCGGCCCAAGTAAACAATTCTTTTCGTTTGTTACTCAAGGCGATGTTTACAAGACTTTCAAACTGTGACTAGAATCTTTAAATTCTGCCTAGTAAAAAGCATATAACTTTTTAAATCTCATCATTTCATTATTGTATATTTTATCGTTTCATACCGAAGGTCTAGTTGATTTTCATTTACAACATAAAAGAACAATGAAAAACAGCTGTAAGCTGCAAGTGAAAGTAAAAACTACACACTCAGCTAACGATATTTTCCCCCAACCGGGTACAAAACCAAACCGTTTAAAGCTAAACCACGCCAGTTTTTCGTTCGCCACAATATTTTTTAGACAGTGATCGCTGTCATATTCTACTATACGCAACGCCATTCTTGTTGCCGACGGGAAACTGACAGCATTTAAGCCCTACGTAACCCACTCCACCACGACACTTCGTGCCACAACGGGCTCCCGCTGCGAGAGAATATAATGAAATTGTTGCGAGTCGATTTGATTGGCAAGAAAACTACATCGGAATAGCCAGCGGTATCGCGTACGCAGCCCCAGGTATTTCTGATGGGAGCCTAGAGTTCACTCACAGATGCTGGCGCCGGGCAAGCGTATCACACGATGGGGGGTTTTTTACATCGATGAGATGATAGTGATAAACTTTGGCGCACTGCACTAAAGGCGGAGGGCACGGTTTGATAAACGGTACCGTTCCGTTGGCATGGCCTCAAGGCGGGCAGGCGAGATCCTTTAGAATTGCTTTAATTGTTGATAGGGATATTAATTTTATATGATGGTGATGATGATGATGATGATGAGGATGGCGACGATAGTTGCGATTTAGTGTACCTTCCCTTCAGAAATCCCGGCCGTTTCGTTAATCGTCGGTTTCTAATTATAAGCCGGATGGGAGGCAAAACCGTTACGGTCGGCGCTTCCGTCATGCAATAATCGCGCATTAGATGGGATCAGTGGAAAAACGATGGCGTAGTAGAAATGAGGGCGATTCCATGATGCCATCAAATCAACCGTGGTATCATTAGCACACCCACGTGCGCACAACGGGTGGTAATGGATGAATGATTTTTTTGTTTGTATATCAACAGTAGACGATAACATAAACTTGAATAAACTCTGACACGAAGTGGTCCATAGCCTTCTAGGATGTTGCATAGGATAGATGATAAATAACAGGGCGAGATACTTTCGTCCAATAAATCATCCCCCCACCGGTACCAGGTCGGTGTTGGCAAGCAGAAAATCATCGATTAGATACCTCATCGAAGCCATTTCCCCGCGATTTGAATGCGAAAAACGCGCGCCACTCGGCCCGGTCGGCTGGAAAATCGCTCAATTTAATTGTTACACTCCAGCTCATTAGTGTGCGTGCCCATTGTGTTTAGCCACCGCAGGACGCCACACTGTGACGTCAACGCGCGGAAGCAAGCAGCTTGCAGATGGACATGCACGCCACGACCGAAAACACCGCGATCCTCCGTAAAACGCCAGTGAAGATTACAGCGTTAATGGATTGAACCCAAACCCGTAGCGTGCAGCCCGTCAAATTGTGTATCAAATCGATCCATTTTCACCTCCCGTTATGGAACCGCCCTTGGTGGTGGTGGTGGACTAACGATAATTTGGCAGAAGGTGCGTAATTACTAAAATTATCGATGGCGAGTTTCGGGTAAATGGTCCGATCCACTCAGTACCGTACGGGGTAGCATGATTGAAAGTTAGCACTTGTTGCTTGGGTGTTTTTAGAATTTAGGAGAAATTATAACACTAATTTTAGACTACTAAATGTGCAACAATTAACAGATGACCGCATGGTTCAAGAAGATTTTTAAAGAGAAAAACCCGTTGTTGAAACAAGAACGGTTTCAAAGAAATTTTTAATAAGAATATCAAAAATAGATGTATCCCATTTTAACGTATCCAATAAATTTGGGAATAAATTATAAATTAGAAAACAAATTTATTCAGATCACATCAGTAGGTCATCCAGTTCAAATGTTTAAAAATGTGCCATTTGTAAAAACAATGTAATATAGAATGGAATGAAATGTATTTAAAAGTGAACGATAAAATTTTAGCTATGTGAATGTTAGTATTTATCATTCGATTCTCTTTTATCTACGTCAGACGACTAAAAAAATAAATTTATTCCTTTATATTTGTAGTATGCGTTTAATTTAAAATGCACTTTAAACATTTCTCCTTTTTCGAATTCTATTTCTCCTTTTTCGAACAGTATAACAATATGGTTGGTGTCTCTGCTTAGCAATATTTCAGAAGATACCGCTACGACTTCGCAATGTTTGAATTGTAAGATTTGAATGAAACAATACTAATTTAATTTGTCTTGATGAATTAAAATTTAGAATACATCGAAGTCTTGGTAATGTATGAAAATCGGATGAGGAAAGAAAAACCATTTTACACAACGATGTAAAACATATCCACTTGGTGATGTTGTTTGTATTTTTTTCGCAGGTATAAAAAAATTACATGTCCTATCCCTTACAACATTCTTTTCCAGCACACTCGCTGTACAACTCTAACTAAAGTAAAACCTACAAACTATTCTCGTTTTTATAAAGGCCAGATAATCATCAGTACGTCTTGTAGCTCGTGTTCGGGGTTGTTTTTACCGAATCCTAACTAACGATCGTTCGTTTATTGGACGGAGCGATCCTCGATTTCCTTCTCGCACTATTTCAACCTAAAAATTTCATCCAGCAATACATGCACTCCATAACTAAGTACACTTGCAATAAATATTTTTCTTACCCAACGAATGTGTCGTTCAGTTTACGTTGCTCGACCGAAGCTTTCTTACATCTTAGCGGGGCAAAAACAAACAAATTTGTACAATTCTCGGCATAGCTTACACGTATGTGTGTGTAATGCAATAGGGTAAGTAGTACGGCGCTCGAATCGGTTTAAAATTAAAAATTAAAATCTCAACGAAATGCACGATGCAAACGCAACATCGTTTCCTTCGCACGGCCGAAAAAGGTGGGTATAAAATCGAGTTCCGTATCTTCCATGGGCTCGAAAAGCGCCTCTTTAAAGAGACGCAAGTGAGAATCCACCTTGGGGGCAACTAAGATTGGCGGTTCCGGTTCTGCTTGGGTAGCAGCAGAAGACGCTCGTTAGTGCGTCCCCTCTCTATATCTCTCTGTTCGACTAACAGAAAACAAAAATAATAAAGAAATAAACAAAAAGGTACATTGACAATCGTCTCGCCGTATCGCAAACCGCCGATACGCTGAGCGATGAGTTCTTTTCCTCTGTCCCTGTCCTATTCGACATCTCAAACCAACGTGGATAGCTCGTGCGGCGAGTTAGCCGTCGTGACATTGCTCATGTCGAGATTGTTATTGTTGCCACCGGGCATTCCCGGGCTGACGGATCCGGACGCGTCCCGGTTCAGCAGCGACCCGATCACCTTCGGCGTCGGTGGCGTGGCAGTGGCCGCCCGTACCCCTCCGCCACCGTACGGGGGCGGCACGTAGGAATGGTTGAAGCTGATGTGCGAATGGTTCCCGGACAGTGGCGTGACCGGCGTCAGCTGCGTGATCGGCGTCGTATGGCTCGCCTGCGAGTTGTGTGTGAGCGGCGTATGGTTGTGGTTGCTGTACACGTGATTGAGGCTGATATGGTGGTGGTGATTGCCCGCGCCCGTCGCATGCCCATTCTGGTTCTGGTAGTGATGGGCTGCGGCAGCCGCCGCGGCCGCTGCCGCCGCCGTCGTCGATATCGTGCTGATCTGGGGTGAGAGGGTGAGATTGAGGTTGAGTGGCGTTTGCCGGACGCTGATCGTCTTTTCCCGCTGCCAGACGAATACGTTGTGCACCATGGCACCGCCGCAGAACACGATCCCGACGCCAATAAGGATGCTCGTCACAATGGCCGGCGTCGAGTGGAACTGAGTGAACGTGTACAGGATGATACCTATAATTGAAAAGAGTTTATCGTTAGATGCTGGGCCAAGTATTTCGCTTTCCTACTTTTCCAATCCCTTACCGGTCAAAAAGATGGGTATCGAAATGAAAAATCCACCCACCGCGCAGACACGGCTCACGCTTGACTTTTGCAAGTATTTGTTGCCTCTGAAATAATATAAATTACTAAACGATTAGTAATGGAAACGAAAAAAATGTATTAATACACAAACACATATGAAAACAAAAACAAAGAAAAATCAGATAAACCTATAAGACACACAGAATTTTCTTCAAATTTTAATTAGTTGGATTTTAATTGTATGTTGAATCGTAAATTCCAGGTAAACAAGTCCCATCCTCTAGTTCGTAATCGTTTCAATTTAATTTCCCATAGCCAGAGAACTCCCGACTCAACTACGCTCCCCAATTTGATAAACATCCATTCGTTCGATTTCCGCTACAGCTCAGGCTTATCTCTAATTAAATCAAATCGAAACAGGAACCCTTTCCCTAAAGCTCTCTTTCCCATCCATGGGCAACAACATCTTCTCGGGGAGGGTTTAGCATAAACCCTCGCAGGTACGGAACACGAACATGGTGCGTAACAAGCGTGAAACCTTACACTTGTACACCGTAAACATGATCCTCCGAATGGGAGGGCGGATGGTGTTTGATAGCTATAGCCTTTGACACTCGCACTCGAACGGTCCCGCGTAAAGCAGCAGAAAAACGGATCGACCCGAAGGTCGCCAAATCCATATTTATCGTAGATTAGGTCATGCCCCAAGCTTAGCCGGTCCAGGAGACACCGTACGGTGGCGCAATATCCTAGTGACACGTTAAGCTAACGCCGCTACGGTCATGCCGGAATATGGTAATCGAATTAAAGCGTCTCCCAAGGCCGGTAGGTGCAATGTGAGTGAAGCATAAATTAAAAACACGACTACAAACCAAAGGAACGATGGGGGGGGGGTAGTAATCTAAACGGTTTGTTCAGTAAACGATTGCTAATGATTATGTAAAACTTGATCTATGGGTAAGATGTTTATCTTTATCAAATACATTCAAATACTATTGTTTTCATTTGCAAGTTTTCCTCATTTTTAAATGTTAAATATTTGCTACATGTCAGAAAAAAAAAATCAATATTCTTTAACATTAATGTATGCACATGCAATACTAATATTTTAACATTTAAATTTCTATCCAACATCAATTCTATTCACGGATGAAGTCGTGTTCGAAAATAGAAAACATCCTTCCTGATGTGATTACGATTGCATACATTACGGCGTATCTTGATTTTATGGCAAGCGTTATCCTTTCTATATTTTTTTTTGTGAATGTGAAGTTGAATGCTATAATTTATGTTTCGCAATATATTTTCCTACTTTTTTATTTCATGAGTGAATGATGTCGAGGCTTGGATTGCGAATCATAGGATTCATGCTTTTAAAACGTTGAAGGGTTTATTCATTGCAGAATGTACTAAATTAAACTAAGCAAGTGAATTACAAAAAAAAGTGGTTGTGTTAATATTTATTCCGCACAGATTCAAACTGAACTTCTTGAGTCCATAAAAAGAAAATCTAGAATCTGAAAAAATACATTAAAACCTGCCTATCATCGCTTGGTTATTATAGGCCCTCGCAGCAGCAGAATTAACCATATAAAACATTTAATCTCGATCGCAACCTCACCCAGCCAGATGAATAGGTGATGTTGCGCTGATTGGCGCCATACTCTTCTTCCCGCGGTAATCCATCTTCTTTTGCCTCTCCATAGCGTACAAAAAGTTTCTTACTTCCGCCACATCCACACGGTCCGGGTGGCTTGATCCACCGTAACATCTTCATGTGCGATCGCTAAATGAACACAGCACAACAACAGCCGGTACTAGAAGCACCAAACGGCACAACAATGACGGATTCATTCCGCTTGCCAACAAGCAAGAGAACATAAATCTCATCATCGGAACACGGACCAGGCCGGCCCTGGAATGCATTCCCAGCGAGCCACTCATTAGCGATTACAATCGCGCAACGCAAACGCAGCAGCAAACCGGTACTTTCGGCCACTTGTTCGAGTGCCGAGGGAGAAAGATCCGACCGGAGAAGATTACCTATTAACGTACCTACACCTAGTCTAGGTAATAAATTAAAATTTCGTGGCCTATTCTTTTCCCTGCCCGTTGCGTGGCAAGTGGTTAGGCAGATAAATTTGTTCGATTGGCCATGGCCAAGAGCGTTTTACCGAAAGTCTAGTGGAAGCAAAAAAGCATCGCAGAACGTCCAGGGAATGAGTAAGGCGCTCCCATATGCCGCGGAGGGAAACCGAATTCGCTAGCAATCCATGTGCGCATTTGTGTTAACTCAATTTAACCATTCCACTTGTTCGGAGCACCTTTTGCCGCACTTTACGCAACAAGGGACCTAGACATAAACCATTTTTATTTCACTGCCCGCTTTTAGGCCTCCCGTAACGGATCCCAATCGGAAAAGTGTAACATGTTGTCCCGCAAGGGCCCATTCTCGTTGGACCACCTTCGCTCTCACCACAGTTTGCACCTGAAGAAAAAGTGCATAAATGAAATAGGTTATGCTCATGTGCTCCCCCCGAAAAAGAAACGCGGGAAACCTGAACCCATGAATGGTTTCCCTCGTGGCCCTAAGTTTTCCTTTTTTTACTTTATGTTCCACTTCACCGTGCACAAGTTTTCACGTTTCGTTGCCCATTTTCCGTTACATGTGGACGCAACAAAAAAAACATGGCAACACAAAGACACATCGTCATGTCCACGAGGATTTGCTACCAGGACCCAATTAAAGTGGCCCGAACGAGGGGAACCTAATGCCGAAAGTGCCACGTTTGTTTGACAGTGGCTTTGAACCGTAGAGTGTATTTTCGATGGCACCGGAAAGCACGAGCACTTCTTCCGTTTAGATTGAATTGTTGGTAATTTTTTTGTTACGGTGAAGAATGTAAACTTCTTCAAGTGATCGTGGAAAAAATGAGAAAAGAAGCTGAAGCACGTGGAATACGCGTGAATGTGTATAAATTCTTTAGGTTCCGATATCAATTTCTTCCTTGCGCGGTCCCTTTTTCGTTCTTGTGTCCTCAAGAGCACCCTTCCTTTTTTTTAAACACCAGCCGCATTACGAAAATAAAAAAAGGAAGGACACAATAAATATAACCCTTAACATGAAACGACCATCCCTTCAGAATTAATGCCAGCTCGAGCGGTGAATACGAAGCACAAGAAGCCGGAGATAGATAACAGAAAAAAGCGGTTGACCCTCGGGGAAAAAAAGGGACGCCCTACACCTATGGTGACGACTTACCTTCCGGTCGTGGCAGGTGCGCGGACCAGCTTGACGGCGAACAGGAACTGAATGGCACACACCAGCAGGCAGCAGAGGTTCAACGAGAGGGACAGCGCGCACAGGGCGAGCGTCACGTCGTACACGATGGCGTAGTCCTCGAGCACGGCCGGGCCGACGGTGGGCGGGGGTGGTTCTCGGCCACCGGGAGAAATTTTCAGTAGAAATATCAACGACAGCAGGGCCAACAGGAGGGACACTGTGGTTCCGGCGGTAGGGGTGCGTCATCAGTGGCCCACAAAGAATTTTGCGCCGGGAGAAACATGGTGGAAAGAAAAACGAAAAGAAAACAAAAATTAAACATCAATGAATTTGGTTTGCTGCGGTCGGCACCGTAGAAATCACTTTCGTTGGCATTCCCAGAACCTCGAAGTCATCCCACACGGAACCGGATCGCAACCCGCTCGTTAGGCTGGGATGGAAAAGCAAACCAATTAGCTGCAACCGAGATCCCCGAGCGAAGGCTGCTGCGGGGGCAGACGTTTTCAACGTGTTGAGTTTGTATGTACAAGTAATTCTCGGATGCCCACCATGCGGGCGAGCGATACCTAGGGGATGATAATCGATCGTAATTGGTTTAATTGTTCTGCTCGGAGTAGGGAACTTTGAGATAGACAAAAATAACTTTAATCATGTCTGTTAAGCGAAAGCAAAAGACGTTTTACCACCCAGGAGTGCATATTTAAAATGCAAACCAATTAATCCAATCACAACGAATACTCCCTTCTGTAACGTAACTAATCTGAAGAATGAGTATGGCAATTTTATTTTATTTTAGATTTTCTATGGTATCGTAGAGTTATAAGAAACAAAAACTGAACTAAAAGTAGTAAGTTTCTTCTTCCTTCACGCCATATGCTGGGGCATTATTACGCAAACTTTTGTTTTCGAACCACTTCTCTCTTCACATCCCGCGAAGCAAAACTTATTACAAACAAGAAACAATTGTAGGCGGATGGATAAAATTCCAAAAAGGCATATGTACAACCTCGGGGTACGTTGACATTGAAAACGGTTCAAGATCCTTGTCCAACAGCATGCAGGACGTAAAGTTTTAGCAACAAAGAAATGGTTTTTAACACTTCCCCCGTGCCATCTATAGAAGGCAAAACTGGGAGTTTCCGAACACGATGATCTCTTCCATATAACTAGACAAGTTACGGTACAGTTTCCTAAAAGGCATAAACAAATCAAAGCGAATCCCATATGACGATAGCCTTGAACGCATCTTCCCACGGCGCACAACGTCATATTACAGTGCTCATGGGCGATGGCCCCGGGTGCCCCCTGCCCTCCAATTGTCCAGCGCACATGTGTGACCAATGTGTCTCAAAATAGCACGCGAAACATCACGTCGCTGCCGCTTCGTTCCGTCCGCGGGCGACAACGATGATCATCTTCGAGCCCTTGAGAGTTAATTAATGGAGAACGCTCCCAGCGGGACCGGGCGATCCCGTCCTCTTTTAGTTCTAATGGCACATGGCGTTCCGGTCCATGAGTCAGCCTTTTCTCCCATCCCCGTCAGATGACTGCAAGGGACGTATCGGAGCAAGTGACAGAATAGGGTGAGTGTAATATAACGGACGAGCAGAAACCTACCCAAACAGAGCAACCCGAGGCTGGTCAGGGCCTCCCGGGCACCCAACCGGTCCTTGTTCATGTTGATCGTGCTGCTGAGGATGTTGTTGTTCGTCGTCGAGTTGTTATGGTTAAAGCCCGACACTCCCACTCCGACTCCTCCGCCATTGAGGCCACCGCCGCCGCCGCCGCCTACCCCAGCTCCACCGATCGTCCCGTTGCCGAGTGCCAGCCCGCTGAGGGTGGACGTGTTGTGTAGGATGCTGTTGGCGTGGCTGGCCACATTCCCGTTGCCGGTGACACCGTTCGTCGAGCCGATCGATGGCGTTATGAACGATGAGGACAGCAGCCGCGGCGGACCGCCGTTCATATGTTTCGACGCAACGGCGGCGGCGGCGGCGGCAGTGCTGGTCGAGTTGCCCGTTGCGGCCGAGCTGGCCGAGACGGTCGAGACGTTCAGCGGCGGAATCGGACGGCCGAGGCCTCCGCCACCGGCCGTGCTCCGGATCGAACGATTTTGGCCCGTCGTTACGGGCCCGGTATGTATGTGTTTTAGCATTGAACATGTAATGGGTTTGTCCGGCCGGACGCACGAAAATGCCGTTCCCTTCGCGGGGCGGATCGGTTTTTAAGGGCCCCGCGTTTTGCACTGTCAAATCTCACACACTCAGCCAAACCTTGGTTTTGCACGATCACTTCACTCCCGCACCAATCCGGCTCATCCGGCTCGGTCACACACTTTGGCACATCGTCGATGTTTTCGATACCTCACCAAACGGTTTTTCGCAGGATCATTTTCACACTCATCTTTCGAAGGCAGCGACTGCATCATTGTTGGATCATTTTAAACTGTAGAAATAAAACACGTGATAGCTACGGTTAAAACTGTTTAAACAAAAGAAATTTAAGACACACACCGGTGGCCTTGGGGGGCACCGTTTGGCATTTCTTGCACCACTACGCACGGCGGAACAATTGGATAACCTGCTTTGGCATTTTGTGTTACTCCATCATCATGAACTGGATGTCGAGTACACTTTGCCTCCGTAGTAAGACTTTCACAGCTGTGTTGTCAAATAATTCTTGATCAACTTGTTCACTAGCAACACTGTACGTGGAGTTTTTGTAACGCCCGAGGATCATACAAAAAAATTACACAAAATTAAAATTATTGTATTTTTCGGAATTTTTGTTAGCACAGCTTGAGCGAATCGTTTGGAAAAGGATAACCTCGCCGGTGGAATACACCTTTAACATTGTAACGGAACTTCCTAAAGCGAGGCTGTTCGGACCTCGTATTAAAAAAACACACTATCACTAAAAAGCGATTATAAATTGTACGATCGACACCTTTTGCAGTAGGCCTATTATCACGTACTTACGTCTGTTTGTGATAGCTTTACTTTGGAAAAAAGGGCAGCAAATTTGGCTCTTCACTAGCTTACAGAGACACACTGCGAGTTTGAAAAATTCCATCCGATCGAAGCACCCCGGGTTCGCAACTGTAAATGCACCACGTCGTCACGTCAGCGTTGCCGGAGCAACCGCGATCGCCTGTGCGACTGTGTGCCGCCGCGAGCTACACCACCGACGAACGGTTGCGCGGCTGGAACCGACACCACGACACAAACGACGCCGAACTGGTTTCGCTCGTCGCTCTCCGTCGGCTTGAGAATTTCCCGCCGCCGCCACCCCGAGCTCCCCGTCCACCGAATGGCCAATTTATTGGGGATACCGTGCAGCATCCCCAAACCGCCGCCGTCCGGTGTACGGGAGGCGTGTTATTCGTTCGCTTTTTCTCGTACCTTCACCATCGGAGCCCTTGCTGGGGCGCCTTTTGCACATCACCAAGCACCAGGGAGGACAGTTCGCTTCTGGTGTGGTGTTGGCCCGTTTGGTGTGCTTTCAAATGGTGAGCGTTCCCCGTTGGCCACAACGGCAGCAGCTTGCCTGCTTGCTTTGCATCCACGATGATGGCGATGATGACGGTGGTGGCTCCGCGAGACGCGCGTCACGGATTGAAGCTCGATTGGAGCCCGTCCCTTCGGTGGTCACCTTCTCACCCGTACTGGGGCGCTCGGAGTGGTGTTTTCTCACTTACTCGACCGCGGATCGTTCGCGCGCTGGCAAAGGTCGCTATCGTTTGAATATCTGTGGAAAGAATGCGGTTGAAAGGAAGAAGAATGAATTAAGATGAAAGGAGAAAAACAACACTTATAAACACACACACACGCGCGCGAAGTTGGTGGCCAACAACTGGAATCGCCCCGCGGGGGAGGAAGGGACGGGTGAGCAACACCTCCATTGACCGCCGAGATGAACGGGTTGGAAAGAATGACCTATCGAGAGTGCTTACGCGCCGGCCCGGACACGTCTTTTCGGTTTCGGTCTCCGCGGGCTCCGTCTCCTTCGTTAGTATGCGTTCTGCGGCCACCCGGCACGAAGAAGGACGAAGGGCAGCGAGAACGAACAAACAGGTAAAAGTTTCCGCAACCCGTCGCCCTTTTCCCGAAAGCGGTGGCGGTGGAAATGCGCCGACAAGCTGGGGAGAAATACCTTCTTCGATCTTCGCGGGAGCGCGGGACCGAACCGCGCGCGATCGCCGTGTTTCACGATCACCGAATCTCTCTCACGTTCGCTCGCCGATCGCGCGCCGTTTCTCCCCGGTTGACGCACATACAGACACACACACATCAGGAGCGGCGGGAACCTCAGGAAACCGGTAATATGTGTCAAATTTGTGGTCCATGGTTCCAAGCGGGCCAGCTTCCACAGGCCGGGAGTTGGAAGATGGTTCGAATCGCTTGGTGAAGAACATCCAGTCACATCACTATAAAGTTCTTATAAAAATCTACTAGACCTCATCTTACTGTACAGTTGAAGAAAAATGGTCTTATCAAAACCGACCGTTTTTAATTTTTTGAAGAATTGTGAAATATACAATCTTCAAAATTTCAAGGACAGCAGCACACAGCTCGATAATGAGTCAATCCGTGTTAACTACCCGGTAACCTCGGTTGTAGGATGCACAAACACTTGGGTAAAATCAAAAACCTACCGCACAAAAGGGCCTAAATAAAATGGTACCCGGCAGATACAGCCAGGAGATAACGGTTGACTGGTGAAAGATTCCCACGCCCCGATATCCCACCTGTACCACGGATGCCACAACTCCACAAAAACGACGCTGAAGTATGCGTGCAGAAACTGTGGCGCACTTGTCGGACCGTGTTTTACACGATCCCTTACGATGTGTCCTTTCTACCTGTTTTCTCAAGGAGCAACTCAATTTGTCGACCAAACCCTCCCGGAATAGCCGGGACATTTTTGAGAATTCCAACGTACCTCTACATGCACCGTGCGCCGGTGAGATGACCTGGAGATTTCATCAACATCCATCCACCATAGCTGAAGAAATATGACCGCTTTCCCTTACCTTGGCCCGTGCAGCAAGTTGTGTGTCAATGACCATGACAGACATATATTTTAAAAAATCTATCTTTACTGGAAGAGTTCACAAATATTCTTTATATGGGGTAAAACATGGGTAAAAATATATAACCATGCGCACAGGAGCCTGGCGTGCGAATAACTCCCATGACCCACGCGTGTCGCCCTGTATCGTTTCCGTTGACCGATGGGAAAATGGAAACCATCGAAATATTCTTCCACACCGCACCGGACACTGTCCGTATCGGGTGGCTTTCGGTGATAACCCACCGAACAACGGTGGCTGAACTTTGGGACACGCAGCGTTTGCAGCAGCAGCAGGTGTATGGCTTCACCACTCGACCGGTTGTCAAGAAGTTTCACCGGTCGGCCACAGGACGCGAACGAACGTGAAAGAACCATGTAGCAACCAACTTCTCCGTGGTTCACATTTTCCACACACTCTGGACCATTGAACTTGCAGGAGATTGGAATGCGCCACCTTCTCATGCTGCACCGGAACGGTCCTGCTGAAAAGCAAACGCCGGTTCATTGCGTACACTGACCTATTTGTTTACCCATTTCGGTGTGTTTTTGGAATGGTTTTCACTTCGGCAGTGTATCGCAACTGCGTCCGTTCTATTTCTTCCTAGCTTTACGCTCGACATTCGAAAGTTAAAAACATGAAATGCCTTTTTACGAGCATGGAACGCCATACGAGGGAAACATTTCTTTGATGAACTGAACGGTACGATCGCCGCCAAATGACCAGAAACAGATTTCTAGACAAATGTAAAAAAAATCTTTTCACTTCAAAACTACCGCTAAACGCAAATCGAGGAAAGAAAACATTTCATAAAGGAAGGATTACATAACGCCAAAGTGAGTGAATTTGGAACTTGTGAATTCCAGAAAAAAGTATGACATAACTTATAAAATCTCTAATCATCATTTCTTTTCCTCGACAGACCTCATTATGAAAGGCCAACCAGATCGGATACCGTTAATGATACAGTGGCCCTCTAGAATAAAGTCATCAAATCATCTTCAAACTCACCGTTCACAACTAATTAAAATACTTACACAATATGAACCACCACCAGCTAGAGTTTACGGTTTGCTCTTGGGTCTAGCTCATCACCATCGGCCGCTTCCCGTTGGCCACGAATCCACGTAAACCTTGCGCAATAAGGTGCAGCCCGCACGTTTTGTCGACAGGTTGTTTAGAAAAATGGAAAAGACCTTTGTCACCGGCCCCGCTTCTAATGTCTACAAATGGCTTCGTTTCTCGTACAATTTTCCCAACGACATTCCGCAACGTCCACCAAATCAAAACAACCGTGGTGGCCGGGAAATGGAATGTAGTTGTGGCCAACTTTTGGGGTTCCAATTCATTATACCCAAGGCAGGCAGCAGCTACGGACGGCATCGTTTAGGGTCACCCTCCAGTGTGGGCGATGCGCAACCTTTGGTTTTCCCGGACTGGCCGCTCATTTTCTTGGTTACGGGTCCCAAGATTTATGATAATGGTTTAAGATGCGGTGGCGCAACTGTTGCACGGTGGTCAACGTGGTGAAATAATTGAATACTTGGGACAGCGGCGTGTGGGAAACACTCCAAACAAAAAAAAAGCACGCCAGCGGATAAAGGTAAGCCAACCGAACCCGAACGATAAGCGATGGCAATCCATTTTCCACCGTAACCGTTTCGACTCCAGAGGCGACCGCCAAAGACGGCCACGATCTTGCAGTAGGCAAGGATTGTTTGCGCCAATCTCTGGGAGTTGGTTCCCAGGAGAAGAGTTATTAAGTCAGAACTTACTTAAAAACACACCGCATCTGTAAGAGGCCATAGAATTCGAAGAGGAAATGTGGGATCCAAACATAATAACACCACATTAATACCGGCGCTACCTAAGCTTAAGGTGACAACTTTCCCCAACGGGTCAGCACAAAGCCAATCCAACTTCAAACCCTTTAATTGCGCTCAAATTTGGCAAAAACAGAAACATAACTAGCAGCTACCGGTAAGCGGCCGCTAGATCGGAAGCTGCTTTAGCACCTAATTAAAGCCGGTAGCTTTTCATCATGACCGCGGCAACGGCTAGGTACGCCATGGCCCGGAAACCTTTGGACACACCGAGGCGTAATGGATGGTCATTTTAACGGATTTTCGCATTCTCATTCGAGCTCGGAAGTAAGAGATGGTTTAATGTGATCACGCAAAGAACCTAGGAATTAGACAAGGGAGGAAAAACCATTCCGTTCCTCAATCGTTGCACTTTATTAAAGAACTAAAATGTTTGTCTTTTGATATTTTAGATTTTGAGAAAGCCTGCGACATCAAACAGGTAGATCAACTGTAAATAAACGATATTCCTGACAGTACATTCCAGCCAACTCCACACCGAGTAGACTGCGAAGGGCCCACAAACGGTTCGATCGTACACCCGGCCTACTTGGTGAACTAGATCCAAGGAAAAAGGGCAATTACATCGAAGCGTGCTGGGAAACTTGCGGCCAGAAGAGCAAGGGAAAATATCAACGGAGAAGAAAACAAGAAAGACCAAACTCCAGCACACAATCATTTCCCCACATCATCGCGACCGATGGGAAGAGCGAACGCTGGCGGTCGACCGTCGCTGACCGGAAACCGGAAAGCTGCTCGTTCCGAGGAGGTCTTTGCACCTGATCGTACCGAAGACGGCGAAAATATTACGTGCCAATGTCGGTAAAGGAAACACGACCGTGGAAAACGCGGGCGAGCCGGCTAGGCGACACTTGCATGCCACGAACTCGTCTGTGCTGCTTCCTCTTGCACAATCGTCAGCCAGAGCAAGCCCAGGTAGAGCAGGACCCTAGCGCAGCATAGAAAGAATGGGTGGATGGCATAGATTAAGAAAAAAATAGAATACTATTACGAGACTGTAATCTGCGCTGGTGCATAATTAATTCTACCAGCACGCCAATCTATACGCATTCTGCCGTCATTACCGACCCCAGACCATCCGAGACGCAGCAGTCCGGCCCTAGGGTTTGTCCATAATTGAACAACACCTAGGCACCGGTTTATTCCACGTACTATTTTTCCGCCCATTCCATTTTCCATCCCCGCTTCTCTATCATTTTGTGTCTTTTTTTTCTTCTTCCACTCCAATGCAGGCTGCTCTATTTTCCACCAGTCTTAGGCTCAACGATGGTCCGAAATGGAGTTGTTCCAATTTCTTCTTCAGTTTTTTCACTTAGATAGGCACGAAAAGGAAGGAATCTTGGTAACAAAATGGACCTGACAGAATCCAACCAACCAGTAGAGACAAATGGTATTCCATACACCATTCTCATCAGAAGCACTACCAGGAAGATCCAGTCGTACATCCTGCACAGGACCACTCTACTTCAACATTCTTCAAATGCCCCGCTCCATTGCCGGCTATTAGAATGGCAAGTGGCGAAGAGTCGGAATCTCTTAGCTGCATTTATGCAAATGCGCATAAATGCGAGTCGCGTTGTGGGGAACCATGAGGCACGCCGGTGCAGAATCCCGCTAAGGAACCTCCCTATAATTACGTGCCATAATAATTCGCGCAATTTGCAAGTCTCGGTAATGCTACCGTGTTTGCTGACTTTAGAGCTCAGATGCTTGGGAGTAAATTATCGGTTGCCAAACCTGATGCCTGATGGACCTTATTGCGGGTCTTATTTGGCCACCCTATTGGAGACTAGGAGATACGTAATAGTGACCGTTGGTGAGGCTAACCTACTTTTCATGGAAATATTGCTTTCCCCAGTGTGGTGACACTAAATAGATTAATAAACAAAAAACTACATCATGAACAAAGAAGTGTAACCGCTGACCACGTGTTCTCATTTTTCATGGGAGGAGACATCAATAAGGGAGGAAGTTAACGGAGCTTACCCTGGGGCAACATCAACAACGATGATGGATAATTTTGTTCAATTAAAGGCACAGTTAAGGGACCCAGATTCATATGCATCGATAATTTATGCTCAGGTCTTTAATGTATCGTCGGTCCTTGATCCGTTTAACTTCTGTGGGTAGTGTGAGACAAAACATACTATGATGGAAAGGTTCATGTTTATGCTCGTACATTAATTTTAAATAATTTATTTGTAAATTAATTACATAATTCTTGGGAAAGGATCCAAAATGTCAGTTCAATTAACGCGTATCTATTTACGGCTTGATAAAATCAAACACGCACTCATAACCAATGCCCATTTAACTTCGTAATGAACTAAATCCACTTTGCCCGTCGTTTCCGGCGTGATTTGAATGTGCAAACGTTCTAAACGTCTGCCGATCGCCGTTTCGCTGAATCATAAATTGATTAATCGCTCCGATTCGGATATTTTACTAGCAATTATTCAATCTATCCAACTGCTTAAGTAGCGCCGATCCGAGGGTAAGGCGTGGGGGAAAAGGGCAAAACCGACGCCCGGGGAGGTATTTCGAAAATGTGCTTGTGGCGGCCGCCGAGCGCGAAGAAAACAAGTCCGCGTCAAATATAACCGCTTTTTCGGTTCGGAAAAACCGGTTTTTGCCGATTTCAGAATGTTTTGCCAAACTTATACCAACACAGGCAAGGACGATTTGGAAGAGCGACGATTGGGCGACATTTTTGGACAAGTTGAGAAAAAATCTTTCGTTTTTCTTTTCTTTGGTTCCAACTTTTGCTAATGAATTCAATAGCATAATAAGCTGAATATATTATGCCCAGATTGTCCGGTTCATATGTTTCGGGTCTAGAACTTTGTTTACCGTTACCAACGGCAACAACATTTCCAACTTTCAATAATGAATTGAAACAGAGTATACCGTAGAAAATAAAATATGTTGGAAATAAAAAAAAAATCATAAAAACGTCGTGCGATCGTTTGATCGTTTCTCGCCGCAATTGGCCTAGTATTCCGCAACGTTAATAAGTACATGCGAGACGGAAATGACCACCCAGCCCATAGTATGCGGCTTCAATTCAAACCATTTCCGGCTAGCTGGGAGACCGTTAAAGTTCGTTCGGTTTATTCATCCGATAAACAAATCTCATTCTTCTTTTCTGCCGGCAAGCGTACACAATCCACCTTCCGCTGCCGGTTGGTAGATAAACATTTCATCGTTTGGCAACTCCCAACTTAGGGTGATATACGCACCTGCGTGTTATGAGCGATGCGGCGCGTACGGCGACAGATGCTTCCTGGCAACGGATATTCGACTTCCCGCGAATGTGCGCAGAACCTGGTGCCGCGCGGTCGGTTCCACTACAAACGATCGCCACGGCAACACGCCGGATTCGCTGCCGAAATCCAGAAGCGTAGAGCAGCTCGTGAAAGGTCCGGTACAGTGAGATCAACTACGTCCACTTCCGCTGCCTAAACGATTCGACCCATTTTTTGATCGACACCACGCTGGTGCACACAGCATAAACATAACTCGTTCGCGGTTCGCGGGTCACCACCGAATGCACATAAACAACGGTCGCTGCGTGTGTGTGTGTCTATTTGGTTTTATTTTTGCCTTTTTCATGCACCACGATCAAACTATCGATCGTTGGAAACACGAAAATGGTGCACACGATCCGTATCAAACGTCGACTGCCTTCTCTGAATGCTTTTTGTGAACTGGCAGTCGAAAGCAGCTGAATGTCAATATTTACTTTTTAAGTAATTTTGTATCTTGAGACCAAGGTTGCTTGAACAAAGCTTATTGATATGAAGGTAGTTGATTTGTATTGGCCGTTATTTCATTGTGCTCTAAATTGTGTTTAGTTAAATCTGCTGGCGCATCATTGTATTTGGAGTAAAACTATAGTAAATGAGCTCATCTACTGTTATACTGTTTCTTCGACCACAATTTAAATATCACAGATAAGATAGACACGATATAGAGGATGCAAATAGCGGTAGAAAAACGTTGCAGGAATCTTCAACGAACATTTTACATAAACTAAACAACGGTCAATGAAATTCACAATTCTGTCCTTTTTTATATCTTTGGTCACATGATTGTAACATGTTTTTTTTAGTTGAAATACTATTGAAACACCGAAAAAACATGCATTTATTGTTTATTTGTTCCTAATGGACTACTTGGAATAACGCAATAAATTTACATTTATATGTTTACATTAAAAAAAAATTATTCGTGTATCCAACAAGATTTCCTTTGTTATTCTGCAGCTAGAGAATGAATCCCCTCAAGTCTAATTTTTGTTTTGATTTCTCTTGAATATTTGAATTATTTTATTTCCTTTTAAATGCACCAAACAGAATATTAGGGAGAAGATAATAGAACAACTCAAACGATACATTCCAGTTGATTTAACATTTTATTGAATATACTATGAATAGTTGTATATATGTCTATATATAGTTGCTGGCGTCCTACAAATCGCTGCACGAGGCTGCCTTCTGGCGCACCCTTGCGGGAAAGGGTAATCGTGGAGGAAAAGGAATAGGGTGCACGCGGCGGTCTCTTCAATAATATGCTTCACTTTCATGCTACTCTGTCCATCTCCATGCTGCCAGCTATGAGCTCCGTCCGATTTACCCTGTTCAATAATTTTGCGTGATCTGTGTTTCCGCAGCCCAGGAAATGAAGATGTATTATTCTCGTTTAATGTGGAACCTCCAGTTCTATGTTTTGCTCCTATGCTTGTTACAAAGTTTGTGTTTCTACCAAAACTTGGCTGTTTCCTATTGACGCTGCGGGGTACAGATTGGTTTGTTGTGCCACAAGCAGGTGTGGTTTAAGAGAAGTCAAGAAATAGTTCATCAACGTTAATCCTTACGCACCCGAAACACGTTGTAACGGTGTGGTGTTGTTTTTTCTTTTGCTTTGCTGGGTAATTTAATGTTAACCTATTCACCTAGTAAATAGTTATCCTACTACCATCCGTCTTCCTTTATCCCCGCTAAACCTAGAGGTTTTCTTGTTCGCGTCGTCCTTGTTTCTCTGCTGTTTCTCTTGCTGTTGCTGACTACAAATCGCTTATGATTCCATTACAGCAATGATGTTGACTCAATTGCTTCATACCTCCAGCGTTCTGCTTATGTATAGTTCCCGTAATCTTGCTCCATTGCTGTAGGATTAAAAACGGGCCATCTATTACACACCGACCTTCCACCGAAAGCTCGTCTTGATGAGGCCCTACTGAAACATCCAGAAAACAACGCCAAGCGTCTCAAACTACACATAGAGAGATTGTGGAAGGGAACGACTATAGTGTATCTTTTAAAGAAGCAGCTTTTACAGAAAAAAAGAGATACTATCCCCATTGCCCATCCATTCACACACTCTCACTCTATCTCACGCAAACACTTATTGAATCATCGAATTAGAAAATCTTCTCCTTGCACATGTAGTATAAGAAAACCAGACGAAACAACAGAAATGCTAATATGTTTTAAAGAGTTTTGCTAAAAAAAAGGAATTCATCCTTGCATTCGAATCAGCCCATTCATTCACACGCAACAGAAAAAGAGGAGCCAAAATAAAATCATTCATCGCTTTTGTCCTCCGCTCCATTTCGTCACAGGGATGGCAGAAATGAGCCAAAACAGTAACAGCACCGAGCGGGGGACAACAATTTGGAGGGCTCCACTCTTTCTCACTACGTCCTTCTTCCTTCCCCAACGTTAGTCCTGTCTATTAAAACTGCGCACATTGTTAGCTCAACGAGAGCTGACCGAGTGCCAGCAATCGTTCGACGGCCGCATTGATGTCACCGAACGAAGCGATCAGGGCCTGCAGGTTGGCCTCCCGGTTGACGAAGCCCATCGCCGCCAGTTGCTCGAGCTGCGATCGGTAACGCTCCTCCGGTGGAATGTTCGTATCGGCTGTCCCAGATGCCATCCCGCCGACCATGCGGGCCATAAACTCCGAGAATAGGGCTTCATTGTTTGGCGGTAGGCCAGATCTAGCGCCCGCATTCGTGGTAGTTGTTCCAGTGGAGCCGCTCGTAGTGGTGCCGGTGGTCGGCGGCGCACCCGGCATCGGCGGAATGCCCATCGAAGACATTAGGCCTGGGGCAGCCGAGCGCAACTGCTCCATACCCTGCTGAATCTGCAGAATAGCGTTCAGTGCCTGCGGATTGGTGACCATTTGCTGCACCTCCGGGTTTTGCATCTGGCGCAGCAGCTGCGGCATCATGGTACGCATCTGCTCCTGCAATGCCGGATTGTTGGCCAGTAGCGGATTCTGGCTCATCAGGTTCGCTGCCATCGCCGGGTCGGCCGACAGGGCCTCCATCATGCTACGCGTGGTCTGCGAGTTAAGCATGTTCGACATGATCGACGGGTTATCGCTCATCTGCTGCAGCAAACTTTGCATCGCTGGCGTATTGAGCAGCCCGAGCGGCGTTCCGGCCGCATCGGTCGTAGCACCGCCGGCACCGGCCGCACCACTGCGAGCCGTACCACTACCACTGCTGCCACCTGCACTCCATGGGTTCGGCAGCGGGCTGCGATTTTCCGTGCCCTGCTGAGGGTTCGCACCGCCACCGGTGGCGCTGCCCGAATCCGAGTACGGATTGCGGAACGTGGCATTCATCATGGGCTCCTGGATGTCCCGGTAGATGCGCTGCAGTGCGCTGTACCCTCCGGGCACACTTTCCAGGTTCGAAATGGCACGATCGTGCGAGCGCATCAGTTCCTGCAGCATCGAAGGGTTACGGGCCAGCTCCATCGTCTGCCGAAGCAGCTCGGGGTTGTTGAGCATGTGCGATATCTCCGGGTTACGCTGCATCAGCTCCTGCATCTGCGGGTTCGAGGTCAGTATCTGGCGCATCGTGTCCGGACTGTTCATCATCTGCTGCACGAGCGGGTTGTCCAGCACGGTGCGCATCAAGTCTGGGTTATCGAGCAGTTCGTGCTGCATCCGCGATTGCAAATCCATGAAGTTGGTCTGATTACCAGCTAGTGCACTAATGCCCGCCAATCCGCCCAGTTGATTCAATCCGAACGGTGTCTGGCCCACATCGGCCGGTGCTCGCCGGGGTCCTTCGTTGTCCGAGCGCGAGGCCGCCTTAATGACCAGATACACCGTGAGGCCCTCCTTGATGTTGTGTGTCCGGAGCGTGTCGGTATCCTTCATAATCTTTCCGGCGAAAATCAGACATACGAGGTCCGGATTCGTGTCGAACTTTTCCGCAACCACCAGTTTAAGCTGAAAGTGTGGGAGAAAAAAAATAAAATCACACGTGAGCTGAATAGTTTCACTGTCCTTCGCACATAACTTATTAAACCATTTTGAGGAATAATAAACATTGAACACAATTTATGCTGCTTCACACGGTACACTCTTTGCTGCGTGTGAATGTGTGCGTCAATGCCGAACATCTCTTCCGAGCACGCACACGACGAGATGCATGTGTCATGTTTTTGTTCGATTTTTCACTAGTCACCGTCAATTGGTCAATAATTTCCTTCCCAGATCTTCAAAAGCATATTTTCCCCCTTCGATAGCTTCCTGAAGCATCGCCGGCAACAATTCGTAAAGCCTTGGGTGCTTCCATTATGAGCAGCGCGATATTTAGCTGCGAAACCTAAACAATCTCGAACATTCACCAGCACCGGACAGCAGCAGTCACACCACCGTGGTGGTCCTTTTTCAGTCATTTACATGCTTCCACATGACACATCACTCTTGCATCACTTACATCTTTAATTTCAGCATCCTCGTCGACCTCAACCAGCTTCTTATCTTTTGGTGTTTTCACCGAGATGGTAATTTTCTTACCACCCTCTCGTTTAGCGCCGCTGTTCTCCGCCATTGCTACTTTGTTGTGCACTACGACACACGGACTGTTCCACACAAGCGCTGCGGCACGGGCTCTTTCCCTTAGGTCGCTCGTTCACTCGCAGACGAGATCTGCTATGGTCTTAACACTACACTACGTACGATGATGCACAAAATAATAAGTTGCAAATGCAGATCTTTAGGATAAAGGGGACGCTGCTTCTTCCGCGCACTGAACAATTTTTGGTGCGGCTAGATTTTTCAATGCTACTTCAATCTACCTAGTGATGGCAGAATTGGGATTTGGAAGACTTGAAGATTCGATCCCTAGACGGGTCCAAAGATTTGAATCCCACCTGATAGATTCTAAAACTTTGATTAGATTGGGATTCGAATCAGATTTGATTTGTTTGGAATTCGTATCGGTTTTGATTTGTTTGGGACGCGATTTGATTCCAATCTGGCCCGTTTTGAAGCAGCTTGAAACAAATCTTTTTAAAATACGAAAAGAGCACCAAACTTTATCACTTCAGTAATTGTGATTCGGATTCGGTAGTCCGGATCTCAGAACGGACTTAAGATTCGATTCGTATTTCCCACCACTATAGGCAATATCAACACCTGGATTTGAATTTGAAGAAGTTTACAAATTCGTTATTCAAGATATTATAAAAAATTACTTAATTTAATTATTAATCAATAGATTTCCAATCCCTTGCGCATTGCGTTAAAACCAATCAAAATTCGTACCAAAATGATTACACAATCCAACCATTTATTTTAGTTTTCCTCTGCTTGTGACAGTTTTATTTTTACCACCGTGCAAACAAACGTATCCGCTGGTACAATTCATCTAAAAAGGAAATCCTGCGGAAGGATGGTACAAATAGTATAACAAACGTGTCTACGCAGTAGCGGAATCGGTGTTGAGCGGGTTGTCTCGTACGACGAGTGATCATCATTACATGGGGACGTGCTGATTGAGCAAAAACGGATTTTGTCCTAGAGAGTCGGAATAATAATGCTCTATCCATACAGTGTGTGACTAAGAAGGTCTGCAAAGACATTTCCTATGAGATCTAGGGAATATTATCATATTTGAACTGCACTTTGCCTCTTGCTGTAACATGCAAGGAACAAAACCTACTTATTGCGCCCTACAGTCTTTTTAAATGCCGTACTACAACACCATTGAACGAATTACTCGGAGTTTCGTTACGGAGCATAAGAACCGAATGTCGAACATAGTCGAACTCGATTTGAATAACACAGTAATATTGACTATATCTCATTCAATTCCCTTCCAGCAACAGCAAATAAAGCCGCAATTCCTTCTACAGTTTGCAGTCGTAAACTGTGGTTTTGTTGTGGCTCCAATGTTTCATGTAAAAAACGGTCCAAACCAAGTCAGGTACAAATTGTCCATAAAGTACACGTAAGATACGCTTGGCCTACAAATAAAAAAACAAGAACAAACAAACATCTCTCCCTATCGCGAGAGTATAAGGCAGAATGGATATTCATTCAGTGAATGCATTGCAGGGTGAAGAAAACCAAGTGCGATCGGATCGAAATTTCTAAAAAATTTCACCATAGAGTACCGGAAGTTGGCGATCGCACATGAAAAAGCATTTTCTTTCCCCACTTGCAAGTTGCTGAGCATCGTGAGGGAAAATTCGAAGTTTTAACGCTTTTATAAACGATGGTGAAAGCTACCAACTGAAAAACTAATCACAAAAAACACAATCAAGCTAAAGCGATTAAAAGAGAAATAATTTATTAATATGGAATGTTTGTAAATAAAGATTTACTGCAAACCATTCCGCAAAACTAATAGCCAACAAAGTTCTATGTATCAAAGGCACCAACAACATGAAAACGATTAGTTAATCGATCTGAGAAAAATGATTGTAGCAGCGAAATATAATAGTCTCAACCTTGCATCAATTCCACGTCAAAGTCTAGGACACATAAGACTACGGGAAATCTTTAACTTTAAATAATATCTATTCATTTTACACTTTCATTCACATTCATGCTGTAAATAACATGGAACAAAATTCAATCACCATATGTAGTATGGTAATCATAGTGGGTTTTATAGTTTGCTTCATATACGTTCTATAGTATGTTTTAGAATATAGTTAAGACATATATTTTTGCGCACATGTGCGTGTGTTGTAATGTGTATACTTTGTGCACAAATGGTGCTCTATAACAACATTTTAACTAGACTGTCTAATTCGTTCATAATTACGGAAGGAAGTACCAAAACACCTTGAAAACGAATTTCATGCAAATACCAAACGAATAACTTAAAAACATTGACATTTTATGCACATCAACACACAACACGTTATTTTGAATAAAAGCATGGCTGAAACTAAATACAAATAAGTTCAGGAATTTGAAAAAAAAAATAAACGTGCATACTGCGTCAAACTGCATTTCAAAAGCTCAAAACGCACAAAAAATGGTATAATCAGAAATAACGCATTTGAAAAAGCCATTTCAAAACATCTGACCGTTCACTAGCATCGTATCGATTTGTTCGCTTTTGCTGGTAGTTCAGTATATCGGCCATCAATTAACATCAACTCGTTCAATTCCTATCAATTCCTTCGCTATGAAGGATTCAGAACAGCTTGTACATCTTCTAAACTATCAAACAAAAGCAAAAGATTCCGATTTTGAAGGGATAACGAAATTAAGCTTTTCACATGCTCTCATCATCATGGGGAGGATTCGCTATTGCCTAAAGGTTTCACGCGGTACTGGGCGATAATGGCAGGCGACTTGGCGCGATGAATGGAGCTCCAGAATAAATGCCAGCCGGTAGTATTGCCGGTTTTTGGTTTTGCGGGATGAAGGATGACGAACGCTGGATGATTACGAAATGATGCTGCAGCCAGTATGTAAAGCCACGTTCGGTAGTGATGTCGCGAACGGAAACCAAAGAAACCAAAACCGGAATGCAAGGTGAAAGTTAAACAAACAACACACATAGGAAGAGCATTCCACCGTCCGTGGTGTTCGATGACGAGTTGCCGTTCTGACAGGCCTTTTGCTGTTTTTCTTGATGCAATAAGTGCATTTTTCCAGAACAGCCGGCGTAGTAGCGAGCACGGGTACACGCGATGGTGGGGTGAGAGGTTTGGTGAGCTACGTGTATGATTATCGATTCAGCGTATGGAAACATAATGCGTAACGCCCGGTAGAAGCCTACAGGCGATACTTGTCGTCAGCTGCTCGATACCAGCGAGAAGTGTGCTTCGAATTTTACCAAACGATGCACGCGAACGCTTTACTCAGTTCTTACTGACACTCTTCAGCACACCCACAGCACGCCTAGGACCGTGGTCGGTGAGGTCGGGCTGAGGTAAAGGATGTGGAACAGCTTGGTACGAATGAGATTGCTGGTGCTGCTGCTGGTGGTGCTGGTCGCGATTTTCATTACCACCGGATCTCCCTGATGGACCCACCGGGGGTGGAAGGAGATGCACCGGTACCGAGTTGGACTCGATTTTCTTCTTCAACACCCGGAAGGTTTGTGTCATGTTTCGCAGCTGATAGCGCAGGGAGCATGTCATTTCCTTCTGTAGCTGCTGCACCTCCTGGAGATCCTTGCGCAGATTCTGATACTCATTCTTGACCTCCGTCACCGATTCTAGCAGCTCCATGACGGACTCATTCTCCAACGAATCGAGCTCGTTTTCGTCTAAATTGCGCTCGACATCGGTCAGCTTGAGGGCCAGTGTGTCGAGCTGCAATCCTGCCGTGTCCACCTACGAAGCCGGAAGGATATCAAAAGAAGGCGTCAACCGTAACATAAGAGAAAAAAAACAACAAACACTTCACGCAACATGTTCAACCTACGCATTTCTCCAAATCGCACAACGTATTTGAGATCATGATGGCCTCCGTTCGCACTGATGCGAATGTGGTTGAACAAATAATAACAATTTACAAAATATTCACACACATAACATGGTAAAAGAACTAACAAATTTTCCTGTGGGTTTTTTTCTTCGAACCACAAGATGAAAACTAGACGCAGCTTTGCAAAGCTGTCAAACTTTAAAACAAAACGACGAATAAACGGCAGTGTTGCCAACAATCAACATGGCAGCGAAATTGATTTTATGAAATAAATTTGAATATTTTTCAGAGAGGATGAGGGTAATATTTGATTATTTCGAGTTAAATATATGAAACCTTCTGGCTTGCCGACACATATGCGATTGAAACTTTTACAATAAGCTAGATTTTACAATGTAAACAAACAATTCTGTATCTCAAGTATCGACTATAAACGGTTCCTATCCCCACCAGGGATGGGAACAAATGTATTGATTTGTTTTGATCGCAAAGGAAAATGTGTAGGCGAACTATCTACTAGTGCGCTCGAGAACAAAGCGAACATCTTTAGTATTTCCCGGGAGTCGACCATGGTCAAAAATTGATCCGAAGAGAGCAAGAACTTTACTTGAGAATTGTAACACTACGCACTAGGTATGTCCACTGGACGATTTGTTTCGTCCGCCTCGATCGGCAGCACCAGCACGTCCTCCAGCACCCAGATTTCGGCCAACGTGCCCATCTCCAATACGGCCAACAAGTGGAAACGTGAAAGCGATTGCGATGAGTTTGTTGGAGCACGCCGCTCCAAGCACACTGTGGTGGCCTACAAAGAGGCCATCTACGTGTTCGGTGGTGATAATGGCAAAAATATGCTTAACGATTTGATACGGTTCGGCGTAAAGGATAAGTCGTGGGGACGTGCATTCGCGACTGGGACACCGCCCGCCCCAAGGTATCATCATTCGGCCGTTGTCCACGGCACATCGATGTTCGTATTTGGCGGGTACACCGGGGACATCCACTCGAACTCGAACCTGACGAACAAGAACGATCTGTTCGAGTATAACTTCCAGAACGGTCAGTGGACGGAGTGGAAGTTTATCGGACGTACGCCGGTGGCCAGAAGTGCCCATGGGGCCGCGGTTTACGATGGGAAGCTGTGGATCTATGCTGGCTATGATGGTAACGCTCGACTGAACGATATGTGGACAATACGACTTACGGTAAGAAGGTGACATAAATTTTTGGCCACTTTTGGATGAAATATTAAAATATAGTTTATCATTTTTAAAGGGAGAAACGCACCAATGGGAAGAAGTAGAACAGAAAGGCGACCGGCCACCAACGTGTTGCAATTTTCCCGTTGCCGTTGCCCGTGGCTGTATGTACGTGTTTTCCGGCCAAAGTGGTCTCCAAATCACAAACACTCTATTCCAGTTTAACTTCAAAGATAAAACGTAAGCTTATTTGCAAACGAGGGTGATCCATGGCATGAGAATATTAACATTTTTTAACGCTCCTCTAGCTGGCGAAGAATATCTACGGAACACATCCTTCGTGGTGCCCCACCACCCCCAGCTCGACGGTATGGCCACACGATGGTGCATCACGATCGATTTTTGTACGTGTTCGGCGGTGCGGCCGACTCGACCCTTCCGAACGATCTGCACTGCTATGATCTGGACAGTCAAATATGGTCCACCGTAACTCCGGCACCGGAATCTCAAATTCCCAGTGGACGCCTGTTCCACGCGGCCGCCGTAATCGGGGACGCGATGTACATTTTCGGTGGGACCATTGATAACAACGTCCGCAGCGGGGATACGTACCGGTTCCAGTTCTCGAGCTACCCGAAATGTACGCTGCACGACGACTTTGGAAAGTTTCTTCAGAACCGTCAGTTTTGCGATGTCCAGTTCATCGTTGGGACGGAGGAGGTGAAAATCTCGGCCCATATTGCCATGATAGTGGCACGGTCACAATTTTTGAGATCGAAAATTCTGTAAGTTCTTCATGTGTGGAATAATGGGTTAAATTGAGTATAGTACTGTTTTGATTCGTTTTGTAGGGCTGCACGAGATGCAAGGAATTTACATTTTGAAAAACTCTTCGGAACCACTGACGTACCATTGGCGGAGCAGCCAATTTTGGAGGTACAACTACCGGACGCACAACCGGAAGCGTTTGAAATTGTGCTTAACTACATCTACACCGACAGAATTGTTTGTAAGTTCAATGATCAAGAAAAGCAGCCCGTCTTTTGTTAGCAGATTTTTCTACATGCGTTTTCCTCGGTTCCATTTCAGTTAAAGACCCTTTTAGTCATAAGTTAGTGCTGATCATGATGGACGTCTACCAGTTGGCGGTCCAGTTCAACATTCCTCGGCTGGAGCAGCTTTGCGTGCAGTATCTCGAGTTCAAGATCTCCAAATCAAACGTGCTGGATGCACTTTACAACGCAGACCGGATGGGTCTGACGCTCATCAAGGACTACTGTCTCGGGTTTATCGTAAAGGAGGATCATTTCTACAACATCGTCATGTCGGCCGAGTTTGCGGCCCTCGAGAAGTCCCTGATCGTCGAGATTATCCGCAAGCGTCTCAACCCGAGCAAACATACGGCCGACTGTATGCGGTACGACAAAACGATCGGCACCACGCTCGAAAGCGACATGGCGGTATTTCTGAAATCGGGCGGCAAAGAGTTTTGCGACATCAATCTGGTGCTGGAGGAGAAGGTCATTCCGGCGCACAAGTCGATCCTGGCGGCCCGCTGTACCTACTTCCAGGCCATGTTCCGCTCGTTCATGCCGGCCGACAATACGGTCAACATACAGATCGGAGACATTTCGCCCTCGCTCGAGGCGTTCGATTCGCTGCTACGGTATATTTACTACGGTGACACCAAGATGCCGCCGGAGGACTCGCTCTATCTCTTCCAAGCGCCCTGCTTCTACGGGTTCGCGAATAACCGGCTGCAGGCGTTCTGCAAGCACAACCTGGAGAACAACATCACCTATGACAATGTGCTGCAGATACTGGAGGCTTCCGATAAGATGAACGTGCTGGACATCAAGAATTACGCCCTCAAGATGGTGGTGCACAACTTTAGCCAGGTGGCGAAGCTCCCGAAGATGCAGGACCTCTCTCGGGAGCTACTGCTGGACGTGATAATGGCAATCGCCGACATGAAGGTCGAGAACAAGCAACGCATCCACGAAGCGTTCATCAGCCAGTACAACGATATCTGAACCGTTTTGCGCAACTGTTTGCGACCCTGCTCCGCCCGGACTGTGCTCAGTATTTTACTCCTACTCGCCTAACTTCGTAGTGCAATGAAGTAGTATAACAAAACTAATGTTACGCACCTGTACGTTGACTCTATGAAAGCTAATAAAAGTCTATCGATGTTCATATAAATACTACTCATGTCGTTCATTTTTTCTGGCATCATTTCCATGATTCGAAGGATTTAATCCCAGATATAGCTGAAGCTTCAATTTTATATGAATTTTCAGCTATCGTACAAACATTGTTTGTACATTGCTTCACATCAACATTCGTCAAAGTCAACACAAAGTTTTTATATTTCAAAATATTTATTTTCTTATTAAAAAACAAAAAAACACTTATATTACCATCTTTGCACGAATCCTTCTATACAGCGTATCGCTTTCTCCTGCCATCTTAGGCAAAAACTTCTTGTGCCCGTCCATCGATATACACCTATAACATTACTTTGTTGTATTTTCTTGTAACATGAAGCGGGTACACGTAAATAGCTGTTTGGTTCTACAATTCACTAAATACTTTGTATAGCAAAAAAAAATGCTATCTACTCTCTATCTTGGGGGGGTAGAATGTATAAGACTGTTGAAACATGAAAGAATAGTTTCTTAAATTTTAATTTAATCGCATCTATAGAAATAACAAAACTAATCCTATTTTGATGTCGCGTAAGGTTTGAAAAAGCATTTATAGAATGAAATAAACACACACACACACACACACACACACACACTTTTGATAAGAAGTTTTACATTCATCGCGATGTACCAAAGTTGATCGGTTGCAAGAATAAGCACAAGTTGCACTCATTTTTTCAACGATATCGTTACCACAATAGATAGGCACTTTAAAGAAAAAGTTGTTTTGGTGGAAAAATAAATTATCTACAACCGTACTTCAAACCTTGGTCTTTAGAAATCATTCAATTAGATTATACTCTTGTCTTGTTAACATGTTGTACTCTTTCGCCGACGGAACAAGGAAAACCCCTGTTCGGTTAAGGCCCTTCCTGCAGCGCGTGGCCGACTGGAAAAAAGGTTAAGGATACCACGATTACTACCCCGATACATAGGTACGTGATTGTTGGTAAGCTTATTAATTTTTAAACCAGTTGAGAGAACAACGCCTAACTTATTATCATAATAATCAAGAATATCGTACAAAACATCGTTCGAAAAAGTTGTGTTATGCAATAAAATAAATTGTGCTATAAAATTAGTTGAAATTCTCATTAGAAATAAAGAAAGTTACATTTTTCCTTCCAACATATGCACACGCAACTGGAGGATAGAAATGATCCCTCGAAGTTGTTGGAAAAAATATTTTTTTAAATGGTCAAATTTTCTTTTAAGTAATTTAGCGTTTAAATTGCGATGTGGTGTATGATTTTCGCGTTATTGCACACGTGCTTAAATTAGGATGAAAACAATCACTATCATTTTATATCAAAGTAACCATCACCAACGAGCTGTGGAGAGTTACGATTAAAGTAGGCTGAAAATGATAGCGTTGAAGGGATGTGTAGGGTAGTAGATGAAACGATGTACTGAGAAATAGTAAAATGAAATGAATTGCGATTTTTCACAGCCCTGCTTCATCTTGTTGATGCTCAGCGTCCTCCGGAGCGTCCCTTCTAAGCGGTTCTCGTTACTCCCTACGGTCATTGTGTTGTCCGGCGAAGAAGCATCGTGCGTTGCTGGATCGCTGGCTTGGGAGTCTGTTTGCGTTTCTCCACGACCTCACTTGTTCGGACCAGTGTGGCCACGATGGTATCCCGTTTCCGGTGTCTGCAGACTGGAGGAGAGTTGTGCCGCAATGGGTTGGTTTCCGTACTCTGATGCGTAGCCGGGATTCGCTCGAGGGTTGTTGAACTGACGCCAAAATTGTTGTTCAACACAAACTTGGGCTGATGATCCGCGTGAACGCGCGGGTTGGGTTGGTTCGAATAAGATCGGGTCCTCGTATTCATACCATTCGACCTTAGAATTCTTCGTTCTATTGTTAATGTAGGGTTCGGTGGCGTTGAAGGAACCCCGCTCGGTATTGTCGTCTGTACCACGGTTGCCGTGGACGTTTTGCGTCTTTTAGTGGCAATCCGGTTGAACGATGCGACACCTAAAAGTGACCGGGTTTTTGACGGCGTCAGTCCCGACGTTGCATTGCGAATTCTGGGCTTACGGCGGCTGCTGCGTGTTTCGTAGAAGATCGTTATCACACGCGGGGATGGGGCAGATTTTTTCATCGTTCTTGGTTTATTCTCAAACGACGGCACAACGAGAACCTGTTGGGTTGTGCTGGATGCACTGTTCTCCTCGTCACCACTGGCACATCCACTACCGTGTCCGTCACTACCAGAGGGCAAAAGCAATCCTGGAGAGGCGTTTGTTTGCGTACCGGCGTACGAAGAAGATATTTCATTGATCTGTATACGATGCACATCGGGGGATTCTACAAGTTCTTCTATCGCTTCCTCGTTCTCCTCTTCCATGCCAATTTCCTCCGCGGGTTGTTGCAACGTACCCTCTTCATTGTACACATTTGCATACGCAAATTCGCTATCAGATTTCAGTTTCGAACCAGTACCGGTACTGCAACTTGGTTCACATGCAAGCAGATTGTTGTTGGTAGGGTGCCTATAATCATACCGTTCCATTTGATACGACGACGAGGCATGATGGAAATGATGCTGATCATAATGACCTCCAACGTCCTGATGATGATGTTGATACTGGTGCGTCGTATCCAAACCTTGGTACATCCCTTGATGGTACTGATGGTGTGCATCCTCCGTATGCAATGATCTCGATGATGCGCCGCTGCCGTAATGATGCGGAAGCGGATGATGATAGTTGTGAAAGTGCTCAATAATGGCCAAATTTCCACCACTGTAGCATCCCTCCTCCTCCTCGCGTCGATGCTGTGGATGATGGTGGTAGTAAGGGTGTGGCTGCGAGCGCTCCGATTCCACCATGGCCGCATGTAAACGTTCCGATTTGGTTTGCAGATTGGTGAGGGAGTACGTTGAATCCTGTCGCACCAATCCACCACCACTCGTTTCGTCGTCACTTTCCGGCTGGTAGTCAATGAGTGCTTCCTCGTCTGTATCATCGGTGTGCGTTTCGAGGCCTGGCTCGACGCGCGTTGCCCTGTTTTGATACGCCGAGGTGGACGCCCCTTCCTCGTCCGCGGCGTGATGGAACATGCTCGTGTACGAGTGGTCGGTATTTTCGAAGCTTCGGTCCAATAGAGAGTTGTACGATTCAGCAAAACTCGTGTCCCTGTAGGCAAGATCGTGGTCGTATGAGGTAGAGGCACCCGGATGGCAATACTGTTCCGGATGATGATGGTGATCGAGGTGTTGGTGGTCCTGTTGCGGATGATCGCCTGCATATTGCTCTTGATGCATCGATTGCTGTGGTGGTTCATGGTAGTTCCGATGTTGCTGGTAATGCTGCTGCTGATGATGGTGATTGTGGTGATGGTGAAGATAGCGCATGCTTGGCGTATCTGATGGTTCAGCGCGCTGTGCCATCTGCGAAAGAACAGGGACGGCCTCTCCTCTCGTGATGCAATCGAACAGATCAAACATATCACTTCCCGGTGCTCCAGAAGCACTGCGCCACTCGGGTGAAGCGTACTGTATAGAGTCTTTCACTGATTTTAAAACGTCCCTCTTCGGTGGACCCGGTGGATCGAGCATGATAATAACAACCGATGTGTTATCCGCTTTCATGTTGCTACGACTCCACCGTTCTAGGGCTTCATTTACTAGCAGCTTGCTTGGATTTTTCCACTCACTGCCACCTTCCAGGGCGATGCGAATGTTTTCCATCTCGGTGTTACGCACAATCTCCACCGCACTCTTTGGTGAAATCACATTCCACAGACCGTCAGTACCGAAAATGAGACACCTAGAGGAAAAGATTGCATTGGTATGATTATCGATGAAACCATTTTCGCTTACCCAACTACTCACCGAAATTTCTTCGGGTCAATTTCAATGACCGACACATCTGGCATAGGGCTTACAATGAACTCATCCACTGCGGAGTTGTAGCTCCACAAATCACCTAAACTTCGCGCCACGGCCAAGAACGGTATCTCGTCGATCGGTGTACTCCGTCGCACCGGACCCTTATGGCCTATCCGCGGTCTGTTCCATACCACCCGTGGTACACCGGATTTCGTGACCACCTTGCCACCGCAGCTCATGATACGCATCTTCTCGGCGTAACTTTCCGGTTTGTGGTCCTCGGTAAGTGGGCTCGCTACCCACCGTCCATCGTCCTCGTGGGGCGACTCCTTATCCTTCTGGTAGCCGAGCACTATGCCAGAGTCGCCAACGTGACCGATGTATATTTTTCCACGCCTTATAAACGCTATGCTGGCCGTCGTACCAGCGGTACTCGGTAGTCCGGATGATGTTTTTGGCCATTTGTCTTATGTGCGTGAGAGAGAGAGAGGGAGATAAAAGGAAACATTAGCATTTTGCGGGGGCTTGACTTATGCTCAATACGTCTTTTGGCGCCATTTCAAATATGCAAAAATAATAATAAAAACCAGCTGAAAAGTGCAATTTGATTGACATTAGGTTTTCTTGTTCATATAATGCTCATAAGATAACCAACACTAATGTATGTTTAATGCTTGGATCGACGTCGTTGCGCCTGTGTGTGTGCATCAAGGGCTTACGTCAACGAGGCAAAATGAGTGGGAAAATTAAACAACACAAGAAAATACAGGAAAATACACAAAAAATCAATGAAATATCCACCACACTATTCAAACATATTCTTCATTGCTTAGACGGTTGTAATATGTGAATCATCGATGACATAGAAAGAAAACCCCCCCATCACCTCAAGCAAAAAACCGAACTGAACGGAAATGGATTGCATACTGGAAGCAGGGAGGTGCAGAAGGGGTACGCGTTGCCTGCTGCGTTGTTTACCTTGCTCACGCCACATCGAATAGTGGGTCTGGATGTAACCTTCACGTATCGATTTTAACACATCTTCGTCGTTCTCCGACCAGAACTGCTTCTGGCTCACGATGGTATTCATGAGGTGCTCCTTGGCGAACAGGGACGCCTCCGCCCCGCCGTGCCCATCATAGATTCCGAAGAAAGCGTACTCCAGGTTTTGGTCATTCTCCGTTTGCTGGTAGGCGACGGAGAAGTAGTCCTCCTGGTACTTGCGGCCACCGATGGACGTGTGACCCGTCACGCGTAAGTTCACTCCGATAGACATGTGTAATAACTGATTGCACCGTTCCCGTCGGTACCACACGCCAAGAGGGAAAACTTGCTTTTTCGTGTACACAAAAATAGAAAACAGAAACGAGCGACGTACGAAAACTGACTGAGTACAGTAGTGTTGGCAGAATCGGGATTCGGAAGATTCGAAGATTCGATCCCTAGACGGATTCCAAAGATTCGAATCCCAATTGACGGATTCTTAAGATTCGAATCCCATCTGACAGATTCTAAAGATTTGGATCCCATTTGACGGATTCTAAAGACTTGATTCGATTAGGATTCGAATCAGATTTGCATCAACATTTCATGACATGACATAACACTTCTGGCGTATTCATGTGGGTTTTGAGGGGAGGCAAGGTGCATAAATATAGAAGGTGACTTTATGTCGCTTTGGCAGGGGTGCCATATTTGAGAAGTCAAAAGCCCAATCCTTCTCCGATACCTCCCCTCAAACCCCACATGAATACACCAGAAGTGTTATGTCAAGTCAGGAAATGTCATTTTACACTGGACGACTTCACCTTTTAATTTATACACCTTGGAGGGGAGAAATCGGCCAATGAGCGCCGTGGCTCACCAGCTCGGCGGCGTGGGTTCCAATCCCAACCGAGACCGGACCCTCTTCTGAACAAGAGGACTGACTATCCACGTACAACAGGGAAAGAAGTCTCGTAAGCCCTTAACGGGCAGGCATGACCAATAGATCGTTACGCCAAGAAGAAGAAGAAGAAGATCAGCCATGTCTGAGGCGCTATTTGTGAAAAATGTTATCAGAACATTAGACGGCATTAGATGATCATGTATGATATGACGGATTGGGATTCGAATTCGAAGATCCGGATTTCATAATGGGTTTGAATCGAAAAATTCGAATCCATGTAGGGATTCAGTTTCTCCATCACTAGAGTACAGTGTTGCCACTTTTCATGACCTCGTAATGCTGTCGGTATTATTGCGTTTATGCCGTGTAGTTTGTGACTTCACTTCATAACATCAGATGATACTCCGACTCGTGAGGAGTCGGAACAACGTAGTTTTACAACGTAAACATAAGCGGAACAAAATTCAATTCAAAATACGGAAATGGGAAAACAGCTGACATGAAAATGTTTTGGAAAATAGAGACTTTCTCAAAACACCTGAATGTGCTCCATACCATTCTCTATTTAAGGAATCTGATATTGTTTTTTGTTAAAATTTCATCACATTTATTTGTTCAACAGTATAGCACCAACGATAACAATTGAATTATTTCGTTTAACATGAATGATGGATCTATAAACTGTAGTAGAACCCAGTTTTACTGGATGGAATTTAAATTATTTAATCCACTGTATCGACCAAGTGTCCAAAAGTAAACTCTTGCTTAAAATAGAGACCGGCAAAAGACACTGATTGGCGCTGTGATTTAAGTTGATGCTACCCGGCACTTCAACGATGATTCAGCTATTTTGGCTGAATAAACTCTGCTATCTAAACTACAGTGATGTCATAGATGATTGAAAGCTGTTTTTTTGCCTCTTATCCCGTAGTGTGTGGAGATATCATGAAGGGCATAGAGTTAAAGTTGAAACGATACGATCGTTTGATCTTATTTTCTTTTTTAGCTGCCTATGGCGCAAGCTAACATTGCATGTGTACACGTGTTTATAACATCCACATTAGCTTGGCATTGGATTTAAATTGTTCTTCATCGCGTAACGTTACAGTATGTGATTGTCCTTGTACTTCTTCGACCAAGTGCATTCGCTGTTTTCCTTCCACTCCGAGCTTCCCTCTCCTTCTCGGTACTGTTCCTTCTTCCAAACGGGGACGGATTTTTTCAGCTCATCAATGGTGAAGTGTACTGCTTCGAGACTGGACTTTCGATGTGGGGAACTTATTGCTATTACTACCGAAGCTTCCTTCACCGGAACCGTTCCCAATCGATGGTGTATGCCAATGTGTACCACATCTGGCCAGCGGGCACGCACTTCGTCGCACAGGTGGTTCATCGTTTTCATCGCCATCGCCTCGTACGCTTCGTACTGCAGCAGGACGACAGTTTTGCCCTCAAAGTTATCCCTCGTCGTACCAACGAAAAGCGATACTGCACCGCAGCTTTCGTGTGCCACCAGATCGTTCAGGGCACCAACATCCAGCTTATCGAACGTGAGCTTCAGATAATTCATGATCGATTACTTCGGTCCTGCTAGCGTTATCCTCCCGAAATAGGTGGTATTACGGCCAACTCGTCGCCGTTGCGTATGCGGATGGTTTCGCCAAGATCGTCACAATACTGCTCGTTGTGCGCTAGTATGACATTGTTGCGTATGATGGACAGGTTGAACTGATTACATATCAGATCCAGCAGTTCGGAGCACTTGATTTCGGCGTGCGGCACCAGGAAGTCCTCCGCGCTGGATTGCCCTGCAAGCTCACGGGATTTAGCGAAAAATAATATTTTCACTCGTACGGCACTGGAGCTCATATTATGTTAGTGTAAATTGTACGAGCCTCCAATCCAGCACATTCCCGTAGCTTGACCAACCGGAACGACACGATCACGCGAAAAGCACTGCAAAGCAACTGAAGTGAATTGCTGCTAGCAACGGCTCTTAATGTTGAGGTACGGCGCATGGACCATTTTGACGTCCCACTTTGACAGCTTTCATCAATTTTAACAACTTTCTGTTAACAATACCTTTTTGTAACTTAAATTAAATGTTTCAAGACAACCAAGTCATGAAAAATGTGTCTGCACATTTTGTTAGCATAGCTATTAATGAGACATGGTAAATATACAGTGTTGTGTACCAGCAGCATTCGAAGGCCATCATACAATGGTATTACAACATGTTCACGAAGTATATTTACACGAAGTGGAACCGAATAACAATTATTTTATGAAGAAAACCGGAAACAAACTGGAACTTTTCACATCGGAAATGTGTTCAAAAATAAATTGGTAAACAAGTAGCTGTCATTTCCAAGGAAACGTGTTTGTCTCTCACCTGAAGTCCACGGAGCACGTTGACCACGAATCTATCGTCGGTTCTCGCTACTCCATCTCAGTACGCGGTAAACATCTGATCGGTGCGGATCTCGTGGTCTCGCACCTCACGTCGTCTGTTCGTCTGTCCGCCGTGGACTCCTTGTTAGTTTGTCCCTGTTCCGGTGTCCGGGCTTCCCTTGACTTGGGCCGTTTGTTGTGCTTTGTGTTTTAGTATGTACCTACCAGTAGATAGTGATCGGGAAAGCGGCGCCGTAAAACATACATTTTTATTTATTTGGCTTGTTTTGTGAATGGAACCTTTCACCAAAAACTATCACGATTCGAACATCAATCGATGCGTGAAGACTATTATACTAGTTTGTTCGTGCCGCAACAAATTAGTCAACCTTTCTCCAGTTAACAAAAACAAAAAAAAAAACGAGCTACTACACCCTTGAAGAGGGCTGCATGGAATGGAAGAATACTAGCGGAAGAAAACTTTACAATTCCCTTCCCGGCTCGAACAGTGCCAGCCTACGATGGTACTTTTTTCCTCGCCAGGGGCACGGTCATTGCCGTGGTGTGTTTGTGTTTGTCCTTACACACCTGCTTTTGTGTACGTAATCTTTACGTCGTCCTGCCACACCAAAGGCGAACGGCAGGGGCTCAACTGATTGTAGAAAAAAAAATCAAAAAGCCTTATTTCACTGCAAATGTTGGATGAAATATTTCCCCAACTCTTTTTGGGGTCATGGTTGTATCAAATATTTCCGTACGCAAAGTGTGCGTTGCCTTGAACCATCTTAGCAACAAGGATGCATCCTCGTAGCGATAGCTCCGTTCGGCCGGGGACCCTCACAAACACCTAGTTGTTAACACTTTTCGCCGTTGGGTAGTTGAGACACTTTTCCCAGCCTCTGCTCTTCGTGCTGTAGACTGCAGACTCTATACGGCGAACGAGCGAGAGGATTGCCGTCGTGCCGGAAAATCTGCAGTGAACCGAATGCAGCAGCAACCTCTGTGTGCGTCCGTGTCCGTGTGCTAGTGCAGGCAGTACCGGAAGCGCCGGAAGGAACTAAATTTGTAGCCCTATCCATGCAGTCGGCCGTGAGTGGAAACCAAATGTGATTTATTTTAAACCAGAAAATTTCTTATCGCACCCTTTTAGAAATTATTATTTACCTAAATCGTATCCTTTTTAGACATACAAGAACCCAAATTAGTTGTGGCTGTGTGATCACTGTGATCAATTTCTCGTGTATTTGTGTACGTGTATGCGGTGTTGAAAGGAATCAAATCAATCGGCAAAATTTGCGAAAGGTTTTCATTCAATAAACACTAAATTCAGCAGCAGCAGCCTAATCACCAAACTCGCAGAATAAATCGCAAGGGAAAGGTTCCTTATCGTAAGTAGCATGCTTCTGTTTGATAAGCCGCAGTGGTTGGTGTTTGTAAATACAGCAATCACAAACGCGAGCTAATGCCTTACTTTAGCTAGTTCCCATGTAGTCGTACGTTTGTACATTTTTTTATTCTAAACGAATATTAAAATGGGATCAATCAAAAACAAAATTATATTATCCACTCACACTGTACAACCATTTTGCAAAAAAATAAGCTTAAGTGGTAAAATATCCAACGTTACAGGGCATGGCCAATCTCTCCCAACCCCAGTTTCACAAAAAAACCAATCGATTAGCCAACTGCACGCATCCAAAACATACAATGCATGAGGCCATGTGCAGAGCATGCAAAGAACGTTAACACTGTAACCAGCAACTCTAGCAACCGAAACGGCACCATGGGTCGGTTGTTTACTTCGTTACGACTCCGGTAAATCTACCATCGATGAGATGCCAAAATGGTTAGTCAATTTGTGTGTTACATCCCCTTTACCATAGCTGGCCAATCATAGTTTCACGTACCGCAAGCGACACGTTGGGGGCCGATATTGACCTCGATCGATTTGATATTGGTTTTCTTTGATGCATAATAAGGTATGATGAATATGAATGCTCAATTTCCCAGGGTTTGGTCACACACGTGTAAAAATGTAGGCATTGGCAAACCGTTGGTCTGAGGTATATGTTTTAGTTTTCTACCTTTAGTAATATAATCAGCTAAATTAAATCACTGAAAGTGTGAACAACTCTTTGCGCTATGTAGCATTAACGATCAAGAACTTTTTTTTTAAATTGATTCTTTACCACCTTTTTTATTCTATAGGCCAGGTATGACGAGGGGTAGGTTGAAGAAAATAAAACTTCAGCATAAACTATCACCGGGAAAAAAAAACAATTTGTTGGCCCTATATCCTCCAATAATTGGGGCCAATCAATCGCACCAAAGCCTATTAAAATTAAACATCAATCAGTGACGGCATGGTTAACGTTGCTGGCATGCACAAGAAAGCGCCTCAACAGGTCCTTTCGCAAAGAAAAAAGAAAATGACGATTCCCTTCGTACCAATGATAGAAATACTAAAACGCAAGCTGCTCCACTGCCTACGAATACCTACGTCAGAACTGTCAGAGTTAACCGGGAGCGGCGTGTTCGGAAAACCGGAAGGATACGGAATACTGAAGTGGGTGGCATCCATTCCCTATGGACAGGAATTGCTTTTTCACGCAAAAATAATTAAATGTAGCAAACTAATGCACGCTCCCGCTGGTGGATCCGGGTGATTTTAGGAAAGGATAGAAACGTTTTGCCATACAAAAAAAAAGATAAAAAAGAGAAGCATTCCACGGTAGTATAAAGTCTAGCTTGGGCAGGCGGCAATCAACTTATTATTGGCCTACATGGGTACCTTTCTGCCCTGTCCTCACGATCCGCTGGTCTGACTTTGTTTTTATTAATGAGCAAATTCTGCGGCTTGTCCACAACGACAGTTTCTTCGCCAAGTATCGCGTGCATGGGGCCGAGTCTTGCGAGCGTCTAAGGTTCGACGCAAAACTTTCACCCCGGGCGCCCGCTGTCGGCAGATACCGGAATGACACTAACATTCTTCCGGTGCCGGGTCCGTTTGTTGTCGATTCAACAATTTCAAAGCACCCGTGCACCGGATTATGATGTCATTTTTCCACCCCGGCATAACTGTGTGTGTGTGTTTGTGTTTTCACCCCGGTGGAGGGGGCGGAAAATTCTTTAAAGAACTTCGAACCTTCCCTTTGCGCTTCCTTTAAAGGTACGTTTTATGGTATGCCATTATTTCCATCCTGTTTGGCCCGGTGTGGAAGTTCTCGTTAGCGAACGTTGTCGCAGTAAAATGCGAAACGGATGTGGTGATTCGGAAAATTAAAACTCTATCCGTTTTTAACAAGAACGCGAATCACGTGCCGTGTTCGGGACACATTAGTCACCTCGACTGGACGGCACTATTCGCATGGAAGACTAACCAAACCAAGCGCCTCCAAAACTGTCCTGGAGGTTGTTACCCCAGCGAGTTCAAATTCTGATTAAGCTCCATAAACACACGTCCACCGCTTGAGCTGGCTTCCAGATGTCAATTTTCGGTGACAAGTGGCTCCCAGGAGGGATTCGGTTATTTTCTACGTAATCCAGCGGAAATATGTACCCTTCCTAGATCAACCCCTCCTTGCTAAGTCGGGATCAAAGCGCACCCCGGAGGCCGAACGTGTGGCTAATTTACCGGAAACCGGTGCGGTCGGACCGAAAATCGATACGCATTAAAACTGCATCGGCCTTTATTTATCTTCCTTCTTTCCCCGGCGCCGCAGGATATCAGTAAGTCCGGCGAGAAGGCACACGTGAAAGGATGGCAGTTTGGCTCGTGCTCAAGCGCTGGTTAGTGCGCTACGGTTGTGTTTGGTCCGCTTGTCCTTGGACTTTATCTGACGTGGTCATCTTCTTTTTTCGTTTTGGTTGGAGACACGTGTTTGGCGTTCTGTTTTTGCTTTGTATCTTTTTCGTGTGATTTTTTTTTAGTGACTAAACAAATCAAGTTTAGTATAAAACCATGTATGTATGTATAAACCAGACTTCAACTACTTCGGGCTACACTAAACTTATCATGCCTTTTTGAAAAAAGATTTGACTTTTGTTTTGTTATATCGTGTACAATACTAAAAGTCTGCACAGTCTACCCATATGATATCCTTTAAACATAGTTACAGTATATTTGTGATATTAAGATCAGTATTGAAAGATAGGAATAATAAGAAGCTATTGTTGAATAGAATTAATGGTTAGCGGTTTAATAAAATCGTTTCTGTCTCAAATGTTTTCGGCTTTGGGTGAAATTGTTTATCTTGTAGAAATAATGCTCCTGCATAATGCTGGTAATTTTCATAACTATCTTCATTTGCGTGCTGACTTGGCCATCACGCACCTTCGCTTTTCGTGCCGAAAAAAGACATTGCGATTGTGATGGAGTTAAGCTGTCGTCAACATTTTCTAGTGACAAGTTTCCCGCGTCGGTCAAGCAGGGTGCCTTCTTATTGCAGTCTCCCCTGTCAACACTATTCACCTACCTGCAACCCAGGATGACTCACTCACCACAACAAGCGAAAGGAAACCTGCACTAATACTCGGTGTATCCTTTCAGTAACTGACTTGCTACCGGTCAAGCCATTAGCGCCATGTTCGGTTCCTAGGGTCCGAAGGACAACCACCTCCGGCAAGGTCATTCAATATTTCCTGAAGCGGCCGAGTGGCGAGTTTCGAACAAAAACAAATCCACAAAAAAACACAATCGAACGATAACGACATTTCCATCTTAGTTTCTGCGTCACAATCAATCGATCTGCCACCATGGGAGCGGTGTTTGAAGGAAAAGAATGAGGACACGAAGGACCCCATCTCCAAATGGAAGGCCTATCGAAACCATCGGGACCATTTTCGTGGACGTGCACGTCAATTTGCCATTAAGGTGATAAAAGAAAATGTGCGTCTCGATGTTTGTTGTGGCGGAAGGGATCGAGCTGTGCCGGAATGCAGAGTATTCGTGGTGACGCTGTAGGGGGGTTCTTTCATTCTGTCGTGTCGATAGTGTCACAAAAATACACTAGCAAACATTATTAACATACACTGCCTGCGAGCGGTGCCCGTCGAATGTCACAACATATATCATAAGGGTTTATGAAGTCGTTTTTATGTCCTTACACTATTTTTATTTCGTATCCCAGAAGTGTTCCAATGAACCTCGCACCCCGAGCACTGGTGTAGGTCCCGCAGGAGCACACTCATTTTCCCGGTTCGTTTTATTTGCCGCGTTCTGGATGCATGTTTACCGGTGCTAACGTATGCTAATCCAAAGCCTCACGAAGGACAATGTTTGATGCTTCTTCACAACATAAATATGGTTGCACTCCGAATCCGAATGGTACCGACCTGAATCGCAACCTACGCCAACAAAGTTTTCCCCGCGATTTCCCGCTTTCGATAAAGCACACTCGTAAAGATGCTCCCAGATTACTGCCGGAAGGACTCAGGGCCGGCCAAATGGGGACAACGATAGTTTTCCCAGCGCGGAATGTTCGGGTTAGGAGGCTACCAATGCAAAGTGTTGAAACTAAAAGTAACAAACAACCAGACAAAGACGAAGAAGAAACCCCAGTCCGATGACGCAAAACACGATATCCTTTGGCTTTCCCGACCTTCTTCGTTTGTGCCACTTCCGGCTTTCTGGTGGCGCCATCGGCTTGCTGTACGATTAATTTGGACAATTATTTTTCCGAGCCAAACTCAACTCCAGAAGCCATAGGAACGATTGAGAAGGGGGGCTCGACGGCGCAACAGAAAACAATTAACAGAACCCTTTCCCATGTTGTGAAGTTGCAGTTGGGAAAAGGGGTCAATGTTTCGTGTTTTTTGTTCGCTTGCTTTAAGCCTTTTTTCTAATGTGTAAAGTTTTCAGTCTGAGTTTCCCCAAACCTTCGCTAGTTAATGCTAGGTTTCCCTACCTTCAGGCTTTGTAACCTAAAGGAGGAGTATCTTGCTACCATCCAGTGTTTGTAGTTGTTCCTTATTCTGTTGTGTATTGTTTTCATTTAACTTTTGCATTACTTTGAAGAGGTAAACTTTTGAAGAATCGTTTCGTAGAGTGGCTTATGTTCCCACTTGTGAATTGCGAATTTCTTTATCCTTTGATAATTGACCGACATCAGCATGTCGAAAAGAATGCGAATGCATGCACTGAAATATATAATTTGCCAGGAAAATCAACACCATGGGTCCCTCTCCCCTGATTCTTTCTCCCAACTTTGGCAGGAAAATGTTGCTTGCTAATTTATTCCTACCAAAAACAAGGGTCAATTACTTCTCGCCACTTTGGCGACGCACGAACGACCGGCCGGCATGTAAATATGACCCGTATTATCTCCGCTCACCCCCGGGGCGTCATAATCATGCTAAATTACCGTCCGGGTAAGTTTCAGTGGACGACAGACACTGGCGGTTATCGTCATGTGCATTAAACAAATATGTAGAATGAAAACAAGCTCGGCACGGAAGAAACCGATCAGGAAACACTCGACACTGCGGATTATTTATAAGAGCAGCACATTTTTCGGATGTTTGCGGAAGGAAGTGTTGGTCGTAAGGCAAAAGGATGACAATGTTGGTTTTGTTTTTCTTTCCACCGCAACTTTAACTGCGCTTCGGTAGGTAGCATCATAAAATAATAGGATAAAAATTGTAACATCATAAACCGGCTGGGGAGTGGGTGGTAACTCGTATGTCTGCGTGGCTGTTATGGTTGCGCCAGGTGCTACATCCATAAAGTGATAGTGTTATGGCACCAGCGAACGCCAGGACATACCTGTACAGGGTATCACTATCCAAAAACCGGGGCCCCTCGTTTGCTTTACGGGAGGTCACAAAGTTTTTATTCGCTCGCGAGGAGAGTAACATTATCTGCAAAATTCCACGCCCCAATTTTTACATCGAAGCGCTTAATAATCATTTTTCCCTTTTGTTTATTTGATTTGTTGTTTTTTTCTTTCCTTAGCACAAACTTCTTCTGTCTTGGGCTGGAGGATTTCTTTTGGAGTGCCTCCAATTCTTGGGCGCAGTGGAAACTCGCCGCGGCGACATAAAGAAAACCGTTCCTCTCCATGACCCATTTGCATTTGTAAACGAAAATCGACGCCCGGTGACCTGCATAATCCGATAATCCAAACCAATGCGACCGGCGCGGCCACCAAACAATTATCCACCGATGTCACCTTCAGTGCTTCGGAAGACAACGACTTCGGATGGTTGGTTGGTGGAGTATTTGCATGTCTAGCGTCAATCTCTTCGGGTTGGGGTTTGAAAAGCAAAGCAGAAACAAGGGGGTCCTTCGAGGGAGAGACAACTGAACGTAATAACATAATCGATCGATCGCATACCCTATCTTCCAGTCACCGTGGACTGCTTCGAAGTGATGGAAGAAAGGAAAACAAACTCCCTCTCCAGCTAGTTGCGACCATCTGCAATTTTAATCGACGCCACGTTATTCTGGTGCGCGATAAGAAAGTACCGACAAGCTGTTTGTAATGATTTTAACCGATGGCATCCGACTCCGAGGCGGGCATGTGTTCGCTGTTGGACGCACGCTGGCACCCCGACATAACCCATCACATTCACAGTCCCCTGCGTGTGGCGGAAGTGTTACGCTTGGTGGTAATTCGCTGAACAAACCCTTTGGCCTCGTTTGAGGCTACTTAAAAATTGTTTAGCTTACAGTGCTGAGCGAAAGTGTCCGATGAGCAGCATTTTGGGGGAGGATATAAAAAACAAATTGTGACAAACACATTACGTGAGTTTGATGCTTTAGTCATCTGTTTGGTTTTCACTTCGAGTGTTTACGCGGATATAATGCTAACATGGGATGGGTTGTTTTTTTTATTGTTTACGATTGTTTGCTGGTATGTTTATGATGTCTTAAGCTAAACTCAATGGGTGGTTTCTACAATGATGGTATTGTTTTAGTGAAGATTATGAACGAGCTGGTTTGACATCAACCTTCTTAAAATGTCACCATTAATTTCTAAAAAACTTCCATACACTCATATTTGTTAATCTTATACACTCATATTTGTGTTGTGTTGTATTTTGATTTGAAATTGATAAATAACTTTTAAAAATGAAACTGAAAAAACGTTGAAAAAAATTTTTTTAAACATAATGAATTACGTACTACTTTCATTTATTTTACCCCTTGCAGTGCTTCTGATCAACTTATTATTATTTTAGCATTTTTGGTATGTTTTATGATATTACCCATAATGTAACTTTGTGTTGTATTCCATCGGATTCTAGGACCGGATCTTGGATTTACGAATAATAATTTATTTTTTCTCAAACTGCTGCGACTTTTACGAACTATTGGGTTTAAATCTTACAAAACACACCGGGATATACTAGTCATAGACATAAGGGTAAAACTTATATCACTTCTCTCAAGTTCTCTCAATACGCCCGCCAGTGTATCACCATTGTCGCGAATAAATAGCGCACTCCGAATTGCCGGTTCCGGACGCATTTCGTGCATTTAATAGTGTACCATTATTTCCGATTCTCTCCCAGGCGCGCCACCAAACGGCACCAGGCGATTGCGATCGTTTACGATTGTAGCGATCATTGCATGGCTCATAAGACATCTCCAATCATCGGCGGTCGCGGCTGCGGCGTTGCGCATCTAATGGCCAAAAGAAGGAGAAGGGGAGGGGGAGGAGGGTTAATGTCATGCCGCCGATTTACGCCCGCCACACGTGGGGTGGTTTCGCTCGCCGGGTTTTGTTTACGCGCGCTGGATGGAGTGTGGCTTGCTTTTTTTTCTCTCTGGCGAACGGGCCCGCGGCCAGATTCCGATGAACGAATGCAATACACGTTTTCCACTACGGCTTGCGTCATTTTGACAGACAAATATTTGGCCACCAAATCGCATATGCGAAACTCATAAAGGGGGAATTTTTTTTTCATTTATGACATGCGTCCATTGTATTACTTAATCGATGGTTGGAAATAAATGTCGACGTCTATTGTAAATAAAGAATAGTAAAATTGCAGACCAATCCATCAGAGATCCACATAGCATTGCATGATAACGATGGCGTAACCTCGAGGGAACCGATCACGATCATTTGTCTGGCAAATGAACGTTAAAGAAGAATGGCGATCTTTCCGAACCGGCCAATTATTGGTGATCGTGATGGAATGATTAACATGGTAACATGCGAGGCTAATTATTTCGGTTTATTGGTTGGCACTAAATCAAACCCTGGTGAACTTTACCCGAACGAACACGTGGAACGAGTTTTTGCGTTAATATCTCTCACTTCAGACTGTATGATTTTTATTGAACTTAAACCATCTCTAACGCTCCTTGCCCAAAAGGAAACCTACAAATGTTGATGAAACTTAAACATTCCGATCTCTTTTTGTGGCTGCAATGGTTGTTTAATTCATTTTAGACTCACTGTACGCTAGAGGCCACAAACACTTGCGGTGGAAAACCCTTTACGCCACTCCGGAACCCTTGAACCGTGACCATATTTTCACCCACTTTCGAGTGAGTGGGCGCGTTTTGTGGGTAATAGCTAATAGCTTTAGTTAGTGTTTTTTTTTGTTACGATGTGCAATGCTTTAAACGAAGAAAATTGTCCCTCCGTCGTTCATTTCTGTTGAACTTGGGTTTTGGATTATTTTCCCCCCATGTCTTTGCTACTGGGGGTGTCAGAAAAATGCATTAAAAATACATACACACACGGTTGGGGCTGATTGAGGGGTGATGATGTTTTTGGACCACTTCAAACAGTAACGGACACGTTAAACAGGCAATGTAACGCGGAGTTACAAGCGGCTTTAGAAAGCGCGACCACCATTTGGCCCCGCACTTCGGCCGTGAGGTCCGTTGTGATTAAGTAATCGGTCAGCTCGTTCCGGCGGTTTTGGGTGGAAAATGAAAATCAACATTTTTCCAATGAACATCATCCCACCATACGAGCTTATGTTGTTGACGAATGACAGTATGGCATGTTTATGCTTTCAAAATATTAAAATATACGGTTGGTTTTAAAGTTGATCAAAAAATTTCAAACAAAAAAATTTAAAATTTGAAAAGGCTGTGTATTTGGTTCTTATTTTGATACTCCTACTTTTGTTCACATTTTGTTATAATGCTAACATCTACATATAATGCTCCTTATGCAATTTTTCACCTATGAATAATGATGATTCCAACACCTATCCGTTTCATGGTCGGAAAAATACTTCCTGCATGGAAGGTACGTGGCCGGAACTTTTGAATTGCCTTTCCGCTGTCGGATGGGAAAATAATATGCTTTTCACCAAATCCTGCCATCCCCCTCCCACCGTTTTGCTCGCCCATCCGATGCATCCGATGCACTCGAAAGGCTCGCACGCTTGTCGTTTGCCTGCTGGCCAATTTTCGCCCCAATGATTGGTTCCCTTTCTCCCGGCCTGATGCACATGCAGTTCGTGTCACGTTTAAATGCGTTTTACCGCAGTATCGGAATGATACCAATCAGCTCGAACGGGACGCGCGTTTGGAGTTGAAATTGGATTTATAAAAAAAAGGAAAAGAGATGGGCCTCGGATTTGCGAGCTACATATGTACGTACATTGCATAACTATGTTGCTTGGGTGTTTTGCGTGTTTTGAGCTCCCGAATGTGTATGTATGCTCCCATATGAATTTATGTCCCTCTATTATGCTGCGCCTACATGAAGGAGACCTCTTCAGCGCTGGACCTGTCTTAAATTTAGTGTCAATGTTGTTGGAGCGTATGAGCAGCAGAGGAAACCATTTTCCAGTGCAATATAAAATCCACCTGGCATGTAAGTTCACCCTCGGTCTCGAGTCGTTAGGTCGCCTCTCTCACGGGCCTTCCTGTCGTGGAGTGAAACCATTTTCCCAAATCGTAACCTTTCAATCTTCCTCGAGGGCTCGAAGCATGCTTTCCAAGTCCCGATGTCGGTGAATCGATACCGCTTGATAAGTTATTGATAGACGAGCCGGTGCAGGCGCAAGAGTTTACCCGTAAACGATTCGTGCCTAAGATAAGTGGATCCTGCCCAGGGTTCAGGTGCAGTTCCGTTACCCCTCCGGCTCGACTTTCGGCGTCGTTTGATGGAGCACATTTTAACACGTCAGCTAAGGGAAACTGGCTTCCGATGGTGGGAAGCAAAATTGCATTACAACGTCGTGTGCATCGGACAGCCCCTGAGCCTTGCTCTGGTTGATGGATGGCAGGTTGCCAGATTGCAGGATGTCCTGCAGCGGATGCCGGGGCGGGCGAAATGTTCCCCTCCGGCCGGGGGACCGCTCAATTGAATTAGCCTACAAATTTGCGGGCACAGAAGTGTTCAAGTGGGTGCTTCTTAAGGGAAACATCGCCCAAATCGTCGGCATGATGAATTTACACTGCAACCATCGAAAATGGAAGCTTCCGCAGCGGGAAAATCGGCAAGCGTGAAGCGCCAGTGCCTTTCCCTCATATCGATGCGGACTTATGTCTATTCTGGTTTGCGAGCGGGAAGTACTATTACGTTTGACAGGTTGTAAGTTTGTGCGCGAAAGTTGGAGTATCTATTTTCGGGCCTTGGAAATGCAATCGCGATGGTGAAAATTGAAGAATTGGTGTGTGAAAAATAAATCCCCATATTTGACAAGCCTTAAGGATGTGTTTTTGAAACCATTTCTTGGAACCCGGAACTCGTGATATATTTATAAAAATAATACGAATCAATCAAGCATGATTGATCGGAATGAGGTTGATCGTAATTTTATCGAACGAGAGTTAAAACTGTCCGTTAGAATGTTAGCTCAAACCTTATTTTGCTCACTCAAAATCGCATCCTGTCATTGTATGGATATCGTGTTGTCGGGGATTGGTTACCATAATTTTGGTTCAAGCCTCGTTGTGTTTTACAATACAAACTTCCGGTGCTTTACCATTCTATCATCCTCTGAACGTTAGATATAGGCGGAAAAAAGGCCCCAGGGGCCTTGCGTGGAGGTCCCGAAAAATAATTCTTCATCGCTGACTCATACCTTCGCCTTGCAAACTTCGTTCGCTGGATAAGGTTTCGCTTACCGGGAAACTCCTTAAAAAACGCGCTATAAAACATGGAACGGAAATCGCGAAGCAATCAACCGTTGATCGGTGGAGAACAGTCTTTTTTGTTTTGTCAAACGGCACATTCCGAAAGGGGGTTCGCCCAACAGACTGGCGGGTTTCGCTGTCGTCGATCGTTCGCCGGGTAATTAGGTATGCACCGGCGCATGTCGCGCACTTTTCGCGGTTTCTTGCTGCATTCGTTCATGGTGCCGTTCTTTTACTTTATTTTTTTTATTTTTGAAGGGCGCGACAAATGCGTCCGGCAAACTCGGGAATGGCAGATCCCGATTTTTTTTTTCTCAAGCATTTGGCACAGAATTGGTAAGTTCACAAAAACAAAAAAACATGCGACGATGACTTCACCTTAACGGGATGGCTTTATTCGTCTCGCTTTCGACCACAAGTTAGTCTTTGATTTACGGGCACTCGAATACCGGCGTGCGCCATCCGGGTGTGCTCGATCGTGCGATCGTGCCCGTCCGAACGTCTAATAATAGGCAACGAAGGGGGCTCTGGAATTCCGTTCCGTCAAGGGCCGTATTGCCGGCCGGACGTGGAAGTTAATGAAAAAACGTATTCGACTCGAAGCAGACAAAAGATAAACGTGCGTACGTGCGTCTCTTAAACGATGCTATCGAACGTTTTCCCGTTCGGGATCGAGCAGTTCTTGAGCCAATGAAGATCGAGACCGAACCGTGAAACACAAAGCGAAAGGCAGCTGGCTTCCATTCTCGACTTTCTTCTTGGAAAGTTCTCCGGAGTGCATCTTCGGGCGGAAGCAGCGTGTTTGTTAGCACATTTGCTGCGGGCTAAATTTAAACAAACGCGTTTCATCGCTCATTTACCAGTCTATTATTTACACGCATGTATTTTCAAACATTGACTCACCGAGCCGTGTGTCTGATGAAGTCGATCTTCGCGGTCAATTATTCAAGATCAGATCGAGGTAATAAAACTTCACGTGTTTGATATTTGAATGAGAATTAATATCATTTACAAATAATTTGTTTATCATCACCTTCCTCTTGCTTCTAATCATCTCCTTTTACACCACCTTCATCTTATCGTTTGTCGTGATGCATAACATTGGCTTATTGTGTCTGTCTCAAACATTTCATAGTGTATTCCAAAGAACATCGCATCAAAATATCCTTTCTTCATTATGATTGCTTTGACGTACGGTAAAGCAAACTATCGTGCTGACATTTAGTCATAATTCACCCTTTCCGCGCCTCCCCGCCCAAAGTGTGAAACCACCAACTGGTCCAACGGCGTAAGTTAAAAGAGAGGCACCAATTAGGCTGACGTTAAATTGATTTAATTTGTCATATCCGTCCAACCAGCGCCACCAATGGCGTCTTTCGAAGAGCCCTGAATGTCGCGCCTGGTCGTGGAACGTAGAGAGAAGAAAATCGCACGAAAGGAAAGCACACGACAAACATTTTTCCATTCTCCGGCGGCGGGCTCGCTTCCAAATGTCGCCAGGGAAAAGCGCCACTAAACCTAGACCGGCGGTCGACACAGGGGAAGAGGGACCCCGCTACACTCGGTAAATGCTCTGCTAGTGGTTTGCTGAAAAACTTTCTGTGCAATTTGAGTTTCACTTTGCTTTATTTGTCTCGCTTGTCATCACGCGAGAGGAAAGGAAGAAATAAAACTTGCCACAAAATGTCAAACCCATGTGGAAAATGCTAAGTAGCTTTTGGTGGGTAGTTTTTGGTTTTTGTTTAAGCTGTCTTGTTCTGGTGTAACAATGCAACAATTTTTTACCAGATATTGTTTACGCGTGGTAATCCATATTTTCATTTTAAAAACAAAAAGTCGATGATTTGAGAATTTTACATTAATTTTTTGTTCTTGTTTATGGCATTATTTTTTAATATTTGTTTCTGTTTAAGTTGTTGCAATTTTAGTTTGTTGTTCTAAAGTTTTCCTGCGCGGAAAAAAATCGGCATTTTTTTTCAAAACGATAGTGGCCTGGACCCGTTGATGTACACATCAACTGTCAATTTCCGCTAGTTTACACCGCTAGAATATGCTGGAAGCAAAAAAACGAAACTAAAGACATGATTAATCGAAAGCACAGCAATGTACAGACCTCGTTTCACTCATGCATCTCGTGGCTCGACTGCGACGAGCTCGTAGTTCTCTTCTCTTCATCAAAAGGACGACTTAACGGCTAGAGGCTCAATCAAGTGTGTCACCTCAGCGTGCGTCTTTTCCGCTAAAAGTGTGATGATTAATCGCCACTGCGATGGCGGAAATGGTGTGCGATAAAGAAAACTGCCATCAAATGATGTGATGTGGAAGTTCCGATAAAAGCCCAACGTCTAATGAGTGTTGACATCGTAAAGCTATAAATAGCGTTCGCTCTCTCTCTTTTTGCACTTCTTGGCGGATGAAAATTAATTGATTCGAAGAAAATCAGGCCAAAAGCGGAGCTTTCAGGAAGTAAAAGTAAACCGAGTAACAACTAGAGGCATGGTAAATAATTAAATGCATTAGCGAATACATTTTTTGTAGTTTTAAATCTAATGAAATTATAAGTGACTCATATCCAATGATAGTATAAGATAAAATGTTTCGATTTATATAATTTAATTCCCTTTCTTGGCATATCGTGTACTTGTCAAAAAATGAAATATAAAAATAAGAAAACAATTTCGAAATCAAGTGCAAGTTAATTACACCGATCGATTGTTGGCCAATTAACAGCCACTGCCGTGGTTTTCCTCCTTTTCGCGCATTCCGTTCATATGATGTATTCGATTTTCGGCCGCCGTAGATTAGAAGCTCGTGAATAAAATATTCACATAATTAAGCACCAATCCCAAACCGAAAGCAGGAAAAAAAATAAATGTAAAACTGTCGATCGATCGCTTTCAGTCACCACGAAGGAAAACGACAAATACCTGGACGGAAAACAAACCGGCAATCTGCCAAATTAACCACTTCCACTGCTCCGAGGTGTCGAAATAAATCACTTTCAGTAGCGCGATCTAGTTGTGAATATTTTTTTATCGTTCTTTCGTCCGCAGCTCCAAACAACGCGATCGATAAAATGCCCTGATCGAGATTGTGTCCCGGTCTCGTCGCTTCTGGGATCCACGAAGAGTTCATTGTTTGCGGGTAAGTAAGGGACATTTTTCCACGAGGAAATTTAATTTAAGGAAAGGCAATTCTTGTTTAAGCCAAATTTCTTGACGTTTTTCTGGAAAATTTCAAAATCATTCCTCTATTGTATCGTCTACCGTCTTCATTGTTTAATGTCACAAAATGAATTCTTTGGCCATAGAAATTTGTGGTGCACATCAACTTTTAAGAAAAATTTTAGTACACATTTTTTCCTCAGAATTCTCAGGAGCAATCGGTTCTCCAGCCCGATTAGTGTAAAACTTCGGCGACTCAAAAAAAAAAACAAAAACAAAATGCACCCAAATACGACGCGACGAACGTTTTACCACGAGGGTGGTAAATCAACAGCCCAAAATTGATGCCACCGATACTCCGAGCCCTCCTACCCTCCCCACACCCGCCGGTCTCGATTGCAACCGATTGTTTATTTTTATGAATGGTTTTATGGTAGTCGTGAAGTGCGCCGAAAAAGGAGCCGGCGTGCCTCGGTGTGCGTGTTTGTAGCAGAGTTCTCCAACCTTTTGTGTGGAAAACCTAGTTTAAATCCTTCGCATCGAGGACAAACAAATCAGCACGTGGGAGGGAGGGGGTGAGGCGGAAGATGTTTAGGCGGTTTTTATGTTATTTGTCGTCCACCCGTCCTGCTAATAACCACAAATAGTGCATCCACGTGGGGATAGCGTATTTTGTTGACACTTGTGTCTTGCGAAGTTTCGCACATATTTCCGATCGTCGTTAGTCACCCCCTCCACTGTGGCTGGAGAGGTATTACAAATTTCAAACATTTGCGTCTCCTTGGTGCTGCAACGCGGCCTGGTTGCTTACTCGGTACTAACCGCCATCCAGAGTGGTCCTCCCTTGGGGGTGTTTGTTATGGTAACCGGGATGGTGTTTGGTTTTTGGGCTTCCCCGCTCAAAAGGGGCGAACTGTTCGGCGGGGTGTCGGGCGGAGCACGAAGGGGGTACACGGTATTGCATTCTTATCTAGAGCGCACCTTCCGGAAGGCCTTTCCGAGCCGACACCCGAGGTAGGTGTGGAAAAAGTGTCCGTGGTGGGCGTGTTGTTCCCGGTTGTTATTCCCGCGCTCGTGCCGTTCGGGTGCACTTGGGTTGTTGGATTGTCCATCGGGGACGAGGAGAGGCTCGTGGTGGAAGGAAGAAAATGCACTCTTTGCTTCGGGAAGTACGCGCCGGCCTGTCCCGGGAACGGTCGTGCCCCATCGGTCGATGAAGAATTAGGTTAGCTCGCAGGCAGAAGAGGCACCAGAAGGCGAACCCGGAGGCCATCACCGAATTCGGTGCGGAACGGAATTTGTCCATCAGGAGTCAGATTTACCTACGACGGGCTAACTGTTGTGGTTGTGTTTTTCGGTCGTACTCTGTTAAAGTTTGCCTAGACAAGGTGTCGACGTTACAGCGTGTTTAGCAACTGTTATTAGGGTCAGGTGCGCAATAGGAGCAAGTGCTCGGGAAGAACTTGACTTGAAAGAACCTTCCGCCGAAAACAGGTGACAGGTTGAGTTAAATGATAAGCTGCAAATAAAACTAAAACCTATAATGGTTGTGGTTCGGTGTTGCACTTCGGATACGTCGTGAAATAAGGTTCCCGTTTGGAAGGTCGGCAGGAAAGTGCATCCAAAAGTTGTGAACCAGTTGCAGTTTCGCCGGTCGATTGATTGGATTTTTATTAAGTACTCGTAAAACGAGCAAAGATATAATTCACTCGTTGTGCTTTTTGTCGGTGCGTTGCAAACATCTGGTAAACTTCGTAAGTGTTGTCAGTGATTAAAGGAAGGCAAGCGAACCACAAGTGAAAACCAACGTTCCTCGGGAACGACCTTGTACGTTGCGTCTTGTCCCACTGTCGGTCCGGTTATACTTCAAAACCACCTCCGAAGTGGAATGTGCTGACTCCGGAGAAGTAAAAAAAAAACCATGTTGCGTCGCGTACAGCACCAAATATGGCAACATCGTTGTCGCTTAATCTTCGTCGTCATCTGTGCAATTTCGCTGCCTTCAAACGAGCCTCAACTGGAAAGTGGAGCCGGTGTACGTTTTTGCCGCTAATTCCATCGATGGACAACATCGCCACCAGACCGTACTTTTAACCACCACAGGGAGCCCTTCGTGCCGAGGGAGAAAAAGGCTCCACTTCGCTAGCGGCGTCCCCACAGGAGGGCATCTGTGAACATGAACAACTTCCAGCGACTCAGCTTGTATAAGTATGTGTTCTGTGTTTTGTTTCGTTTTGGTTAAAAAGTTAACCGAGCTTGAATCGATGGTAGAATACTCATGGAAAAATAACACCTTAAAATCGTCCTATGCCACCTGGTACTTGTGTTGGTACGTGGTTTTGTTAGCATATTTGACAGTAGGTTCACTGAGCAATATCGCGCATGAATCATGCATGTACCCCCGGGATAGATTTATGAGCCCAAAAGCTATACGTAGTAGGCTGGCCCTTGTTGGAAAACACTTTCTATCTTTCTCTATCGTCATTTACCTTTTTCCTTCTATCTTTACCCGCCTACTGCTACCTCGTGATCTCCTTTTTTTTCGCCATCAGACGGGGCCGGCCTTGCCAGATTTGGTTGAAATCCACAAGCGGCTCACCCGTTCCACGATGGGCTTACGAAGGCCGGTTTCGATTCAAAAGCGAACCTTATAAAGCCATCAACAGCTGGTTACCATCCCCGTCGGAGTTGAGTTTGAGGTGGCTTACCTTTAGTTGATTGTGGTCGTAGTTTCTGTTTGGGTTTTGTCGTTCGATGGATCGTTTTAGTTTTGAACAAATAATGAAATGTGAGATGTGATATTCAAAACACCATAACTATCGCTTTAAATATTTCTATCTCATAGTGCTAAGTTTCGATTTAGGCCATGTTTATTTGGGTATCCATAACTAATGTGCCTATATTCCTCTTATCCATTCACAAAAGTAGAGAGTTTTGAGAAAATTTGTCAATTATTTGTTGTCAATTAAGATATTTTTAGTCTTAAACATATATAGTTACCATGGTTATAAACCATTAACCAATATTCCAAAAAATAGAGAGCAAAAATAGGATTTGCCCAAAAATATGCAAAATTCCTTCCCGTTCTATACATCCCTATTTAGCCCTTTACATCATTATAAGTATATGTTTTTCAATTTGAAAAATATTTACTTACTTGATGGTAGGATTGGAAATGTGGATTCGTTTAGTTGAATTTTCAATAAAATAATAACATTTAAAGGCATTCAAACAATCCGTTCAGAATGGTTGTTTAATTAAAATTGAACCAATGTTATCCTAATGAAGTGTTCTTGTCTTCCTTCTAACTATCGCCCCCCCTACCACCTCTTGCGTAATCCTGGTAGACGTCGAGACTTTTTAATAGAGTTTTTTTTGCCACACTGCAATTCCTCAGAATGTCTTTCCATTCAAACTCAATTAAACATTTTCCCTTTATCTTGCCGAACAATCGTGATCCGTTCGTCGGTGGCATTGCACATGGCGAGAACCACAGTATGACAGTAATGTTGACGGTCTACCGACGCCATGTCGTGACCTGAATTAACCTGTCCCCGGCTGTGCCCTAGGGCCCGTGGAGGGAGTAAAGAATGTGCCTAGCGCCCCCGGAAGGAAGCTCCCCATTTCGTACGCCTTACAAAACGGAAAGGCAAACGCCAAACCGCACACTTTTCCATTGGATGTTTTTTTTTCTCGCAAAGGAAGTAGATGTTATTGATGGTAGCGGTGGTGGTGCTTGTGGTGTAATTGTTGCTTGGAGCAGTTTCTTTCGAGACTTGTTGTTTGGAGGGATGTGCAAGACGTTTGGTTGCCGGGGATGAGGGTATGAGGGTTGTTTGTAACGGCTTCCTGACGGCCCGTCATTTACATGGATCACGCGCATGAGGAGGGAAGCTAAAAGTACAACGGTGGCGTCCAAACAACCGAACCGCCACCGGTGTGGTGTCCCCGCGATGGTTCTGAAGCTCGGGACACGCATTCCGATATTCACGCCACGCCGTTGTAACAACCGGAGGAAGCGTTCCAGGGCAACCGGGGCTGGTGTGTGGAGAACGAAGCGTGTCCTGCGAGTCCCGCCGGTTTACAAACGGTGGAGCGGTGCAAGCAGGAGGCAAGAGGAGATCGCCTATAGCCGTAACGCATCGGACTCGCCAGTCACAGTCGATTAGTGAACGCGTTACGGTGCAGAAGTGGTTGGCACGATTGCCAGTCCTAGCGTTTTCCTGAAGGATATTGAAGCAATATACTGAGCGTATCAGCGTTTGAACGTGTTCGGACTCCGATGTGACGTGGTGTTGTCTACTAGTCCGGTGACACTTTGTGGTGAAACTGTTTACGAGAGCGAAGAAGAAGCACGTGCCGGGCAAGATGAGAATCCGGGAGCAGTTGGCACGTGAAATTGTTGACCCGAATTCTTGCCTCAGTCAAAACATCATCATCAAGGAGATGGTGTTACAACACAAGGAGAAAATGTAATGATAAATTGCAAAGATGCTAATCCGCTTTTGGATAGTAGTGTAAAATTAACATCTTCAATAAATCAAAATTATGTTCATTTTGTTTTCTAACATCTTATATTTAGATTTATGTTAGAAAAAGTGAGGATTGGATGGATATTCTCCGTTCCTATAAAATCACTTTGTGCATACATACGATTCTAAAACCAACGATTCCTTTTGCGAGTATACTGAGGACGTATACCACTAGTACCGTACAGGACTAATCGAATCAAATTTATTGCCCATTATGGGGACAGGTTTTGGCCTGGGGAGAGGGTACTGGTTTTGGGCTGTTTTGTTTAACAACCACAACGCGGTTTTGTCAACGGGGTTACTTGCTGGCCCTGGGCGGAAGTTTTTCATAATTCATTCAATCCGCCTATCGGTTTGCGATAGAAGCATTGAAAGGGTGGTATCAAATGCTATGGGACATTAAGAGTTATGAATTGATTATGAATTTTTCGATAACGCTAGAGCAGTGGGCGGAAAGGGGTGAATTTTGGAAGGAGGAACCCCGGGGTATTCCTACAGGAACGTCGTTACTAACGTACATTTTTTTTCTTTCTATGGTTTATTTATACTTGCAGGCGGAAACTAAACGGGTACTCCAGTTTGGATTTATTCGTTATGCCTATAACCGACAAGCCGCGATTAAATCACTCACAAAAGTAAGTATAGCGGGGAGCTGCCGTCCGTAATGGGGATAAACAGAATGGGTTTATGTGCAAACCCACTGTTTCGAAGGGAATTGTGGGACGTGAATCGTTCAAAAACTCATATAATAAGTCATTAAAATCAATCCCTCATGTCAAAAAAGGGGTGTGTGTCAGGCATACGCTTGGATCTGAGTACAAGTTTTCCTGAGCTTTACAATTTCTTGAAGCTATAGGGAAACCATTCATTTTGTTTTTTTTTTCATTTCGTTGGCATAGTTTTCCTTTGCATTGATAAATTAGTTTCCTCAAAGAACTGTCTAGCTTACGCCATCTTTGGCACAACATTCCAACTAACTGTTTATATGCATTTTGTTTCGTTCTTTTAGTGCCAAAAAAATCACCCCTATCACACCCAACCCGTGGGTCACCGGAGGTCCACCGGGAGGTAAAGACGCCGTTCTAGTGTTTCGAACACACGCTCTGTCACCTGTGACTTCGGAAAACGGCGGCGGAGATCTTTCTCCCGGAGGCAGCCCAGTAGCGGAACCATCAACAGACTCCACTGCCTCGAATGCATCCACCAATGCCACCTCGAATGGAGGATCCACGCGTCTGAAACGAGGCTCCGTCAGTGGCGATCCGAAGAGTGGCCACAAATCGTCACCCACTGCCACGAACACACCATTGCCACTGCCGAAGAATTTCAACGTTCAGCGGAAGACACGCGGCAGCGTACCGAGCCGAAGCAGCACCACTACCAGCAACGAGGACGACGAAGAGGAGGGCGATGAGGGGGAAGAGGAGGGCGATGAGGATGACGATGAAGCGGACGATCGGGAGAACGCGCACAGTAGTATCGATCGTCACGACGGAGCCGGCGACGATGACGATGATGATGATATAGAGGGGGCGGGAGAGGAAGGAGACGAGGATGATGAGGAGGAGACGGATAATGGGGTAACCTCGCAGGACGAGGTGAGCCCAGTAAAGGCGAAGAAGGGTGCAAAGGTGGCGGATGGATCGTCTCGTTCGAATCAGTCGAAGAAACGACAGCTCGAATCGTCCTCCTCGTCCAGTTCGCTCAGTAACGCGTCGATGACGAGCGTCAAGGGTAGCTCCGGGGATGAGATGCCGGACACGGACATGCCCACGTCCAAGTCCGAGCCATCGCTGGCCGTCGGAAGTAGTACGTTGTCGGACAAGAAAGCGCTCGTTGGAGGACACCGGAAATGCAAGGAAGAGAACAAGGAGAACCAACAGGCGGTAACGAAGACGGAGATGCCGGCGGCGCAGCTGAATATCTGCTACAAGTTTATCAATACCGAAACGCGGCTGCTTCGGAAGATTCTCAACGCACACGGAATGGGCGAGAGTGGGCCGGAGTGTAACGATTTCAATCTGCTCTGGACAGGGATCCATCTGAAGCCGGATATCCTGCGAAATTTAGCCCCGTACCAGCGAGTGAATCATTTTCCACGGTAAGCCGAAAATTAATCGTCGTTTCGAATACCTATTACATTTATTGATTCAACTGTTTGCATGTTATTTTAGATCTTACGAGCTGACGCGCAAAGATCGCCTGTACAAGAACATCGAGCGCATGCAGCATTTGCGGGGCTATAAGCATTTCGACATCGTACCACAATCGTTTCTATTGCCGCAGGACTACAAGGAGTTGATCGCGGCTCATAACAAATGCCGTGGGCCATGGATCGTGAAGCCGGTAGCATCCAGTCGAGGACGCGGCATTTTCATAGTGAATTCGGTTCGTATAAACGGCTGCGATCTTTTAGCTGGCTTCTAATCGTTTGTTTCTTTTTTGGAACCGCGTATGGCGCAAATCGTACAGCCGGATCAGATATCGTCGTTCGAGCAGGTCGTGGTGGCCAAGTACATCTCCGATCCGCTCTGCATCGATGGGCACAAGTGCGACATTCGCATCTACGTCGCGGTCACCTCGTTCGATCCGCTCATCATCTACATCTATGAGGAGGGTCTGGTCCGGCTGGCGACGGTAAAGTACGACCGGACGGCGGAGAACCTTTGGAACCCGTGCATGCACCTGTGCAACTACAGCATCAACAAGTACCACACCGACTACATCCGGTCGAGCAACGCGGGCGAGGAGGACGTCGGGCACAAGTGGACGCTGAGTGCGCTGTTGAGGCACCTCCGCAGCCAGGGTTGCAACACCGAGCAGCTGATGCTCGCGATCGAGGATCTGATCATCAAGGCGATCTTCTCCTGCACGCAACCGATCGTGTCCGCGTGCCGGATGTTCGTGCCGCACACCGGCAACTGCTTCGAGCTGTACGGCTTCGACATCCTGATCGACGATGTGCTGAAACCGTGGCTGCTGGAGGTAAACCTCTCGCCCTCCCTCGGCTGCGATACGCCGCTCGACACAAAGGTGAAGGCCTCGATGCTGACCGACCTGCTTACGATGGTGGGTATTCCGGCGATCAGTCCGCTGCAGAAGGCATGCTACGACAGCAAGGGTCAGAAGATTCGCAATCTCTCCACACCATACCGGCGTGTTAATTCGGCCGATTTCGTGCACACCGCGGGACGGAAGGATGCCGGAGGTGGTGGTGGTGGTGGAGCGGGTGGTCCCGGTGGTACACAACAGGGGGGCAAAGGAGACGGTGGGAAGCTGCAAACGACGCTCAGTGCGTTGACGGCCGAGGAGCTTAAAATCGTACGCTTTGCCCGCTCGCAGTACGAACGGCGGGGTGGATTCGTGCGGATCTTCCCTACGAGCGACAGTATGACTCGGTACGGTTCCCTACTGGACCCGGTCACCGGCATTCCAACGTCGGCCATTACCTCGTCGAGCAGTGGCACCTATCTGATGATCATACCGCACAATTACAATCAGATGCTGCACGCGCAACTTTTCCCTCCCGGCAGCGAAACGGAGAACCGCATCGTGCACCGGATTCAAAAGTACGAGCGTGCCCTAGAGAGCTCTCTCCCGATAACGATCGGACCAAAGCACGCCGCCCCCAAGTGTCTGGACGAGGCGAAGCGGTTGCGGCTGCAGGTGCGTAAGCTGATCGAGAATGGGCACGAGATGAGCATCCTGCAGGCACGTCGCGCCTTCGGCTATTACCTCGAGTACATCCTGAAGCGGCTCTCGTCCGAACCGAAGCACAGCCACGAGGAGCTGATAATGAAGTTTCTCTATCGCGTTGGTGCGCATATGAAAACGCCGTTCTTCTTTCGAAACTTCGGTAACAAAGCCCTCGGCAAGGACCGGGGCGCCATGGTGGCCAAGCAGCTCGGCGACTACCTGCATCTCTACAACAAGGAAACGGAAGCGTACGTGGACGTGTTCGACATCGTCGGTATGCTACCGATCAAGCTGTTCGACGACTTCCTGCAGCAGGCGAGTGAAGCCGATCTCGAGTCGGTGCTGACGCTGCACACCAATCTCACGCAGCAGATGCCATTCCTATACACCGGGTGTTCCACCAGCGTGCCGCCGGCACCGCCCATTCCCGTCGGGACGCACGGTTTTCTCAAGGCACTGCCATCCATGGCACCAGGCGGTGCCAACAAGGAACTGATCCGGCTCGATCCTTTCTACCGGCGAGTGGAGAGTCGTCTACCACTTGGAGCACGCACTTCCGGCCTGCCCGAGTCCTCCTCCCGCGTCGGTGTCGGTGAATCGAAAAGCTCGGCGCGCCTCTCACCGATGAAGAAAAAACCCCCAATCGGGAGTATGGTGAAGTCGTCTCGCGAACGAGAGCAACGATCAAACTGGCTTTACTAAAACGCGGGGGTGCTTAGGGTACGATGGGAGCGGTTTATTTATTTGATACTCGTTATGTTTTAGTTGCTAAATTATGGTTGCATAAGTTCTGTCAATATTTTCGTTAGAAGATCCTTTTTTTTGTTGGATTTATTCCAAGCTGTTTGTAAACGTTTTCTGTTAAATTATGTCCTTTAAATGTATGTGTGTGTGTTAAAATGCTTCGTGTGGATCATTTGTTTGCTGGTATCATTATTATGTACACTTCCACGCCCATTGGGCTTTTTTTTGCGTACGATACTCGTGTTCAACGTATAACCGATCCTAGAACCGACTAATCAAGGGTATTAATAATAATCCCATCGTGGATGGTCGTTTTAAACCAGTTAAGTCCGATAGTTCCATAAGAGTTGTTTTGTGCGATAAATTATAGTCAATTCATTTCATATCGGTTAAGATGGAAATATGTTTCTTTGTCGGTTTTGTACTTACAAGACGATTTTGGTACAACGATGCTATACTGCTAGAAATGTTTTTCGAAACGCCGAAAAAAACTGTTTCATTCACCCATTCGACGAAGGGTTTCCTGTTAGGTGGATTTCTATAGTTCCAAATAGCCGATTCGATTTCCGAACCGAAGCTGTGTGTGTGTTTCTTACACACGTAACCGTTCTTTTTCTCATCCTCTGCTCTATCTTTCTCGTGGAAATTCTAGTCATTTATTCCAAAAAACAAATTACAAATCTCATTGACAAAATTCAATTTTGATGTAATTGTGATCGACGTAAGGTTCGAAGGTAGCTTCTCACACCAAATAGGAGGGGGTGTAAAGCGATACGAATACTGCAACGCATGACCTTTCGATTGTGATATGAGAAAATAATAATGGAGACATTGGTTGCCGATGAGGCCACGCAATACCAAATCGATGAAAAAAAACCGTGTAGGATCTGGTACGTAAGGTGTGACTACAAAGAGAACTGTTGCAAAACAAAACACAGAAAGCTAAACATTAACGCAAGTCCGTCAAATATGAAACGAAATCAAGTGCTTTTTCCCTTTTACTCGCGCGTAGATTTTTCACAAGTTTTTAGCGAAATGAGGGGGATAAATTAAGAAAACGAAAGAAATCGGTACAGAAATGCAGCGAATCGGGGGAGGATTGTGGAAGGACTATGTACAAGGCCGTACGATAAACGTAATTTTACCGTAAGAAAATGGAACAGAACAGGTGTGCAGGAGAGTTAGCCTTTCTAGTCTTTGCTTGTTATCCGATTGAAATTCCCAAACTTCCGACTCATGCTGCGTACAGCAGACCGGTTCAACCTCTTCATTCCAAAGTTAAACTTACATCTTCCTATTCCTGGGTGTATTGATGAAGCAAACAGATCGATCGTCGAGACGACGACTAACAGGCTTAGAAAACAATTGTAAAATGAAATTCCCGCCCGTGCGAAAGGTTTATTTCTACAAACCCGACAGTTTCCGCTTAACATTTACTATGGCCCGAAACGACTCGAAAGCTGCCACAGCGACACGATCATTTTATGGAGGGGGGAAAGCCGTAGGTGATGGATGGGAAGAGGCGAGTTAGAGTTAATGAATCACGTACGAACCGACGCGGTTCACTGATTTCACAATCATATACCACAAGTTTAGTCGTAAGTATCGGTAGGCTTCCGAGGTTGGGGCCGTGGCAGTTACACGCACAGTAACTTGTTGCTTTTAGGGTAACATTTAAGGTGGACAATTATGCACAAATTTTACAGTTCTTAACAAACGATTAATGGAAGCGACAGAAAAAGAACATCACAGTGATACATTCAATATTTAAAAGAAAAAAATATATATAGCATCTAAAAACCCCCACACACTACCAAAAAAAAGCACGCACACGCGAACGTCATATTGTTATAAGCATATTTATTAGATCAGGCAATTCCAAAGCACAACCGGACCTTTTGAGAAGTGTCCACCACATCAATTCCCGAGCGGTATGTAGCGGCTTAGATAGGAACAGCTTGGTTTGTGATAGTCAGCTTACCTATTGTTTCTTTTTTTAACAACCATCAGGCAATTCATCAAAGTTATCCACAACAGAGACATTAAATCACTAGAAAACACGTTTTCTAATAAATTAATTTATCGAGAAAAAAGAAATCTCAACTATTCACAGAACATATTACGCAACATTTTCAATCGCCATCGGAGTGGAGGAGGTGAAGTTCTACTACTCGTGTTTTTATGCCTAGAAGCCTAACTAGAACAGAAACAAAACTGCAAATCCTAACGAGTCAGAAATTTGTAAAATTTCAAAAAATTCAAATCCTTCAATTTGCAAAATGATGAATGAACGAAATAAATGGAAAATGCGAAAACTTACTTTCTATGCTGGCACAGATGTTTGTATGTAAATCAACTTTAACTTTTGGTTTTCTTTTCTTTTTGTGATTTATATCCACCGAATTACCCTTGCTTGATCTCTCCGTGATAGCTTCATAACCTTTCCGTCCATCAATCTCTCGTTCTCTGAAGACGAAAGAGATAAAAAAAACAGAAGCACAGACATGGAAATGATATCACACGACCCCCGCCAAATCTTCTCCACAGATGTGGTTTTAATTGAATTCGTCTCAGCTGTTTTTGGCGCAATCTTGCAAATTGCTCCCGGAAACATGTGGTCAGCAGCAACGCAGTAAAACACACACATCTCACTGGGATTAATTGAAAAAACTTTGCCTTCTCTCTCGCGAGTTCTTGTCCCCGGCGCTTTGTTTGTGGCCGCCTTACTGCCAACCGCACCGCTGTCTGCCGGCCCATCGGACGAGCTTTTCCTTCGTTTATTAAAATAGCTAATCGCTTAGTACACCCCCTTATCTCCCGTAGGTTCACTTCGTCGCACTTTTTGCCGCCATGAAAACCAAAAATTCAAGTCTGGCTTTTGGCCTCCTTTGGCGCCGACGCAGGAACACTCTGGATCGAGCGCTCTTCGCGACCACTCGCGCCTCGTTCTCATCGACGAGCGAACGGCATGGGATGCCGGAATATCATTCGTACTGATATTCGCGCGGCACTCGCAAGACGGCGGTTTCGTGGTACGTACGGCTTCAGTCAGTGCTGAGCGACTCCTGATCCGCGTCGGTTGGTCGGATCCGCACAGGTCCGCACACGGCACACATTGGCTTGGGCAGCGGCTGTCCAGAAAGAATCAGCAGAAGCAGACCGTACATCCGCCCGTGCGTGTGATTGTGTGTGGCATTGGCGAGCGTCTGGCGGAAACGTGCCGAGCGGACACCGGACTCGCTCCGCTGGTGGCAAAATTGAACAAGTGGTTTGTGAGGCTTCGTTAGATAAACTCTCGCCAGCAGCAGCACGGGAAAAGAAGTGCACTCTGGCTAAAGTGTGAGTGTTGTTTCGTCCGTGCTTCGTCCTGCCATCAACCTGCCCGTGGCCATCGGTGAATGTTTTGTTGCCATCTTTGTGCAAGCTCCTCGAGAAAGTAGCTACCTTTAACCTTTAATAATAAACCACATGCCAGGGACAGAGCAAAGCAACCTTTGCTGTCAATCACAAATCGTACCTGTTCTTTTCGTTGGGGGCGAGAAAATTCATTCCAAACATAAACAAACCACCAGCAAAGACCTTGGGAACCACCTTAATCGGATTGAAGTGCGTTGCGGTTTTATGAAAGTTCCTGACCGTACAAGGACAGACGGGTCTAATAATAAACCAACCACGAATGTTTATGGTCGATCCCGAGTATCATACTGTACTGGATCTAGCATGCGTCGTGGTCTAAAACTCATGGCGTTCATATGATTGTCCCATCGGAAACCCTTTCTGTGTGTGTTTTCGATGGTGAAAAGCTCCCATCCTCAGGGAATGCCCGCGTTGTGGGGTTTGCCAAATTGGAAAACGATGTTAGATGTTGTAAAATTCTGCCACTGATGACATAATCACCTGTCAAACAATTTTCCACCGCTTCGCCGCTGCTAACCTTTCTCGTGGGAAATCGGGGTAGCGGTGGTTGTTGTGTGTTTGTGGCATGCCATGAGACGGCCTGCCTGTAAACCTGCTGAGTGCTCTCCAGTGGTTTGCCACTGAGCGGGGGTTTCGGTCTGTACCGTACCGATTTACTGGAACAGAATAGGAGGCTTTGTGGTCTCCTTTTTTTGTTGACGACCAACTCGACATTGATTATTTGCACGTCACCGATAACGACGGTAGCACACATACACCGCTTCGAAGCCCCGTAGTAGTCAGTGGCAACGGGAACGCAGCTTCGATGGAAAACCGGTTCGACGGATGACAGTTCCGTGCGGTGGTGTTTGTGATTTATAAGAGGATGTAAATCGTTCTCGCACTTCACCCTTCGGCGTCAGCGCTTCCCCTTTCGTTTGGTCTGATGAGTGATCGAACGTGGCAGTCGCGGCGGGAGGTGGTGGGATGTTTGGAAAACTCCCCACCAAAAAACAGGGGGTAGGCACATGACGAGCGCAAGAGAGATAAACCAGATGGCCATCGTATGGCCGGGGGAGGAAAGTGCAGTGTATCGAACGTTGAAGATGTTTACCAATGCTTCCCCGTCCGTTCCCGCAGCTTTTTCCCGGGCTTCCGAATTTTTCGATCAAAACCATATTCGCGCGCGCAACCGAATCGCATTGGAGTGACATGTAAAAATGGACTGATTGAAACTTCACACGCCTTCCGATCGGAACGATTTTTCCAACGCCGATGGAGGCGCCTGGTGGCGTGTAGCAAAAAATAAAAACAATAAATAAACCGCTCTCGTGTGGGTGGGAAACAAATCAGGCGATCATGTTTTTCGAATGAGGAAGGAAAAAAATCAATCGCATTCGTAGCCCAACGTGCCGAAATTGCGTGTGCCTCTTGGTGTTTTTCTTCGCCAATCGGTTTAGTTTGAAGCATAAATTCACCCCCGCGGTGCGTGTTCGTCATTCGTTCCGAATTACACCCGAGCTGATTATTTATTCACTTGCTTAACACCGTTTTACAGCCCTGAAGCCCTTGGTTTGACGACAAACGCTTCCCCTATCCAATCCTCTGGAGTGAATTGCGGACGAGAGGATAGGAAATAAAAGAAAAGAACTTGCCACCGTTAAAATTGTCAATTCCCACCGAGAATTTCCCACCCGCGAAGGAAGTGTGTGGTGCTACACTTTTTTTTATCTACCACCTCAATGTCGACACGACACGCACACAACCGCCGAGTAATCAGTCACGCACGGTAGGAAAAATCGGAGGATCAGCGAAGGCGAGTGGAGCAAAGGGAGAAATTTGTCCCAGCACACGTTGTCGCGTGTCGCGTGAGCTTTGGTGAAAATGAGTGACCGGTCGTGTGAGTGAGTACCCCCACTCGGGCGGTGAGAAGTTTTGCGAGCGAGCTTTCCCTTTGGCCCGTGCCATGTGCTTTTGTTTACGGCCCACGTGCTTCGCTGGAAAGTCGCCATCTGCTCCGTTCGGCTCCGTGACGTCACGGTCGTCCTCGTGAGAATAGAGCAAGCCACTGTAGGCAGCAAAAGGCGGCTGTAGCACGGCGATGGTCCAGCTACAACCAGCGAAACGGGCACTTTGGGAATGTGCAGCGCCGAGTGAGATTAGTTTGTTTTGCTCGCCGTACGGTGGTGGTCGTCGCTTGGCCGCGTGCCCTAGCGACCATTAGCGTTTCCGAGGCGTTTGCGTGCGCGAACGGTAGTGTTGGTGGGTGTTTGTGTGTGTGTCCGTCTGTGTATCGTTCTATCGGTTTCCTTGCTCGGCGTTCTACCATTCCGCCACCGGTTTTCGTCCCACCCGGGTGTGGGAAGGTGTGAATTGCATCGGCACGCGCACATGACCGGCGAACCAATGACAGCCCGTGGAGCCGGTGCGGGTGTCGGTGCCGGGCGGGCACCGCATCTGCAGCCCCCGCACGCCAACCATCCCCTGCAGGCGCTCCGCACCGACGACATCGAGGTGCAGGTGATCGAGCAGGGTATCGAACTGTGCAGCAGCAGCGAACGAAAGGTAAGTCCCGCGTTCCGATGCTCGTTTGTCATTCATCTGGTCGAATTCTGGGACGATAGTCTGCCGAAGAAAAATAAGACCACGTGCCGCACGGGACGCTCATTAATGTCAGACATCAATCAAACGGAATCAATCCGTTCCCGGGGCCGTTTCGCGCCGCCGGAGGAAAACGACGAGCGTCCTGCGGGAATCCTAACGCCGGCCCCAAAACGGCTGCCAAACTCATTTTTCTTCCGCCTAATCGAATCGTGCCTCCATGTTCCGTCAGCACCCCGCATTTTGGAATGGCCTCATTTTATGGTTCAGTGTCCAGTGGGCCAGTTATGTAATCGGCTTTCGGTGCGATTTATTTTATTCGCTCGAGGAAATAAACCATCCTCCGTGGCGGAAATCCGTCATCGGTGCTTGCGGGAGCTGAAGAAGGATGCCAAAGAAAATTGTTTTCCCCCGACGAAAGATTGACAGCCATGTGGAGTTGGTGGAGCAATATTTTTCTTTGGCGCGTAGTAAAATTTATTGATTTGAACTGGGAACACATTACTTTAAACTGTGAAACAGGGTTTGTTGAAATTTGCTTCCTCCCGGAAAATAGCCATGTATCAAAACTAAAAGAAGTAATGTTTTCTCCCCATGTGGCAGGGGAAAGACAACATTCACAGAGGGAAAATGAAATCTTCCTCCTTCCGGGTTGGCCTTCTGCGACACATTATCCCAATAGATTGCCCAATTGCGAACTCATCCATAAGCAAACGATAATTTTCCCTCCCATCGTGGCCTCAGCAATAATAATCTTGCCCCCCCCCCCCCCTCCCACCCTCTCACTTCCTCTTGGGTATTGGTCACGGTGCGGTAAGATACCAATTGGAAATTGGTTCCATCAAGTGTACCAAATGGACCATGAGAGCCGGAAGTCCCACGTAGAATCATCAGCTGCCATGTGACGCAGCAAGTCACTATGTGGACGGTGGGACTCGATTACATTATCTGCTAGGGAGCAAAGCGAGGCAAGCAGGCGCAAGTCGTACAAGTAGAAGAAACAAGAAGAAAAAAAAACGGAAGGAACAGCGGCGGAAGAAATTCCAACCGTAATTGAGCGCTTCCCTGCGATTTATTGCAATGATCTAGAACGGATGGATACACTTTCCGTTCTCTCGCATTTTCCCAGCATGCGAAACCGGAGCGGAACGAAACGAGCAAGTTGCGCAAAGTCCTTACAGTGGCCTCATGAAATATTTACCCACTATGGAAAGTGAAATCTTTACGAGGTAAATTTTAACCATCAACATTAGCAAGTGAAAATTTTATGCACTTTCCGTCCCTTTTTTTTGGGGGAAATTTTGTAAGCGCCAAACGATGCCATACGTTCGGATGGTTCACAAATTGTTGGTATTTTCCTTTTCTCTCTTCGGGATTAAGTTAGAGTTTTAGTCTCGCTTCCTCGTCGCAAATAAAGTCCGGGCAATGAAATACCTTCAGGCAAATGAAGTAGCCATAAAATGGAAACGATTATGGGACGATCTTTGTCCTGGTGCTTAATAATGGTCCAACTTTTAATATGTCGTTAATTCCTTCTCTCGTTCGCTATACTTTGCATTTCCTTTCCCTTTGCACGGTACGGTTGTTTTATTTCCCTTCCCAAGAGGTGAGCTTAATAGGTTTTAGTTTTCCTTTTTCGCGATCTGCTGATAATCTTTTGCTCGAAAAGTAAATAAGGTTTCCCATTTATTTATAGTTTAATTGGCAGTTTAGCGGTCGTCGGGCCCCTCGGACGGACGACGAAAACTTTGCTATGCTTTATCTAAGCACTTTGGCTATTTTCGGCAGCGGGTAGGCTCTTGGACGCGCATCGGGTGACGAAGTTTCCACTTTATTGTTTCGTTCTCTCCACTTTCTTTCACTTTCCTCTTTGGAGGCCATTTCCCACCTTCGTTTTTCTTGTTGCCATTTTTATCTGCCCCAATCCATCCGTTGCCGGCTGCGTTGCATTATTCAACGAACCGTACGCTAGCGCTTAAGTAATTTACACCTTTCCGCATCGATCGGCCATCGGGAGTGTGTGTGTGTGTATGTGTGTCTTTGTGTGCAAAGCGAAGGACGAAGAATCTTTTCTGTCACTTCGATGGGAACGTAAAGAAGGGAACGATGCAGAACGATGTGTGTTTCAGTGTATTTTTTCGTACGGGATATGGTTTCAACACTGGGCAAAGCACTTTAAACCCTTGCCATTGCATTGGGGGAAACGCTCAAGACGTGCCCGTATCCCGGATGGAGGCGCCTGGTGGTTCACGCAAGCAATTCTCTTTCGGTCCGATCTTGCAAAAACCAACACGCGGGAAGCAATGGCCGAACGTTCTGCCAGTGATAAAAAAGGGCGGGAATGTAGACGAGCAGCCCTCGGAACAAGGAGGACCATCACACGAAGCGGTTCGTGTGGAGGGGTTGTATGTGAACGCACGTAATTTATGATTGCACAACATTAAATAAGTAACGAACATTCTGCTGCGCTTAACGATGGAGTTGTGCCAAAGGGAGAAGCTGGATAAGTGAAGCCCATGGCCTCGTTGGCAGCGCCGTTGCGTTCCCATAAGGGTTCGGATTTAAGACCACCGAATCACAGAATACACACTCACACAGTGTACGCTTTGGAGAGCAAATGTCGGATGCCAGCTTTCCCGTACCGGCGAGCCCGGAATGTGCCGCTTGCATTGCTAGCGAAACGAGCATAGAGATTTGCTCGAGCGATTATCCACTTATGCGGACGGTTGTATTTCGGGCGCATTTAATTACGCCCCTGTTTGCCGGGTGGATTCAATTAACTTAAATGTCTCCCTTTCTGCCGTCGTTTTTTTCATATTGGAAAGAAATTTCCCATGCGCGGAACACAAACACTCTAACGATCTCTCTTAAGCCGACCTACGCAGCACATTTCGAGGAGCAATACGATCTAGATCATTATCATGTAAATTAGGAAACCATGCTTCCGTTATGAAACTGGAGGGGTTTCATCGTCTTACACTCTGCTCTTTCGAATTATTGGATATTCGGCCTCGGTTGTCCATCTTCGGGTAAGTTGTTGACGACACTAAAAGCGAACATGCCCTCGAAAAAGAACGAAACTTTCTTAAAGAGGCATCTCTTCATGGTTGTCATCCTGCAGCGAAGGATAAAGAACTGAAACCGGAGTTTTTTTTCAAGTACTTTCCCCGAACTCCTTGTGCCTTGTGTCCTTCGGCTCACTCGAGTGGCTCCAGGTCCTCGAAAAAATGTATTCTCGCAAGTGGAAGTATTGATCGAATGCCGACGCAACGTAATTTATTGTCATCTTGAAAGAGGGAGTATTACGTTGGAACGAGAAGCTACATTGGAAGCAATACCTAGGTGTGCTGGAGGAATAACTGGTCCAAAACACACTCCTCCGAACTGACGTAAACAAAAACACCGCAAGATCCTTTTCCTTCGCTTGACTCGAAGGCATTTGTTCAAAGTGTTCGAACACCCGGCCACAGCTATATCCATCTTGACACTCTTCTGGTCGAACTTTCTTCATTAGCCGAGAGTTTCTTCCGTGTCAGCACCGTTCGGCGAATAGTTTAGCATAGTTTGCCCTCGCTAAGGCAGGGTTTGTTTGCAGGAGGCTGCAGTTTCGGGGCGGGGACGTGAGGAGGTTGATTGATCGTTAGCAAACTCCAAAGTTAGTTGTTTAGTGGTGCAATGTTTATTACCCTGCTTCACGTCGATCTGAATATGCGAGTGTGTGTTGGAGCAAGGGCCAGAAGCAAAACTTGGCTTGTCATGCAGGGAAATATGGTTTTTGGCAGCTTCATTTGCTTGCTTGTCAGAGAGAAGGTGATATCGTTTCCATGTGTTTCGTCTGGTTTTGATATGACTTTGAAAGAATCTGTTGCAGCTATTTTGGTTTCCAACCTGTTCGATTTTTAATGAATGTTATGAAATTATTTCTACATGGTATCAACTATGGAACATTATTGTCTCTTGGATTAAAGGAATTCCTCATCAGTGAAAGCTTCTACTTTTCTTTATATTCGTTAACAAATCGTTCAGAACAATATTCTCTATTTTGCTGTCGGAAAATACTCTACTTCATTGTATAAACCAGTCGTGGTTTAACCACCAACCCATAACCCCGAGAAATTGTTCATCACAACGTCTTCGGTGACGTTTTGAACGCAGGCAAAAAAAGGCAAACCCCATTATAACGAGCGCGTCCCAAAGCCACCGAGACAATAATTTGAAAAGCATTTCATTTGACATGAACTAGTTTATGCCCCCTTCTCGTCATTCCCGTAATCCAACAACCAACCAATGGGCTACCGAACGTGACCTGTGGAGGCCTGAGCTTAATCGGAGCGGATTGTCGTAAATCATTCATCACTCATTACCCGATCGCTCGTCAATGTTTACGTGCAGTGCAACGCAAACAGCTAATAAAACGGGCTCTCATCGGGCCGACCTCGTGTGCTCGCTGATGACGAGTTGTGTGCGTGCCGATACGGAGGGGATGGTGTATGCAATTATCCTCCCCCTGTTCCGCCCTGCGCCACGTTCGGCAACCAATTTTCCGATCAGTAACGGTTCCATTCTGGGCCCATTTGGCCACAAGCGCACTTAACACCGAAATTGCATGTTATTCTCCAAAACTACGTACACGTGTTTGTAGGGCAAATACATTAAAGCTAATAGATTTGTGTTTGTTTTCGTAATAAAATCACTTTTGGTAAATGTGCGCTCTCAGCGAGGCAGTAAATCGGGTTATCATAATTTTGAAAATGGTTTGCTTAACCTTGTTGTGCAGATTGACTAACACGTTCAAGTACCCTCAAGGTATATCCAAATGGAATGGATTGAAGAATAATTTATAATGAGGGAGAAAGAATATAGCCTTTCAAGGAAAATTTCGTCTGTGTTGTGCAATCTGCGCGTTTAATGGAAAGCAAGAAATTAGTAAAAGCCCTTTACCAAAAAGTGGAACAAGTAGCAACCTGTCATAAAATAATTTAAAAAAAAGTGGTCAAATAATATCCTCAAAAACCTTGCCGCATTTTTTCAAGAAAAATAGCAAGTTTTTTTGAAATAATAAAGATTTTGAAAAAAGAAGTCAGTTAGTTGCGGATAAAATATTAAAAGTTGAAAGAATTACAGATGAAACAGTCTTCGGGAAATCACTTAATTGAAACCTGGAAAAAGACACCTCGCAAAAAGAGATGTTGCCAATAGCAACACTGCAGCAATGTATCTAATGTTTGCTACTCTTGATGGAAGTGAGTTTTCGGCTAAGTGTTGTACAAATTGTTTCTTTCGTGCAATCTGAAAGAAGTCAAATCAAGATGTTGCGAAACCGAATACAATGGAAAATGGATATTTGAAACGAATCATTTATTCGCTACAGTCATGCTTCAGTTGGTCGAGCGTGGAAGGAGGCTCCGATTGTAGTCTCCATATTGCTTTGCTCCACTGTGGCGAATATGGCTATGATCATTTTTTAACACACTCTGCATCAATTATCACGTCGGGAAAATATGACGGGAGGCAGAAGCATTTGGTTTTCGTTCTCGGACGGATGCTTCTTCCCTATCGATGCAGGGACTGGAGGCCATGAAATTTGAATGGGTATAAAAAATATGAACGATACACAATACAACAGTGACAATTCTCTCTCCCACCCCCTCCCCTTTTCCTCTCGACATGACCTAGATAGGGAACATATCTTCGGACGGCAGCAAAATTCGTTCCGCTTCAGCAAAAGTCCGGCCTCCGTTTACTATCGTTCGGTGAATTGGGTTAAAGGAGCGAATCGATCGACCGTACCGCCGCAACTGCTGGCGTCAGCGTCGATGTTCCCCTTTCCCGCACCACCCCACAGTCCTTCGCTGGAGGGCTGATAAGAAATGGAAATTGTGCCAAATCGAAATGGCAAACGAAAACCCGTCCGCCTCGTCATCCATTTCTCGTCTCGTGCGCTTTCCCGGTGCAACATCAACTCCACTTCCGGGAACGTCATGAGCACGGTGATCGCTTCATATCTCCACCGGTCCGAAAGCAAACGGTAGTAGACGGGTTTGGTTAGACGGACGGACAGCTGGCACGGAAGAATGCAGCACTGCTCTGATGCACGGCAGCGCAACCATCACGTACTCGACGTGTACGACATTGTTCCGGTCGTGACGGGCTGGTCGCAAGTTGAAGGACCTGCTAAAGGGAATGCATCCTAACAAATGCCATTAAATTATTCACATGCCAAATACTCGTGCTCGCTCGGGCGGCGCAGATAAGGCGGTGAGAGATAGGGCAGTAGTTAGCAGTTAGCCGGAAGTAGGCACGGAAAGCTGGTAGTTCCTTAATAATGCACTTTAAGTCTAGAAGCGCTGCGAAAGGGTGTGTGGTGTTGCGTGCTGCGGGAAGTTTCTTGATTGCACACAATCATACGATGTGCATTCGAGTTGTAGTACGTGAGTAGCATATCTATACGAATGTGTTATTACATTTGAGTTTTTGAATGAATTATAAAAGTGTATAAATTTATGCGAATCCAACGACTTTCTATAAAGTACGCCCAACATAAGCTGTGCAATAGGTGTAAGGTGTATTCAAATGTATTCAAAACGCCTGCTCAAAAATGAACCAGACTACCTCAACTCTCTTACCACTCCTTTATACTAAACAAACAAATATTGAAACACAATACTTACGTTCATTACGTCAGCACAGGATAACAATCCTGTTGCTACGATCCACCATCATTACCATCCATCATCCATCATTCGCCGTGTTCGTAGAGGCGGTAGTGGCAGCTACCAGAACTAGAAAAAAAAGTTCTCTTCCGGTTGCCCTGCACGGCCAAACACGGACACACAACATACGCATTCGCGAGAACCCTCTCTACCTCACTGGGTTGGTTTGAAATTTGGCAACATTTTTGCCGACTTGCAATGTAAAGCATATTTCCGCTGCGCCACGCTGGAATAGGAGGAGTTTTTGTCTGTTCGGCCAATAGGGGATACATGATTTCCAACAGGATGTTTCATCGATCGATACCAAAAAGGAATGTACTGCCAACAATTGTAAAAGGATGGAACAAAAAAGTCAATTAGTGTGTTGCAAATTGAACGCGCATGGTGAATCCGCACTAATAGATATTCGATTCATTTTGTCCGGATAGGGAAGAGGGAAGCTTGTGGAAAGCGAAAGGTTTTTCAAGCAATCAGCGAAATTGAATCTATTTACAATTACATTGATGGCCTACAAAGTCATTTGGAATGGTTTTCCCTCAGTAAAAGTTTTTTGTAAGATACAGTCAGTTTTTTATTTTTCACGAAATCCATTTAATTGAGTTACCGAAATAATAAAAAGCCAGTACTATAAAAATTGGTTAAAAACAGTGCATGTTTAAATTACATATAATATTAACATTACTGAAAAAAACTGCAGCCATTCAAACACAGTTTAATCAAAAGAAAGTATTTCAAAGCTAAAAAGAGAATTTAATGAACGAGATCGAAAGTTTTCCTTCAGCCCACTTTTTCACCTTCAAACTGTCCAGCCTGACGGACTGACAACGGACTTACAGTATACGACATCGAGAGGTTGTCATTGACTTTCAATCAACCGGTATCGGAGCCGTAGGACACGGCCCTTGACACTTTTCCCCACAACCTTGACGAGGCGAAAAGAAAAGGTACAAACTGGGACATTTTCGGTGAAGCACAAGTTTTCCCCCAGTGGCCTTTATTCGTGTCGTTTCGCTTTGAGCTGACATTTGCCCGATCAAGCCCCTCCGTCCCCCGTGTATGCATATTTTAAAATCCAATTAGATACGTGAGCGCTAGCTCGGAGGAGAACTAAATGACCTCCTCACTACGACCGTGACGTGGGCGAAGGGTTTAATTCTTTCTGTTTCCTTTTCGTTTGCGAAAAACATTTTTCTTCCACTTTTAAAGAGTAACGCAAACAGTGGGATGTCCGCAAGCGGTGGAAACTCGAAGCCCTCGGCGAACGCCAGTCGAGGTCGCACCGGTGCACACTCTTCGGCTTCCGCCACCGGCACCACGTCCCTCGGGGGTTCCACGTCCACGGCGGTAGGTGCCCAGGCAGGAGCGACGGGAGGGGCGGCGCCCGGATCCCGGATAGCGTCACTGAAGAACCCGGTCGGGTGGGTTTGCTGTGCGCCCTGCATCTGGCTGCGCAGTTCGTCGGCCGTCCACAAGATGGCGATCACGGCCGCAACGCTGCTGGTGACGTCGCTTCTGGTCGCCTCGCCGATCCTGTTCCTCATCTCGGCCGCACCGTCCCAGCTGCCCCGGGACTGCTTCGCCGCCGACGAAGACGACTGCCACCCGACGCCAGCCCCGCCACCCGTCTGCGGAGATCCGATCTGCCGTGCGGCCGCCATCAGCGTCTCGTCCAGGATGAACTGGGACGTGGAGCCGTGCCGGGAGTTCAAGAACTACAGCTGCTCCACGATGGAGGGCAGCCTGCGGGCGGTCAAGAGTGCACAGGAGATAGCGGACACTCAGATGCAACGTAAGTGATACGCACTCTTCCGGAACCAAGCCCATGCAAGCGGAATACAGCTACAATATTCTCTTTTTCCATTTATTATTTATCAAAATTATGACACACAACCTTCCATAATTCCGATTATAAATTCTCTTTTAGCTTGTTCTAGTAGAATAAACAGCATGTTTTATTATATTTCCATTTGATATGAAAATTTAATCTAATATTTAAAAAATCTGTCCTCTCGGTATATTATTTTCATTTATTTTGGTTACTTGCTAAGAATTTTGTTATGTACATTTTTGAAGCGCCATAGTACTAAAAGATAAGTGAAATAGAAATCTGTAATTCGTTTCGTAAGAATCTTTAGAATAATCTCAATGACAACATAAAAACTACACGTAACTCTATACGTATATCATTAAGTTCTACTCCTAGAAATTATAAACAAATACTAAGAAAAAGTTGATAGTTTAAGTCACTTACTTGGTCCTATTGTATAGAAATTCATGTTTAAAACATGAATAGTTCCCAGGCATATAGCATTCCACTTATCTGAAGGGTTCTTCTATCTGGTTCTTCTGAACCAGAACTTGTCCCTAGGACGATTATAGCTGTGGTATATAGGGTTATTCAATTTATGAAAGTTGTGTTGCCCTATTCTAGAGCTACTCTCCCTCAATACCACGAGTGGGATCTTCCGGAAGCTAGGCCGGCTCTATGGGAGCTGCCTGCGGCAAGAGCTGAACGACACCAGCATAAAGCGTCGCCTGGACCAACTCGGCGGTTACCTGCACATCGGTTCGGTCGGTCCGCAGAGTCTTTCCCCGTTGGTGGTGAAGATCCAAGCGATTGGACCGTTGCCGCTGGTCGGCATCTACTACGATCTGAGTTACGGCCGGAAACCTCAGACACTGCTGATCATCGACGGACCAAACACACCACCGAACATACTTGAGGTATCCTTGGAGGTCTTAGAGCTAAAGCTTTCCCCTGAGTCGCTGTTATAGCGCCATTCGTGTGTCGTTCCAGAACCCTGTCCGGTGGAATGGTCCGCGAGCGCCACCGTACGATGTGGACGACGTGCCGGAGCTACTGGACGAACTAATCAATACCTTCCTGCCGCTAGGGTTGAGCGCTGACCAGCGGCAGTCGGAGCGGAATCTTATTTCTGGCTTCATTCGTGAACTGAACGAGGTAATAAATTCCGTCGGCCCTCACCTGGGAGTAGGTGCGGGCTTGGGAGCTTTGTGGGGCATCTGGGGGCGATATTTGTTTTATTTTTACGAATCGATAGCGACATCGTTAAGGTGACGGAGTGTGGCTGCGTATCTGATGTTTGTTCTTTGTTTTTCTTCCACTCCCGAACATTCCACAGATTCGGCGGCACTACGTCCAGAAGGATTTCATCAGCAGCTACGTGTTAAACAATGTGACAGCCCTCGCGAACGCGCATCCTTTCGTAAGTGCACTGTGAACTCGCTCCCTATTCCACCTACTTTCAACCTTACGCCGTTTCTTCCAGTTTCCCTGGCAGGACCTGGTGCCCGGCAACTGGTCCGGGCCGATAGTGATCCGCAGCCCGGAATACCTTCGACAGCTGCGCAAGCTTCTCCTGACGTACCAGAACCGGGTGATCCACAACTCGCTGCTGATGCTGTTCGCCCTCAACACGCTACCGCCGGGCCGGCCGTCGCCGCTCGTGTGCACCCGTGCCACCAACTGGGCCCTCCCGGAGGTCACCGCGGCCCTGTTCGTCGCCCAGTACAGCGAGGAGGTCATCCGGCACGCGATCCATCGGGTGAGCGCGCTATTTTTGGGAACCGGGGCCTGTTTTAGAAGTTCAAACAAGGTGGCCGCCCTGCAAATCAATGATTCATGCCGCGGTCGCCGGTCAAAATCGTCTGCTGGAACATAACGTAATAGCTTCCCGCATGCGATTGGCTTCGATCCGTTTCGGCGGCGTCGTCTTTTTATTTCGTACTCGACCATGGAAAAGGTCCTTCCCCGCGTTTGCTGAAGGGCAATATGGCGTGCGCCCGGGCGATTGTTGCTGTGGCTCTGTTAACCGGCAATCAATGGTGAATTAAAGTGCTGTTTCATATTTGTAATGGTCCGTTTCAATGTCAAGAGCAGCGTGGAGGCGTTTCTTTGAAACACAAAAACAACTTCTTTGATTATGGAGGAATGTCATATTTTTGGAAAAATGATTATCTTGCTCAATCAGTAAAACAAAGGCTGCTCCCGAGCCTTCGATTCGTGGTAGAAAAGAAGACAATATTAAAATTTATTTCTGATCAACTCTATCGTCATCCGTAGCCATTGCATATTGCCTTATTTTAGTCGAATAAACAACACGTCAGCCCGAGTTTACCGTAATGGCTGCCCTCAGGTGGTAAATAGACGGTAAAAGCGAGAGCAAAACCTCCGAAATATTCTCTCCCCAGTGGCATGATTTATGCATGTTCCCGTGCCACCAGCATGATAACATCGTTACTCATCCGCTATGTAACATGCGTTTAAACGGTAATTTACGATCTCCGGCCTGCGGCAACCGGGTACGACGCGCCACCACCACATGAAACTGCCATAAATCGTTGGCGATGTAATTTTCTGATACGCCGCGATATCTGCTGGCGAATTGATTTACCGTCGATCATTGAAGACAGAATCCAAAACGGAAAAATTGTTCCAAGCTCCCCCCGTCCCCGGAAAATTAGTCCCTAATTTTGCTCGGTGAAGCTAATTCGTTTCCTTCTTACGACCCCCCCTTCCCAATGTGCAGACGGAGGAAATGTTCGAAAACATGAAGCAACATCTGAAACGGGCTCCATCGCTGCGTGGGGCGGCCCTGGTGCGATTGTCGCAGCTGAAGGTACAGGCTAAGGTTTGGCCCACGCTCTTCAATCGAACGGAAATCGCCTCTGTGTTGGACGAGGTAAGGCGGTTTTGATCCGGCGCTTTAACTGAAAGGAATGTAATCGTTGAAAATCTGCTCCATTCCAGATCGAGATCAGTTCGGACAATTGGTTCGAAAATGTGCTGAAAATCTACGAAATCAACAACAACCGCACGAGGGAGATCAATTTCACCGTAGAATCTTCGCAGACAGCGTATGTACTAAATAGTTTTGAGTAGTCTACTATTTTTTCTCATGTTTGTTTGGTGACGGTAAATTTATAGTTTATAATTTTATGTGTTTATTATACGTTAAGGTTGTGGTTGAATGCTTCACTGCTTACAGTTCATGAAACAAACTTACCTTCTTCTGAAGTATATCAAACATTATTAGTTTATCGATTTTTAAGATTCTTCCACATTTTTTAAATAGTTTTTTCTAAAGACTCAATTTGAATCAACTAATTGCCCCCTTCAAATGTTTCAGGTACGCCTATCCCCAAATATCGAAAGTTTTCTACGACACCCTGTCCCATTCGATCGTGGTGCCACTGTCCGTGATCCTGGTGCCGTACTTCAACCCGGTGCTTCCACCGTACCTGCACTACGCCTCACTGGGCACCACGCTCGCCAAGGAGATACTCCGGTCGATCACGAAGGCGTTCGAGACGAAGATTATGCAGTGCGTACCGAGCGCGGTCAGCGTCTTCTCCAACACCAGCCGGATGGAGTTGCTCATACACTCCGGTGGGTTGCAGATTGCCTATCACACGCTCCTGTCGCTGTCCGGCCCGATCAAGGGCATGAACCGGCTGCTGGGGCTAAGCCTAACGCCACCGCAGATCTTCTTCCTCGTGTCCGCCCAGCAACTGTGCGCCGAGTCCGATTACAGCGGAGTGGAGGTGAACTCGAGTGATTTCGATGAAATGTAAGCACTGGCACCAGCCGTTTCTGATGAATTAGTAATATCGCATATCTCTTGTTTTGTATTGCAGTCTTACCTGGCTCATCTCGCAGGGTGGCAGCGCGTCCGACGTCTTTCAGTGTCACTCGGCGACCAAGCTAAGCTACCAGAAAAATTGCGACATATGGTAGAATCACCAACAAGTATTGAGAACGAAGAAGAGAAACGCCACTTCGTACGACACGCGACAGAACTGACCAGAGTCAACTCGTGAAAGTTCTAGTGATAATGAAAGGAGCAATCTTTGGTAGCCAGTAAGATTTAAATCGAACAAAATTGAGACGAAACGGTCTTAGAATAAGCTCGACAAACCGACGTTTATAGTTCCGCAAGGCTTTAGAGATGAAAAAATGATCTGAAAACAAAGCATGCAAAACAAAACCAAAAAAAGAAAAACATAGGGTAAAACAAATTAAACTAAAAATAATAAATCAACGCCGTGATAGCAGCTTGTAAGTGTGCGTTACTAGTCACCTTTATTTGCTGTGTTAGTTTTAATGTAACATTGTTAAGGATTTGCAGTTGGAAGGAAGGCGAACGTACAAAGGAGGAAGAAAAAAGTTATCTATTTACGTTGCAGCTTACAGTTGAAGAAATGTTATGCCACTTTATGTAAATTATCCTTCCACGCTTGAATGATGCAAGAAGCGCATGTGGAATGTGTTGTATGGAAATAAGAAATAAGTCAATTAAGTTCTCCTATTTCCGTGCGCTTGCGTTGCACACGTGAATTAATAAAGGTCGTGAGTTACTCGTTGAACACAAAACAATCGATTAAACGGTTTAGTAAAAACTAGCAGTTTCTCTAAAAAGTCAGCCGCTAAGTCAGTTTAAAGGTTCGATTGCGATGCGTGTCACAATAGTGTCGGAATATATCGGTTCTATCGACAAAAGGCAGTCCGTTACAAAGTTTGTTAGCAAATGCATTAGCCGCAAAAAAAGCATTTAGCGTTGAATGATTGAGAGAATAGTTTTAACAGAATCCGATACTGATGTCGACTAGTCCCGAGACAATATTTCCACCACCGAAGCACGAAAGTTTGGAGCGTGTGATTGTGTGTGTGGAGCGAACCCCAAGTGAGAATTGATGTAAGGCGCGTTTTGCAACAGGAACATCCTTTATACGTTTTCCTTCAAGGCAAAAGGAGGGAAAACAATTATGCTAAGGAAATATAGACGAACTCTTCAACAGACGAACCTAGCTGTTGGAGCACTGACGAATGAATGAAACAGTATTGTTACTACCACTGATGTAATCTAGCGTTGTGCATTAGACATTATGAGTTTTGTTACAATTTTCAATGTGTATAGTGTTGAGCGGACGGGAAGGTTGTACTCCTTCGTAGTGAATTAGTGCCGGTTCTACTTAGAGTTGCTAGCGTGAAGAAACGTATTTACAACGGTGAAACGGTGGGTAAAAACGAAAAACGACACACATACGAAGGTGTGGAAAGTCAAAGATAAATAAACAGAATCATAGCAAAGATGAACAACCGAAAGATCAATTTACAAACGTCCTACAATTTTAAGCCGACATAGGATTAGTTGAGCAGTGGAAGCTAAAGGTGACGTTTAGCATCGTGGAATTGAGGCAGCAGAGTATTTTAATTTTCCGAATTATCGGAGGAGAGTTGGTAAAAAAGAACGAAAACCGTGGATCAAGAAAACTTAAACTATTGATGCTGGGAAAAACCAATATCGCACCTAGAACTTTACAAAATGTGTAGTGAAAGCGAGGGATATCAAGAGGAGTATTTGTAGTGTGTCTAGTAGCACCTCCGAATCAAATTACCACCACGTAGTAGCTCCTAGGGTGGAAGCAGAGTAAATGAAAAAAGCAGAAGTGTACCTTAAAATATTAAAACAAAAAAAAACAAAGTATATCCCTAAGAACTGATAGTGACGATGGGCGCAGCGTTAACGGAGTTAAGCTCGGTTGTACTACCAAAATTCAATTCAATCCAGTTGTATCGAGTGATAACGCCTGGAGATGAGTTCATTTTACCACAGACCACTTTTAGAACGAATCCTGCGAATAAAAAACTATAATCGAAACAAAACCAACAAAGATAGTGCCGGGTAGTATTTGATGGTATTGCATTTAAAAATGCTATTCAAACCAAGCCATTGCAACCTATCAAATTTCACCCAACAAATTTCAGCCAACACTCCATACCGAACGGCATAAAATGATTCATTCAAGAAGTTGTTGAATGTTTACTTTTTAAAAACCTAATCAAAATCATTACTTTAGGCTAAATCAAACCTACCACAATCGACTGTATCCATTTTACGACACAATTCCCACTGAGAGCTTAACTACAATTATGGCAGAAATCACTGTCCGAACTCGAGGTAGCCGCTTTCTCGGAACGATCGCAGGGGCGCGTCAAATTAGATTAAAAAGTAATAAAAGTGCAAGCGTCGAAGAGCTAGTTTCGTTACGGTGGTAAAAATCAAAGAACTAGCCGTATAGCAAAGTACTTACGTAGCAATCGTTAGGAAAATGGTGCCAAACGTATAGGAAGATACATAATATTAATGAACCCCCCCAAGTCCTAGGAACACTGTGTGAATGTTAGCGTGTAAAGAAATCCTATGTAGGAAAATCGTTAGAGAAGCCACCGCCACTTGCGACGTTCCTTGGCGAATCCAGCGGTATCCCCCAAATTGTTGATAAAATTTGTCGGGCACAGATTTGTTGACCTGTCAAAACGATAACACTGAGATAGAAAATAGCAATAAATAAAATAACGTTCGATAAAACAAAGATGTGGGTTTAAAAGATTTAGAAATTGTTTTCAGCACCTGGTGAGTTTGAACAATTGGTTTTAATCCACTTGATGTTTCTTATTGAATAGTCCTAGTTTGTACAAATCCACATTTATCATAGTGATACTTTACTGTATGTTTTATTTGCAATAATTATTTCCTTCTAACCGTGTTTATAAGTGGTTAAATTGAAGAATGTAACATTTGAAGTTGAATGAATCTCATTGTTTTTGCTATAATTATTAAAGTAAAGTCTTCCGTCTCCTCCTAATAACCTCGAGCCACAATTTGTTGGTTAATTTTTCTGCACCAACTGCGCTAATCCATCACGAAACTTTTCCTGATTCTGTTTACACTTGAGTGCACGCCTTCATCCATCGTTCGAAAATGAAAGTCGCCCCATCAATCACGGACACACCTTTACTCCTTCCTCGGGCTGCCTCCGTCGGGTCAATAGCACAATGATTTAATTGGCGAGAATTAATGCAACATTTAAAATTTGTCATCGAACGGAAGAGCGAATCTTCCACCGATCAATCAATGGCGCTAATCCCCGGCAAATTGGCAGTCTAGCCCCGGTCGGTCGGCAATCAACGGTGACTGTCAATCAACCAGCAATCATGACGATGACGGTGATGGCGATGATGAGTGATAAATTAATTTCGCACTGATTGACTCTCCGCCGCGCTAAGGATCACAGTAGCCATCGGCGGGCAGTTAGAAGATGGTGGATACGAATTTGTCGTAAGCTCGTGCGGATTTCGAACGAAGGACGAACCAACCAGCCATTCCTGGGGTATCGTAGCGGCAAAAAGTGCTAACTCAATTAAAGCACCGTAATCCTTGGTATTTATTGGCGCAATCGAGCGTCTCACTAGGATCAGGTTTTGATACGATTGAGAAGATTCAGGTAAACATCTTGACATTCTTAATCTGTCTCTGTCTATTTTACTCAGATGCGTTATTATGTAGTCAGTTTATGTAGTTTATGTAATGTGTAGTTTGATAAAAAAAACTCAATGTCCTACAAATTTTTAAGGGATAGTGAAGCATTTAAAATAACGCATCCTCATAAAGATTTGGAAGCATTTCTTAAATTCAAATTGCTAGAAAATGAAAATAATGTATTTACTCTTTCGGTTGTTGATTGCACTGTGTGTGTTTTTTACTTGTGTAAGCTTCGGGCACATTTCCAACCTGAAAATGTACCATGCACAATTTTCCATAAATCAGGGCACGTTACATTGAGTGCATTTTAAAAGCTTTTCAACTCATCCCATTTCTGTGTATTCGGGCTGTTTACTTTTCATAAAGCTCACCTCGCGCCTCCGCCAAGTGCAAGTACCTTCGGAATTCGTTCTGATTTTGTTGTGAAACGTACTACATCATCGCAAGGATGAAAGTGTTCATTTTAAATTAAACAGACGTGCGAAACGAGAGCAGAAGTGTAATTTATTCATCGGATATTGAAGCAATGGAAAATTGATTAACACCTGCCTCTTGTTTGGCTAGCAGGCCCGTTTGTGGATTGGTAAAAATAATGGTTGGAATGTCACGTTTCAATATTTATTTTATTACAACTATCAAGTGACATAGTTGCAATTGCACTTCCCATGTATCTAGGAACTGTCCTCGTAGAATTGTCTGCTTTTTGAATACTACAAATAAGTTATTTATTTATTTCTTTTATGTGAATTTCGTTTGAAGATTTAGTTCCAGTAATCGTCCTATGAATATTTTTCGGTGATCTTGGACGTTTCTCGAAACACATCGCTTGTTAAGTAACAATAAGTCATGTTTCAGTTTGTGTGGAACTGTCTTTTGATGATGCTATTTCTCGGTGAGTTTTAATTGTGTTTTTAGCTTAAATTATGTTATGTTATACTTCTTTCGATGGTGTTGGATATTTTACCTGAGTAAATTTTGAATTGGGCCAACGGAAACACCTCCATGTAATGATTTGATACATTTAATCCCCTATTTCGAGGCCGGTACCAACTAATGACAGTATTCACAAGAGGCTTAGGCTTCTTTCATTCCCTAATCTGAATGCCGTTCATCGTTATCTCCCCGGAGGATGATCTTAGGCGCATAAATTTGCTCGGTTCCATTTTATTGCCTCTAACAACCATTTTTGGGTTCATTAACAGGCGCTCTGAAGGCGGCTCTATCCCTCCGTTGGCCCACGATCGGCGAGTGGAGATACGACGATTTACATCCATCCCTTCGGTACCATGATTCACCCAGGTAGGTACGTGCCTCAGCCTACGGCGTTTGGGTGCCGACCAGAAAGAGCACCGTTGGATTGGATGGGGTTCATAATTCCTGTCCAAATATTTAAACCCTTCCGACGAAACCTCGACCCAAAGCGCCTGACCCGGCATATTAGCATGGGTTAGCTTGATTTAAATGTCGTTTATTTTGGAATTGACCATGCACGCCAATGCTAACCTACACCCGCAGAGTGACGCAGTTGGCGGTGAATTTGGTGTTCTTTCTTGTGTATCCCGTCGTTCTGCTTTGGCGCTGGTACCATTCGAGCGAGTGGACCGCCTGGACGGATGTGGAAAAGGACCTCTTCGAGCAGCATATCGACCTGGGTGAGGACGAACTATTGCGTTGTGGTTCGCTACGGGGTCGTATGATCATCCAGAAGGAAATCGTTGTCTGTCCGACCGCTGCCACCGACGAGAGCGAGCCCTTCGAAAGGTACGAAAGGGCCGATGAAGAGTTTGTTGAGCCCGGTACGATTTATTCAAACAGTGGAGCTGAACTGAACGACGAAGAATTGCCACTGAATCTTTCCAAGGGAAATGAAATGTACTTTCATGCCGAATATGAGGATCATAAGAGGAAGGAATCGTATGAACCCACGGAAAACGAGGAGGAAGACGTTGAAAATGATGTGCATAATGAAGGTGATGAAGTGCCTTTGATTGTGCCCTCATCAGAAACGCAGCATTATACCACACATTCTAGTGCGGAAGTAACGATTGAGAAACGTTGAACGTTCTGTTTTAATCCGCAAACTCACAGCTGAGATAATGTGTTGTTAGATAAAATTAACATACTCATTACGATAGGGTAACCAAATATTAGAACACCACCAATTAATAATTGAATAGATATGTTTTCTATAATATTAAACTCGTTGAGTTTCTTTGAACACATAATAAATTTGAAAAAACAACTGCTTCTGCTCCGATGATTTGGCCAGGAAACAGTATAAATCTTGGCGTTCCAAAAATAACAAGCACCAACCGGATCGGCCTGAAGTTCCAACCGACGTGCCAGCAGCTAAGGAAGAACAACATCGACCTCCCCCGCCGAAACCGACGTCGGAACAGCTGACAGTCGGAGTGCGGCAGTTCGCCGGCAATCTCCGCCCGCGATCGGAGAGTCATTATGTTTTCCCAACTGATGGATGAAGCCGGCCGCGGGAAAACGTTGACTCATAAATGGGAAAATATTTTGAAACAACATCTCATCGCGCTTGATTCGTGGCGTGCGATGGCGGATGGTTTTAAAATTATAACTCACCCGTATGGCACATACACCCCCACCCAGGCCACGTGCTTATCCCGCCGCCTCCCAGCCGTTCGGTTCTGGCGGGAACGCTATTTTCGATACTGTCATCCGTAATCCACCCGCCGTCGTGATACTCCGGGCGGAAAATGTGATTTTCGGCTGTGGTATGTCGACTCTGGTGAATATGGCATTCTCGGCCTGTCGTTTATTCGATCACGGCCGAAGCAGGGGACCGAACTGGGAGGCAGCAAGGGAAGCATCGTAGAATATATTAATTGGTTTTCTTCTCCGGTTCAAAAATGTGGTTTACTTTATGTGACAGGGCCCCAAGGACGGGTCCCTGGCGTAATCCAATATCTCAGCCGATTTCCGAAGCATAATGATAACAACGGAAAGACGGATCGGTGCAATCGGCGCAATGCCATTAACGGCCCCGGAACGGTTCCGAGCGTCCGCGGTGCCTTTGTTGCGAGGCTTGAAAAGGAAATGCCCGAAACCGAAGGCCGCCAGCCAAGCCGGCGTGTGAATAACAACACTTTGAGCATGAAAAATTTATGATGTCTCTTCTGCTATACGGGGGCCATGTTGCACAACGACGAAGGAAGCGGCGGAATGGAAATGAGGATGGATTGGTAGGAGAGAAGGATGGAGAAACTGCACTCGAACAGCGCGATGCGTTGCCAAGGGGATCGGCTAGGGTAGGGTTGTCGGTAGGGAGAGTGGGTGATGGTTTATTGGTTTCTTTTTATATAGTTCTGTTTTTTTCTTCTGTTGTTGCTTCACGATGCCATTGGATGCTGCAGCATGTGCTCTTGTTTTGCTCCGGCAGCATCGAAGGCGAACTGGAGAGAGTAGGCGGAACGAATGATGAAGACCGTGGGCATGGCGCAATCCGCAGTTTGATCGAAGAAAGATGGAAGATCGTTTGGAATAATAAAAATTGTTTACATCACAAAATAGATAATTCATTGACTGAAATTTCCATGACTTAATTCCGACTTCTTTGAAAGACTTCCTTGCGGTACGCTAAGTTAAAGAATCCAAGGTTAAACAATATGATTCATGCATATTGAGTAAATTTTATTATGGGTAATTATTAACTGGATTTGTTGATCGATCAACTCCAACTCCAACATGAGTTGTTCCTTCGTCCATGCAGCATAAGTTGCTTCAAGAAAGTGGGTCTGGATTTGCTCGGACTTCGCCCACCGCCGCGTTTCGCCTCGACATCTTTCGCGGGCTCAAGATGATGGTACATAATGGGAAAAACACTCTTCAGGAATGCACGGGTCAAGCACGTCAAGTGGGTTGACACGCGGGGAGTGAAATGCAGCCACAACGAGGAAACCAGATGAGCCCGTATAGGAGAAGCCGTGCTGCTCCCGTTTTCTCAATAGACACTGTGAATGGGTGTGTGTGAGGGTATGTGGGTATGTGGGGTAACTGGACATTTTCTCCACGGCACGGCCAGGGGGTTTGCAGCATCCCCACGCGATCGCTTTCTTGGAAGACGGGACGGGATGCGCACAATCACTCTCCAACGATCTCTCCCTCTTTTTCTCTATCTGTCTCTCTATTTCTATCTCGCTTTCTCTCTCTGTATCCTGCGTTGTGCTGGAAATAAACACATCTTCCTGCCGTCAGCAGCATCTCCGCCCGTGGTGGATGCTTTGTTTTCGTTCGCTTTCACTCACTCGCAGTGGCGATCTAGTTCCTTTTCTCTTTCGTGCTTCCGGTGCAGCCCCACAGATGCACGCTCTCGCGATGACAACGCGGCGCCAACGAGGACGGATCGAAGCTCTTGGAGGGCGCCCGATCGGACCGCAGTTTACCGCTGTAGTGAACGCAGGAGTGAGTGAGAAAGCGCGACCATTTCGCCCCCCAAAACATAAAATAGAGAATGCACGCTGTCCGCAGTGCTCCCCGCCGCCGCCGACGGCGAGAGCGAACGCAGATTTCAATGCGCGCGTGGAGATCGCGCGGATCCCGCGAGAGCAAAGTCGGCCATTGCGCGTTGCCATTAACAACCGGCGGCGGGTCTCTCCAGCGAGTGCGCATTTACAGCACGGCTGCGATCGCGATGCTGCGACGTGAAGGTTTCGTCCGCTTCGCTCTCCGGCGGACCTCCAGCAGCCTATACCCCAGGCGTACAACAGGGAACCATCGCCGGCCCATGTGGTCGATGAAGGAACCCGCCGGGGGTCCGGGGAGTCGCCGGTTGGGACCGGGGGAGGGTGTTGCTTTCGTTCGGAATCGAATCTCGAAAATGTTTCTCTTTTTATGCTCAGTATCGGTACACCGTTGCCTTAGTATTGCGGCGATCTTTACTTGCGATCGATGCGCGCGCGCTCTCGCACGCTTCTCCCTGCTGTGTTGACGCGACTCGCGGTTTTCGGGCTCCGGACGACGTCGTCGTGCCCAGCGCGACACAACAACGCCACACGGTGGATAACGGCTACGACAAAACAAAAAACAAGTTAAAAGGAGGAAGGAGGTAAAAAAAACACCACATCAACCCCACATACACCGCGCGCGCCCAAGATGTGCAAACGTAAACGCGAAAAGGCCTAGGGAAGGCAGGCAAAGTTAAAGAAAAGAAACACACAGCACTGTGTACCGCATATACTCCAACGTCCAGACGTGTCCGCGACATTCGTTCGGTTCCATCACTTTTCGAGCGGAGTGGTCGGTAGTGAACGCGCCTCGCGTGCAGCATTCTGTTTTTGTGCGGTGTGTGTCACCTTTTCTTTCGTTCTTTTTTATTACCGTGCGTTGGAATTCCTTTCGTTTTGTATGTGGAATCTGCCGTTTTCGCGGGTGCCCGCCTTTTTCGTTTTTTTGCCGCCGCGTTGGAGACGATCCTTGGGTGACCTCATTCTGCGGACAGGCAGAGACGAGTGTAAAAAAGGGTCAAATAAAATCGCACATGCGCACACCCTTCCGCTCAGCTGTGCGATCGACAAGAGACGTGTGTGTGTATGTGTGCCGTTCCAAGCCAAGCCCTAGTGTGCAGTGACATCCGCCGGTTCCACGAGGATCCGGTACGGTTGATATGCGATATCATCGGGTGTGTTTCTAGCGGCACTTCGCCCATTCGCAGTGATCGTGTGATCGTGATCCCGCAGTGAGCCGGCCACCGATTTTTACCGCAAACCTAGTGCGGAAGCGCAATCCGCTGGTGCGCGAGAAAAAGGCGTCCGCGTCGCCTGTGGAAAGTGAGTGTACCTGAAGGGAAAACCCGTCCACCCGGGGGAAGGGAGTAATAATAGTGTCAACGGGGAGGAGTGTGGGCACAAGTGTGTACCTGTCTGTGTGTGTGTGTGTGATTGAGTGTACCGACGAGTAGCACAGGGGGGGGGGGAGGAAGGCGGGAAAAACAGGTTTTTCCTAACGTCTAAGCTAAGCCTCCTAACGTCGATCCCAAGTGCCGGAGATTCGTTGTGGTGTATTATTATTTCGTTTTTTTTTTGCTGCTGTTGTTTAAATCATTATTGCGAAGTTGCCAATCGCCGTTCTTCAGCACGGGTCGGGCTAGAAACGACCCTACGAGCCGATCCGAGAAGTCGACGCTGCTGCGACGTAGAAAACGTGACCGTGAAACGTCAGACCGTGCCCCCGAACAGGTAAAGTTGTTGTTCCAGCATGTTCCAGCTTCCTGCCACAAAAACACCAAACCACTGGGAAGAAAAACATCACGCCAGTGGAGTCTGTTGCATATCGTGTTAGGTCATAGTTGAGCACGACAGTCGTAATGTGAGAGTCTCCAAATGTCCACCGTGTCTGTCAAACTCAAATGGAATATCGGTCTGTCAAAAACCGGGGAGCATACAGGTATCGAATCAACGTGGAGCATCGACCTGTGTGTGTGTGTGCGGGCAAACAACCAGAGGGCCGGAAAGGTCATGCAGCCAAAGGCAATCGAACAGATGTAAAAGAACTACGGTCCACCAAAGGCTATCGAATGTCTGCAGAGCCCGGAGTGAAAGGGGATTGAAATCAATCACTTCTTGATCGTTCAATCACTCGATCTCGGTGTCCTTTGCGGATGCGTATGACGGTGGCCCGCTGGTTGCAACCTTGCCGTGCCGTCAGGCGTGATCAAAATTGACAACGAACTCACCCGTGGCCGTATGTTGCGACCCGGCATAAAATGGCGAACCTTCCGCGCCAAGGTAAACCACCTCGGGAAGGCATGTCCAACATTTTGTTTTCTTGCCCCGTTTGTTGGCCGTTCTTCCTTCCAAATCCCTCCACAGCCAGACGCAAATGAATGAAGTTGTAGGCTTGTTGGTTCGCTGGCGCGGCAAAGGAGCGACGGTGAGAATGCGAAAATTCCCATTACTCGGTAGCGCGCGTATGCGGTCGTACATAATTTGTATCCAAGCGGCGAGGAATTCGAATCAATCCGTTCATAATAACTGCACCCGGCGGTAGCGGTAGCCTTCAGCACATGCCTGCGAGTCTTCTTCTCACGGGCGTCGCGGATAGGTTTGATGAGCAGCTCGAACCGCCGGCCCCGAAATAGTCCCGTTAGTTTCAAACAAGAGAAAAGGGCGAGCCCGGGACTTCGGGGAGGCAGAGCTAAAATTAACTTCCCTGGAGTGCGTGAGGAAAGACCGGGCGGGGATGGTTTCCCGGATTCCTTCCTCAAGCTAACCTTCCAAATAACCCGAAAAGTATGCTGTGGATGCTGCGGGGTGTCTTCTCGTACGCAGGGCGTACTACATCTTCATGGTTCGTACGGCTTCTGCTGTGGTCCGATAGGTTCAAGTGGGTTGCCCATCGGATTGCGCCGCTACCCAGTTTGGAGAAGTGATGCAACCATTAACATTGCGCTCGCTGGCAGCTGTTCGAGTGTGTGGGACGGGAGCATCAACCAATTTCTTACAGACTGGGAAACAAACTCTTGAAAATTTGTTACCCTACGCTTCGCCGTACTTACCCTCAACTCCCCAAGGGTGGATTAGAACGAATGGTTGCCCTATCGCGTACCCCTGTAATCGGCGAACGGCATTTTCAACGCTCTCGAGCGGACATTATCGCGTTAAGTCCACAAATTTAAAGTGCCCTTGGTGTCCCTGCGTCAGTAAGTTTGCCTACCGCCAAGGGATCAACGGCTCCGTTGAAGACGATAACTCGATCAAGCCGCACACGGAACGAGAACCCCTCCGAATACAACGAAGTCACCAACCTCGGCGGATTGCGTCGCAGTCAGCGGTGCAACAGTGCAACCGATCCGACCGGGCAAACCAACCAGTCATCTTCGCTCCATCGACACACGGTACATTAAAACGAGATTTGAAAATGGTAATTATATGCCTATATTTAACTAGAGCCCCCTTCTCGGCACGACGGCACCATGGCAAACCCGGTTCCCCCACTCGACGGCACACCGGGGGAAATCAAAGCCGTGAACACATGTAACGTCTCTGCTCGGGAAGATCGTACCGTCCTTCCAAGATCCACAGCGACATCCACCCCGGTGCCCGGTTCCGAATGGAGCAGCATTGCCTAGCGTGTTCTGGCACGGCGATGATGGTTGGTTCAATCATGCAGCTCGGTGGATTCCGAGCGACATGATATTCATTAACAGCTTCATCCGGTTGCTAGCGCCTTCAACTGAAGTTGGACACAATCCGCTCCTTAATGGACGCCTCCAGTGAAGCGTATGTTCTTACGCATTTCTGGGACCCCCTCGGTATAGATTATCGTGCACTCGCACGGATCGGGACGGATACATTTGCCCGGCTGTCGTAGTCCCGGGCGATAATTCCGCCAGATCTTGTCCTGTCCGCTGCCTTGTACTTGGCTGTCGTTTGAATGTTGTTTGTGCCATAAGAATTAACCCACCAGACCACGGGAGGACCTGCTTCTAACCTGCCAAAGTGTCTCATACGACCCAGCCGTGCTCCGGACGGGGTGAACTTGGGAGTACGTGCGAGTGTGTGTGACTGAGGGGTTCACGTACGTTCGTGCGTTGGCATCGTTCAACCGGAACCGGTCTCCGGCTTCATGCGACGGGGCTCGATGTCGCGGCTTGGGCTTGATTGTGGAATTAGTCTTGTCAATTATCTGCTCCGTTTTAACCTCCACCTGATCCGTCCTCGTCCGAGGAGACAATGTCAAACTGTCATTTGGACCCGTACGATCCCGCGGACGTCGCTCAGTGGTATTCAAATGTCGCAAGGGGAACGCCAAGCGGCCATTCAAATCACAGCTGCTAATTATTGATACGAGCTGCAGGCTCCATCTTGCATTGCGTGCAAAAAAAACGTCTCCGTATGAGGCAAAAGACCGCGAACTTTGTCGTGGTCAGTGGGCGGGTACATAACAGACTATCCGACGGGTGGATAATGATCCGCTGCCATTGCACATCTCCCTGATCAACTAAATTAGTGTTATTGAAGGTCGTAAGTGGAGAAGAGACATGCTTATTGTCGCCGATGCTCTTAAGTTAATTGTGGGTGAAAAAGATTACTAGTGTGGAGCGTGACCCCAAAACGCGTTCCGCCGTTTTAGCAATTTAGTTATTGTTTTATTTTTTTTTTTAAGTTTCTTTTTTATAGTTCCTTTTTTAAAGTTAATTAAGTTAATAAAAAGTGTTAATAATTCGCTTTGAATGAAAACATAATTGTTCATGTATTTTAGGTAATAAAAAACCTTTTTTTTCTATTATACAAGTGTTATCGCTAACCTCAAAATATGATTGCATGATCATCATGCAACATTCACGATCGCATGGTAAAAATGCATTTCACAGATTCCCCTTTCGGAAGAAAAAAGAAATTAAAAACCCTCACCCTTTGCCTCGATCAGGGGGTCATTATCTTTCACTTCGAACCAAAGCCAGATACTTTTTCTCTTGGCTCCCCTGCATGGAATTGGTGCGAGGGATGGCAAGGGAAGAGACGGAACGGTTCGGAAAATCAAAACCATGACTGTTCCAGTCGAGGGCACATTTTCCCTTTCTTTGTAACGGTGCTGAACTATCCGCCGGGGTTCCGAATGGCGATGGCGTGTGAAGTAGCCCGGTGGATTGATTGACGTTTTCGTTCGTTCGCGCCAACCGTTTCTTCGTTTCAACAACTTTCATCTTAAGCTGCTGGCGAACGGTTTGCCCGGCTGCCCGCCTGTTTGGAGATTCAATCAATCAAACCTACGCGGACGGCATTCGTTGTATAATGAAGTGTGTAATTTAATTTTCGCCTGCCTCGTGGTGGTGCGGTCCCCGCGATGTGGTAATAATCCATCGGTCAACTAGAAACAATGTATTACTACACGTGTATCTTAGTTTTTTACTTTATCCAGCAACACAGGGTTGTTACTTTATCCAGCATTCATATGTGAATGCATAGAACGCATGTTTAATGGAATAAAGACAAATTTAAATTGACATCCATATAAATAACAGTTCAATAAAGTTAATGGCTGAAATTTGAAATGCCACAAATTGAATAGTACGTTTTCGAACTACAGCTCTTAATTCGATTTCTTCCGTGTTTCAAAACATAAATGAACTATGTATAGCAAACAAATTTAATCCCGATTGATTTGATAGGTTGATAAAAGAGGCGATGGAGAGCAGGGGGCATCCCAATGATCGAATTCATATTTTCATAGAGTAACGAAACACAAAGCGTATACCTCAAGCTATTTGGAGTAATGCATCAGCAAAATAAGGAAACTAGCAATGCGTATTGTGTCTTTAAACTTTACATTGTTACAGTCAGTTATTAGGCATTTGTCGTTTAATTTCGTGGGTGACTTTAGTGAAACAAACAACACTCTTTGTATGTTTGAAAAACTTATTCGTTATTATATCATTAACATGGAATTTTCAGTAGAAGTTACATACATTGCGTTTTACACAGAAATGTGTACTTCGAATATAAAAAAACTATTTTAATTTTATTGTTAAAAAATTGTTCTTGTCAACCGACGTTTCGGATCGTGTTTTGCTTGAAAACGTTTTACTGAGAGCAAACTGACATACGCTCTCTGTCAAAGCTGTCACCTCTCGTAAACAACGCACGAATGTCTGAACCGGTTATGAACCGGTTTACAATATGGTTGGTAAAATTCCATACAAAATGTGGGATATTCGATTGTGTGTGTTGAGTTGGCTATACACACATTGTTACATCGATTACAGTGTATACATGCGGTGACGTAAAGTCAACCGGTTTGAAACGGTTATAGGGCATTGAAAGGTTGGCCCGTTTGTATGGCTCGAAAGGGAATCTAGAAAAGCGAGACCGGTTTTCGAAGCATTAACCAAAGCAAGAGCGAGAACGCCAATCTCCCGGTTTGCGAGTGAGAGAGCGAAAGCGCACTCTCCTCGGCGCGGTGTGCGTGCTCGAGCGAGTCAACGTACACGATCGTCGTGGTGTGCCGCTGCTCTGCTGCTGCTACTGAAAACTTGTTCGAATGCGAAAAAGAGGTTGAATTTCCGTCGGACGCTACAGCTCGCTTTCTGGTCGAAGCTTCCAACGCAGCCTGTGCGTGTCGTTACATAGTGGTTTTTGGGAAGTGTTCTGTGCTAAATTCGTGCCCGCCGAAACTGGGGTGCATTAAGTACGCGTCCTGCTGCAGCAAGCGCGTTGTTTCGTGGCGGTGCGTCGGTGATGAAATTGCACTATTCGCGTAGGAAAGTGGGAAGCCTGGCAACAGCCATTTGAGCGTCTTATTTTCGGATACGTGTGCCAAGCAGGACAAGGACTTTTCCTAGCGGAATGACTCGCGCTGGTGTCCTTACCGTTGTGAAATAACAGCATCCGGAGCAGTGAACTCCGACTTGGACGCCACCAGCACCCCGCTGCACCGGGACTCTTCGCTGGAACAAGCACGCTCGAGAGAGAGAGAAAAAGAGAGGGAAAGCAAATGAAAGCGGTACAGAGATAGGGACAGAAAGAGAACGAATATAACCGCACCGTCCCGCCGCTGTCGTCTTTATCGTGGCGCTGCCTGTGTTTCTTTTTAGTTTTTGGTGTTTGACGTTTACTGTTGCGGAGCACAAATAAAACAAACGGGGAAAACTCCTTCATAGCGCCGCTGGCTGTGACGGAACAATAGCAACCCGCTTCACCGGACGCGCTGTACCACCCTTTCAACCCGCTCCCTGCTTCGGAACGACCCTCACCACCCGAAGGGCTCTATCTAGTAGGCGTTTGTTTGTCGTGCGTGTGGTTTTCTGATTAAAGCAGGCTTGCATTTTTAAAGGCTCCGGTTTCCTAAAGAAATTCTCCAAAAGGTCCCAAGCACCTCATTGTGCCCCACAATCGTTTGCCTGTGCTCTTGTGTGTGTCCCTGTGTTGGTGTGTTGGGCGCCTCTGTGTACGTGTGCCGTGCTTGTGTGTGTATGCGGAATTTTCCACCATTAGCGTCGTCGTGCAATTTTTTACTCCAGCGCCAGCCAGAATAGGGTGTCTCGCGTGCTTGTTTGCCCTTTTGTGAAATTGTGAACGGAAGCGTGCCAGCTAAAGTGCCGCAGCACATCCTTTCCGTTGCCAGCGGGAGTATCATCCTCAACACCGTGTTCCGGCCGGCAGACGAAACGCGCGGCGAGCCAGAAGCGAACGACGACGGAAGCTGGTCGAACCCTGAAGCGAACACAGAAACGACCATAAGCCGACCGACCACCCGGTGAATGGTAAGTAAATACCACATCACGTTTCTTGTGGGATTTTCCCGTTTTTCGCGCGTTGACATCAATCTACGAGGGGACGGAAACCGATCGTGGGTTTGCCGTAAATATGTATTGCATCCTGTGATCACTTTCAGGATGCAAAAGCGAAAGAAATGTCAAGAAAGAAACCACAACGTATGGTGGTAGTGCGGTAAAATATTGCAGGCGGCAAAGGGGACAGTTCCCATGCTGCAGATAAACAGCTGAAAAGCGATCGGGAGTATGTTTTGAAAAGACGCTAGACAGGTGGGGGAGACGGGAGCGAGACGAGAAGAAGCAGAGTAAACATGCGGCTGGCGGCGGGAGCCGACCAGAAGGAAGCCCCATCAGGTGTATGCTCGGTGTTTCCACGGGGTTGGAGGAAGACGATGCGAAAGGTCATGGTGCGCATAGCAAAGGGCTACGGCTGAGGGTGGTACGGACGGCGGCAAGTCGTTGTCAGCAATGGTTGGATGGTTTCCACTGCGTTTGAGCACTCCGATCCAAGGGTTTTTCTTGATGTTTGATGACGACGAACGCAGCAAACCGTGAATTGATGAGGCTGCCGCCGTCATCGTTCGGTGAAACTGGCAACCCTGAAGCAAGCGGCTAGTTACGGTGGTTGAAAAGAGATGGAAACTCAAATTTGTTTCTCATTCTCTCGCTCAAACCCCCGCGTACCAGTGCTTCTCTTCTATAGGGCTCGTTAGTGTTTCGTAGGGAATAAAGGGAAAAAGGGCACTGGCAAGAGTGAAGGGCTGCTTATTCGATCAGCTCGCGTACAGCTTACGTATCGGTGTGAGTGCGACTGCCAAACCCTCCACACAAGCGTAAAAGAGAGATTTGTATCTAGGGTTAACCCTTGGATGCCGGTTTCCTCTATGGTTGGTGCAGAGCAACAAACATTTATATTTTGAAAACATCCCAAAAGATTCGATTATTTAAACTGGTTATGAGCGTCACATTTTCTCTGCAACTCTTGATCGTTGGAAAGTTGAAAACTTTTGTTTACTTTTTGTCGAAGAGAACACTGACACTCATATGATCCCACGGTATTCATATCGACTGCCTATTCATAAACTGCCTAAAGCATACGGCACAATGGCACTTGAGGGTTAATACAATTGAATGCGCTCGCTTGGAACACCACGACCGAGCCACACAGAATGGCGCGAGCAAGGGAGATATAAAAGCTTAGACCCCGATCATGCCCCTTGCGTGCGAAAGGAATGGCAAGACGCGAGATTGCGCTGCTTCGCTGGCACACCGCGGAGTTGTTGGCCTTCGCGTTTCACGTCCACGTTTCGATCCGCTCGCGACCGCGTTCCATGCCAGAATGGAAGTGCGAAACAAAATGGAACTAACCGAAGTAGGCACAGCAGGATGAAATGACAGCGAAGAACAAAAATATGCAGCGGCTGCCGCGATGTGTATGTTTTATTCACGGGCTGGCGAATGATTGATCGTACTCTCTGCTGTGCTTTGTGTTGCTGCTGTTAGTGGCTTTTATTTCGCGGTTGAATGTTATACTGGGAATTGTCGGGGAGATTATTCAGGATATTGGATTACATTCGCGAAAAGGTAGGACGAGGGTTACCACCCTTGTTTTTAAAAGGAAATGCGATTTAAATATTTATTTTTTTAAAACAGTTATATTTTTTACAATCATATGTGCATTTTATTTTTCGAGGGTAATATTTTTTTCAATTTTAATATGCATTCACGTGTAAAACCGGGTAAAATTGCATTTGAAGTTGGCTGCAACTGACATTGAAAATAATGACACCAAAAGGAACAATACAATTGCACCCACCACCCGGCGTAAACAAATCGCAGACCGAACAGATAATCAACAAATAACAAACTCTACGTTGATGGTTGTTGCAGCTCGTCACGCGAAGGACAGAGACAAACGATCGTTTGTTGTCATGCCTTTGACAACCATCTGCGCCCGCCAAGCCCACTTTTGCCGATAATAATAATAATAATAACAATAATAATGACGCGAGAAGTATGCTCCTCGCGGTTGTCTTCCGAGTTCGTGGGGACAACAGGCGGCAGTGAAATGCACGCACAGGTAGTTGCAAACAGTGAGGGAACCCCCCTGATGTCTTGAAGAAAACTGGCACACTCATGCACACATACACACGTGGAAGAAGGTGGAGGACGCCCGACCAGAGAGTCATTCTTTTGCGCGACCGCTTGAATTAGAGTCATTTCCACGCATTTTTCGCAGAAGCCGGCAAAATGTGGTAAACGCAGTCAACTCTAATGTGGACGTGACACGCACGACGCGAGTGAAGGGAACATTCATCCGTCGAGTCATCGCACGCAGGGGCAATGATGGATGGATAATATTTCAGGCCGGATTGAGCCGACGACGACGACCCGGTCGAGCGGAGAGGAGCTTACCTTGGATGTAAGCTGCCGGTCGCCGTTGGACCATCATCGTCGGGCACTTCGACGCAGCTGTAAATGGATATCTTTGCTTCACGATCGCGTCGTATTTTTTCCCCGACTGCTGCTCGCTCGATCGCCCACTTTGTCTCGCATTCACCACGTACCCGCAGGCATGTTTGCACCCCTGGCTTTATGGTGGTGGTCATTTTATAGGGGTAAACAGGACACACAGTCTCTCTACACACTGGTGTTTGTTTGCGTTTTCCTCTACTGCGCTAGCGCAGCAGCCGCTGTCAGTGTGTTGTGTTTCCCTCTCCGACCGACAACAACGACGATGATGATGATGATGATGATGATGATGATGATGGCGGTGACCGGTTTTCTTTTTCGGGAAACCCATGCCGAAGGCAGCAAGGGAACAAGCGAACAAGATTCCTCTTCGGGCTATCCGACACTCTTCTTTGGTTCCCTTTTTCCGCCTGAAAAATGGCCCTTTTTTGTGAGGCAGCAGTCCCCTGTCGCTTCATCTTCGTCACGTACTGTGATGCAGAAGGGTCGGCTCGGATGCGGGGTTTACAGTCGTGGACAAATGTTGAAACATATTGCCAGCGTGTGTCGGTCCTTTCGGGACCGGGATGATTTGCAAAATGCACAGTATTTGGCAAAAGCATGTAACGGTTTTTCAAAAATAAATTTTAATTTGCATCCAAATGAGTTTTTTCGTGTACGCATTTTATATTCATGTGTTGATTGTTTTCGTTGCGAACATGTTTTATAAACCAAAGGCGAAATCTTTTATAGAACAAGATTCACTCGTGTTTGCTCTTTTCATACATAATGGTGCATTTTTCTCCCTCTTTGTAACCTCTTTGAATTATAACTCGCTGCCGGTTCGGTTTGAATTGCACTTGCCCCACTTTCGATGCGGAACTTAACGTTTGAAAATAGGCTTTTTAAGAATCAAAGAAACCAACGCAAAAGCCTGCCACAGCCAACTCTTCTTGTTGGGCCCTTCCCAGTGCTCTCTTCAACCCACTTCGAGCAGCTTGTTTGCAGAACAGTTCAACAAATTCAGCACCCATTCCAAGAAGTGCCGACCCTATTGAGTTTTCATCTCGCAAAGGCAAGACCACCACAAACCACCGCAATCGCAATTGTGCAGTGAGTGAGCGTTACAACAATAAACAATTCATTCACTGCTCTCCACAGCCGACATTGAGTCGAGCTTTTTCTGCAGCACTTTCCCAGGACGACTTTTCCCGGCGAGTGTACACACTTCACTGGTACATAATCGTTCGGTTCCGATAGTGGTTGTGCTTTTTTACCGCACTCTGGTACATTTTCTCTCGGTTGAAATGATCCTTCTACTAATTGAGCCGTAAATAGAGTATACATGACCATAGGGTTTACCACAAACACACACACAATCAACATGAAAGGATCCTACTTTGTTTGAACTCGGGAAAAATTAAGAACAAGAAAACCATTTGGTGTTTGTTGCTCTTTACGGATGAAATGGATATTTGTTTCCATATTCTGCTCAATTGGCTCTACTTTCTGTTGTTCTAAAGCTGCCTTCCAAACAGTATAAGTTCCTTTCCTTACCAAGGATGCTTCTAAAAACAGTTCCGATTCCGAAAAAGCGTACATATTTGGAAAGATTGAATGCCGGAAATTTGTACAGCAAGTACTGCTGTTTTAAGCTGACTTTACCGGGAAGAAAATCGAAGAGCAGAAAGTTGTCTTACTCTGTTTTCCTTTGTCTGATCCGGTCGCACTTTCGTTTGTGCTGTTTTGTGATGGATATGCAAATATCTTATTTTTACCAATATCGTCCTGGAAGCGACTGAATGCTTGACCTTGCTGTCGGCTTCCGGAGCTTTAAAAAAAAGAGACCAAAGAAATCTGAATGAAGCGCCATTTTCTGTAATGTTTTCTCAATGAATTCTCAATTCTTTTTCGCTACCGTCCGTGAACATCGCTTCAATGTCGTAACATTGAATGTTGAAAATTATCTGAAAAAAAAAAATTCACAAAAATCGCAAAAATAATATCCCCGCCAATTCCAGAAATATTATGCGCCGGTTTTCAATATAAAACTGTTTGCTTAGTGAGGGTGGCGTTTTATAGATCAAGGACGCCACAGGGAGAGTTGTAAAAAAACGGCAGACGAGAGCATTTGAGCATTTCTGAATGGCTCTTTACATTTCCTTCTGCTTTTTTGTTAGTTTTTTTTGGTATGCAGGTGAAATTCTCCAATGATCAGTAGATAGCGAAATGGAACGGAACCATCTCGACCGTCCTGTTGACCGTCAACGTCAGCCCGTATCGGTAGATTCATCAGCATGTCAAGCGCTATTCTCATTTCCGTTTGCCAAGAAGCACCATCCCGGCGTTTATTTCACTTGGCCGTGCGGCATTTTCCAACACCGGGAAATGGTATCTTTCGGAGGAGTACTTACCGTACCTGAAAAATGGTCGGCAAAAATACTTACACTATCGTCTTTTAGACGCTCGAAGACTTTTGTTAGAAATTCGTTAAACTGAGGGAAATGTGTGCACTCATTTTCGATAGCCATCAAAGAAATGGGAAGCTTTTTCTTTTATTACATTATTGAAAAGTTTATTGAGTATGTTTTGAATCGGTTTCGAATACTCTTAAATGTTACGATCATCATCTCTTTACAGCAATATAATTTCCCTAAGTAAGAAACTGACTTCCTACGTCGATCCGTAATGGTTATATAAAGTATTCTTTGAATGTCTCAACGTTACAGCATCTTCTTCAATCTCGAGTGGAAAGGGGTGTGTCTTTGTATTTCAATTTTTTCACTATGTTTTCTTTTCTGTTCCGATAACTCGATCAACAATGGTCTACTCTTCATCAAGACCTTACCGGATAGTGGCAATTCCCCCTTCCCACCGGGAATTCCAACCGCACGCTTCGAAGCGACAAGCTCCCCCGAGTGAGTGTACGTCAGAATAAACGTTGAAGTCTCAAGTTCGTCGACACCACAGCGTGTTGCGTTTTCCTTCACCGTCCGCCGTCAGGCGGAGACCGGCATGATTTATTTTGCCTGCAACAAATCGAATTTGTGCACCTTATTATCGTCGTGCCCGTAGAGTGTTTCCCAACCCGGGAGACGACGGTGCCAACTTTTATCCCTTCGTCTAGTTGGCTCATTTTTCTTCCTTTTCCATCACTGTCTCCCTGGGTTTTCCCTGGAGGGGCATGTACACCCACACACGCACACACGATCATCGAAGACCAAGGACCCGGTGACCTTTTGTCGGAAAAAGGCACCCCAGAAGAAGCAGGGACTCGTGCAGAAAAAGAGCACATCCTTCTTACGAAAGCCCTCGTGAGCTTTTCCTCCCTCGCGGGGGAAGTATGGCGTCTTCTCCGTTTCAGGTCTTGAAAAATGGTCTCCTGGATGGACCATTCTTAATTGATTAGATTGAAGCGCAAGATAGTGTGGTCGACAGCTATGTCTGTGTGTGTGTGTATGTGTGTTGATATGCTTGCTGTACTTCTCCAGTCTGGCTTGACGACGTCGTTGACTGAAGTAATATAAGCTATAAGCAGCGAATCAATTAAGATTAGCTTCCTTCCGTTACGTGAACCTTTGTGTGTATGTTCCATTGCCATAGTCGTCGAACAGCACCGGAAGCACGATTTTCTTAACACCCACTGCCATGAGGTGGACTAAGTTTAACGTACTTTCATTTGCGACTTTCAATGTTCGGTTGATTTCACTCTCTCCTTTAGCTTTTCTTTAAAATCGGCAAACGTATTCGAAGAAATTGAAACATTAAGCAATGGTAATGGAGGAGCGTCATGTATCTTGCGACGACGTCTACGAGTTCTTGTCCTACCCGCCGACGAGCAACGCTCATTAGAGCGCGGTCATGGGCGGGCCAAATAATTTCCATCGGCCCAAGATGAAAATGCTAATTAGGGCCTACCCCCCGGAACCTAATGACACTTTGACCGTGTATCTTCGATGGGATCTACTATAAATTTGCAACGGTTGGCCCTGGTTTCTTGTCGGTTGCTCTCTTTAACGATCCTCAGATATTTGTTGTACCCCGCCGAAACGACCTGGAAGTACAACTTTCCTTCGATGAAGGTCGTCGCCACAAAGAATCTTCGATTTTCGAAGAAGATGTGTAACAAGGGGACACATCCCTGCTGACTGGCCGTGGCTGTCTGGTTCATAGTTTTACGGCTTTTAGTGAACCCTTTGCTCAATGTAAACTGGTGTTGTTTTTTGTTGAAGATTTTTTTTTGAATCCTTTCAAAACTTTTAACTCTCCTTTGTTTGCTGTGGAGACCCCCCCCAAAAAAGGGCCCGGGAGGATTAAGGCTTAATTTCGGTTGAAAATGGGCTCGTTTTCCGTGTAGGCTTGGCCCAACTTGGCCCAAAATATCTCGAGTGTTTCTCAAACAATTCTACTTCTTTTTGTGTTTGTTTGTAGGCCGTAAGTTTCGTTCCAGCTTTACACGAAAAGGACTCGCTTCGGCTTTTTAAGCCGGTAAACATCTTCGTAAATAACGCACATGTGATGGATGATTCCACTTTTCGGGGTGAATGAATTTTAAAGTACGGGGGGCCTTGAGAAGTAATCTTATCAATCCTCATTTCCATTCTGGTCCGGGGTCGTTGTTCATCGCAATGCTGCAGAGAAGTGTAGTGCCTTCGAGCTTGTGCAGGAAAGCGAATGATTTTCAACAATAACCATTCGGCTTTCAGCTCCTTTGGCAGCGTTTTCCTTTTTCGGTGGTTCAAGCTGAAGGAAGCTGAGAACACGGGACACACAACAGTGTCGTCCTCTGCCGCCCTTGTCTAGCGAAACACACACACACACATTTTGGGATGGGGCTGAACAGCATTTATTTATTACTAGCGTTATTACTTTATGGAGGGATCGTGTCTGATTTATCTTCGTATTTTATTTACGTTTTCACGAAAGCCCGCACATGGAATTAGGGCTTGGAGAGAACGGAGGGGAGAGAGAAAGCGGCACATAAAGGTTGTAGGAAAAACTGTACGACAGTGGCGAAGGTGCGCCCACAATGGTGGCTGGAGGCTATTGTTGGGCGTATGGGTGTTGTGGACCGGTTTATTTCGTTGGGATTGTATTTCCGACGTATCTTCCCATTACATGTTGGGCCATTATGATCGAAACATACTGTCCTCCGTCGGCCGGTAGACGCGGAGGGGGGGACGCACGTGTGGTCGTGTTGAAGTGAACTCGTTATCCTTTCTCATGGAGGTTTTTTCCTTCCAAAAGTCATACTATACGTGCCTTCTTGGCGGGGTGGAGATAAGGTGTAGGCTTTTCTACGAATTTCGCCAAAGAACATCATTTGGGACGGCTAATGGGAGGGAATGCTTGGCGCGAAAGGTCAAGGGCGGTAGCGTCTTGCGTCAAGACGGTTATTCCAATAATAATATTCATAAACAACACTTAACGCGTTTGTTTTCCCTCGGCTTCCTTCTCCTCTGCTGTGTTGATGCGGTGAGAAGTCGAAAAAAAATAATTTGAACAAGCTGGTGCCCATTTCACGTTGCTGTCCTTTGACTCGTTTCCCATTTCCGCGTGTCTTCGCCTTCCATTAGCGAATATTTCAATCGTGTACCGGAATCGGACTGCATTTCCATCGCTGCAAGTGACGTTCGGGAAGGAGATGTTAATCACACTCAAGATGAAGTCTTTCCAAATGGCAATATCTGCTCCCGACAGGGAAGAAGAAAGGAGCGTGATAGGGAAATTTACCACCAGCAAAATATGACTTCCTTCCTTCCTTCCACTGCGGTTGTCCTTGTTTCTTCCCTCGCTATGGAATTCCTTGGGATGCCCTTTTCTTTTTTTTATTTGTGACTCTGTTTCAGCGTCACTTTTTTGTTTGCGATTTTTTTTTTGTGCCACGTGTCCCAGCATCCGTAGGCGGACCCGAAGACGAAGAAAGCAGCATCATCGTCGTTATTATCGTCGTCGCGATCAATTTCTGCGCCGCATGGGTGGAAAATGTCTTCCAACCCCGTCGTAAAGAAAGGCGAAATGGGTGATAATAAAATATTATGATGTCTTGATTTTGTAATTTCTTGTCGCTCGACGCCTTCTTCTTGGGAGGGGGAGAAAGGTGGGTGGTCACGGGTTCTGTGGCTGACCGAGTTTTTCTCAATCGGCCAGCTTATTTTCCAGCTGTTGTCCGATGCGATGGGACACACGTGTGTGTGCTGTCGGGAGTAGGGTGTGTTGCCTAATGTGTGTTTGTCTCGAAAAATGTTTTCCTTTCCCAAATGTGTTCGGTTTTTATGTTCGTCTTTATTTTGGGGCGAGTGAAATAAAGAATCGATGTAATTGCTCGCCATCCACAGTCCATCTGCTCGCTTCGTATAAGCTCATAAGATGTTGTAATTTATAAGATTGTGCCGAAGTCTCAGATGAAATTTACATTTTTCTTTCGCACGTAGAAACGTTTCATTATTTACTTTATTAAATAGATTTCGACCATCACTTGGGTTGTTATTATCGTGTTAATCAACTTAACCATTCGCCTGTTTAACTACCTCATACAATTTGTCATAGATGAACCATTTCCGAAAGGAAGAAAAAAAAATAACTTCCAAAAATTCATATTCCAAGCTTTTCATAAGCCAAGAAGAAAACTATCGAAGGGGAATCAATTTCCTTGCTCATAAAATTTTCCACTCAATTTGGTCCGATTACATGGACCATGTTCGAGTACGGTTTTCACTTTCAGCTCCTTCGTCGCCACACTTTCTCCTGCAAAGGGACAGCTGGCAAAAGACCGATTGCACTCCCTCCTTCCTCGTTTTCCGTGGAAAAATACCCACATCCCGTGCAGCGCTGCTGCCATTGTTCACACCTTTTTCCACACTTTCGTCGGTTGGCTTAATTTTACGAGCAAACGAAAAAATGCAATCGAGAAGAAGCTAAGGAGGAAAAATCTGTGCTACTTGCAAAGTTCCAGCCACCGGGGAGGTTTTTCTTCTTTTGCGAGGAATATGTAGAAAGGAAAAGTATCACATACATTTCCCTGGTGTACCTTTTTCCTTCTTGTCCTATCGCCAGCTTCCTCCCCCAAACTCGCGTCCTGATTTACGGCTGCAAGTAAGTAACTGCGGGTCGCTTTTCGCTGCCTCCGAAGGCAAAGGGAAAGGTAATGGAAGGTCAATGTCGCTTCCCATGGGGTGGGGGACTCATAAAATGACTAAATCCTGACTCATACTGCGAAAAAGAGAACACTCACGCAAAAGAGGGACGGTATGATCGTGGTCGGCAAGATTTGTGCCTAGAATTTGATCCTTCTTTTTATTTTCCACGCTCCACGCTCGAAGTAAATTTGTAATGCGAGCCGTCGGGGAGAGATTGTTCGGTCGTTGTTTTCGTCCCCCTCCTCCCCCACTCGTTGTGGAGGCTGTCGCAGAATGGATGGCGTTGGTCTTGTGGACCGTTTTTTTTTGCCACGAAGCTTTACCACGTGCAAGACACTTCCGTCGGAATATATATATTTTTCTTTGGAAAAATCTCGTCTCGGACCCCGTTTTGGAGCCAGCGGAGCTTTTTTACTTTTTACATTTTCCTTTTTCCTCTGTCGCGCATTTGTCAGTCAGTTTCAAGTTCCCCCCGGGGGGGTAGGTGGGAGGTGAATGAAAAAGTTTATCCTCCCTCCTACAATAACGTAGGGAGGGGAGGGAGGGAGGTAGGGAGAGAGTGCGTAATCGGATATGGGTCGCATGGGGTCGGGCGTATATTATTTTTTCCTTCCCTTCAGAAGCAGCTTCCCGGCGGTGCTGCAGCCAGTACATAAACCATGATTTATGCCAATTCGTACATCCCTTCCCCCTCTCTTACTCTCCCCCCTCCTCCTACGGGGTCACATCCCGCCGGTGCACGGATTTTGAACGTCACACGCATAAATGACAAATGGTTCTCCGGTGTGGAAACTTGAAGCCCTCGAGCGAACTGCTTCGGCAAACAACAATGTCCTGTTATTGTTTTTTTGCTTCTTCCATTAATTCTTTGTCCACCAAGAAAGACAACAGTGCGTGCGTGGATGGGACTGTTTGGAGCTTTTCCATGCTGCATGATTAAAACACTTCTGTGGGCTTCTTGGAAGAGGGGGTGGGGTGATGTTAAATTTGTTTTCCGAGCTCGCCTCGCCGGGCAAGTTTGTGGTCTTATTTTTAGCCTCGCTAGGAAAAGTTCGATCCTGCTGAAAAGTACCATCCAGCGGCGGGGGAAACTCGCGCCGTCAGCTTCAATTGTTGGTAAATTTTTACGCCGCAATGTTAATTTCATTCCATCGCGCGAGTAAAATCTCGCGAGTGTTCGCGCGTGAACAAAATAAATGTTTTCTGGACGAAGTTTCCCAACAAGCGTCGGAAGGAAAATGGTACGCGTACTCGGGTTCGGGGGTTTGCAAAGTTTCCGAGCTGAACCAACATATTTCATAGGTGTTGTGCGTCTTGGGTATGGTTCGAAATTGTTCGTAAAGGAGAAGAAGAAATGAAAACCCCGGAGGAAATGGCTCATGGAAACGGAGGCGGCGGAGTGGCGAGGCGCAAATTGTTTGGTGTGTGATGTATTTGCGACATCCGAGTGGGGACTTGATCGTATTCATTTTCTTCCCCGTCAGTCCGTCGGTTCTTGGCTGTGTTCGGTGTTGGTCGTTCCTTTGAGAAAACGCTTCTTATGCGTCGCACACACCACCATCGAGCTGTTGTCATTTCCCACCGGAAAATGGCGGTGAAAATTTATAGTCTGGAAATTGTCTTGCGCCACACACTCCTCTCAGCTGCCTCAGTTCGGCTTCTATTTTCTAACCCCCCGTCATAAACTTTTCCAGCTCCAGTTTTTATTCTTCTTCTACACCACTGGAGAACTCTCCCGAATTGCAAACGTATTACTGTTTATGATCCCCAGGAGAGGCGGCGGGTGTCAAGGAGCGATGTCACAGGGCGTTGGCTGATGTTTGTCATCCAATAAAACCGCCACCGATGCGTTGTGTGATATCGCCGCTTTTTTGTATCCACCCACCCTCCCTTGGGTTCCGGAGCGGAAAATATTGATCAACCCTCATCGAAAGTCAATTAAGTTTTGATGCAAATTTATTGACCCAATGTTTGGCCGTCTGCATTGTGTCGCGCGCCAGTCGCGAACAAAATGTATTTTTTTTTTGTTTTACCAGTTATTTGATTTGTTGATTTATGGTTGCGAACAAAATGGCGGTTAACGTAAGTTATAAATCGGTTAGTTCCAAACTTGTTGCGAAATTTAATTGCTTTCAGGTGAATACAAAAGCAAAAAAAAAAGATATATGAACTTCCCTTTAATTTCATACTTTCTGCACCTCTTTTTAGGAAAATGTAATCCTATTCGATTAAATGTTGTTTCAATAAAAGCAAGGTTCGTTGCAGAAGCCGTAAATGATTCAGCTTTGGATGGCAATCGCATGTGGTGGTACCGCTTTTTCGAGCTTTTCCAACCTGGTAATGTCTTCTGACCCGGCGATTTGTAGCGCAAAGCCTGTGCCAGATGTAAGAGATTAGCAAGGATGAACGCTGGGAGCATCTTACATTGCTGGTAGGTGTAGACTTTTCCGACTCCATCGAGGTGCATTGAGGCGTATTCGGATAGAACTTACGAAACGTTCTGTTGATTTTAATTCCGCACAAACCAACCTCCCGCCTGGGTTGTGTGTTCCCCAATCTACTTCATAGAATCGACACCTATGAGCGCACTAAGGATTGCATGCTACAAACCTACAAAGGTAGGCGAAACTTTTAATGTTGTCGATGGCAGCAGATTAGGCACGGATCAGACGGGTCCTCGCCTACACCGAGCATCATCCGTGTGTTGCTCCACAAGTGTAGGAGTGTTATGCGATAATCCTCGTACATCTTGAGGGAGGTTGTGTGCTTGTTGAGGAGCCGTCTGGCTTTCATCACCTTGAGTTTCACCTTCAGGGTTTAACCTATTCGACTAGAAATACTTTCTATATTACACCGACTTCAGTAAGGCTCAGTCCAATCCAATCCTACATATATTGTTAAAGGTTCTTGCAAGTACCCGAGCAGAAAAGCGCCCGTACTTCGTTCTCCGTTTCGTTTTGCATTATCAATAAACCGACAAGCTCTCTAAACTGAGCTTCCTGGCATGATTTACGATTACGGCCGAAGGTTGAAAATCGTCCGGGAAAAACCCCTCGCGCACCAACTCATCCTTGAAATGTCGCCCGGGTGTATGTGTGTGCCATTGACTTGTTCCACGGTTGGATGGCGATGGCCTATCAATCCGGGAAAATAAAACTCTCCTGTGTCGGATTGATACGCTACGGGAGCGATCCGCTTTTTGCTCCCGATTGTCGATCTTCATAAATTGACTCGCGCTGGGAACAACGAACGTGGCTTTGCGAAAAAGGAACTGGCCGGGGGGTACCGACGGGAAAGGATAGAATGTTGTTTTAACGGTATCGAAACACATAAAAATAAATCGCGTAAATCCAGGGGAAAAGTACACCGAGAGAGTGTGAAGAAGGGAGGCTGGGCTATCCGAAGCGTGGTGAGACCGACATCATCGTCCCACCCCTTTCTTCTTGCGCCCTGTGACAACAAACAACACCAGCGAAAAACATTGTTCCCTCGATTGTGCTGCTGCGAAGTACGTGCTTGGTGCGCGGGTCGAAAACTTTTAAGTGGACCTATGTTTACAAAGTGAATGTTCGGAATGTGCTACCATCGCTCCAAGCTTGGAGGAGCACGATGTTTTTGTGCTGTGTTGTACTTCGGTTTTATTTATTATTTGCTCTTTTTATAATATTTCCGAACATATTTTTCATCGGTAGACAGACAATTTTATTTATGTTCTTGAACTGCAATAATTTAGTGTAACAGTTATGCCAATTTGCTCAACGCTTTTACTTATTTCTTTAAACATAATCATTCCAAAAACAATACAAGGGTACTTCACTCTCCTTTCTCTCGCTTTCTTCTGTTATGCTGCGCGGCCACCAAAGGTATGTAAATAAATAATGCTTATGGCGTTGCAGATAGCTGAATAATTCATGCATATTCAGGCTTTGCTTGCCTCTTTTATTTTATGTTGGCCAGCATCGGTAACCTCTCATTTGCGGTGCGCGTGTTGAGCTTTATTCTCCTGCGTTCCCCGCTTTTTTCGTCTGCCTCACAACGGTGCCGTTTGGTAAACGTTAGTTTGATGCAAAACGGGAGTTGATATTAATGATGATTAAATTATAAGTTCTTTTCAATTTGGTTAGTAGGTAGAGGAGTGAAAGTAACCTTGTTGTGTGTTCGAAAGCAAGGCCCCTAAAGGAGAGCCCGATCAATGTAATGTTGGCGGTAGCATTAATCCTTCTCCCCCGAACAGCCCAACATCTGTCACGCAATCGTTTATGTTCGTTAAATGTGGAAATTGTGATTGAGAAGGCTTACGTTTTTAATTTTTAACCTTACGTTGGTTTCGCTCGGAATGAAAAGTCGAGATCGTGACAGATAGATCGAATTAACATGGAAACAAAAGCGAAGGACAAGCAGTGGATCATGTTTTTTGCGTGACATTTTTGAGATAAAGGTTACGCGTCAAATGGAGCCATGAATTTCAATGAATTGGTCTTTCAGAGGTCATCGGTTTATTTTGTTTAAAAATTTGTTCTCTTCTCTAGTTTTCCATTTCCGCATATGTTGACAAAAAGATGGCGATTGACTAAAGTGACAGTTTTTCTTTTGTCAAGTTCGATGGGCATCCGAACAAAGAACTCCTTGACACACTTGATTTTGACAGTTGCGCGATGAAGAAGAAAAACGGGTCAAGTGATCTCGTGCTGTTGGGTGCTCTGAAATTTTGTCTTTGTGACATTGTGTTTTGATGGTCCAGATCCTCGTTGAATAAGGTTTTTCTACATTTTATCTTCGAGTTCGAGCTGGAAAACGTGTGCGAAAGAGTTGCTGTGATTTGAAAATCCTTTCCTTCGTTGTTGTTTCGGATATTATAGGATATATTTGTTAAACCCACAGTTGTTGATTAGTGTTAGTCTTTTAATGCTTTAGTTTTTGTAACTTCTATGTCATTTTGTACCATCGTTAAGCATTTTTACAGTTTATTTACATTTTTTACACACTCAAAAGGATCGTTTGACGACAGGCGGACCCAATGTTCATTGGCTTGTTTCAAAGGCCTTCTGGGATGGGTTTTGTAGTGCTGGTTGTAAATTCTCTTCGTCTTCACAGCTTCATCATTGTGTTTCATTTTATATTTTCCAAGCAAAGTCCAAACATACCGTACCGACGGACAAAGATGCTGGCAAAACGGCGTGAGAACTTTCCACCACTCGGTGTTTCCGTTCCGTCGAAGGCGAAGACGCGAAGCGCAATAAAGAATTTAACTTCTTCTGGCGCCCCGCGTGCACTCCCCCGAGTGATCGAGCGGAAAACAGGTAATGCTAGAAATTGCATTTTATGTTTCTCGTGACCAAAAAGGAAGCGACGAACAAAAGGAAAAACATGCACTTCGGGCAAGCTTGTTTTGGTTTTGGTGGACGGGCGCGAGTGTCGAAGCCATCTGTGCCATCCCCCACCCCCTACAACAAGGCGCCCCCGTTGTCTGAACCGGTAGCAGCACCATTCTGGGTCGGCCTCATGAATGTTTCATTGTTGTGGAAAAGTTTATGCTTCAATTCACGGGCGGATGTGGTGGCGGGGTACATAAATATACCTTGCACTTCAAAACTCTCGTTCGACTCCTTCGCGGACCGACGCGGTGGTGTTTGGCGTGTGGTTCGTGTACAACATGGGAAACATGTGTTTCTCCTTCTCCCGTGTTGAGCGCGCTCCAATGTTGCCAGGGCAGAAATGCTAATGGGGCCTCCTCCCGAAAATAAGGAGCAACACCAAACAGCAAAGTAAAAGGAAATGAAAATACCTATCGCCGGGTGCGCGCGACCATTTTCGGTTGGAAAATTTCATAAAAAAAGGTGGGCCAAATAGAAAACTGAAGAAAACGAGAATTTTCTTATTTCTAGGTCACAAGGGCAAGAGCAAGTCTGGAGAAGGTGTGTATCTCGGTCCCGACCGTAGCTGCTGTGTGTTTGTGTCGATAATCTTTTCCGGCATCTGTGTGCCGGTTCGGTTCGATTTTTCACCCGGTTTAACGGGGTTTTCTCGATCCAATCGCTAACACAGAACAACTGGCAATGGCAATGCAGTTGGATTGCTCTGTATTCTTTCTCGTTTTAGATTTCATTTCTATTCCTTCCGTCTGCTGGCTTTTGTTGGTTGTTTATCAAACCCCGTGCTCGATTCATTCTAGAGCTTCCGGACGTTTTTTTTTCTCCCCCCGGATCTGGAACTATCTCTGCTTTATGTTCTCCGCAACACAGTTTCCACCGACGGGGTAGAGAAAAAGGCACATCATTGCATTCGTCGCGATGGTGGAGGGAAAATGAGAACCGCTTCGCGTAAAAGACCTTAATGACCGTAATGGTGTTTCCACATCCGTCCATCAAGCACGGACCGTCGTTTCTTTTCCTCCGCCGACTAACCGGAAAACCAGCACACACCACCGCCCACTTCAGCGCAGATGGAAAACTACGGAACAATTATTTCCCCGTGCGCTCTTCAGATCGCGCGCACTTCAAGAATAATGGAGTCGCTTGGGTCGGTACGTTTCGTCGGGCCCGGGGGAAAAGCGGGACGATAAGAAAAAAAGGGGAAGCGCATCCAATGGGCAGACAGGCGGACAGACGGTCATGGACGAAAAAAAAAACACAAGTTGTGAACACTAGTTGGACGTTGTTGAAGTGCTCTTACATACATGTAGGTAGCATCGGTGGGAAAAAAGTGGTGTGGAAAATTGCTGGTATGTTCCGCGGAAGGAAAACTGACAACGCTCACACACACTAGACGCAACAATGGCCCCCTTGAGACCGAAGAGGACGAAGAATGCAGCCGTGTTGCGGGGAGGATTCGACATTCCAGAGCGTCGAGGGTTTATGCTTCGCGAAAACGATATTCGAAACGAACGCTGTTATCTATAATTAGGGAGAGGAGAAAGTTGTCCGTCCGTGTGTCGTATTACGTGGAAAATCGTTGCACCTCTCCCTCCGATCCCCCAATCCACCAACATTGTGCCCTCGAAAGAGATCATTTGTGCTGGCCCGTTGAGTTGTACTTTTCGAAAGTAAACACTCACCATCATCATCATCATCATCATCATTCATCTTCCCTACGTATTGGGTGGAAGCATTGTTTTTCGCCACTTGGCCCGATTGTGTGTGTGTTGTTGCATGGTGGTAACACACCGCTTTCGCTGTAGTTTCGATGCCGATAGATGTGCCCGCTTTCGTAACAACCATCATCTCACCTCTCGGTGCATAAGGGAGAGTGAGAGGGCAAAGAGGCAACAGTAAACCACATTGTCACTGCACGGCGGCCATGGAGCCATGGAAAACGAATTTCGAACACCTGGTGGTTGATGGAGTGGAAAAAAGAAACAACCCTGGACAACAGCAATTTCCATGTCTGACACACTAAACACCGCACTTTTCTTCTTTCATCCAATTGTGGTGTCGTTTGGTAATTTAGTAATTTGACACGTTCGAAATTGGGGGTTTTCACACCATTTTCACCGTTGCTTCGTGGTGGAGTTGCTGCTGTAACAGTCTCCACTTTGGTGGGTTAGTTAGTTGTGCAATCGTAAAAAAAAGTGAGCATATTATTCAAAACACATGCAATGTGACCAAAATTGTTCGGTTTTTTTTGGTATACTTTTGTGTTACCCAACGAAGTTCATCTGTAATGTCATGAAATAAGATACGAATTTCATTCCAAATCCGGGATTACTAGGATCAGATCTAGAGATGTGTAAATCTGATTCAAATTCATGAATCTGAATGAATCTCTGCCTTATAAGGCGTATGTTTCGTCGAGAGATTCATGAATCCTAAAAACACACAAAGTGATGAAAAGTCACCAGGCAAAAATGGGTTGTGGGACCCCTGTTTTTTTTGGTCGCATCGCCGCGCCTAAGAGTCGGGGAGATTCGTGACAGATCAATGAAAGATTCATGAAGATTCGTTAAGGTTTCGAAAGATGCATTAAGCTTTGAAGATTCGAATCCGCAAAGATTCATTAATCCATCAGAATGAATCTTAGGTGGAAGATTCATATGAATGAATCTCGGCAAAACATTCATTAAGCACAACACTAATCAGACCCCTTCACAGTTCGGATTATTTCTTCTTGTTATAAATCCGAAATTGGGATTCCTTGGGATCCTGGATCTGTGATCCGTCCACTGTCACCGCAAGGATTCGGATCGGATAAGAAGGATCGATCTCAAAACGGATCCGAATCTGCTGGATCGGGTCTGAACTGTGCTCCTAGTTGCTCATCCCCATTAGATACAGCACCTTTCATGTTCCGTAAAATAATTTTCCAAAATTTACCACGCCCGAAGCCGCCTGCATGATTGAAACCAATTGGGAGAAAATATGGACGCAATCACTCGTGTAAAGACACAAGAGAGCGGCATGTGTTCCAGGACTTGGAACTTGCTGCTCCTCCAGGGCAAGCAAGAAACTTATGCACCGGAAACTGTTTTATCTTTTCCCTCCAGTATGCTCATCCTGCTCAACCGGAATAGCCTCCGGGACACCGGCCGGATGCATTATTGTATGCAAATTGTCTTTGTTCTTCACCTTCATCGCTTCGCCGGGCGAAATGGTCGTTGGAGGCTTTCTTTTCCCGGTCGTCGTTGTGTCCAATAAAGCTCGCCACGCCAGGCTCTGGGTACGATGCATCCAGATTACCCGGGAATGATTAAAGTTGTTAGCATAATCTGCAATCGATTGACGTTCGATAAAATCCCTTTCCCTACGGGAGATATATGGATGCAGTTAGTTGAAGATGGCGCACGGAGGATGGTTTAATTGATATTGATGTGCGCGATGTCGAGCACCGGATGGATAGTGGAAAACGGGCAAACAATCCACAGCATCGCAGGATGTTTATTTTTCGATCGATGCATTAAACTTACCAAGGAAAAGTTTCCATTATCCAATCATTCTACCAAAGTGAATTCACCTATACATGCAAAAAGTAATACAGCTACTAATCAAACACAGAACGAATGAAAGATCACTCACCAAATGATGATTCTACATTCGATCCGATTACGTGAAAGTTAGACAAGAAGAGGCTCCTGGTGAGTTTTCGAAAGCTGGCAAACTTTTATTAAAGTAAATACCGCTTTGTTGCGACGGAATAAGCGAAAAATTTGCGCAAGCAAACGGACGTCCAATGTCGTTGATTCAACCAGTAGAAAAGTTGTTCCAGCGAGTTCAATTTAGTGACGTAAAAAGTCATCAGTTGACTGGAAATGTGAGGGAAAAGTTGTGCAAGTTTTGTTGTTTTTTTTTTACTGCTTCCTTTACCATTTTCCAGCCTTACGACGCGTATCAATCTTTGCATTATATGGTGTTCTTGCCGTCGGTTCAAGCTTATTGTATGTATGCATGGGCATTTGTGTGTGAGTGTGATTGTACGTCTCCGTAATCTCCGTGCTCTAGCTTAAGGGAATATAAAATACTTTCCACGGCAAGATTATCCATCAACAGACAAGAAACTTTCCATCACGGTTTGCAAAAGTACCTTCCCCCCCCCCTTTTCGTTGGTGCGGGAGAAAAGCGGTGTGTGTGTGGGTGTCCGTGCGGGAGTGGAAAAGCGCCCGAACCAATATGCCTTGCCAAGCGCAGAACTTTTCCACCGAAGCGAAATGGGAAGATGATCGATCGGAGGAAAACGCCTTATCCGTATCCCTGCTGTCCGCCCTCGGGCGTGCTTTCTCTAAAATCCTAAGAAAATGGTTCGTTTACATTTTTACATCCAATCTTTACCCACCTTTTTATTTTTTTTCTTCTTTTTTTCTCGTTCTTCAACTATTTTCTGCCATCGGTGAGTCCTGGCCACGATAGTGTTCCATTCGGGCAGAGACGGAGCTGCAATTCATCTTTGTGCATCTCGCACATTTTGTAGATAAACTTTCCCGCTATCGCTTCGATGCGGCGAAACTTTTCAATTCCGCACAAGTTTTAACGGAATTCAATTATACCGAACCTTATTGATTGTTACACTTATGAGCGAGGAGAGATGAACGATATATCAGGGATACTGCCGGATATCCGCTTTCTGTGCGTGTGCGCCTGAGGCGAACGAAAATCTCCTAAGGCACTCAAAACTAGTTTTTTGTTTTCTGTAAAGGAGCCTCCCTTTTTCCACAGTGTCCTTGCGTAATCAGAGCCACGTTTTTCGGGTACGATGGAGGGTGGGAGGATTTGAATGTAAGCGAATGAGTTTCCATCCCACTTCGGTATCCACTTTCCACTGGAAAAGTGTACGATGAACGTGTGAGGCTATGAACGATTTTTCCTAACGAGGAAATACGTAAGGAACCCTCATGTTTTATACCAATCGTTTGGAGTTTCGTTTTTCTTTCTGTTTTAAAATTTGAGATCAAAAAGTTTTAATATTTTCGTCCTACCTAAATTAAAAAATCTCGGACACATTTTATGTTGTTCATAAATAGAAGAAAGTGATTTGGCCAAAAGGGCATCCTTGCAACCATCATCTGCATTAAACTTACGTTCGATGATAAATGGCTCTTCCTGTCTCGATCTCTGACAATCTCGGCTCGGCCTCCTCCTTCGACATAACTCGCTCACCACCGTACGAAGGCTCTTAATTTATGCCATTTAGCACCAATTAACGGCAGATGCTGCTGCCCGCTGTCAATGTGTCACTAGCTGGCGGTGGTGGGTTTCTTTAAATCCGTCCTGACGATGGACACACGCCGAACATTGTCCATCACATCCGGTTGCCATGCGCATCGTAAGGTCGGGTGTGTGTCGTACCGCAATCATTCACTCCACCGTCGTCGTCGTCATTGTCGTCGTCGTCCCGAGTGGGTGTTTTATGGCACCTTCCTCTGAGTCGGTTCTTCATCGTCCAGGCCGCACATCCGATCTGCTCCAAAAAACACGTCATTCTCCACCCCGAAGAGGCTGTACATAATGCCATGTTTGCTGTCCTCGCAGCAAAAGCACATTAGAACGACGTAGGATTGGTTTCCCCGTACGCTCTGCCAGCTTTCCAGTGGAAAACCGCGCCCGAACGTAGAAAAGGTTGTGAAGTGAGCAAATGCACTCTAGGCCTCGGTCGGATGGGGGGGAGGGCCAACTAATTGCTCTGTCTCTTCGCCACGAGATGGTGCGATGATGTTCGTCAGGAGATGCGAACGAACGAATGCAGGCCCGGTACCGTTTATGCTCCATTTGAGTGGAGGTTCATTTCGTCGTCGATGCATTTCACTTGCCGCCAGTTCCGAGCTTTTCCTCTAATGGGTTCTGTTCACGTCGTGTCTGTTCGTCTTCCGGGGCCGATTATTTCTTCCGTATATTTTCGCACGTTCCCCCAAAGGGCTTCGATTGTTCGCAACTGGTGGCTTAAGCCTGCTGTTATTTGTAGGCACGGCTTGCCCTACTTACTTTCTATTTAAGGGTGTCCCATTTTGACCAGTTCCGATAGTTTAGAACGACTGACTGTCGTCATCATTGTCTCATGTGTTGCAGTGGATAAAGCCTTATCACTATTTGTATCATTTGTTCGTTGAGGGAACAAAGTTGAATCTGCTTTTCGGATCCGTTGGACGATCCGGATTCGATCCGAATACCTGCTATTAATGGTGACAGAAGACAAATCGACATGTTTGGTATCCCAAACTCGAATTTATATTACATTACATTACATTTGAATCTCAGTTTCTGGAGCGGATTCCAAAAGAATTGTTTGACGACTCTGGATCCAGCTCCCTTGAGATTTGTATATGGAATCTTTATTTGAATCCGAATCTGGATCCCGAATCGAATCCAAATCGGTTCTGATCATGGATCAAGTCCCACAAGCCCCACATACACTAGTTTGGCGACTTGATTTAATTTTTATGGAAAATAATAGAAAATTCAATAAGTGAACTATTTTGCTAATGAAATGTTATTGGAGCACACATAAAACATTCCAATTAAATTATATTTCCATTTTCCTAAGAAGAAAAGGTATCATCGTAAAATTTGGATTGAAATATGCCCCTGCTTCCAAGTAAAACCGACCGAATACGAGCGGATATTGCACATAACCGAAAAAGTTATTAACATTCCACGAAACACATTCAACGGCCAAATTATTCCATAACTAGTGCGTGCGTCACCCATTGCGACAAACTCGTACGAAAGCAGCACCAGTAGCGTGCAATAAAGTTTTCTCCCGTCGACAACTACTTCTCTGGCACAAATAATTTCGCTTCGGTGGTTAAAATTTCCTCGTCATCATTATCATCATGATTATTACAACCACCGCGTCATCATCTCCTGCGCACTGTTCCAATTTGGTGTAGTTCTTTTCCAGCTGCCGTATCTTTTTATGTCGCTCTCCAAAGCTGAACTTTAATTCGCAACAAAAAAATAATATTATGTTAGTCCTGGGACTGAGTGTTTCCCGCCTCCATCTCGTGTTTTATGTTGAATGCTCCAATGGGGATCCCTTTTTTTATTTGCACTCACTCGACTGCCCAGTCAAGCGTGTGTGTGTGTGTCCGGGTGCGTCGGTTTGAGGTAAAATGGGTGGTGATGTTATTTTACTGCCGGAAGCGGTGGGTCCTTTGTGGATTTGCTGCGTGGGATTATGTTGCAAGTTTTTGAAGCATTGAATTTGTGTTACACTGCTGTTGCCACTGCTTCCAGTTTGTGGCTTTACTGTCCCTTTTTTCTAGTTTTCTATTCGTTCTCGTTTGTTTTTTTTCTGTTTTTCTTGTTTGATCTTATTGATTTACTCGTTGCCATTTGCGTGTTGCTGATTCTGGGCGAGAAAATGTGTTAACGGTGGCGATCGTTCGGTTAAACGGCACCCCGAGACACCTTTGCTGGGGTTGAATGCGATGAAGTGGAAAGAAAAGCCGAGTAAAATGCAAAACTGGAAGGCGCTAGAGAGCTTGTATTAGCCAATCGATGAAAAGTGTGTCATAACCATAAAATTGAAGAGAGCCTTTTTTGGGGGAGGATGGTAATTTTGTCCTTTTTCACGGTTGAACTGCACCGGATGGGCTGGAACACGATATCTAACCGACTGTGTGTGTGTGAAAGTGTTAAAAGGGAGTCGCCCGATACGCTGTACAAAACGCGTGTAACACTTTCCTTCCCCTCCTTGTCCTTGTCGTCCATTACTTTCTTCTACCTAACACAAGTAGGATCAGATTCACTCGTTCACTCGTTTTCCACAATTTTTCCCCTAGTGAAAGCTTCACGGGAAAAAAGAATAAAAAGCCCGCAGGCAGCAGGACTACATTATCGCAACAGCTACATTCCGGGTCGGCCCGGTGAAGTTAAAAAAAGATGCTGAAAAATACTTCCCACGTGCGTTTTACTCAAGGACACACACACACGCATACCGATGGAGTGGCTTAATCTCACCACATGCTCTGCAAAAGGAGAAAAACGGTGTAATAAAAATATGCCAACCAACCCATATACTGTGCGATAATGGCAGCGATTGGCAGAGAAAAGGAGGTTGTTGTGTGGTGTATCACACGCTCCGCCATATCCCGATGCCAACCGATGTTGGTGTCGATTGCTGTACATCGGAAAACCCTGGGCTGCCCGGAACTGTTGCGAGATGAGAAATCATGTGCCAGTGCACGTTCCACGTGGGGTTTTTTTCCACGAGAATCGTCGATTTTCCCGCTGCGTTGGCGAGTAAACAGGATAAAAATAACATATGCTTCCCACAACCGATACACATAATTACCCGAAACTGCTGTGTTTGCCTGGACTTATTGAAGGTGAAGCTACATTTCGGATATTATTCCATCCACACCCACAAAAGCCGTCCGAAAATCATTCACCCTCCCGGGCAATGGAGAAAATTCTGGGAAAATCTTTGTGCAAGTTGGATGAAATTTTAGATGCCCCGCAGCAGTTGGTATTCAGAAGACATGGGAAGGTGGAAAAAGGTTCTAGTGTTTGTCCACACTGCCATCATACTGTACGTCGGAAGCGCGCCGATGGCATACGGAAAACCCGGAACTTCCTTATCCCAAATTTCGTTTGTTCTGTTTTCTCAACCATCACCAAACCTGGGAATCGGGAAACAATACTCTTCAGTTTTGGTTTGGGGGCTACCGATCGCTTCGGAAGTATCGTCGCAGCGGAGACAGTTCCAGGTTTTCCCATTTCCTGGTTGCTTTTGTTTGTTTTTAGTCATGATTAACTTTCTCCGTACTAACATTAAAGTTACTTCCTATCCGGAAGCAGTTTCGAAGATTAGTTCGTAACATTCATTTCCCTCAAAACATTTCTCTATATTAACCAGTTTCAGTTGGTCGCTTCACTGTAAGACGATAGTGTTTTCTTGGGGTTTCGTTTAAACAAAATTGTGGTCATATTTTTCTAGCGCATTATTTGTGTTTAATCTAATTAACTTTGAAAAGAAAGAGAATAGTGTGAAAAGGAAATTAAATGTTCCGGAACGTCTGACATCTTTTCTTTTATGGAATCTTTTTTCCAGCCCTTTGCACCTTGACAAAGAAAATGGTTTCCAACTTTTGCCCATTGTTTGGTTGAAGAAAAAAGGACACTGAAACAAGACAGCACAACAAATGTTTATGATAATTTTCTTCCTTGCACACGTTTTTCGAGTCGCTAACCAATGGTTTTTTTTTTGTTGTTGTTTTGCTTTGTTAAATGCCGTTTTGTTTTGGAAAGTCGTTGGACTTTTCCACGGGCGAGAAAAGTGTCATGCGAAAAAGGATATTTACAGAAAGTGCACGAATCGGTGATGAGCGAGTGGCCAGCGAAGATGACATTTTCCCTCCCTCCCGAGCACGGTCAAAGATGGCAAAACACATAATAATGCGGTGGAAAGTGGGTGGAACAAAAGTTAATTCCATCCCAAAACAAGTCGGCAATACACAACAACGAACAACTTTTCTTCGCGTTACCTGAGCGACACCGCGTCCGTCGTTCTTGGCGTTCGTGAAAACTCTTCGTTACGGTTTGTTGGAAGGGGTGGGGGGGGGGGGGGGGGGGGGGGAACGACGGAGTGGGTTGGTGGGTTAAACATACCACTCGAATAATGTTTTCGTCTAGCGTATTTTCCGTACGGTCGGGTCGCGCCGCGAGAGGTGTAAACAAAATCCAACCCGAGCCGGAACTTTTCAAGAGTTTTGTTTTTCCCTTCCATCTTGTCAAAGTCAGCCTGTCCGAGGGGGTTTGGTTTTGTCACGGGGACATTCCGTTGATTTTTTTTTCTGTTTAACGCTCTTCATCCGAGCGTGGATAATAAATAGGAAACGCAAAGCAACGGGACGGGATGCTTCGAACTCGAGCTCTGGAAAACATTCTCTTATGGTCAAAGACTCCAAACTTTCCAGTAGTGCGTTTGCATTGGAAGGTTGTGATAAGGTTAAGCTGAGTGGAAAAAAAAGTTTATCCGATAGGAAAAGGGAAGATTCAGACTGAACTGAATCGCGATAAATGGGTTGTACAGAGAAGGTTTCTCGTAATTTATGTTTAAAATATTCCAACTCTTTTTATTAATGTATTCGTTTCATCTATTATTGCCCGTGTGGAATTTTTATCCAAATGCTTTATCACTTTTTACTTTATTTTTAATTTATGGATTGCTTAACCTTTCCTACAAAAAAAACTACATTACATTAGCAACAGGCCGCATTCACTATTGAAAAATTAAGAAACTAAAATGTAACAGTTTTTGTTGAAAACAGTTCACTTCATATGCCAGGCGGAAAACTGTGGCATGTTGTCTCGGTGGCAATCATCGAAAAAAAAAAGATTGATGAAAAGCATCTTCCGGTAGCGTTCCATTCAAACCGATTCGTATCGACTTACATCCTTTTAGGGGGGATGGAGGGCTGCAGTGGTTTTGTTTTATTTTCTTCGAGCACAAAATGTAACCGAGAAACGCATCCGCTACTGAACCGCAGAATCGAATTCCTTACGAAAAACTTGTAGCACTTCCGTGTGTGGGTGGAAGGGAAAACTGATACGATCCCTCCATCCGGGCGCGCTTTTCCTTCGCAACATGGTGCATCCGACAGCAGTTGCGGATGCAGTTGTATGCACGCGGAAAGTTGCACCACCAGGCGTAGCGAAATCCTGGTGAAAAGTGGGTGGGAAATATGCGCAGCATGTGTGTGTGTGTGCGTGTGTGTATGCCAATGTCTGGTACTGGTACGTCCATCTGTCATGTCCATGATGTGTGGTGTGTTGTGTGATGCCACATCGGAGAGTGCCAACTGCACACGACGGATGAATGTTGTTTCCGCTTTTCTCCTTTTCTTCTTTTTGTGATAGTGTATATTTCACCATCACGTGTGTCAATCCCTCCCCCCACCGTTGGCCTTCCCTTTGGCCAGTGGGAATGAGCCAGCGGTGGAAGATGCATATATCATCTGCAGCAAAGTGTGTGCAGGCGATATGTGTGACTTTCCGCGCGCTCGCTGGCAAAGGAAATTTGAAAAACACTACTACAAAACCGAAGCTAAAATGCGACGAAACATGTGACATGCTTGCGAGGAGAGTTGGTGCATCCTTTTTCGCATACCCGGAAGGTAGGTAGGTGATGAGCTGAATATATCCGGATTGCCTCGGAGCAGAACAGACGAGACACTACGTACTGCTGCAATTTGTTTGCAGCAAACAGTATTTTACGTTTCGTCTTTCGTTCGCCAAATTGCAATGGAAATCATTTCCAGTGTAATTGAAGATTCCCCACCGCATTGTCTCCGTATGTATGAGTGTGTTTCATTTGCTTTTAATATATTTTTCCGTCGAGTTTTGCGATTGTATGAGCAAAAGATGAGGGTGTTCTTAACGTTTGCCATAACAATATTTGCCGATGTAAACACAGCTTTGGATTGCATATTTTACGAGGTTCTTTGTTTCGTTTCAAAAGTATCCCTTTCCCACCAAAATGGCGTGTGCAAACACAACGTAAACTAAAAAGCAACGTTCCTTCTGGCGCGATCGGGGGAACAAGATTTATCTATGCTTCGTTCTCTTCTTCCGTTTTCTCCTCCGAAACCGGGATGGAATGCAAATCGTACCGGTTATTTTGTTTTTTTTTTTTTTTGGAAAAAGGGCCGTGTGAAAAGTTGTCGGTGTTCGAGAGTCGAATAAAACAAAGCGCCCAAAGAAAATTCGACAAATTGTCCGAACGTTTAATTTAACCTCTCCCGACAAACTTAACAATCAAAATCCTTCCCTCCGTACCGGGAGTTGTTGTTTCGTTGCTTTCGTGATTAAATGAATCTTTGCCGCGTCGCCGCCTTTTCTTCCGTTCCGTCTTTGTCCGCCAATCCTTTCCCCTCCCCCGCGTGGCTCCGTCCGGGTGTGGAATGCCGAAGACGATTTTCGATATCCATTGCTGTGCTCCAGGGTGGAGCTTGGAATGTTGCGCAATTTTTCTTATGCTTTTCCCCGGCCCCATCTCTCGGTCGGGCGGATTTTCGGAACCATTATTTTGCCATTGGCCGCCGGTGATCCGGTCAATTCGTCAATGACGAAGATGAATGGATTGCTGCGTCGCGTTCCTTTGCCCATTTTATCCCCTCCCCACTCCGCCGGAACGCAAGAACTTCCGGCGAACGCAAGAAACGCCACGGCGATCGCTTAAGGGGTCAATGGGGGGTAGGGGATGAAGACGGTTGGTGGGTTTTCGGTGGGCTGGGAATTAGTAAGTTAATCTTTTCGCCCACGAATTGTGCCCACCCGGAAAACGTGCCGCTTGAGGGCGGGAAATAACTTTTCCCAGCGGCTCCGGGCAACATCTTCGCTGACTTTGGACGAGGTGGAAAAAAAAAGAAATGCGAATGATTGTGTTTAATTTTCCGCTCGAAATGGAGATTGCTCAATATATTATGCTTCGGTGGGCGAAAAAGTGGCGTTTTTTGGTCAATTGCATTAGAGGATTACTTATTAAGAACCGTGATAACACGGGCAGGCTTTTAATTCAATACTTTCGTGCATTTGTTCATTATCCAAAACGTTATTTTAATCGAATCAATCAGCGATCAAACGGCGTAGAAAAAATGACTCGTAAATCCAGCAAATTCCTGCCAAAGGAAATTGCAAATGTGAACTCACCTGCACCAACAATAATTGTCCACTCGCGATTCGGTTTCCGTCCCGGGATTCCTGCCCGGGTATTGGTAAACGTTATCTATTATTGCAAAACCAAAAACCAACCCCCGCGGTAGCAACACTGCAGTGAAATAAACTCGAGGACCAAACCAAATAGAATGCACTTCCTCGATGGCGCACTCTTCCGTTAGTGTTCTCTCTTTCACCATCTCTCTCTCTCTGTCCGGTGAGTTTACATGGGCAAGCATGGGCCGCCGATATACCGGTAAGGTTTGATTTATAAAATGATTCGAATCGCGGCACCGAATTAGGCACGCATTGCCATAAATTATTTACGAACGTTATCGCACAAAGCCGCGTGTCGGTTCCCGTTAGTTTTCGAACAGAGGACAGACCCCTCCCCTATCCGTTAGGGTGGGGGTTGGTTTTGATTTTTAATGTCGCAACATCGCTGCACTCCGATGCTGCCCTTCTGTATGGGACGTTTTATGGGACGGGGAAGTGTCCACCGGTTGTTTTATTTCGGCCTCTCGGTTGCGTTTCCCGCATTTGGTGCCATTTTTTGGCACTACATCTCTCGACCATTATGCACATCCCGGGCTCTGGTGCAGGCTTCCCACTTCCCTCACACAATGTCCGCAATTTTGTCCGGCATGTGAAAACACCTGGATTTAACCCGGTTAAGAACGAATGCCGAGCCTCTCTCCGTCGGAGCCGTTCCGGAGCAATCTATCAGACTTTATGGTCCGCCTCTCGGGCACGACGCCGTTGGAAGCTATTTCCCGCTATAGATTTAGTGTTACGGTGTCATGAATATTTACCTCGGCTTCCTGTGTCCAGCCGCCACCTCCTTCCGTGGTGTGGTACGTCCTTCGAACGTACAACCGATGCTCACTTGGCCCTCGGGACATGTGGACACCTATCGACAGCTTTTCCGACCATGGCGGTGTTTGTGTTTGTGTGCGTGTGTCACATCCGTTTATTGTTCGGAGCTTACCGTTCTTCCGTTCGCTCGTCGGTTGGATGGAGGCTTGATCCTTACTCCATAGGCCTTCCGTCAATAGTCGGCATCAATTGTGACTATGTTTGCGCTCAGCTCTAGCGTGTGTTGGCGGTGTCCGCAGGCATCGATTTCTAGAAGGAAGAGGGCTTTAAGGATTCCCTCTTTTCTCCTCTGGTTCCAATCAAAAAGGACACTTTGAACAGGGGATTCATGTTGGGTGATTCATGGGTCTTACGGTATAGGCTCGGTTAAGAAGAAGGACTCGTTTCTCGTTCTACAAAGGTACGTGTACACGGGAATAATGCAAAATTGGATTTAATCTCTCCCCTATTGAATATTGTGTATTGTGTGCGGACAATACCAATATGGCGTAGGGTTGTGATTTATGCAACTCCTTGCACTGTTTCTGACCGGCCCATTTCCCACACTGTGCTCCTTAATCAAACAAGTTGCACAAATCGTTAATTTTCACCTTTTTTTAAGTTGCAGCCGGCTCGTTATCGTTTCGAATAAAAATCACAGTAAACATAAAAGTGGTTTTCCTCTCTACGGTGCTCGATTTTCCTCCACAACGTTAGTGCCATTTTGTAACATTTAATATTCATTGTCACGGAGAAGGCTTTACGCTTCTGCTGCGTGTTGTCCGTGGAACCTTCTGAACTCGTTGGTTTCTCCAACGGTCTGCACGGTTCATGTATCTCGTTTTTTGTTTATTTTTATTTTTTTTAAATCCTCCCACGAAGCGGCGGCGACGTCCTTGAAAAAGGAAAACCACCACCGGGAGAGTAATTTTCTCCGACTGGTCTACACACTTTCATTACCCGATGGTTTTCGGGGTAGTAAAGGACGTCGTCGTAACCCCCCCTTGGTAGTGCTTGACCGTGGCCATGGTTGGCAGGTAAGTCTCCGCTGCCTGTCTGTCTGAAGGTGATGTTGTGCCTCCCAGCGTGGACTTGGTCTGGTCCGCGTTGGAAGTGGGTGAATAAATTATGAAGTAATGCATAATGAACAACTCACTTTCCTCCGTGAGGTGGAGAACGGCACACTTGTTTTTTAGTTTTTTTTTTCTTTTGCGACGATGATGAAAATGGAGTGAATTTGCTGTTGACCAGTGGCTTTTGATGGCATTTAAATGTTCCCGGGCGTCGCATAAAGCAGGAATAATGACGCTAATCGTAAAAGTGGAAATCACTCTAAGCACCGGGGGGGTTATGCTCTTTTTCACCACGGGAGAGGTGTACGGAAAAAAGGTCGTCTATTTGACTGCTCACGTCAAGTGTCATCGTCGGGAGGACGTCGGGAGTAGAGAGAGGACACAGACAAATGACCTTCGTCTCGCTTCGTTTTAAATGGTACTTGATGGCAAAACGAGGGCTCTCCCGAATGAATCCCTGGCCGGGCTGAGATATTATTTTCCAGATGGACATTCCTGACGGGGCAGGAAACGCAAGGGGGCGGGAAGGAAGTACAGAGTAAGTCATTTAATTGTTATTCATCATTTCCCGGCTGCCACTGAATGTTAAAATCGGTCGCCCAAAGATTGATGTCAGCGCGCGGAGGATAGTGGAAGGCGGTGTGTCCACTTTACCTTCCTTAAGTTCTCCGACCACAACTCGAGCGACACTGCTAATGAAGCTTTTTTCCACCCTCCTCTCTTTCTTTCTCTTCTTCAGCGCAAAAATGGCCGTCGTCAAGGATAGTGCGACGTTCTTCCAGCATGGCAACTCGGCCCAGTTCGAGTACGTGCTCGGCCTGTACAAGCAGGCGCTGAAGCTGAAGGCGGAAACGCGCGGCAACGACAAGAAGGCGGAGAAGCTGATGCGCCTCGAGGAGTGGTACCAGAACGAGCTGCCGAAGCTGATCAAGAAGCGGGGCCGCGATGCGCACCTGCTGCACGAGGAGCTGGTACAGACGATGGAGTGGAAGCAGACGCGCGGCAAGTTCTATCCGCAGCTCTCGTATCTGATCAAAATCAACACCCCCCGGGCGGTGGTGATGGAGACGAAGAAGGCATTCCGCAAGCTGCCGAACCTGGAGCAGGCGCTGAATGCGCTCTCGAACCTGAAGGGTGTCGGCATCACGATGGCGTCGGCGTTACTGGCCGCGGCGGCCCCCGAGAGCGCCCCGTTCATGGCGGACGAGTGTCTGATGGCGATTCCGGACATCGAGGGTATCGACTATACGGCGAAAGAGTATCTGAAGTTTGTCAAACACATCCAGCAGACGATGGAGCGTCTCAATCTCGAGGTGGAGAGCAACGGGGCAGCGGCCGATCCGGCCACGGAAGACTCCAGTGCCAGTGCGCCCGGTGATGAGGATGCTGCGGCGGAGAGCAACAGCAACGGCGCGGCAGACACCACAGCGGCCCCAGCGGCGACAGAGGATACCCCGGCCGAAACCACACCCACCACCACCTCCTCCACCACTGGCAGCAAATCGAAGGGAGCGGATGCGGCGGCGGCGAACGGTACCTCGGAACCGAAGGCCAAGAAATGGTCGGCCCACTCGGTGGAGCTCGCCCTGTGGACGTACTACGTTCTGTTTGATCAGCGACCGGAGCTGCTCGGTGGCATGCCAGGGACCAACAATGGCACTGCGGCCACACAGAACGGCGTGGGTGACGAGGAGGAGGACGACGACGAGGAGGATAAGAGTGGCGAGGAAGAAGAAAACGAAAATGGCACCGTGGAGGACGAGGGTGATAACGATGAGAACTCGCGCAACGCCGTGATGGAGTCGTCCGAATCGGAAAGCAACGAAGCGGGTGGTGGTGGTGGTGATGGGGGTGGCGGTGTGGTGGTAGCGAACGGGAAACCAGCACCTCTTGAGCAAGCGGGGGAAGTGTCCGCAAAGGATGCCACCGATACCAGCAGCAGCAGCAACGGCAGCACCAGTGCCGAAGCCGTCAAACCCGAGGCTACCAAACCGGCGGAACAAACCAACAATGGTACTGGCGTTAGCACCAGCGACAACGCGTCAGAACTACCTCCCGTCTCTAGTGCGGCGGCCGAAGCAGACGACACTACGGTGAAGTCATCCGGTGAAAGCTTAGACCCGAAGACGGCGGCGGTTGCTACGTCGTTATGCGCCACGAACACCGCACCGGACAGCAGCAACAGCAGCAACAACAGTGAGCTCACCGACAGTGACACACAGCTGAACAGCGTCAGCAGTAACGGCAACAACAAGCGCCCCCTGTGCTGCGACGATAACGCCGACGACAAGCCGGAACTGAATGCTCCGAAGCTGATAAAACTGTAGGAAGCGAACGAAGAAGCCGCAAAGAGCAACCACCGCTAGGATGGGTGACACGACAGGGGAAGAGGGGGGGACATCGGGAGGGAAAGGAATGGAAGTGGGTAGGACAACATATAGAACAGTACAACAATCATACACATACATGCACACACACTAAGGAACCAACAGGAACCAATAGGGAATGTGGGGATGGGGAGTTCAAAACGAACTGACACGATCCACTTGCAACATCCAGGAAACATAAGGTGGCCGAGAGTGTGTTGTACTGGGGTTTCTTATTTCCTCTTTTTAAGACACCAATTAAACTGTAGGGGGCGAACGGGAAAGGAACGTAAATTTATATAGATATATTTGTGACTTATGCTTACATAATACAACTCAGTATCGACCGTGTGCTGCTGGGCGGGGATGCCGAGAGATGTCATGGGAGGAAAGGCACTAGAGTCACTTACAATTACTTAAATTTCGGCAAACGCCAACCGCACCCACCCCCACCCCACCCTCCTCTACTATCATCGAGCCTCAGCTCCATCGACGAGCGGCATCATTTGTATGTGTAGTAAAAATGAACAAAAAGAAGAACCTTTTATCTCACTCTTTGTACGCCTAAGTCTAAGTATTTTTGTTCATTTTTTTTTCTTTTTAATTGTATTTATACTGTGTATGTGTGTATGCGTGTGTCTGAGTTCGTCATGAAATTCCACCGCTCGGCGAGGAGGAGCGAGCGCCACATTCAATTTATTCCCCGTGGGAAACTAGAGGAAAGAAATCAAACAAGAAAAAACAAACTGCTTCCTTCGGGTTGAAAGAGCGGTCGGAAAATAAATCGCTGGCTATCATCCGATGCCGCGAGTGTGTAACGTGAATGATTCCATCCTTTCCCTCCATTGTCGATAAGTTTGTTTGTAGCTTTGTTTTTTAACCAATCCTTTTCTTTATGTTTCCGATCTCTTACTCCGTCGCTAATCGCTCGAAGGCACGGGGCGAGGGCGGCGACCAAGGAGCAAGGGGGGGGGGGGGTGGGTGGATGATCCCACCCATTAAGATTATTGTCATGACTTAGGCTATTTTTCTCTTCCGGTTCGTGTTGTGTCACTCTATGAATCCCAATCTATCTAGCTTATACAAGGCACATTTTATTTATATTTTGTAACCAAACTTGCATGTTCTCAAAACAACACCCACACACACATACACACAAACACACACGAAGAAGTAACAAAATAAACAAACTATTAAGACTAAAAAAAACCCCACGTTCAGTCCATTTCTGGTAGTTAGTCGTTGGCGAACCCATTTGTGTATACACACAATGGAACCAATTTTAGTTGATTTATTTTATTCTCTCGACATTCGAATTCGATCAAGATGGGTGTGGGAGGAACAAAAACATGGAAGAAAATTTAAGCACACAGACACACACACCTCCTGCACACGGACACACTGCATTCATACAAGTGAAATCAAATGACTGAGATTTATATAGTGAATAGTCAATGGAGAAAAATAAAGATATACAAATGAAAACAATAAGAATATAACATAACTCTGTGCGAACGTACGGGACGAACGGGAGCAGGTGTGTATGGCGTGGCCGCCGTTGTGCCCCTGAATGATGTGTGAGTGTTTGCGGGGAAAAAATACCTAGTGGTTTTGATTTGATTTGCTTCATCCTTCCATAAAGCGACGAAGTTGATGATGCTGGACCTTGTGGAGTCGCTTTCAAATCAGTTGAATAATGGGAGTGCAAAAGTTCCACTATCGTGTCAAAATAAACACTTTTCAGCATTCAAATGAATACCATTTTAACCCAATAATTCCAAAATCCATAATACGCAAGCGGAACAGCTTGAATGCGGCGTTGCTGCAGAGACATATGGATACCCCGGAGCGCCAGTGGAGAAGCTCTGGGAGTTGGATGCATCAAGTGACTTATTAGCAAAATAAGTGACAGATCTGTTATGAAAAGAAACACTGGCCACTGCGATGTAAACAAGGAATAACAATTTGATGAAATACATTAGAAACCAATCTCGGAAATAAAAACAACCTCTTCCGAGGCCGTTTGTATTGGTTCCAAATACTACATTTCACTTCATGCACGAACAAAACGAAGGAAGAAAGTTGCAACTGAAGCTTTGGGCTGGCTTTTAATATCTTTTTTTACTTATTTAAATGCGCCCACCTTGAACGCACGTGGTTTGGAGTAAATAAAACGATTACAAAACGATTGTGGTAACCTTTACTATGTAGTATTATTTTCCTTTTGCAAAACGCGTTTCAAAAAGGAAACAGTTAGGTTACTAGGTTACGAACACATCAGATGGACAGTGGATGATGTCATCAACTTCATCGTTTTCCCTCGGGCCCTATCTATACATATATTATTCTTTTTTTCTTACCCTTCGCGGCATCTCATGGCGGAAAGGGGTCGAAGGGCACGCATGAAAAACAAAACCACATAAAAAAGCACTTATAAGACTCATCTATACTTACATACGTTGGGATATTAGGGAAACCAATACGACGATGCGAGCCATCCGAGAAGGCGAATCATTGTGGAGCCGGGAACGATGTGCGAAGGGAGGCAAATTAAATAGAACAAAGCACACATACCTTCCTGCACACAGAATAACGCGGGAAGAAAAAGGTGGCGGTGGAGTGAAGAAGAAAGTGAACGAATATGCAAGCGGCAAGACGTTTGTTTCAATTCTTTTTTATATACCATCCGAATGTGTGTGTGTGAATGATAGCGTGAAAGAAAGCATGATAGAGTTGATCCCGGAAAAAGAAAGGGCTGTTTGAAAAGGAAGCATGAAAGTGAACGAGAGATAACCAGGATGAGCGGCAGTAGTTGGCCAAGTATCAATCAAATGCATAATTTTTACAGACTCTATCATCGATAGCGTATACAAAAAGGAAAAATTGTATCAAAAACTGAAAAATGCAGAAAAATAATCTGGATTAACAAAAAAAAAAGTATCAAACTAGCATATAGGTAATAATAGTAGCAAAGTGCAGAGGGAAAACAATATTTACGAACTAACTATAAAACGACACACGATACGATGGTAATTGATAAACAGGACAAGAATGTAATATTTAAGAGTAAACAAAAACACATTAATTTTAGCAAACGGAAACGCCCGTTATTCCCGCAAACGTTGAACGATTTATACACGAGCGGAACGGGGGAGTGCGCAGCAGTAGAGAGCGGCAAGAATGTGAAAAATAGGTGGGTCCTAACGGAGGTTGACCGGGCGAAAATCATACAAAAAAAAAAACAAAAAAAACAAACGATGTCTTATATAATATATCGATCGCGGCGAGTTACAAGCAGTAGGACAAAAGGGAAGGGAAAACCAAAATCTTACAAAATGTGCAGAAATAGAATGATACAAAAAGGAAAAAAAACGAAAACAAGACAAACAGTAGAGCGAGTAGATTCTAAAACCGGGAGAACAATAGTGACAACAAAAACAAATAAATTAAATCAACAGCAAATATAGAGGTAGACACGGACGGGGTGGAGTAGCAAGTAGAAGAAGTCGGGAAGAACATAGAGTCGTCATACGAAACACAAATGGATACATACAAACTTACACTTTGCAAAATACAAAACGCGCAGCGGCACCTTACATGCACACCGAAGGAACTTTATATTATATAGAGTTTTATAATTTAAGAAAAATGACAAAAAAATAATAAAAACAATATGAAAACCTTAACCAAGCTGTGTGCGACTGTGAAGCTGATGTTAATATGCATACGATCTATTTTATTGTTATCAAAACTTTCCGCCCACTTATCCTTTCCACCGAACCGAGTGTATATGAATATATTATGGGAAAAGTACCGCTTTTTTTAACGATGCTTATACTCATAATTTCGTTAAAAGGGTTCAATGTGTTGGGGGCTAACAAAGCGTTTCGCCGGGTGCTCGAAAATATGTTCCTTTCCCAGTACTGCGCATTACGGAATCGGTTTATAGTGGCTCCAGCGAGGGCACTTAACGGCGACCCACTACACTCCTCTCAACAGACCAGACCAAACTTCCCACCATGGGTGGGTGAAAACATCGCCCAAAAAATATAATGGGTGTTCGAGGTGCATAAAAGTACACACAATGTGTGTGTTAGGCGATAGAGAAGCGGTCATTTTTGGGGGATGAAGAAAAAACTAGTTCTTCCACTTCCCCCCCACCACATCCATACCCGCATGGTGCCACTGTGCAACTGCGGCTTTTGACCTTTCTCTTTTTGTTTAATGTGCCGGGCTGTCGGGACGAACTCACTAAATCTTTCCGCTAAATGCATTCCGAATGCATGTTTATGGTACGGCTTTGGCGGTTCGTGCTGCGACTCGGCTTAATTCCCTCGAGGAGGCGGAGGACCAAAGGGAGGGACACTCTGGTTTATACGGGGGTCATTTAACGCATCCGATATCGCGCACCGCCCGCCGTTTGTTGTTAACTGGAAACCCGGGGCAGTAGATGCAAGATGAAACAACGATGCACTTCACGTGCGCGTCGTGTTTTCGAAACGATTATTTTCACTTTTCACCACCCCTTCCCTCCCAACCCCCACGGGGAGGGGCACGGGAAAGGCTTGATGTCGGTTTCCAGCGACGACTAATGGAGCTCGCGTGCCCGCGAAGGCACAAAGAATTTACAGCTCTCGTTCGGATGACTTTTCGGGGAGGGGGCGCGGGGCATCGAAAACCGGGAGCTCGACTCGGGTGTTTCTAAACAAGTTTCATGTTAGAACATTCACTCGTGATGTTGGTACCTTTGCCAGTTCACACCTTCGACGGTGTTGTGCATCCTGCAGTAGGTTTACCTTTTCGGGATGTTACCTTTTTGGTGTGTTTTTTTTTTTTGGAGTACGACCCGTTCGAGCCAATTGAGTGAGAATTGACAATGTGCAGGCAGCGTAGAGCATCGTCCGGGATCGCCGCCATTTTTGCCTTCCCTTCTGACACTCCGGGAAGGTTGATGAAACAACCTGCAGTTTGGTGAACTTTTAGCGCATGCATGGGAAGGTTGGATGGGGGTAGAAAGAAAAATATGTGTAAAAAATCCCCCGAACATCCCTTAAAACGAAACATAAACAAACACACCACACCGGGTACCCTTTTCCACTTTGCTGTTTCATTCTTCCCGGTCCGTCTCACAGTCGAGTGTGTTCGGTGTTTCGCACAAAACGACTCGAACGTCACGAAGGAAACAACAACAAAAACCCCAACCACCCCACAAGGGTGGTTAGGTGAACTACCAGGAGATAAAGTGAAGCAAAACATGGCGAGCAATTTAGATACGGCGAGCGATGAAAAGTGTAATCTTAAACTGCACACCAACACCTGCCGCCAGCTCAAACGATCGCAACGAGAAAGAACTGAATTGAGTGAGAGGAGGAAGCTTACATTAATGCATTCGGGCAGGGGGCTGTGTGTAAGGGACGTGCATTTGCATACATATGCATATGTATGCATCGGGAGTGCGCCGTACGCGGGTGTCTCATACGGACGACCGGGTCGATGTGTTCCCGCCCGAGCATGTTTGTTTGAGCAAGTTTCATCAATAAAAGTAATGGGTTTTCGAAAAACAATCGCCGCGCGTTCGGTGGCCGAAGTGGCTTGAGCCAGCGAATGTTTTTTGTTATCCCCCGCTTTTCCATGTTTGCAGAAGCTTTGTTTTCTTTTTGCTTTGCGCTTGTGGGTTTTGCCACACCGATCGGGATTCAATTGACCTGTGCCATCAAGCAAGGTTTCTTTTTTTTTTGAAGAGCTGCTGGTAACTGTAATTTATGGAGGTCCATTTTGATGGAAATGAATTGAAGTTGGTGATGTTGTGCGGTTTTTTTTTCGTACAGCTCTTTGTTCGTAAAAGAGCTGTCAGATTATGCAAAGCCAAAAGAAATCATACAATAGGATGATAAAATTTTACTTATAATGTGATGAATTGTGCACATTTATAATGTTGGCTTTTGTATTTTAAGTTTTCTTTAAATTCTTTAGTATTTTTTTATATTACTTAAATTTTTCGTATTGTTCTTGGTTGATGTCGTGGAGTGATAATTATTTGTATAAAACTCACACGATTTAACCCCAGATATTCTATGGCCGACTGTTTAATTTCGTACCAATCAAATTTCAATCACATAATTTCAAATTTGAAAGGTTTAAAAATCACCCGGATGATAATTTTCATTTTCATTTGTTCCATTCTGGTGAGGTTTTCCATAAACACCCTCTCCAATCGAGCGATTGGTCGTGATTTGGAAGGCTCCCCCAAAAGGGCCATCGACTTTATTGGGGTTGTCCGAAAAATCTGTCACCACAGCATAACCATCGTGTGTCACCAATCAGACACGTTTTTCCCCTCCCCTTTCGGTCCACGGACCTGGTGTTGCCTTTTCCGGACGAGCATGTTTTGCGGCGAGTCAGCAAAACATCGTGAAGAGGCCCTTCTCCGATCGGTCCATATTAGGGCCGCGTTTCATAAAGACCCATCTGCTCGGTGGCATCTGCTTCGGGTTGTGGGGAGGGGCAAAGGGGAGAGGGACCAGTTTCACAGGGACGATCGAGCGCGACGATCCACTTCTCGAGCGCGCGCTTCTTATTTTACCTTTCTTCTCGGCCCGCGCGAACCGGTTTATGAGCCGTTGTCGCCGAAGCGGACACTCTTGATGGCCCGATTACGCCATTATTCCAGTGCAGAACCGGAATCGGGGTGGTGGGTGGAGGTTGCATTTGGCATACTTCGACTTCTTGGGCGGTGGGTAAGGGTGGGCGACTTTACGATGGCCATCTGGTGACGATGGCAGTGGCACCAGAAAGCAGACGGTTGAGATGTCCCACAATCGCACGACCTAATGAAAAGAGATTTCAACGTCGGAAAATATGCGTCGAACGTGTTTACTAGCGCCAGTCGTAGGGTGGATTGGCGCAGTAAAAATAAGCTCATGTTAACTAACATTTGGTGTTGCCGATATCTTTGTTCTTGGATGAGTTGAAATCGTTTTGATATCTTCTGTCATATGTCTTCTAATGGGTATCGTTATTAACAACATTTATTCTTGTCGGTCCAGTTTTCTGTTTAAGTCATAAATTATGCATACAATAACAGTTGGCACATCACTTTCTTATCCTTCATGAAACCAGACGCTCCTTCCACTGTGCCTCGGTGGAAAACGGTTTGAAAACATAACATTCCTTCGCCCACCGCCCTTTTCGATGCGTCCATGTTTTCTATTGTTCCTCGGTGGGATGCAAATTGGAAGGATTAATTGAAGTAAAACCGAGGTGTGAGAAAGGATAAAACGAAAACCAAAACGAACGGAGGTTTCCCATTACCCAGCGCTTCATCTACGAGTAACTGGAGCATAATTAAATCAGCCATATAATTAAAACTTGCTACCATCCACTTCCCACCCGGGGAGGGATGGATGGTTGGGATAAATTATATACTTTTTTTCACTTTCTTTTAGTAGCATTTTTTTTTTTAATGAAAAATATCCTCCCCAGCCTTTTCGCCTATTGGTGGTTAGAAGTCCCTTGGGGGAAAACAAATTGCTCGAATTGCCCCGCAAAAGTTGACCAGCCTCGGGGAACGGTAAAGAAGCTGCGTGCATGAGATTTGGTGGGACAGAAGGCGACAGGGAAAAACCAAGAAACTCCATAAGCATAAATGCTATCGCACCAAATTGTGTGCGCTTTCGTGCACCGAATGGAAGTAAACTTTCCAGCGCACACAATGGCGTTCGGTGGTGGTGATCTCCCCTCGCCGGCCAATGGTCGCCACCGTAAAACTCGTCGCGGAAACCCATTCTGATAATGATAATACCACCAATAATAACGTTAACGGTGACCGGGCCGGTGGCCCGTCGGAGGGTGCACGTGCTCCGATGGGATGGTGCTCACGGGAGCAATAGACTCGCCGTGGAGCAGTTGAAAGTTAAGTATTCAAACGGGACGCGCTTGGGGTGGTGGTTGGGTTAAGGGAGAAGGTGACGAGCGCCATCCGATTTTCAATTAGGATTTCGGCAGTATCACGTATTCGCATTCACCGCCTGCGAGCGACTTTTCGAAGTGATAATAAGAAGGGGAAAGCGCCTCCACACGTGCCCGGGTCCGGGTCCTCGACCGCGCACCAGCTGGTCTCTGGTGGGAAAACAAAGGAAAATTCATTCGCTCCAAGCGGAATGGTGATGTCCTTTGTCCACGTTGGGATGGAATCTTTTGCTTCTTCGAAACGTTATGAGATGTTTGCTGTGTGTCAAGCAAATGTTTGCGAAACATAATCTAAGTGTAATACAAATGTTGGGAACTTTCAATATATTTAATTTACAAAACCAATCTAGCATCAAGCTTATAACTTCGACTGATTTCAACAATTTAGCAGAATAATTAAATGTATGTGACAGAATAATTAAATGTACAAATATTTAAGTTCCGTTTAACAGGAATGATCAACATTGGCTACCGTCATGATCATACCATATGTTTGGTAGTTCAGCAAACTTAGTATTATTTAAGCTACTTCATTGGGGATTTTGAAAATTGAAAGATACAAATCCGGTGAGATTGTTTCATATCAAAGATTAATCGATATTTTTCTCTTTTCTTTTCTACTACATTTACAAACAGGTTGAATATATTTCGTAATGCTCATTTGTACGACACAACTTCAATATCGTAGTTTTGTGTTAACTTTCTGTTAATGCAGTAGTTAAAATTATATTCAACAGTGTTTTGAATGAATGTTTCCAAAAATCAAATGTTGATTGTAAGTATTTTGTATCAGTATTTCATTTGTTTCATCCTATAATTGCCTCTTTTCTCGCTTCTAATATCTAATGCTCTGTTAGGTGTTGATGGAGGGCATTTTACCTAGCCCAAATAGTGCTGACCGTGGGGTTAATTAGGAGCAGGAATAACGAAACCCCTCTCAGATACAAACATACACACACATTTAGTCCCGTAAACGGCGATCAGCGAACCCCGATCGGGTGAAGCGGGCAGTTTCGCGTACGAGGAGCTAATTTCACTGAGTAAATTATTCACCACCACCTGAGCATATTCACCTACCGTGCGCGTGCCACGGAATGAGAAGGCAATAACGTGCCAACGTGGGAACTCGGTTGGGTGGGGGGGGGGGGGGTGAGGGGAGGGGGGGGGGATAAATACAGGATCCAACGCGTCAGGTACCGGGCGCCTCCTTTGACCAAGTGTACGCAAGAAAATCAATTAGCCTCATTATTAATGCAGACGAAAACCGGCCCCCGTGGTGGTGGTGGTGGTGGAGCATCGTTGCATATCAGCACAAAGGTGATCCCGGCACTAGTTGGCGTTGGCTAATGAATTTATCGCACGGCGTTAACAGCTGGTGTGGCAGGAGGAAAGGGACGAAGGAACAAAGAAATGGAGCCGAAACCGGCGGAACGCACGGTGAAGACGATCGTTAATGTATGGCGGGTAATTAACACTTTTGGCCGTGTTCTATCTTTCTCACTCACACACACTCATACCAGCGTTAGTGAATGGCGGGTGGTAAGTGTGTCGTTGGAAAGTGATCCTTTACGGCATCCATTTCCGCTTCATACAGCCTTGAGCGAGTGTTTGCATTCGCCGACGTGCTTAGTTTTATTGCATCTCATTTTCACCTAATCGTGTTGGAGCTTTCTTGGAGACGAAAAATCACCTCGCGAGCACATTGTTACCTTTTGTTTCTCCATATGGTAATGGCAAACAAACTATATATGTATGTATGAATACAGCTTTCTTATTGATACACTTTTTGTGTCAAAATACAACCATTGTTTCAAAATATTTTCCCATCTTCAAAAAGATTAATAGTTTCGTGCGCGTTTTGCTATTATATCGTATCGAACAGCGATATCCAACAAAATGTTGTCCTTTCTTGTTTTTAACATGTGTGATGTGTGTCGTGTGATGGCACTGTTGGCAAAATATACCTTTAACCATTACTTTACATTCTTTCTTTTCTGATTTAAAACCACTTGAAAGTACCAACATAAACTTTAACATATCGCCGACTGTCAAACGCTTTTTTAACGCCAACCAGTTCGTTTTGAAACCATTTAGAGCGTACCACTAAGATCAGTAAAAAGAGAGGTCGGGTCAAAGCTATTTTCTACTACGCCATTGTTGTGACAGTTGGTTGAAAAAGTGTTTACAAACATACTTGCAGTATGTGGGAGATCTTCGCTAAAATCTCTTAAACGAAATAGGTAATTGGCAATGTTGGGTCTGAGTACCGATGGTTTCGCGGATAGAATCTGTTCTTCTGTGTGAAATCACGGGATATGGATCCTGTTGGTCGCCATGATTGGTGAAATTAAGTGTGATGGTCTTCCTCACGCTCAGGACGCTCCAATAAATATTCTGAACGCCTCAATTGATGATGAAACATACCAAATTTGCAATTGTGCCCTGGCCGCTCGTAAGAGGTAAACAAAATTTCAACCAACTGTCCCACAGTTTTTGGCTCGTTACATGGTATGCTCCGACCTCTTTCCCATTGATCTTGGTTTAAAAGGCGTTTGGAAGTTAGCGATGGGTGATAGATTCTATTGTTTAAAACAACTTCCCGGTTACTTCCAAACGATGAAAAGGCAAAGTTTTGTGTTATACGAACAAAAACGCCCTGTACCAAAACGAATCACACGCTGCAGGCAATGAGGTATCGACAAATTTATGATAACACATTAGTGTGGAAAATGGACGTTGGTACCTGATAGTCGGTGTTATTTTCTTCCCGCTGGAATCAAATGCGTATGTACCGGGCCTTTGGCGCGCAATTTATGTTGTGTCGGAAAATCGTTTGCCCTGCCCCAAAACGAGGAGCAAAGGTACCAATAACCATATATCAAAATACATCCACACACATGGCCGAAGGGACTTTTCCGTTTTTGGACAAAGGAAGACTTGTTCTTTGGTATACGCATGTTCTTCCGATGGTGCGATTGGAGACGAAGCCATCGGGAAGGAGGTAATATGTTGGCCCGAAGGACGAGTCGGACCATTCTTGAATCGTTAAAAACAGACCAACGGGAAGGGGATGGTACGAAAATCATCGCTACGCCAAGGACAATCAAGTCGATCGGGGCGAGATGTGGGGTGGAAATTTATTCACGAAAACTATTCCACCCCATAGATGCCCCACCGCAGTAATGCTCAAGTAATGGCCGCCGGGTTTTGGTACGATCGTTCCTCCGTCCAGGAGGGTGCGCACAAAGGATCCGTCGGTCAAGTAAATTATTTCTACACCAAAAACGGAAAAAGGCCGGTGGTCATTTTCCGCACCACGGAAAGAAGCACTCGGTCTGGAGTTTCAATCTAACCGGCCACTATAAATAAGGTACACTACTCCCAGTCGATCCACCCGGAGGGATGGCTCCTTCCATTCCTTCCCTCTCTCTCTCTCCCCACTTTTCCATCAAACCCACCCAGCATCGTAACGGTTGTGAATCGAAATTGTCGAGACGTGCCTGTGGAGTTTAAGCATCGAATTGATTCGAAAGAATCGGCTCGGCTCCCCCAAGGCGCGAAGGCTGCGGCGGGAAGTAATGAAACCACTAAGGCCACCACCAACGTCCGCCACATAAACGGTTTTACATGGGTGTGTTTGTCTGTGTGTGTGTCACCCTCCCCTTCATGTTTCGTTATCGGAAGCAGATTGTTTCTTTGTTTCCATCCTTTGGAGGTGCACCAAAAGCGAAACGGAAGAACGAATAAGTTGCTTCGGGCAAGACAATAAAACTACAAAGTGGCCACCGTTTTGTTGCGGTCGGTCATAAACCCCTCACCCTTCACGCCCTACCGTCCTCCTGCGTATTGGTATAAGGGGCTTTTCCTTTTTGCGCTCTCATAACCGGTAGCCCCAAAACCGATACTGATCCGATTTCGAGGCGATCGCTGCGAAAAACTGACCGCTAATGCGCGCGGTGTGTGGAAAAATTCGTCGCAGGGTTTCCTCACAAGAAAAACAATTCAACGACAACGAACTAATAAATAACATGAATGACACACAAATTGTACACCGGAATATGACCAGGATTTCAATCAAACAAGGGAAATCATTTTACTGTTCATAACCTCGACTTTTCGACTATATTGCAAATAGTGTTGCTGGCCACGAAAAAGGGAATGCAGTAGAAAAGAAAAATCGACCCCCTTGTGACTTTCGAACGAACTCGCGATTCACCGGTCGGCGAGGTGATGAAACTAAACGATGTCTCAATGGCGTCGGCAAGAAACAAAACCTACTGTTTTTTTTTTCGTGTACCCCACCGGAAAAAAGCCGGAAAATTTCCGTATTATCATCGGCGCGGGAAAAAAGGAGGGCCGATCTTCGGGTTCCGTGGGGTTCCTCACCGAATTCCGCCCAGATAATCGTAACATATGGCGAACGATTATCGTAAAGTGCAAAGAGGGACGATTTGATTCGGGTTCGGGTCTTTCACGGGCACCGGTTTTTATCCGGCGAGGTGGAAAACTTTCTCGATTTCGTTTCGAAGCTTTGCGAAGGGTCGTGGGCAGCATGGGTCACGTTCTCCGGATGGTCTGTGGCGGATGTGACGCAAGGGATCGTGCTTTTTAGTTGATTGAAATTACCTTTTTTAGTTTTTGTTTTAAGCGAGCCATTTTTCCTGCCGGTTGGCATGGAAACGGTACTGTTGAAAACGTCCAGCAGCAAGCAGTTTTCTCTGTAGCTTGCTTTGTTTTCTCATTTTAATTAAATTTGTTACCAATTATCGAGTGCTGCTCTCATTATATATGTTTTTTATTTCCAATATGTTTGACTAGATTATTTCAGTGCGGGTTTTTTATTGTTAAAATAAAAGAACGGGATACATAAAAAAAGGAAAAATCTTCCAAAAGAGAGGTTTCAAATAGGAAAAAAAAAGATTTTCTTCTCAACTTGAAGTGGTGCGCATACACAAGGGCCATGGTGATGGTCATTTGCGAAATTCCTTACGGTAGTGATGAAACGGAAATCGAAAACCTTATAGGATTAGATATTCTGTGGCTCCATTACACGAGAATCCGACGGCACGGAAAACTGTCCCGCTCTTAACGTGGGCAGCTTCGTCCCGGTACTGCCCCGGGAGCGTAACGGGACGCAACACAGTGCTGCTGATTCATCATAAATTCATTAGTGCAGCACTCGCTCGCTCAATGGAGTGATGATAAGGCACACGCAGCCTAATGAGAAATGATTTCCTACATAAATAACGATGCTAATTGATTTTCCCGCAGGCCCGCGCCAGACCCGGGACAATGGCTGCCGGTTCGGATCGGCCCCCGTGTCCCGTCCCATTTCGTTCCATCACGTCGAATGGTCGTAGCTTTCGGTTGCAGGATGGTTGAGAGAAATTAGCTGACTTTACGTCTTACGGCTGCAGGCAATATTAGCTTTCTCCATTCTCTCACTCGTTTTCCCCCTCCACTCCACACGGGAGGGTCTTCTCTGCCATGTGCATGCCTGTGTGCTCGTGTGTGTGTGTGCAACCATTGGCTTGACAATTTAGAGCGAAGCGATTAGTTTGTTGTCCCGAGGAGCACCGCGTTCGTGCCATTAGCTCGTGCCGAAAGGTCGTGGGAGGATGCATTTGCGACAAAGAGAACTTTCCAAAGTTGCTCCTGCACGCATTGCGCCTGTGGATGCAATACGGCTGCAGCGACGAGTTTAGCACGGCTAAAGTGTTATGCTCGAGCGATTATGCACCCGGAGCTCACCTCCAGGTTCCGAGAAACGACGGGCGTTCTGACGCAGATGGAAACGTTCGCCGAGCAATGAGGAATAATTGGCAATATAACTTGCAAAGTTGGGTAACATTTTAATTTGAAACGATCCTTTACTCACATGTTTGATCCATTTAATACCGGACCAACTTTGACTCGTATGTATCTATTTTAAATCTGAAAGGAATCGAAGTTTTTATTCGAGCCGTACAATCTCCTGGTTATGTATCTTTTTAATGGTATCTTTTTAAAACTAAAACAACACAATGGTATGTTGAGTGAAACCTTTTCTCATCTTTATCAAATGTTTCTATGAAATATGTTATTCAAGTTTTCATGAAAATAAAACCTTTACTTCAACGAGCTAGACCTATTAAATTAAAGCTCGTCAAATCTAACTTCCCTCTACTCGGAAAACTAACGCCAGGTAGTGGTTTGTCCCATGTGCTTGCTGCTTTCCTGCTGTTTTTCCTTTTTTTTCATCCATCACAATTGAATTCGAAGCATAATGAAGTTACGAAGGAGGTGGATTGAATTTATTTCTCAATGGTGCGAAAAAAGTGGTTCTCTTCTGCACGATGAGAGAAGTGAAGCAAAAAGCCACACGAACCCCGCGTTGGAATAGTGGTGGAAATGGTAATGATCGAGAATCAAACGTCGAACACGAGTGTGAAGTGAACGAGGATCCTAAAGGGGAGGGAATTGTTCTCTTCTTGTTCTTTTTCACTCGTCTCCACCCAGCAACGGGCAGTAATTTATATGCACACTCAATTCAACATAAACTGTAATCTAATAAAAGTCGTTTTGCATTTTACGATGTCTTTGGTCGGTGGAAGACCACAACGGAAGCTTACATAAATTATAATGAACCGGAATGCGGCAGAAGCGATGCACCTATCCGTAGTGAAGACTGAACCGCATCCACCGGAAGGAACCGATGCGATGATGATGATGAGGTGATAAGAAAAAGAAAAACCAAAACCGGATACGAAATGGTGAGAAAAACTGACCCAGACTGTGAATGGTGCATGTGTGCAGTAGTGTCTCGATACCGTTCAGGCGACGAGGAAAAGGACTCGTTCACTGTTCAAAACCACTCAGCAGGCAGGCAACACATAGCACCCGAGCAGCTTTTTCAGTAACAGACGGGAATGAATCGAAACCGACAAATAAAAACCCGTACGGGTAGGATAAAAAAACGAACTGATGAGGAAAAATCCTAACGATGTGGATTGTGGAAATCCATCGCTTACGGGCGGGCAGCCCATTCCGTTCCGGACGGCGCAAAGCGAACAGGAAATGATTTATTCATATTCATTGGGTAGGAAAATTGGTTTTAAGAGAAGGATCAAATTGCCATTCGGTGAGGGTGCGTTCCCGTCACCGAAAGAGCGGTCGGGCTGCCTGTTGCCGCGAGTGTCTCGCAATGGCTTCAAGTGGTTGCCTTTAGAGGGATGCAGTTATAATTCGCCGAACGGGGAAAGTGGGAATGAAGTAGAAAGCACAAAAAAAGGCCAAGCCCATCGAATTGGCAGACGGAAAATCAATGTGGATCGAGAGAGAAATCGTAATCGAACAGATTTTTGAGTCATTGAATGAAATTCATTAGTCACCTCAAAGTCGGACACCGTTGAAAGAGGGAAATGACATCGTTCAGCCCGCTTTTCGGTAAGTCAAAGCTCGTTGAAAGGGAATCGTTGAGTGTGCGAAGGAGATAATTTACAATTATGAAGCTCTTCATGGGGTCGCAAGCAGGAGGTTGGTAATTAGTCCCTATCTGGAAGCCAATAAACGGAAAACAGTTGTCCGTAGGGAAAAGCTTTTGTGTTTAACCTTCTTTTCGACGGAATATGACTAGAAAATCATTATTTTCCTTACTTATTGCAGCATCAACTTAAGGAAGATTATGCTATTGATAATTATTCATAAGTCCCAGAATAGTTAGATTATTTTAACAAATCATCAAAATATGTATATAATAAAGTTGTTTATCGATAGAGTGTTCATGAAGCACCATGCGCCTCCATCGGAACATTATGGACGTGCTTTGAAGTTAATTAATTTCCTTTAGGAAATATGAAAAATTAACTGTCCCAGGCACACTGTTCTCCACTTTCACCCGCAGTCTTTCTACCAAAGTGACTGCGTGTCCGCTAACAGCCAGCGTTGTCCTTTGCGTAAAACAACAAACGGCCACCGAAACGAAGCAAATAAATGAACGTTTCTTCGTTTCGGTTTCGGTCCTTCCGTGCGGCCGCCACACAAATTATAGGCAATAAATCTCAACGCACGATCTCTCGCAAACAGTCAAGCTGAAGGACGTCGCTTTGGCGTTCCGTCGCTCTCGGGACAGCAATTAGGAAAAGTTCGGGCAACCGTGTCGAGTGGGTCCGGAAAGGCGAAGTACAACCGCGTGCTTTAAGCCCAGCGAGCAAAGGCAGCTTGTGGACAACTAACGCAAATCCTTGAGAAGAAACTTTCCCTTTAGTGCCTAGTGTCGATTTTATTCCATTTCCACTCGAACGGCCGTTGGACGACGGAACACCGAACACGACGGTACGCTCCACACGCATCACCGGAAGCTAATTGATTATCATCAGCTAGATGACACTCGGGTATCACGAGTGGAAGCAAAGATCATCCCGAAAAGGCGTCCAGGGCGCGCCCGAAACTTTAACCCGAAACACCCAACTCTGAACAGAGTTCCTGACGAGAGGAAAGGCGACAATCGGGCGCGCCAAGGGGGGAAGAAGAAAGATTAAAATGTTTTGTCCCGGATTGTTTCGTTTTAATTACAGTGATTGATTGCGAAACTTTGCACAAATTGATCCCTTATCCCCGGTTAGATGGTTGGAAATCTCGCACCGTCTCTCTTTTTGCTAGCGGACACAATGTTGTTGACTGCTTATTAGAGACAACACGCGTTGCGTTAGATGCTTAGGACTGTCACTCGGTTCGGTTGCATGCTACTCGAGTTTTCCGGGACGTGTTTATTCAAGCTCCCAATAATTAGATGCAGTTGGTTTAAGGCAAACAAGTCAGTAACGAGTTGCTCGCCCTCGATTGGATTATGCTTAATTTACTGAACACCGTTGTTAATTGAAAAACGTTCAGTGCAACAATAAAAGAACTGAATTTAGAAAAAAGATCAATGCACTTACCAGAATTGGAAAAATAAATTGATTACGTTTAAAATCTTACAACAAGCCGAACAATCAACCCTGTTAAACAGCTGATCAATTTATTTTTCAGTATGAATTATGTCGATCGTCAATCCATTAACTAGGAACTATTTTTTCTACAAGCTTTTCAGTTATGTAAAATATTGTCAATGCTTTTGAAGTTCTTGCGTAAAATATGAATGAGAAACGTCATTCCAACAAAATCATTTTCTAATTACATATTTTCACAACAGTAAATCGGCATTCAAATCGACAAGTTCGACGCCCAGCGTGGGGTGGTTAGGGGAGATCCTAACCGATTTGTACATTTAGGATGGTACAATAATGAACCACAATGGTTTACCATCCATTGCACCGCAGGAAAGAGGTTTTAAAAACACGTTAAATACCACCACAACTGATGGTTCGAGCCACGGTCTGATGAGCATATTCTCGAGTGGAAATGTAGGTGATTGGAATTTTATTCCGATCGTGCCATATTGAATTGATTACCGTTTAGTTTCATGACATAAAATATATCAAAATATTGTAGGAAATATGGTTTATATTGAAGGCAACATTATTTTCCAAATTATAGTTTAACAAAACTTGAGTTCGTTATTTAAATTACCAGTCGAATTTGGGGCATTGAAATGGAAATGATGAAACGCTTATTGACAATGTAAGGTGATTATTTCAATTCAAACAATCTTCTCCAGCAGTTTCACATTCTTTAAGGAATATGTGCCCGGAACACGGTTTCATGCTGAGTTCGCGCTCCCAAAACCGCCAGTGCTCGCAAGCTTTTCCGCGCTAAACATTCCAATAAGTAAATGATGACGCAGCTGATCCTGCGCCGCACATATCAATATTCATCACCGCACATTCTAGCACGTACGGAACGCCAGCACAGTTTTCCACGCGATGCCACTCGCATGCCAGTGCCATTCGGCCAAGTTTGATGAACTTTGTCCCGCACCATGTTGGCGGATCCTCCACCTCATTGCTTCACTCTCCTCACCCGTCCCACGAGCGGGCGTGGAAAAGCCACACAATTCAATTATGATTTGTTTTTCGTTGCGATTCGATTAAAATGTTTATCTCGGTTTTCCGCGGACTCGGCCCATGTCGTGCCCCCGCACCATTTCCATTGGGATTGAACTTTATCTGAACTTATTTTTCTATCCATTTTTCCTCTCCCTCTCTCTCTCATCGACAGCACGGTTTCTTCGACGCAGCAACACCGTGGGTAAAGTCCCGGACGCCCCCGGGACACTTCGAGCGAACGCTGGAAATGTTGCGTGAAAAAGGTGGAAAATAATCGAGTGGGCTCTTTATCACCGGAGCAACGGGCGGCTCCAGCATTGTGTGCGCAGGTTGCGATCGGAAAAACCACCGGAGGAACGAACACACCAAGGACACAGTGGCCGCACCCCAGAGCACCCTCTCCCACCCGCTCTTTGCCTTCCCGGCGTCAGCTCCGCATCGATGGAACGCAGCGAACGAAATGAAAAATGTCTTCGCTGAGGAAATCCGCATCGTTTCGCTCTAGAATTCCCGTCCGCCGGTCGCGCCTACCGCATAGACGCTGCACCAGCCCAGACCAGCCGCTGGCGAACGCGACCGCGCACAGCCACGGCTCGGAGTCATCCATCGCGACCGGCGGCCACCACGAAGGCGGCGGTGGGCAAACACGGGCTGGCCAGCAACCGCGAGCCTGGTACGACCGGAGCCACTGCTACTCGTCGTCGAGCTACTCGAGCAGCGACGAAAGCTACGACTCGGAAGCCGCTCCATTCCAGGTACGGGAAAGCGCAGAACTCCTCCGAAACGGCACAGATTCCGTGTGGCCTACATTCAGGCGCGCGTCAGAATGCTATCACGAAAGCGATACATTTCCATTTCCCGTCCTTCGCTTTTCATTTTGGGTGTTTACGACTTTCTCGAGCGGACGGGCAGATAGTTATCAATGGCAGCTATTGTGAAAAGCAGACTTTTCCATCCAGTTGTGTGAAATCAAACACTTATAAACATTTTTCACTCAGTCTTTTACCTCTTATCATATCAGATTTTTGTCTTGCTGTTAGTTAGAATCACATTGCATTCGGGAAAACCTTGGCTATCTTTCGTTGAGAGAGGATTCCAGAGCCTCGGCAGATGGTTAAAATTGGTTTAATTTATTTATATTCACTACAATGCTACCTTGCTGGCTGCATTATTAACTATCAATTATGGTACGCATCGTACCGTGCAGATTGATTCTATTTTTACCGAACCGAGGACGGAATCCGGAGGCTGCAGGCAGGAAAAGCAATCTTCCGAATGCAAGCGCTCAACCGTTTATGAAATGTTAAAAGCTTCATCAGCCAATGTGTGTTTTATTTATTTGCTCGCAGGAAAGTACCTGCAATATGTTGCATTAAAACCGACGTAAGTTGGACGTGTGGTCTGTTATCGAAAACCTATGAAACGATTTATGCCACACGAAACAAACGCCCCGTGCTTGATGTGCAACAGTTTTGGCTGCGAAATAATTACATTTTCATCTAAACGTTTCTCATCAAACGCGAAGCTGGTAGGTTTCTCTTCGGGTCGAATTCCAATCGAAAGCACAACAACGCATCTCGTGCTGCATAACGAGTTTTTGTTTGCCTTTACGCGTCCATTTGAAGCACCCCAAAAAGGCTCCACAAGCCGAGCAAACGCATCGATCAAATGCATCGTAAAGCAAACAGCATCGGTCACGGTAACGTTCCCACGCCGGTGCTCCATTGTCCCGGCGGCTCGAACCGGAGGCTTTTCCGAACCCGGGGGGTGTTGGGGTGATTAAAAAATATGTTTCCATAAATATTAAAAGCAGATTTATGTGCCATTTCGATTGCAGCAACTCCTGAATCAATCATCGGCGGCCGCACGGGGCGGCCTGATGCTGCTGGGAGGCGGCAGCAATCCTGCAGCGACCGGCACCGGGTCCGCTGGGGACCAGCAAGGCGTCGATTTTCCACACTTGGCACTTGGCGCAGACGGGCAGCCATTTCTGCACCAACAGCCACTCCCGGCGCACCCCTTCGGCGCGTCCACCAGCCTGAGCACCTCGACCGACGCGATGAGCCTGGACGGGCTGCTGGACTGCGTCAGCACGGGCACGTTCTCCTGTCCGCCGTCGCCGAAATCGAAATCATATTTGGGTAAGTGATTATTTACGACAGCCGGCGTTTCGCTGAAGTGCGTCAGCGCTAGCGCTCGGTTATTTTTCCCCCCGGCTACGGATTGGTGGTTTTCTGTTGTTCGCATGAATTTTGACCATTTTGAACAAGGGCCATTTTGATGTCGGTGCTTGAGTTTGTTGTGCAAACCTGCACTCGTTGGTTTCCGGACCGAGGGACGGGCGCTGTTTAACGATCGTTATTACCGCTTGGAGTTTCATTTGATTGCCAAATTCAATGCTTGTTCAGTTAAAAGTTGAAAAATACAATGGGCAATTCGAAATTTACTTTGTTTACACATACAGAAGAGAAGAGTGTTATTTTTCACAAAAATCATATTTAAGCTGTTTAGTTCCTTTTAATTCGGTTAGAAGCTGTATTTATGCTACTTTGTGTCCACGGCAGAGAGTGAAATTCAAAATGGTAGCTGAATTGTTGATTGAATTATGTTAATTTCCCAGAAAAGCGAGTTAAAATCATACTTTCCACTAAGAACTTTCCTAAGCAAATGTTGTAAACGTTGATTGTAAAACCAATTTCGTACGTCCGCGTTTTGCTTCCAGATTCCGGCGACCGAGGTCAGCTGTCCGGGATCGACGTGTCCAGCTACGAGTCGCTGGAAAAGTTCAGCTACGCCCTGGAAACGCTCAAAATTTCGGATTCGGTTCACGCGCAGCGTAACTTCCTCAACAACTCCACCACCGACCCTCCGACGCTCGGGGAATGTCTCGGGGGCGACCCGGCGCATTCCTCCCATCCAGTGGACGAGAAGCAACGATCCATCTTCAATGGGAACAGTGTGCAGCTTCGACACGCACCCGAACAGACCGCACCCGAGGTGCACGAGACGCTGGAGGAAGATGACGATTTGATTAAGCAGCGAAAGCTGAGTGATTGGTACTACATCAAAACGGCGCCGACCAAGAAACCGTCCAGTCCGTTCGAGCGCCGGCGAGCCATCGGGGGGCGCGTGCAGCAGCAGAGCGAAGCCACACGCCGAATGGCCACCCGCTTCCCGCCGTCACCTGCCCCGCGAGCGTCCAACCCGGACGTTTCTGGGAGCGGAATGGCGATCGGATCGGAAGCCAGCGAGCAGAGACATTCGGAGAGGTTCGTTGGTGCGACCGGGCCGAAGTTCTCCTCGCCCATCCCGCGGCCCCGACGGCTTCCGGTCGACGGTGGAGGCGAGCACTGCTGGGATCAGGACGGTCGGTCGCGGCAAGTGGGTCACGCGGTCACCAAGTCAGCCTCATCGTCGAGCGTTAATTACGGGAGTCGAATGCAGCTCGGCATTGGTTCGCGTGGACCACACGCCACCCGTGGCCTCCACTCCAACACCGACCTCCAGCAAGCCGGCACGCGGAAGGCCATCGCGCCGGACGATTCGCTCGGGCTCGCCCTGGAGGACGCATCGCCAGCGCTCCTTGGCGGACTGTTCGGTTCGGGCGGGCAGGATCAACAATCGCTCGTCGACTTTGCTCGCCGGGCGGCCGAACGCTTCTCGCCCTACTGCCGCCGGCGGAACCCGCAGCAGCTGGTGCCTCAGTGGTTCCCGCCGCCTCCACCACCGCCCTACCACTACCCACACAACCATCACAACAACCACCAGCATCAGTCGCAGTCGCAGAGTGAGCAGAGAAATATTTACGAAAACTTCCCCGCGGGAGGAAAGCCGCCGGCTACGGAGGCCACGGTTCCGGATGTTCCGAGTGCGGTTTCGGCCCGGTCCCGAGCCGTTGCTTCCGCGGCGAACGGAACCCGACCACCGCCGACGCTCTACGGGATCGAGGAGAACGAGGTGTTCCAGTACAAGCTGCCCGCGTCCTTGTCCGACAAGCGGCCTCTTCCGAGACCTCCGCTCGATTCCGACGGGGACGAGCTGCCGGAGGGTGTTACTGCGGGCCAGGAGAAGAAGAGCTCGCTGACGAGGGTGAGTGATGCATTCTTGTTCGTTTATCAATATGATTTCATCACTGAGATTATCTGTAATGCCTTTGGGCCAAGGGTGTTGGTAGAATTACAAAAGCACCCTATTCGGTATCCACAATCAAATGTTAATTCTGTCAAGTTTCACACTCAATACTGTCGTGTGAAGCGGTATTACCAGGAATGAACATGATAATTAATCATTGCCTACAATTTTCCAATGTATGTTTTGCCATTTTCCGAACAAAACTTATACTTCCAATTCCATGAACCATTTGATGAAGCTGCATATGCTTGTTTTCCATCGCGGGAAAATTGAGCTGTGCCAAATAATCGCAGTGTTGTTAGGGTAATTACATTGAGTTGATGATGATGAGCCGAAAAGTTCTTGGTTTCGGATATTGTGATGCCAACCCGAGCAATCCGACAGGTCGTGTTTTTTCATAAGCTCGCTCCTACGAAACATGTGTCTTGACCTATTTTTCTTTTCCGCAAAAAATGTTGGGATAGTAATCGGGAAATTTAGTGGTACTCATTCCTGCGGTAACCATACATCCGTGAGTGAGGTTCATCAGCATATCGGCAGGGTGCTGGGTTTCCATGCAGAAAAACCACATAATGATCGGGTCAAAAGATAACCCAACGAGGAAAGATGAGGCGAAACAAAAAAAAACCCAAGATAGAAAATCAACTAACACCGATCCCAAGGCGCCCGGGTTGGTGAAATAGTTTTCGCACCGCTTTTCCGTTCGTTTCCCATCACGGCAGAAATATGTTTCCATTCAACGTTCTAAGTGCAACCCGTCGGAACGTCCGGCGACACCCGGGAGCCACCCGGGACAGAAAGCCGCTTTCGGATCCGCTTCGGCACCGGGATGGGCTTTCCTTCTTTCTCGGGTTTTTATTTGACTCGTCGGAAAACTTACTACAAACAAATGGAAAGCGAGAGAAATGAGGGTCCGAAGTAAATGGCGGACAAAATGATATGCCAACCCTGTATGTCTTGGAAGCATCCGGTGGGATATGCTGGGGAAGGTTTTTTCCACACACACGCATACACATACCTACGCACTCGTTTACAAACGAGGAGCAAATGGGAGGTAAAAAGGGGGTTCGGAAACCCATCGGTGCCAGCTGGCAAACTGTTGGGTGAACCGAGTCGAAGCACCAAAGGACCGAAAGACCGGCCGGTCCATGCTGGACGCCCTTTGACTTTTGCCTCCTGCCTTGTGTACTGTCACTTCTATCGGACACACACACACACACATACACTGAAACAGACACGTTTTCCAAGGCTCCGGACACGAACGAGCGAATGGATTCAGCACACACCGCAACGCAAGGTTCACGAATGAAATCGAGAAGGACCAACATTCCAGCCGGCCGCAAAACCCGGGTTGCTGGAAAACGATGCCTGCTACAATCTAGCAGCTTCTACGGGCAAGGGCAGACGAGTGGCGCATTAAAAAAAAAACGAAAAGCAGAAAAAGGGTTCGCTTGGAAATGCCGGCACGATGAATCCCGGTCCCGGGAAGGACTACCCGAATTAACGGAACGGGTCCTAAGGGAACGTTTATGGCACTTGAAACGGACGAGTGGAAAAGGAACGGGAAAACGGTTCTCGATTGGTGTGTTTTACCATTCCCGTTGTTGCAATCTGCAAGCCTTTGCCGCAGACCGCAGCTACCAGAGGGAATAACGACGGACGGGATGCACTCTACTCCGTTCTAATCCTTTTCCTACCTGAGTTTCATATTTGATGACTTTTCCGATTGTAGCGTAGCGGTAGTTTGGAGTGTTTCGGACGAGTAAAGGTGGTAATACTGGTTTTCACTCTCTTTCGCCACATGAGAACTTTGAGGATAAATTTATGATACAACGGGATTCCAGCGTGGGCTGCCAACGGTTACCTGGTTTTTGGAGGATGAAATGGATTAGTTTACGTCAATACGTGTTTCCAGGAAGCTGGTCAGTGTGTTATTCACGCATTTTAAATTATCTTACTCGTGTTGCTACTTCACTATCGTATTACATCGTTCAGGAAGAGAATGATTGGCAAATTTTCCAAAATATTCCAACATCCGAGCCGAGTGCACTATGTTCGTGTGTGCTATGACAATTTCCAGTGTCTGATCTGACGTGAAATCCACACGCAAGCAGCGATGTTGGCAGCTCGTTACTCAATACCCGTCCAAGTTGCATTCGCGTTGTCATGGGAAAAGCCAACGACGGTTGCTCGGTTTTCCTTGTTTCCGGACGGGTCGGATAATTTGCTCGAGCTTTCGTTTGTATGCCAACCAGTTAACACAGTCGTTGGGAGGATAGCGAAAATTGTTTGTAACAGTTCCCGTGAATGTGGAATTTACAATATCAATTAAAAACGCCTTCTTGATAAACGGGGCGTGGAAAATGAAAGCGTTAAACAGGTGGCTCGAAAAGGGTCAGCTTTGGAAAACGGGGCGAGTCTTTCGGGCATCAATATTGATCGAATCCTGTTCAAACCAATGACAGGTTTTTCTGTATAGAATATGTCAAGGACTTTCATAAAATGTATCGATACTCCCCGATAACGAAAACAAGTCGTGCGTTTTGCAAATGTCATTCCAAAGCCGTAACCTCCAAAGAACAAGATTTTTCATTAGCTACATCTTCCCAAAGCGTGTCGTTTGAAAATTTAATTCCAATATGGACGCTACGCTGCCGATGTTGAACAACCTCCCCGGTGTCTTACCGACCGCCATTAGGCTGAACAGATATCATCGTTAAATAATTTACGAGTAAAACGACAAAAGAGGAGTACAAATAAACTCCCTGCCAACGGATACTTTTACGACGGCAGTTAATGAACTCCATCGTGCTGCGTTTTATGTTGGGTTTTTAACACCCACCCCTGGTGGCGGGTTGAAAAGGAAAATTCGTCGAAAAGAAAACCTTATGGTGCGTAATTATCTTGGCAAATTAGGTACTTTCAATTTTGTGTAACTTAAAAATGTTCGAAAAGTGAAGACTTTTCCAACAAATGAAAAATACTCGGGATGGATGTTCTTGCTATCATTTTTAAGGAATCCTTTTCTCCGACATTTATCTTACTGTCAACACAAGGTGTAGTTTTTGCAGTAAAATAAAGAAACCTCATCCTTTTCCCACCTCCCACTTCAGCTTGCAAACAATTTCGAAAACAGTGTTATTTTGACGTTCACCTTCTGTAGATTGCGTTTGCATCGGGTGGTTTAATCTCTTGGGGTGCTTTATTTAACACCAACTTCTTATGAACTGCTTACCTCCCCCCTCTCCCACCCTGCTCTGGCTTATGATGTTCGACCGTAAACTTTACCATGCACCACCGTGTACGTATTTGAAACTAATTTAACTCTACTCGCTCATTATGCACCGACGACCGTCTGCGTCTTTCCGTTCGCTGTTTGGTTCCGTTCCGACGAAGGGATGGCAAGAGAACATAGAAGCAAACCCTGCAACACTGTGCAACCAACCGAGTAGCCGAGAAGTTTCATTTGAAAGTCATTAAACTTAAGTCGCCCCACGGTGTTGCGCTGGTTCGGCGGGCGCAGCCATTCTTTCGTCCGCGAACCGCCGCATCGAGCGCCTGTAGTGTTAAGGTGTTTGCATTTACGTTGATTTATTTGCACTTGACACCGGTTGAAGTCGGGCGGGTCGAAAGGGAAGGGGGTGGCTGGCGAGCTGGCATGGAAAGCCGGAAAGCAAACGGGTTGATGATTTTGATGGCCGTTACAGCGCGCGGCCCCAACTAATTGGTAACGGCTAGATGCATGCCCTGGAGTGCCGGATCGGCACGTTCGTATCTGTTTTAATTACGAGAATTTTTATTAAAATTTCCATTTTCCCTTCCCCGGAAGCTCGCGTTGCTACCGCCGCCGTTTTTCCAATAGCGAAGCAAAGGAATGTAATTTTTGTTACAGTACTTTCCAACTTCATGATGGTTCCCAGCGTGAAGTGGCAGCACCGAGGGGTCTCCTCGTTCCCTGAAGGACACCGACCGTAATCTTCATGTCGAGGTGTTCTGTACATTATTTTATTAATTTTTCCAGACTCTCCAGTTTCTAATTTTCCCTCGTTACTCGAACCGAACCGAACGATTTAGGTCAACTTGGGCGAAAGTTTTCTGCCTGTCTTACACCTTTAGAAGCTCGCTTCAAATTGGGCGTGTTTGGTGCCGATGGTATTTTTTCGCAAGGAAAAGTATTTTCCTCTTACTTTTTGTTTCTTTCCATCGATGGTTATTAGAAAAATGGAATGTGTTAAAAGATAAACGAAAAAAAAGCGCGTTCCAGGTTGATCATAACACGATGCACATGAAAAGGCGAGAGTTTCGTGAAAGGTTGCCCCGGAAGTGCGACACTTTCTACCGTGTCCGAGCAAAAGTATCGCCAGGAGACCAAACTGTGTCGAGAGCAACCGTGCCGTTTTCCCGCCGGAAGCAATCATGCGATGTGAGAGTGATTTAATTAAGAAACACCAGCCCGCCGCACGAAATGGGTATTACGTTCCAACGAGCAGCACAAAAAAAGACCACTGTGTACATTTGATTGTCACGCTGTCCTTCTTACGAGTAGTTTTCACAAGATGTTGTCCTTTGTTGTCACAACAGAGCAGGCGGCTCGGACGATCGTCTTGGGAGTTGTTGTGTCTTTGTTTAAAAAACAGCACCCGCTTTCTGCGCGTTCACAAACACTACTGTGCCACGGATTCACGGTGTGGTTGGCAAAGTTTTAAATCGATTATTCCACTAGCGCTCGACAAACTTCGGGGGCTTCAGGGAAACGCGCAGCGATCAGGGATCTTCGGCAAGGCCCTACCGGAGTGCCGCCTTTCCCGTTTCTTTTCGTATCGACATCCCGCCGTTCAGCACGGTTTGAACTTTGCTAGCACTCGACTCGGCTTCATTGGAAATTGCTTCGGTGGATGTAATTTAATTTATGATTTTCGCACGAAACACCCAACGTGAACGCCCCGAGGCAGCTGAATGTCAACCGGCGAGACCCGTTCTACGTGGGCCAAATTTAATCGTAAAGTTTGATGCCACCAGCACGAGGTTCGTTGTTTGGAATTTTGCATTTCATAATTAACATTTAGGATAAGTAAATTGTAACACAACGGTTCTCTTTTCTCCCCGTGCCGGGTAAGTTTTGTTGAATAATGATGAGAGATTTTTCAACCGTGCCGTAAGGATTAAACATCCGTTTGACAAACATTTTTCGCGTCGTTTGAGGGTGCTTCTCTTAAATACGCTCAAGCTTTACCAGAGTCGGCGAATGGAAGGTAATCGTCGTGTTGCATTGTACATTTAACGAGAAAAGTTTGTCCATTTTTTCGGCTAAAACAAAATACGTTAAGCCATCGTCCATCAATCAATTAGGACTTTTTTTTACGAAATAGCCATTAACTTACTTATTTTCTTTAGAGTTGCTTTACTTCTCTACGCCAATCTTTTGCCAGACCGCCAGACAAGATTAACCATGGCCATAATTTGCTTAAAAAACGACAATAATAAGAGCTGGCACGCTTGAGGCTGAAGAACGTGGGATGTTTGTCCATTACTTGGCAAAAGTTGCTCATTTACTCTGTTTTTTACAGCTTACTCTTCTATCCATTTAAGTGTTATATGAAACTTTCATTTCCTAAAAATCCCACCAACTTGGCTTTATACCAAAGGCATAAGTCATAATTCGCTCAATTGGGCGTGTTGAAAGCCAGCTGGCACTAACCATCGAATGGGCAGACACGGCGAAACACGCTCCGTCGATGGGAAAATAACATTTTAACACTCCTAGAAACGAAGGTCATCGTCATGGAATTTTTCCTTTAATGTGTAAAGGGTCGGTGCGCTCAGTCAGAAGTTTGCTGTTGAAAGGAAAACGAAAAAGTAAAAACCGAAAAACACCATTCGTGTTGACGATGTAAAAATAAAAAGACGGCACAAGATGGTAAACCATTAACTTTTCCATCGTCGAATCCGAATGCCTCGGATCGATTTCGTTCATTTCCACACAACCCATTTGGCCGTAATGGTGATGTTAATGAAATCAACCGCGTTTCGCCACGTTCGAACACATTTTCGCCCGGGTTGTGCGCAACGATCGCGATGGAAACATTTTCCAATCGTCCACCGGCGAATGTCCTTGTGAAGGGTGGCCATTACATTTACACCGGTGCACTATCGATGCCCAGTTAAAACCCGAAGAGAAGGTGCTCGAAGTGGGGTTTTATTTTCTGAGAGAAAAAAGTCAATAACACTTTTGAAGTTTGCTGCAAACTCGATTCGATTCGATAGAGCAATTAAACTTCTTACAAAGGAGATTTTTCCAGTCTTTTAAGCATATTTTATGTTGAACGGTAGTTTGATACTGAGACAATGTTAAATTTTCTTTATGTTAACAGTTTGGAAGATGGCACGAATTTCCTCCCTTTAACTGACAATGAAAAATTGCATCTACCAATTTTATTCTCTTTTCGAAAATAAAACGGAAATTGGAAAATCCGAGCCCTTTTTCTAACTAGAAAGTAGTTTAATCAAAAGAACACTTCGTTCCAAAGTTTTTAAATTCTCTTATGAATCAGCACCATTGGTTTCACTTTGAAACGTAAAGTTTAATTTTCGTTCTAACATCAGTGTTTGCTCTAAATCTAATTCCTTATAACATTGTATGTGTTTTACTTGCCCTTAATAAATGTACTCAAAGTTTAATGGTACATCGGGGGAAAGTAGTCCCACCATACTTTTGCCATCCCCGAACACTGCGTATAATTTCGTTCGACACTTTATTAGAAACGAGTTCCTTCGGACCCAGCTTGCCCTTACCTATTAAATTCTGTTTGGTTACGAGCGGGAAGCAGAGGCAACCATTTCTTTATCCACTCCCTGTCACCGACGATGGATACAGGAAGTCGGACCGGCTGAGATGCCCGAGGCAAGCCTTTGATGATTTTCGCAAGAAGTTACTCCGGTGGCTGCGGTTGGGTCGTCGAATTCCCACCGCAAGGCAGCACAACGTTTGTGGCTTGTCGGCTCGCAAGTGGCGCTTTGTGTGTGTGCGCTCAACTGCCTGGACGGGATGCACGGGACAGATATCTCTCCATCTGTCTTTAATGCACTCTCAAGAATGTTCGTTATGCAACATGTTCCCCGGCAAGAGTTTGTGCCTCAGTGCCGGCGGACATGAAAGTAGTTCCTTTATGTTACTTTCGCCGTGCATTCGACTCGGTATCGTTCAAACGGGTTTCCGGGCGAAATTTCAATGCTAAGCGGGAAGCCCGCTTGAGAAAACGGGACACATAGGGGGTCCTTTTCGACCTTCCGCACACATTCTCTAGAGCAACAACCCAAGTGTAAAGTGGAGGAAATTGTACTGCAAGCCATAAGCAAAAGAAACGAACGAAAGTAAACTCTGCTCAACTCACACAATTTTACGGACTCCGCTCCGAAGCTGGATACCAACTGTTGTGGAAATAAACAGAAGACAAAATACGTATGAAAATCCTGAGAAAAAAGCAATCAACAGAAGTATCGCCTCACGAACCGGGGTGGCAACCACCTGCTTCAAACGGTTAGAAACCCTGAGCAGTAGAAGATAACAAAACCGGGACAAAATTGCTACCACGTCGCGCGCCGCGACTTCCACTGACTCTGGATGTACTCTGTTTTCTTTTTTTTTGCGCCCAACATCTGGCACCGAAAATCAAAGACGTGCACACGGAAAACAAAAATGAAATAGAAAAATAAATCCGTGGTCGAATTGAAGCTCGCCTCAGGGTGGGGCGCAATAACCTCGCCCAACACGTAAAACGGTTGCAAAGAAACGGGAATCGTTGTTTGAACCAGTCACGTATAAGAAGGGGCCATATCGGAAAGCTCGCACGCCGAAGGAAAACGGTGTGGCCAGAAGGAAAAGAAAGTGTAAAGTAAAACATAACTCCGACGTGCGGGAGGTCCTTGCGCTTCGCCTCGGATGGCGGTGTCACAAGACTCAGCTCACAAACTCGGTTGACTTCAACCCCCGGTTGGTGCAAAGGGAAAAAACCTGTCGCCTGCCTTTCCTTTCCGTCGGTTTCCGCTTTTTCTTTGTCGGTGTGCATGCACAGAAAGGACGTGAAAATAGGGTAATTTTCCGTTTTCACGACTATCGTTTTCTATGGCAGGGAAATCGTGGGTAACGCCATAGCCGTGAGGAAAAAAGAAAAACGTCATCCCCCCAAAAAAGTAAAAGGATCTATCTTTAGACTCCACGAGCGTGGCCAATGTAACGTCACAACAAGGCAAAGGGCGATAGGAAAAGGGAGGCAAACTGTGGGAAAATCGCTGAGATTGAGTACCGGAGCAATCGGAAAATTCATCCCACCGAACGCGACGGGAAAACTCGGTAGCCATCGGTGCCGTGAGAGCGCATCGGAATGAACACAGCGTAAAGTTTTGGGGTGGGGGCGGGACAACACAGGTATTATTCGAAGTCGTGTAGCTTAAAATCAGCACGCGCTGATGTTATTCACCAGAAGTCAACGCCCTAGAAAGAGAAGCAGTGTCACTCTCTTTGAAAATGAAGAGAAAGGGTGGTGACCAGCATGCACAATCCGATCATATGGTCAATGTGCGTCGAAAGCTGCTGGCGATGCCACTTGGGAGTTGTTCAGGGTGTGTTGGCTCGGGCGTAAACCCTAAACTGACCTCCTTCTTCCATCGTCTGATGGTAGGAAAAGTCGTCCCTAACGTGTCAGATCGAAAAGGTGCACTGAGAGTTGTTTTAATTATTCCCTGTCATCTTTTCTGAAGTTTCGAAGAAGTGCTTGTACCTTACGAAACGATTACTTGAGTACGGATTATTGTAGAAGTAAACAAAACTAACTAGTTACAATCACAAGGTTCGAATGATGTTGTCAAAGGATCAACATATTTTGCAGCTTTGAAAGATATTTTCACCGGAAAAGTCCTAAAGACCATTTAATATTTAGAAAGACCCTTTAAAAAATGAAAAAAATGAATTTGAAGCTACAAAAAATCATAACTTAAGCCATTATTCGAATTACTTAAGGTTAAAGCCTCTTGACAGACGGTAGAAACTAAATTAAAATCACAAACAAGAACCTCAACTCTACCAAGAAAGTCCCAAATTAAAATGAAGCTCAGTGCTCCGAGTTTAAACTACTAAAATTGATCACATTGAACATTGATTCCCATTACCAAAACCAGAGGCTCTTGGAAGGCATTCGAAAATCACTTAAAATCACAAACAAGCACCTTAACGCCACCAAACCCCTCGCCACCACCCAAACATTCGGTTGCATTCGGCCAACCTTCTTCCACGGTAAACGAGAGGCAAAAGGCCGAAAACGAATGGGGAAAAAAAACGAAAGAAACAACTCCCGAGAATCACTTGTCCGTATCGCCTCGTGATAAGAAAGTTTCCCGAGGCACGCTCACGCTCACACCGCCCCGAAATCGTAGCAATCGGTTGATTATAATATCGCTGCCAGCCGACGAAGCCTTACTCAGTTTCCCGTTGTCCGTGGTCCCGGCAAGACGCAGCTGCTTTCGAGAGGTTCGTGCTGTACCATTTAGGGAGTCACTCGGTCGTGTGCGAGTGTAAGTTAGTGAGGCCGGAGGGATTCGGGTGAGCGCAGCATCCAGAACCAGTGGGGGTAGTGAAAGCTTTCTCACCGCCTTGCGAGCAGCATGTGAGAATGAAAGTGAGATCATCGAAACGGTGTGTCCAGTTGTGTTCCACCTGCTGCTGCTGCTGATGCTGTGTGATGCTGTTCCATGTTTGTGTGTGAGTGTGTACGGTTAAGGACACGTGTGAAAGCGCACACACCTCCGGCAGTGGGACACTCTCACTCTCCGTTAGTCATCTCGCTGCTGATCGCCGTGAGAAACTCCTCGTTTCGAGACGAAAGCGTCCTTACGCACACTTTGACGTCGGGGAGCAGGATGCTGTGTAATCGAGTGAACGCTTTTTCCGGTGTCAGGGGAACACTGAGTGCTCACGACACGGACAGCTTGCGCTGGATTCGGATGGTGTCCTCCCAGTCAGTCTCTGCTCTACTCGGAACACCGTTGCGTTGCCATTCGGGGCTTCAGTGCCATCCAGTGTGATGCTGACCGGAATACGCCACCGTACGTTGGGATCCACACTTTTAAGTCCATTTCACACACCCCACCCTCTTCCGCCGGTGTTCACTGCCCCGCACTGGAGCGAGGATAATCGGGTGGTTTCATATGGTTCACTGCTTTTCCCGCTCGACCCCACCCGGAGTACTTCCCACCCGCGGTAGTGATTGTTGTCGGGTTACCATGGCACTTCCGGCCGTCGGAAAAGGGAAAAAGTGTGCAGCCAGCAGTGTGTCCTGCGGTTTTTCCTGGTGTGGTGTAACACAGGGCGTGCGTGACTCGGGCCGTTTTCCTTCAGCCACCGAAAGAAGGGTGTGTTTGTTTTCTTATCAGTGATTGTGCAACGGCGTCGCGCTGGTTCGGTGTGGTTTGGTGGTTTAGCTTCAGGTTCTCTACGTGCCTTTCTCGGTCGGCTCGGGGGCACAACGGTTTCTGTAGACATTTCGCCCAGCCGAATGATCTTGATAATCTATTATCGGTCTCCTGACGCGACTCAAGGCTACGACGGTAGCAAACAGAAAGGAGCCAAAAGTGATAAGAAAGTTGTGATTGTTCAGTCAAGATATCGGTGAAATCTTTATCCAAAACACGCGAGAGCTCTAAAGTGTTTATGCTTTGGGGCGAGAAAAAAAGGTGTTGGTCAAAGATGAAATGAATGCTTTATGTGAATAATCATTAGAGGTTTAAAACCAAATATTGAAGCGTTGGTAAAATGGATCGATTTAATTATTTACAATTTTACAGGAAACGGTTGCGAAGACCTTTTGAAATTGCGCCTCAAACTAAAAACATGCAAACAATGAGAACACCCTTGTACCAATATTTACCTTCCACAAAGACTTCAAGGCATATCCATCCTTAATTGAACGTTGCTCAACCGTTTACTATTTGCTTTGTGTCAAATTATCGGAAATTGCTGGTCGATATCACTGAACAGTTTCCGTTCGCGCTCGAACGTTAATTAACAATTCCTCGTAATACCTTCATCAGTAGGGAAATGCTTATAATTCGGTACATCCCGGAACTTTCGGAAATGAGAAAAAATGGCTCGACAAAAGGTTCGACACCAGTTTGAAAGCCCGAACACCGCGGATCTATCCGCGCAAACCCATTACCACCGCTCATATCGATGGCAACGCGCAAATGGAAGCCTTTTTCTTCGCAGCTGCATTTAAATGCGTGAAACAAAACTGCAAAAAGAAAAGCTCAGCTGTGCAAATTATTCGTTGTGCTGGGTGAAACGTGTTGACCTCAACGGGCACGGACGTTGGTTGGTTGCATCCCAGCCCCGGTCGGCGCCAACCGTTACGGAATGCAACCGACACGACCCTAACGAAGCGAGTGCCAATCGCAGCGTGATGGCATTTTTTTTTCTCTCTCTCCCGTTTCCGATATGGGCTCGTTACAAGGTCGGATTTCCATGGAGCATTTTTCGAAGGCATGTCGCAAAAACGTGCTTTTATTTCGCCCGAGATTGTTTGCATACTTTATGAGCTGTTTTCGTGGAAGTTTTTCTTTAAATGCTGTTTGAAATATGAAAGTCCTAGGATGTTGTTACCATTTTATTGAGCTTAGTAAAACTATAAGCAAATTCTTCCCTTCATTATAATTTTGTATTTGAAGTACTCTAACATCATAAACTTTTTCGGTGGAGACGCCTGGTCGTGATGGAGACGCCTGGTGCCTCTAAAAAAGCAAAGCAACAGATTCCATCCCTATCAAGCAGTATTAATATCCATCTTTCTGTCGTGTAATTATTACAACCTCGTCCGTTGGGAAACGATCTACAACCCATTAGCAACCACCCGTAAAACGCCGAAATTCTAACCATGTAATCATGTAAACATCGTGTCATAGTTTTTATCCACTTCCTACGCGGTTGAAAAACCACACCACGTTCTAGCCAAATCAGGCTGCAACCACAAGCGTTGTTAATGGATTATGACTCCACGATGTCGGGCTGGAAATTTTGGGAAGCCACTTCCCCCACTGCCTCGCCCTCTCTTCGCCGTCAACAACCCTCCGAACCGTCACTCCCAGCAGCAGCCGTTCTCGTTGGTGGGCGAACAATAAAAGTTTCCGCTCCATAATTTTCGCTACAAACACACTCGTGCGGTTTGCCCCACTCGGCAGTGCTCTTCGCGATAATTAAAGCGTTCAGCGCGTCAAGTGAAAGATGTCGACCTACGGTTCGGGTCATATTTACACGGTACATAAACGTCACCCCGGCCGTTCCGCACGCGCGGAATGGATTTCAACAAGCGGTCTGATCTGATTTAACCTAAATTAATAAACGGAAAAACAATGGATCATAAATTGTGCCGCAAACCGGTGTGGTGATGACCTTTGGGAGGGGTGAAAGTGCCTTTCGGACGGCACACTCCGTTGGCTAGTGGTTCATTGTTGTATGATTAACTCTCGGGCTTATCAGCCGGCAGTGAGAGTACCGCAGCGTCTCGTTCCCCGCGGGTACGATTAACACAAATCAAAATAATTTTTCACCTTTCGGCGTAGTGCGCACCGATAAGTCACCAATAAATGAATGGGGCTAACAAACCGCTGCGTGCGATGCAAGTGAACCTCGGCATTAATGACGATTGTTATTGAACGAAACGAGACACCGCTTTTTCAGATACCGAAGTGTATCGAAAAGCTGCGGAGTGCCATCAAGCACTCGCCATGTTGCTAATAACACTCGTTTAATTATGAGGTCACAGGGTGGGCAAACGTCACACCGAGTTGGAAAGTAAACGATGCACACGCACAAACACGAGCGCACAGGTTGGAGTGCAAATAAAAGTGCGCGTTTCACATTTGATGCGAATGGGCAAAAGATATAAACAATTTAAAAAAAAGCGTTGCATCCGGTGCGCCGAAATGGAATTTTAATTTGATTGGGCGGAAGTGGTTGCTTTTATCATTCTCGAAACATGAAAGCGTCAGCGTGAACATAGCAACAGTTTGCACACTTTTTTTTTGTTGTTACTCACATATTGTGTTGACATGTTTACTTTCATCTTGTTCTTTACTTCCTTTGTTTTAAAATATTTTGCAAAGCCTATTTTTCGTATAGTCATTAATTTTCTCATAATGCACCAACTAAAAGCTTTAATGCGCAATTGATCACTTTTTATAGCATTATATCTTGTTTACGTATCTTTATTGAAGCAAAAGGTCGATTAACATAAATTGCTCTCCAAATGTTGTTTTTGCTGGCAGTGATAAGGATACTTATGTCTACGTAAAGGTGTGCGTAAAAAAATGGCATTGCTACCGCTCATATGCTGCACGGCAATTCCTGATGACAAATTTTTCATTCACCTCTCGCGCCAATGAATGACTTCCCCTCGAGGAAAACCTTCGAGCCCACTCCGTCAACGCCCCGCGGGTTGCTCGAGGGCTGGATTTACCGCGAGCCGAAATTAATGTTTTCGACGAGCGAAAATGAATAAAACCAAATAAACATCGTATGAAAATAAAACTTTGCATTACCTCGAGCCGCCTACGCAGGGAAAGTTTTTCGAGGGCGCGAAATGAGCGAAAATGAAAACAAAATTCGAACAAAACTTTCCCACGCCTTGATGTGATTAATTACACATTTTGAGCGCATGGAAGAGGCTTGGCCAGGTTTTTTCCGGCGTGTGTATCAGCCAGTTGCTACAACATCGCTTCACGCATGGAGAGATTAAAATTGTCAAGTGGATATCATAAATTAGACCGTTGAATGGTCTGAACCATTATCATAAAAGTCGAGTAAAGAGCGACGATGTATGTTATGGGGTACTTCGCGCGAGATTAAGAAGGCACATTACTTACTGGCGTTATGGAGGAAAATGAAAGAAAAACAAATTCTAACTTCATTTTCCTTTCCTTCTGCCGCCCTTAAGAGTTACCTTTCCCCGCGCCCGGGGTGGGGTTTTCCTTTCAAGCATGCAAATTAAACTGGGTAAAAGTACACACACACCCAGCTTGGCACAGTGTGAAACACGTGGCACAATAGAACGGCGAACGAAGCGGTCCCGCTTGTATGTGTGAATTAAATTAAATTCCAAACGACGGCACGAAATATGATGAGCTGCGGAAAAGTGTCCGACCACGTTCCGGCAACTGGATTCAATGTTGCCAACCGGCCGCTTTCGAGCTTGCACGACACTAACCGACACGACCGTGTGCCGCTCGAGCTAGAAACATGATGTACCACCAGCGCACGGGTAGGGCGAAAAACTTGGCCCTTCGCCTTGCTGCCATTGTGTCACGATCGGTACGAGCGATAGACAACCGGTGGGAAGTTTTCCACCGCTAGGATTCCGTCGTACAAATTGGCTCTTTTTTTCCGCCTTTCCACTACTGCAACGCGTGTGCATTGTCGATGGACCGAAATTACCCATGTCGGATCCAACAACGAGTGGTGCGCGAGAAAGAGAAAAAGAAAGGGAGATCATGTGGTTCCGGATTTCAGGTTCTTCTTTCCGCTTGCGGGAACACAGAAAAAAAAAGCTTCTAGCGGTGGGTAAATAGAAGCGGCCCGAGTTTCGTTGAAGCTTTTGACCGCGGAAAGACGACGCGTAGCGCGCTTGGGACATACTTTCCCGCAACATCCGAGCCGCCCGGGGAAATTTCCTACCAACACGGGACGTGCGGATGGGTGGGCAGGACGGTGGGGGGTGTGGGTAACATTTTATGCAAATATGTGCTTATTAAACGTATGAGCAACAGTGTTTCGCACATCGTTGAGACACACACACACTCACACAAGTTTTCTGGGGGGAAAAGCATTCGTTGCCCGGTGCCCTCGCCTACCACCCCTCCCCCCCTTCCCCTCCAGTCACGTTCGGTGTGGTTTGCCCTTTTCGGGTTCGGTACGTTTTTTTTTCTATTATTTTCACGTTTGCCCCAAAATGTCATGCCAAAACCGAAACGGCTGTAGCAGTGTGTTGTACTTTATACGTACCGAAATACCAACCGCCGCTTAAGATCTACAAACAGTTTGTCGACGTAGTGCCGCAGTCGTCTCATTGTTGGTGCTAATGGCTTTTGGCGACAGTTTTTCCATTCCATCCTGAAGTATGTGTTCATGGGAAGTTGAGCGTATTCGGGATGAAAATTGCAACCAAAAGGCAATGTTTTAACGCTCGGAAAAGTATGTCCTGATAGGGTTTTATTCAAAGTGGTGGATGGTTAAATGTTATCTGACTTATCTTATGTCTACGAAGGAGATTCATTTGTGTTATTTATACGACCGTAATGAATCTTACCGAATGGAAATTCATCATTGATTACTTTGTGTCTATTGGACTTGTTTCAAACGATGATGAAAATAAATCTTCAATATTTCAATTGCAAACAATGCCATTTGAATCGCCTTTGTTCTGAGAAGTCAATTCAATATTACATCAAAATGTCTTTTTCCGAGAAATTCAATATCCTAATCCTGTATTACAAACGAATGATGAGCTTGTGCTTATTACACAAAGATTCAATCAAACCTTGTCATACAACCTACGGGAAGATTCCAACGGAACCGGTACCAATTCCTAGTTTATTTTCTTGACCGAAGAGATTATCAGTAATTGAGGCGTCCTATACGCTCGACGGTGAAAGCGTATAAACAGAAGCGTACGGTTTCACAACACTGCTTGCAAACGCCCTGGAGCTGCAATCTGGAACGCGCACACACACACACGGGATGGACCCTTCCGGCAAAAGGGTAAACAGATGCCGGTGCAAGGTGAAAACATTTCCTTTAGCAAGCGTAAGCTTCTTCCGTTGAACGCAGTTGGTGACGGGCGGTGGAGGGAGTGGTGGAGAAGTTGGTCGGAGAGGGGTGTGGAGTGTGTTAACATTTCCATGCGTTTATTGCACGCTAAGCACGCTGGCTCCTTGGGGCGGATGTGTGCAGACTTCCGTGAAAGCGTTTCCATGTAGGAAGGTACTTCGTGCGGCCACTCACCACCGCCACCACCCATCTTTTGGTGAGTTCTTTCCTCGTCAAAGGATAACTACGCCCCTCTCCCATCCCCGCTCCATATACTCGGGTGGAAGGAAAACAACGGTAGATCTTTCAACCGCACCCGCAAGCACACATCTCCATCCGAAGGCATTCATCAAAAATTGATATTGCACACGTTTGTTTGCCGCTGTCGCTGCTTCCCCCTCAGACCCCCTTTGTCCGGTCTGCATGATAGTACGACGTTGGTGTGACGGCACACCATCCAGCGCCGTCGTGGATGCTTGTTTGAATTTCAATCGAACGCTACACGACGACGCTGCGGTTCCGTCATGGCGTCGGGAAAATGTAAGGCAATTTTCCACCACGCCGGTGGATTACGGAGCCAAACGAAAAACAGGAAAATGGAACAATGTACCGGGAATATGTATGAGAGAAAAACGAAAACATGGTACGAAACTCCGTAACAAACGAACGGTTTCTCCAGCATCGGAACGCATCGTAATGGAAAATTCGTGCGAAGCCATTCACACACTGCAAAATGAAAATGGGTATAAAAAGTTCTATTTTCAACTTTTTTTAACCTGCTAAAACTTGGCACAGGATGCATGAAAAGTGAAGAATATAATAGAAAACAGCAACATGGTTTCGCAAAATGTATTGTACTTTAATTTCATTAATTTAAAATACTCTTTGTTAGTATAATACAGCAACGCTTATCCTCTTACTGCTGTCCATAATATTCGACTAGAGATCAAAAATTCAATCATATTTTTAGCATTAGTTAAAATTGCTTTCAAACATTGCCAACCATCCTAACCATTCTGTAACAGTGCGCTAGCGTAACATACATAAATATTTGTTTAGCAACAACCCTAACCCTGTGGCGAGTAAAAATATTTATCGCTTCCGGAAACGAACAAATCGAATGGAAACAGTTTGAACTCTAAAATAAGGCATTTTTTCCCGCCACCAACGACAAACACGAACCGCATTCCAAACTGCACCAGCGTCGCTCGGAAACTAAAACCCACTTGCAAAAAGGATGATGGTACATTGGAAGGAAAAGGTCGCATGTATGCTGGCCAATTTCCATCGTTGGCAACACAAAAAAGGAAGCCCGCTGGAATGCTGGCAGGACGACGAGTGCTCTCGATGCTTTGTCCGTACATTGCGTTTCGTTATGCGGGGGGAGAAGCGAGGGAGGTTGTAGGGGTAGTTGGAGTAGGTTCGGAGGCGCAAACAAAGCGTTCCACATTGTATGGATATGATCGATTTTGTATGTAGGATCTCTCTGCGATTCATTTGACCCAAAATGAGTACGTTATGTTAGTGTAAAAAGTTGCCAAACAATGCATGTTTTTTATTATTGTTTTAAAACTTAAAATTAAAGTTTAAAACTTTAATTTAAAGCAACATAAGATGTTGCCATTGTTTGTACCTTGTTTTGCTGATAACAGTACTATTTTTTATCGTAACACATTCCAAAACTACTTCAATAGAAAATAGCAATAATTTTAGCACATTCCAAACGAGAATTCTAATTTAACAGAGATAAAATTGATCAACATAAACACAATGAACGCAGCCCAACATTCACATTCCAACACCGAGTGACGAGAGCTAGAGTCAATTGCAGATGACGCAATTAATGCCGAACTTTGGCTTCAACCTAATGTTAATCAAATCCTACTCGAATCGGATTCGGTCGGTTCCAATCACATCGCGTAAGTCATCTGCCGATCAGGGCTAAAATTATTCAACATTAATTATCCATATGAAACAGAGCACCGATAACAAACATCGTGCATCTATTCAGCGCCGACCCACGGTGACATCGAGCACAGAATTAGCTCGCACGTCGGGTTCCGGGAGTGCGGTTCATCTCCGGCATTGTTTGATTTCAATTATCTAATTATGCGCCCGGATTCGACCCGACCGAAGCACCCAATCCGTCCGTCCGTCGATAGAATATCAATCCGGGTCGTTCTCCGGCGGGGTTGGGAGGCGGATCAACATCGTCAGCCTCGGTCACCGGAAGTGGATCCGAAATTTATCACCCGTAGAGATAGGAGCACATTAAACGAAACTCTATGCAGCCGGCACTCGTCCCTTTCGACAGTCCGTACCTTTATTTAACGGAATTCCGAATCGGTTCGCTCTTCCATTACGATGCTTCCGTCTCCGGTGCCTTCTCGGTGCCGAAAGTGGCGGTGCGTCCATTCGAAATGGTTTCGGTTTGGTAATAAATTTCGTCTGTTTATTGGAACGGGCTCGGAGTGCCGGACAGCCGTCAGTCCTACCGACAAGATGGCGAAAAGGACGCACGCACTCGACCGTCGGGCACGCATCGAGGGAATGGACCGATTCTGTCGCGGTAAACGGGCACAAACGAAATGGAAAACCAAAAAGGAAGCTCAGACGGAGTCGATGGTTGTCGTAAAACAAAAAAAAAAAAATAAACGCACCGAATGACAGTCAGCATCCTTTCGGAAAGGGAAACGAACCGCTAGCGCCAGTGAGGGTGAAGCGAAGCGGTTGCTTAAGTGTTTTGTTGATCGAGCGAGAACCCGGGAGCGGCAGATGACATCGAAAGCGTCATGGCAACGCCACGTTTGGGTTGAAACAAAAAAAAAGCAACCCTCACATACACACAGACACATACACCCCCGCCGTAAGACAAAGACTGGTGTTCCCATTTCTTGCCTGCGCTTTAATCCTCGGCTGCGGGGTGTTTTATTGTCGATGTGGCGAAAGGAAAACTGTTAGAATACTCGCAAAGTAACTTGAAGGATGGGACTGGGAGAGATGATTGTCAGTTCTGGAAGCCGATAAAAACAAAAGAAGAAGTGCCCCAAGACAAACGAGCCCAGGCCGAGCCATCCTTCCACGGGCCTCCACAGGGCCGGTTCCTCGCTCGTGGGGAAACATGATTGGCAATAAATTATGCAACAGCTTCACGCCACACGCTGTTCGCTTCCGGGCCTTTGGCGCAACTTTATCGTGGGGAAGCTTTGGGTCTGTACCCAAGGCAACCAAACAAAAGCAAAGAGCGCAAGCTTCGACGAATCAGTGAGAAGGAACAAGGGAAGAAAATAAACGACGCTGAAGACAGCGTGTGCAGTGAGAAACGATAAGGAATTGCTTTGGAAAAGCAATAGAGAGTAGTCTCACTTCAAGCGAGAGTGTGTTCCACCCATGCGACCTTTTTCTTCCTTTTTTAAACGAATAAAACATACTTCAGATTGATTGCTTGAAACGGAAAATGGAGCGACAACATTGAATTGAATAGGCTCCGGTGAAGTTTTTCCACCCTAGCACTTCCAGCCGGCTGTGCGGGAAGGAAACCTACCGGGAGAGGGAGGGGGATAAAAACACACGCCAGCTTTTATTGATGGTGATTGCCTCCATGATGATGATTGTGTTTGTATCGGTAGCGCTGCCATACTTCACGCCTAAACGCCCGCCTTCGGATCGCAATTGAAGCGAAATTTGATTCTCCAATAATTGCCTCCTGTCCTATTCCGTGTCTATCTGACTGTGTGCGTGTGTATGTGCGAGTGCAAAAGCCTCCCCCAGGGGATTTGAATGTGGGTGAACGTTGATTGGGGGAACTAAACGAACATCAACGGACTGGAATAGAAAGCCACCATTTGAAAAAAAAACAACCGATGAAAGTTGCCATGGAAACCAACGGTTTTGTAGGAAAATGGGACCATATTGTTTTTCAGTAGAAAACAGTTTCGTTTTCAATGACTATCTAGTTTACACTCTGGCAGAGGTTTCACGAAAGGAACCATATTGTGGAAACGGCACCATGAGATGTTATAATTTTCTTTAAAGAATAGTTTTGTTACCGCGTATTAAATTTGAGGTTATAAATAGGTTTGTTTTAGCAAGCAATATACACAAAAGTTATTTGAGAAATACTAAATACGTACCTTTTTCCATTTTAAGTCTTTTTCCATTTGCATTCATTTTGTATAGTTTTTAGGTCCTGTCAAATATTTTCTCGAGAATCATACAATATCAGCTGGCGAACCAGCCATCTTTCCCGACCCTTAATCCAAACCTACTTTTCCTCCATCTGTCAGTTCTGGCAATATTTTCCTTGTCAATAAAACCTGGAACCTATCACCGTCAGGGAAGGAAATGGAACACGTTAAACACGTTCCTAAACTTTCCATCCGCCACGGGGGAACGCTTGACGGTTTTTCCGTAACAGATTTACACCTGTCCATCGGTTGCCAGCTGTTTTCGAAACCGTTCCGTACGTCGGATTGAAAACTATGTACTCGGATTCCCCACGGGAGACCTTTCATAGAATGCGAGGGAATAGTGGAAATCTAAAAAAAATGAATCACACTAGAAGTAAATGCTACTTCCTACTGTGTGCCTCGTGCCGGTGCTGCAATTGAGTTTTCCATTTTGCTTTCACGGTGAAAATGGAAGTCCCATTTTTTTTTATAATTCATTTTTAAACTCTTTCCTCGCGGTGTTGGTGCCTCAATCGTAGTGGACGAAAGCTGGACCGTTAAGCGGAAGCTTGCCCAGTACGAGTTTTAGCTGTCTGCGAGGAAGTTGAACTACCCCTTCCTGGGAGAAATCGGGGACAATCTGTTTCTATGGTCGGATGAATGTAAGAAGAGACGACTGAAAAGAAGAAGAAGGGAAAAATCCTATACAAGGCATCCAGCAGACCCTTCTTCTTCAGTGCTCGAACGAGGTTGGAATGTTGTTTATTATACATTTACTATTTTTATGTTATTTTCCCCTTGAAAAAGAAAACGAATCCCATTCCCTCGCTGACCAGTGGAAATTATTTTTCACTCATAGCTATCCAATCCCTAGACTCACCCGTCTCTGCTCCACGAGTTTAGTCCTTTACTAGCAGCAGCAAGCATATTGCCTTGGCGTCGCTTTTACTCCTGGTAGTGGTTTTTATTTTATTTTTATATTCAACTACTAACGGCCACAGCTCCTGCGGGATGGAAAAGTTTTCCAAAACCGCATTCCCAGAAAGTGGAAAGGGAAAATGGTGGATGTGAGTGAATCAACATCTGGCCCTGGCGAAGCATCTGCAGTCTTCAGGGACTGAGGATAGAGAGAGAGAGAGAGTGAGAGAGAGAGAAGAAGAAAGCTTGAGGTCCGTCGCTGTCGATAACATTCCAATTTATTTTTATCGCTTTTAATTTATTTATTCTAACTCCATCCCGGCGTTCATCCCCGGGGAAAGCTTTTCCCACCCCATCGGCGGAACGCCGGGGAATAACTTTGGTGTGCTTAAGGAAAGCTTTCGGACTTAATCTTTCGCCTGTCCTGCCGAGTGACCGGCCATCTTTGATTGGGGACACCGTGCGGATGACATCGTGCTGTGCAAGTAACGGAAGGAAAATTCAACCATTTTCCTTCCCGTGATGGGCGATTTTTGGGCCTGGTTCGGTGTGGAGGGCTAGCGAGAGCTGATTCAGTTTCGCAAAACCCTTAGGAAGTGGCCATCGGCGTTAACGAGAAGCCGTTCTGCGAAGCAGTCGAGAAGGGATGCCGGTGGAGGCGATCGGAATAAAACGTGACCACCCTTGGGGTCTGCTGCACAAGGACACTTGTAAAGGTTCCGTTTCACGCGGCCGCAGCGTGTTGGAAGGATTTTCCGAAACCAAACTCCCATAGGATCGCCATGGATCGAGAAGAAGTGAGAAAGATAAATGGTACTCTCGCTTGCCGGTATTAATATAAGGCGGGTCTCAACCCTCAGTGCGGGGATATGAGAGTGGGCCAAGTGGAAGATGAAAGAAAATTCTACAGACAAAAAAGAAAACGAAGGCTTCTGGTAAAACTGCCACCGGTCCGCCAAACTCTAATTTGGTTACACTGATGAATAATAATAGAGCATCGCCACTGTCTCGAAATGGTAATGGCATTATGGGGGCTCATTCTTTTTCCCTCTTCCCCAGTGACGCCTTCAGGAAATGCCGAACCGGACGAGCACCCAGATGTGCCCACCGAATAGAGCTAAATAAAACAACAAAAAAAAAAAAACAGCGAACAGTTGGGCAAGGATTAGAAACCGTAATGAACAAACCGGTGTTTGTTAATTTGTTCCGCAGCGAAGCGACGCGTTTTTCTCGCAATCTACCGCCCATCATTTCGAGGGTGGTTTTCCACGGCCCTGGGCAGCACGCCGCACGGCAATAAATTTGCCGGCAAAGCCAACCGGGGTAGGGTGGGGGTTTTGGGCGCAGCTGGGCGTGGGCCCGCCCTGTGATCCGGTACAATTGCGAAGGATTTAAGTTACAAACTTCTTGAAGTTGGTTTATTGCTTGCCCTTTTCGGCTGGAAATTTATTATAAAATGGCGCGGAAAAATGATATCGCACAAAATGCAGCATTCCCCCTTGTTTGGGGCGGCTTACGGCAGAAAGGTGTCTGGAAATTTGGAATTGAATTTGCGGAAAGCCAATTGGAAAACCTTTCCAATTACGGGTAATGAAATGCACAAAGGAACAAAAGAGATCGGTACAACCACACAACCACAAAACGGGATATAAGTAAAGGTTTTCCCTTGTCAAAATTTCCAAGCCCCTGAAGGTATGCAATGGGGTTCTACCAAAAACAAAGTAATGGAAATAAATGTTGTAGCAAAAAGGGGGAAAAAACTGCATCAGTGTGTAACGTAAAACTAGTTGCACACAGATGGTAACAAGGGAGAAAAACTTTTCCATCGGTAAGTAACACGGCAAGGAATAAAATAAAACAAGACGGGCGAAGGAAAACAGCACGGCACGCCAAGGAAGACAACCCGGCAGCAAGCCAATTCCATTGTTCTCTGGCCTCCATCTTATTAGGCGAAACATCTTCAGCCCGAACGACCCCAGGTGGGGACGAGGTTTGGCGACCTCGGACCTGGCAAAAAGTGGCACGCTGCAGTAAATCTTCCAGCCGGGGGCACAATAAATTTGATTAATGACAACGACGGACCGAGGGCCGAGGGCTGCCACGAGCAACAACCCTATTAGTGCCAGCCGTGGAGTACGCCGTCGTGTTTTCGTCCGTTGCGCCATTTGTTTCGGGGAAGGGGCACGGGTCGGGGCGGGGAGTGATGTTACTTTTCCTTATCTACACGTTTTCATCAACCCGAACCGTACCCGACCGGAGCACACGTCGTTTTGGGGGGCGTTTTGCGGAGCCTGGAAGTTGATGCTTTTGGTCCGGAACCGGAAGCAATCTGTGGGTTCCGCTATGCGCCACGGTGCCACGGATTGCATTCGTTCACTGATTGCGCCAGCGTTTTCCGACCGTCTTGTTGTACGCGCTTTCGACGCTGTATTTTTCCTCTCAAACCCGTGGCTGTAAGAAAACACCAGCATCCTTGAGCCGAGGGTCGTGGGAACGGCACAGATGCACCAGCATACCCGAACCCGGGCAGGACCGGGCTTGCAGCGAAGGTTGCCGGGTAATTAGCAAGGAACTCTGTGTGTGTGTGTGTGTGTTAGATGCAAACGCAAACCGCACAACCGGGTGGGAAAACACCGGAACGAGGCAATCAACCGGAAGAATGGAGCACCGGGGGTACGTCCTAGAAAGGGCACACGTTTTTTTGGGGTTGGGAAAAGCTATTTAGATAATAAATTGCAGGCGGTTTCCGGGGGCATGATTACTTGCCTTCTGATTTTATTATCGATTTTTGCTCATCCGGTCCTGCCCTCGGACCGGGCCGGATGTCCATCGTTGAAGAAGATGTCATTCCGAAAAGGAATAAACCAAGAGACCAAGTGACAATTCGTCTGCGTCACACATTTGTCGCAAGCATGACTGGGCAAAAGTATGATCAAACATTGATATAAATTACTCGCCCGGGACTGTACTAGCACGGACGCAAAAGACGGAGCAATGAAAGACATCTTGAAGGCATCCTATGAAGACGCTAAAGGCCAGCCAGAAAGATGGGCGTTGGGTTTGTGGAAAATGTGAGTAAGTTGTTGTGAGTAACGGTGCCGCAAACGAAGGCCAGAAATTCGCAAGAAGAAAGTTGAAAGCTACACCGATAGCTTCGGTAATGAAAAGTTGTTGCTTCCTCGAATCAACAGCTTCAAAAACACACACACGCACACACCCAAAATTCCCTGAACGGGGCTGGAAGCATTGCCGTACGTACCTCGCTAGCATATTTTACTCGCCCAGCGAGGAATGCCAAGGGTTTAATGGCGTTTTGCTAATGTGGTGATAAAAGTTTAAAATCGGAATGCACATCGAAAAACATTAACGCCGTGATGGGGGGGGTTTGGTGAATGGTTCGGGCATAGAGAATTCAATTATACGGTTTGCGTACGCAAAAGGCGTACGTAACTTTTCCCTTCGGTGCTGTGGAATATTTCGAATGTACGTTTTTTTTTTGTTTTTGCATGAGTCCCTCCATTTGTGCCGTTCATTAAACATTATTTCAATTCCTTCACTGCCCGTTTGCTTCGCCCGGATTTTACTGCGGCAAAGGGCCCGGCCGTAAACGACAGTTGGTTCAGTTTGTCGCCCCGATGGCGGCCATTTTATCATCGAGCGGGGTAAAGGATCGAGTGGGCGGAAAGGAGAAAGCGCTGGGGGAGGGAGGTCAAAGAGCAACGCACCGTAATATAAGCAAACAACCGGGAACACGACGGCCGCCCACGGTACGAATCCAATCTGGGAAACTTTTCCGCCGAAAAAGACAATGGGAAAAACATTCGCCGAAAACCGAAAACCCAGTGCTCCGACCGGTTCCGAAGCGGCGGAGGAATGATTTGAAGAACGCCTTTCGGAAGAACTCTTTTGGGACGCATTTTTCAGGCGCGTTCCGAAGAATGTTTCTGCGCCCGCCCCGGGAACCCCTCGGGGTCGACCCCTGGCCATTCCATGACTGTGCCGTTTTGTTTAACTTCATTTCATGATTTCGGAATCTCGCGACCCTTCCCGTTGTTGGCCGTTGTGTTGCCGACTATAGTTTTCCGGCCCGACGCTGGAGAACGGGGTGGGTCCGAAAAAGGGAAAAATCTCTGGCAACCGGTGTCTGCGTTCTGAACTGAATTATGTCAAATTACACAGATCAGTGGATGCTATCTGAATGTTGGCCCCTAAAGTTGCCTCAAAGTATGTGCGTGGGTATGAGCGATGGGAGGGAAAGCAACCCCACGGACAGAACGTTGGCATGTTTTTCGTTTCTGATAAAATATTACTCGGCGATTCGTTTTCGGGAAATACATTTTCTTGCCTTTAATGGACCACTTACATGTCAGTTTTCTGGCTACAAAGTGAATTTGATTTAAATTCAATTTGCTCACATTTTGTTTTCCAATAAATCCAGATTCATTGACAGCGTATTAGCAACTGACACGAGCAAGTTTTCGGAGTAACAATTACATCTTTCAAACTCCGTGTAATCATGGAGTCTGATTTCAGCGAAACAGCTTCGGCATGCATATTCTGTAGTATCCGAAAACCGTAGAAATATTACTTTATTGATGTCTTGTTTTGCTTCCATTTCGTAGGAAGAACGTCAATTAACTCAATGCTTTATTGGAACGAATTAATTCTATATCTTTCTTTATACTGATGCAATGTCAAAACGCAAAAAAGCTTCAAAGCTCGTTAGTTTTTTTGACCCTTATGATAAACCCTTGCCAAAATTATATTTGTAATATGTTGTGACTTAAAATTCTATAAAATAACAGTTTAAAGTTTTGTAAAATCTTAAACATCTTTATCTAGAGTTATTAACAACACGACAATCATGTTAAATGCACACTTCTTGCATGAATTTTGCAAGCGACAAACTTAAAATGTACAACCATTTAACACTTTTAGTTAGTGTTTTGTTAGTTTAGAATGGAAATTGAAAAAAATGGAAATGCGTTGGGCTCTTGGAATTAACAACTGAATAGTTCAACACGTAAAACCTGGAAATTTCACAAAAACTTTTAAACAAACCTTCCCACTGTTAGTTGCCTGAATCTATCAAATAGCTCGCTATCTCATTTATAATCCGTAATAAACAAATACATCAATTCGAGTGCGACAAACGCAATCAACAAACCGAGCGCAATGGCGCAAAACCGCGCTCGCAAACACACCACACCAGACACACCGAGAATTCAAATAAACATCGCGCATAAATTTTCATTACGTAAAGCTCCAAGCTCTCGGGCCCGGGTCCTCTGCCACGATGGGGGGAAAATTCTCAAACGGGCGAAAAATAAAAGCGACCGGCACGCAGCGGTGTCTTTTCTTGAGTTGAATCGAAAATCAAACAATCCGGTGGATCGAAAAAAAAGGTACACAGGGAATGCCGCGGGGTGGTGAAGGTTGGGGATGCTGCTGGGTTGGACAGTACCATCGCCGGAACCATTCATTCAAGGACACTGCACACTCGTTGTGCTCTTTTTTTTTCTCTCTGCCTGGTTGTCGATGGAGCACGCAAAAATGGCGACGACGAAGGCCACCAATAGAACGGTAACGGGAAAGCTTCAGGCAAACAGATGGAATTATCCGAGGAAATTCTTGGAAATATCCCACCCGGTAATGAAAGCACACCGGGGTGTAAGGGCTGCCCACCAGTGTTTTGGTGTATGCGTGTGTGAGAGAAAAAGAGAGAGAGAAAAGGAGAGCGATTGGGTGCGAAAAGATGAAGACAAAACAAAGCACACGTTCTAGCGTCGATTTTTTTTTTCTTCCTCCTGCGCATTACAGGCTCGATCGCAGCAGCTCACCGGAGGCCCAGTTTAATCCTGAAATTGGTTTCTTATTTCAATAACATAAATTTGCCACTGAATCCACCGTGACAGGCCACACCGCCGCCATGTAGGGTTTACGGTTCGATAAGCATTGGCACAGACCCGGGTCTCGGAAGCTTGGGGTTTTTTCGTGCCGTGGAAGGGGGTGCGGGGAAATGCTTCGCAAATGTTCCTTTCCGTCGTTTTTCCGTCGACGGCGTCGACGACGACGTTCCTAGAAGCCTCGTCGCCTTCGTCGTAGCCTTGCGGTTATTTTTTCTCGCCCCTTCCCAGAGTGATGTAGTGAGGAAACAATTCTGCCCTCTCTTTCCCTTCCTTTCATCACCCTTGGGCCCAGGACGAACGACGATTGAATGCGGTAGAGAGATAAAATTAAATGAAGCTGAAATGCTGCGATCGCTTTACGTAGCGATACACTTGTTACTAGATGGCATGTGACTGAGCAGTCTCTTTGTTTCCACGGAAACAAGCTTCGTTTCGTTGAGGTGCTGCACACAACACAACGATACACCATAAAAAAACCAGACGATGTCACGCAAGGCAAGACCAACAAACGAGAGCGAGAGAAAAAAAATACCAATCTCCCTAGCAACGCGGTGTTTCCTTCGCAACTCGATGGAGACGCCTGGTAGTTTGTAAAACCAACCAGCCTGCCATCTACATGCCGCTGCACAACTACCTGCCAGTTAATCTGTAGTGTTTGGAAGATTTTTGGTTTCCTTTCGTCGGCAGGAGTTTTTCCTGAGCGTTTCGTTGTGCGTTTTCCACCACCGTTTTCCGTCGACTGCATCTGCCGACGCTCTTGAAACAGCGTTGCGACACTCTGACGTCAACCGAGGCGTGAAAAGCTGACGGCGTTGCCTGACAACGCTGAGGAAATGCTTCAGCTTCCTTCCGAGAAGTCGGCACCCGTTTGGGCGATGCCTGCTTCGGTTCTTTTTACTGAAGCTTTTTTATCGATACTGCTAGGTGCTCTTTTCCACACTTGGGCAAATTAAAGCGCGCCGAGCGTGGATAGGAAAACATTTTCCTCCATCATAAATGAACTCATTTTTCTACCGTCGCTTTTGATTTTTGTTTTTTGATGTGCACTTTTACATCACTTATTTTGCAAACAATGTTGTTTTTAAGTTAAATAAAAGTATAACAACCCTAGAGCATCGGAAAATTCGAGAAGATACCCAGGCACGAACGACTTTGAACGCAATGAAAAACAGGCGTTGATGTGAGCTGATTTGCATGGTAACAAGTAATCATGAAAATCGATTATAGCAACAATTTTTCTCAGTATTCCTGTTCGAGTTTTTGTCGATCCCCCTCCCCCCCTCGTTTTGTTCACCGTTTTCTTTAAGGAAAAGTGTTTCGCTTCCTTCACTATTCTCTCGCGATAATTAATCACTCCATCATCGACGCTCCGCATAACGTATTCATTGGCTCATCGTCGATTGTTATCTTCCGGCAGTTTGTGTAAGGTAGTGCGAAGAAAAATACGGTGCGAAGGAGGAGAAAGAAAAAGAACGAACCTTATCTGGAAGACAGATTGATTCATCCAGTGTCGGTGGATTTACGGTCACGCGAGTGATTAGATGCCGCGTCGAACGTGGATGGCCGCGTGCGGATTACGGTAAGCCGGATCGATGGCTCCGGAACGAGGCCGGAAGTGGTCAAACCGTGCGCCACCAGCACCGAACTGTACCAGCCGTAAGATGTCATAATTCGTGGGCCCCCAGCGTTGTTTTGCCTCGGGCCTTCAACTGCTCGCATCGTTTGCGTCGGTAAGCGGGGCTGACGAAGTCGACGATCACCACAAACACCACCATAAGGAGCAGCAACGTTCGTTCGAGCTTCGCGTGGAATCGCGACACGTTCGCTGCAATCCTGTGTCTGTACAGGCTATCGGTGGTTTGGTTCCTGAAAATCATCAACATAGGTTGCCCACAGTCGGTGTTGTGGTGCCCACGGGGGGACTGCGCCTCCCCACGCCCACCGAAGCCCCCGCTATGGCCGCCGGAACCGGAGCTGCCGCTCGAGTCGCAGTGGGCGGACGCCGGCGAGGGCTACTGGGCCAACCATCACCATCAGCCGCCGGCGACCGCCACCGTTTCCGTCTCCAGCACCGACCGCCAGTGGGTAAGTCGAGTGAGGGGGGAAAAGTCGTGGTGGGGAAAGGAGAGGGAGAAGGTTAGATTATCGAAGTATCGGTGGCAAAAGTCATTGCAAGTCCCGACGCGAGCCGCCGGTGGAGAGCGGTATATCTCCATTGGCCAATAAATAACCATTTCTTGTGAATAGCCGTGCTTCTCGCCAACATTCGTGACTTTTCCTCAAGGGGCCACACTCTCACACGCGCACGCAACCCCATATGCACACCGTCCCGGTACGCCGACAGCCGGCCGAACATCCGCTTTATGCCTCCGGTGGGAATTCCGATACAACGAAAAACGCTATCGACATTTATCGCCCCGCAGTAAAGTAAGCCACTTCAATGGACCGTTAATGGTCGCCTATCAGGCGAACTAGCCTGATGATACGGTGGTGCTTCCGCCCACAAGGAATAACGTTCGTAGTCCCTTTTTCTTCCTCATCTGGAGCGCTCCAAATTGTGCTTGACATTGACACGCAACATGTTCCGGCACTTCGACATAAGATGCCGGTCCCGACCCGGGAGATGTACCGTTGTTTGTGAACGTTCAGTGTAGGCGGTTCCGGATAACCCCGAGTGGCAGGAGGGGAACGGTACGCCATCGGGACGTTTTTCTTTCTCCGAAGCAACACGCTTTGCTTGTCAAATTTATGGCCACGCGTAAATGTTGTATGATATTCGATTTAAAATGTTTTTCCGCCTCCGCGCCGATTCGATTTGAAAGAGCATAAAAATGCTTCAAAGTGGTAATGTTCAGCCACGCCAACTTTCATCAGATCAACTGTTTGCCTTTTCGATGGGGTGGGTTCATATTTCACTTAAAGACATACATATGGAAATTGAGAGAAAAATAAACTAGCATTGGCATCACGAGTAAGTTACTTAAATACAACTTACATTTCCACGCAACTATTTTGAATTGACCTTTTTTATTCTACTTTGCGATTTGAGTTTGATATTTAAGAGTGGGGTTAAAATTCAATATAAAATGGTTTAAATTTAATTATAAATTTGCTTGTAAATGTTGCTAAGAAGAAAACATAAGTATACAAAAATGCTTATAAGTACATACTCCTGAATGCAATACTAATATTATGGATTCAAGTGAACATATTTATTGTGTTGATGCAACGTTTTAAAAGTGTATACGTATTTTTCCCGATTACAAATATTTTATTTATTTTATTTGAAAAAGTCTAAAATAGGTAATGCTTTATTTGATATGTACTGATTCAAACATCGGACGTAATTGTTATCTTTTCAGTAGCTTAAGTTAAAGAACGGGTTTAAAATGTTTCTAAAGGTATCTAAGAACATACAATTGAGGACAGCAAAGCTAACCGTTTTAAATTGACAATCCTTCTTATCCATACATTAAAAATTCAACCGTGCCCTTAACGTTGATGGTATGCTTCGGCCTTTTCGAACCGAATGCTATCCGTTCTCTGTCACTAAAAGCAAGCGTCTTATGCCATACAATCTGACGAAATGACACTAGGGAAAGAACTTAAAATATGAAAAATGCGATCAGGCAGCACACGAACATTTTGAATTCCATGACCACGTTGTAAATCTTGCAGGTAACCCGCCCCAGAATTTACTCTTCAGGACTCTTCACTCCAACGCAAAGAAACATATAACGAAGAGCATTAGAAACTAGCCTCAAAGCAGGTGTGGCGAAGGGAAACTAGAAAAGATAAGAAAAAACGAAGGATGAATCCTTCAGCACGATAATCCATCCGTTACAGACCAGGGGACGTGTGTGTCTGTCCGGAATGGCTTTATCTTATGGCTGTCATACAAATATATGTATTCCCCGCGTGCGGGTTTGAACCCGGCACCGTCGGGTTATATATCACGCGCAAACCGGAAGGCCTTGGTCCCCTTCCTTCTGGTTTCCCTACCGCGATGGAGCGAAGCAGTAGGTTGGGCAAAGGGGGAGAGCGCAAAAAACGAATCTGCGAAGGATTCGCCGCTAATGCGTGAGAAAACTGAAAATCGCGCACGTGACCGGAATGCGCGAGTGGACGATGAAGTCATAAAAATAGATTACACCTCCCATTACCTGGCCGTACGGTACGGGGGACACATAAACTATACTTATACCACGCCCGTCAGCCTAACGCGATGGACAAAGGGAAATTATGTTCAAGCGAACCGTGTACCTGTCTGAGGGGCATAACGAGCGGTGGCAGCTTGGTGGAGTCTTGCTGGAGTTGGCGAAATTACTTGAATCAATTTTCGCCCAATCCCTGAATGGTGCTGGATTGCTGAGCTGGATAATTAACGCTACCGCCCTCGGAGAAGGGGAGGGGTGGAGAGAGAGGGATGGAGATTTGGGAGAAGGAAATGTCCTGGGTTTCGCTTTCTGCTTTCTCAAGAATAACACAGGAACAGTATACGACCTCGTACCCAGAAGGCAGCTCGGATGAAAGCGACGAGTGAAATCGGTGAGGGAAAACCTCGAACCAGCTGGCAACTTCCATCCATCCATCCATCCATCCCGGAAAACCCACCGGTTCCCGGGAGTGTTTTCTCGTTAATCCTTTCGGGAAATCGTTTTTCCGTCAAACCGCTGTCTAGCCTGTCACGTCATTCCACACTCGCTCCGGTAAACGGTTTTTCCTCCGGCGGAAGAAACTTGAGACCCGCCGACAAGCGCCTAGCGCGTGTCAAGTGACTCACCACCAGTACGAAGGACCCCCAAAACGGGGGTGGTGTGACCCCCATTGCAAAAGGGGAATTTGAAGAACACAACCGCACCGTTAAACTCTCGACGGTGTCACTTGCAAGCCACACCAGCCGGCAATCCTGTTTCATCTTGTTCCGGGCGTTGACAGGATCGAGGCTCACTCCTTCCAGCTTCCCACGCTAGTGGGTGGGGGGGGATGAGAGCGGTGATGGGTGGCTTTGTGGCGAATGACTTTAGCGAGTTAATCGCTTGTTTTTCCGCCCGGTGGTGTTTGTCCTGATGACTTTTGACACAAGTGCCGCAGGTGTGCGCGAATGTCGGTGTTTGGTTTTTCGTTCCCCGACGGGATCCGCCATTGTGGTGTTGTTTGTGACAACGGAAGAATGGATGCCGCAAGTGCCAGTCATAAACGAAGCCTCCGTAAAGTGTCTTTGCACCCGACTGCACCGAGATCCCGCTCGATCCGGGTTCTCGTGCTGTAAATTTCGAGCACGCACGTCCCTCCCCGGGATGCGCGGTACACGTCCCAAACCGGTGCCGGAAATCGAACCGGAATGTGTTGCTCCCGTGCTAGAGCCCGAGCCTGGGTGGTCCGGAAACTACTTCACTTACACCGTGTACGGCTCGCGGGCAGAACATGCATCCTTGACACGCCCATACTGGGGTTCGTGAGCGTGCGGGACGTCTTTGAGGAAGGTCAACGGAAAGCAGTACTTCCCAACAGCGTTGGACTTTCCCAACAGCGAATTACTTTTCAAAACATATTACAAACTTTCCCCTCGGGGATAATCATGATGCTGCTACCTCGACAATTGCGTCACGGTCTGTAAATGTAGGTCATCGAGAGGAAGATGGTTAATACCTTTCCTATAGCGTGGGATATATTCCGATGTGGAAACATTACGTGAAATATTTTGCCCGGGGCAAATTAAAAATTATGTTGCTAGCTTATATACATTAATTAGTAAAGTGGTATTGAGAACAATAGTTTACTATTTATTAAACATCTTCATTATCAGTAATTGTTGATGAGAATACGTAAATAAATATATGAAACTAGTTTGCATACTGCAAAACAGTCAATCCAATATTTTACCCATTCCAGCAATTTGAACCATTACCTTGTATTGATTAATTATCAACCGATAATCAATATTCATAATAATTAAGAACATCAATGATACAGCTTTATGAGATAGAAGAATTTCAAAATGGAATGTAATCATGTTGTATCATAAGTAAAGAGAAGCAAATTAAAATTCATTTCAATTACATTTTAAACCGCTACCGCTAGTAGAAGCGAGGGAAACAAAATCAGTTTCAAGGAAACATTATTGTTAAACGTTAATTATTCAATGAATTGTTAATTGGGGTGAATTCTGGTGAAGTTGAGAATATAATGTTAATGAGAAGCACAGGCGTGAGTCAGTGCATACTTTTTATATTATATGGTTTATTCAAAGCCAACTTCATCGTTTTAAATTGATTGTTCAATTCATCTCATTTCCACTGGTTTTTTTCTACTTAAATTATATTTCAGCATAAATTTGAAACTTTCTTGTCATAGTTGGAAAAGGATAAACAAGTCAATGTGCTTAAAATTGTTTACTTTACTATAAGAGAAAGGCAAAAATCGTAGTGTGGCAATGAGGTTAATTAAAGTTATGATCAATCAAGCTGGTATTAAATTATCCACACAATAATACAAAAGAATTCTCTGCGCATGGGTTCATTACACCACGCAACAGCATGACTCTGTTTTCACGCCCACTTTTTCGCGATTGTCTTTACCTTCTACTCAACGCGTTCCATTCCTGCAGCCGGTCGATGTTGCTGGGCGATAATTTATCGTTTACTGACCGGGTTTAATTTATGCTGCATGGATGCAAATTTGAAGCCACCTTTATGGCGCTCAATCCCATTAGCTATTCAAGCATCGGGCGTTCGGTTCATGGTAAATCATGCCCGTGGCAAATGACGGCAAATTTTCGCATCCAGGCACATTAGTGTTATCGATTCAAGCTACTACTCCCTACCGTCGTCTGGTGTATGTTGTACTCATAGTTGGATACCTGGGTTCAGCTCACTACCCAGCAGCTCGTTTCGACATTGTTCGCTTCGACTTTTCGGTTTGCGAGATCGGCGTTTCCCGTTCTGATGTGTCCCTGCTGATCATAATTTCATGATATCGTCCCGTACCCGTTGGAAGGATTTTTCGTTCCCCACCTTTCCTGCTGCTTTGAAGGCCCCCCATCAACCATCGTCCCAATTCTGACCACTTCCGACTCCCTTCGCCCGTACGGACGCTTGGTTGGCTTTATTTTATTACATTCTCTTTGCTGAGTTCTCCCCTCTTCGCCCGATGCTGTCAGAGTGTATTAACGTAAAATCCTATTACATTTTAAATGCTTAAGCAAGCACAAAAAGGGTCCCGGAATGGTGAACCACAGAAATAAAAGGTGGAGGAACAGTTGGTTCACCGTCCACAAAAGGGATGTTCGATTTCGGTCATCTTTTGGCATATTTTGTACGTTCGTGTCCCGATTTGATTTTTTTTTTCTTCTTAATTTTTGGCCTCCCTACAATGTTCTCTTTATTTTCCAAATCTTCGATGAGGATCACCGACCCGTAAGGGATCACGTTCCACTTTCTCTCTCTCTTCCTCTTGGTCCCCATTTCAATTTCCCTCGCGCACCTTTTTGCCCGCACGAATGTCATTCACTTTAACCTGCGGTAGCCGGGTTCCGTTCTAGAAACGGTGCCAAATCTCCATCCCGGTGGGTTGATAAAAATTTTATGCTAAATAAACGGATCCGGCAGCGACCACAAACAACCGGCCGGTCCAAGGCCAGCTGAGGGGATAATCGTAATGGACTGATCTTCTTAGCGCGATTTTTCCGAGCATAATGGGCTGACCGTTGACCGGCTGCCGCCAGTTGCCTGCCCCACTGGGATCGTTGCTTCCCCCTTCCTCCCCCCGCGGGATGGCATCGATTTCATCCGTGAACACTTGTTTTGTTTTTCCTCCGCAGTTGTGTACAGTTGCGTACCTTGAAAAAAGAAGGAAACGCCAGCCTGGGAAAAAGGAGAAATCGTCGTCCGAACCTCGGGCTTAACGCAAATCGGTCGTGACTTCTTATCGCTCGGTGGCTTTCACTGTGAGCGTTGATTTGATTTCTTGATTTCATCACTGCCCAAAAAGCTCTCCGGGGCATCCGAGGCTACTATCGCTCTTATCTCGGGGCGGGCCCGTTTTGTTATGGAACCCCCAGTGTCATCTATTTTGACTGGCCTTTCCCAGCCTCGTCCGGGCCTTTGTTTCCTCCCCCACGGTCCGATGCCTGGTTGTCATCGTGGTGTGTGCAACTATTTATTCACGTCGAGCCGTACCGGACCATCCGAATTTTCCGTCCGTACGAACGTCTGGTCGGCAGACGCAACGAGCGAGCGTTGCGGTAATCTCTTTTCGAGGACATTGCTGTAATGATCAATTTCCTCCCATTTCCTTCCCGGCCCGGGGGTCCGCTGACGAGCCGGACACGGTGTCATTAACATTGGCGGCCACCCGGGGCTGGGCGCCCCAAAACAGGACACGGTCTCGGCGATGTTGCTCGCTTTTTCGTCCGACACGGTGCACACAATGTTCGGATGACAACACGCCCGTCTTCGTCCCGTTCGTGTCGACGTCCGGGTGGTACGGCTTATGGTTCCCTCGTGGAATGCGATGATCCGAGATTCTGCCTCTCGCCCTCCTCTTGCTTCCCCCATTTTAGCATTGACGAGCACCCTTCCTCCTGAAGCATCACTCGAAAGGAGGACTTCTTTCGGACGAACCTTTTCCCGCCTCGCTCCAGCGGGTTTCCTTTTCGCTCATTCACTCATTTTCATCCTCTCTCCTGCACGCTGGGAAGGCTTGCTTAACGTCCACGGTGTGCTCCCAGCTACCAGATTATGTCATTTCACATCCACTTGATTCCGTTCGCGTTCGAGTTGGAAAACGCAACCGTACCGCGGGTGGCGGGAAACGATGGGGGAAACGTCTAAAATAACTGGATTTCCAAACCATTTCATTCATAATCTTTAAATTTATGATAATTGACCATTTTTAAGCCCCACGGAAACCCGAAGCATCCGGCATCGGGTTTTTTGGGACCGTTGTGACTTTTGAAGAGCCGTTGATTGCTTTGCGTACCGCTGAGGCCCGGAAGTGGCAGCGTAATCGCTGGTACGCCGTGTAATCGGGTTCCTAGTTTTTGCCTGTAACAAGCAAAACCGATTACCAAAGTCCCGCCGGGCGGCGACGGCCGGGCGGACGCGGTGCATCAATTGAAACGGATGATAAATACTTAATGAGCCTTTCACGGCGTTTGTCGGATTTTTTTCCCGCAACATTACCACTTGCTGAATAGCATAAGCTTTGAGGCAGGTTTTGCTGCTCAGCATATTGATGTTTTTCGTAAACATAAGTAGATTGGTATGTGCTTCGAGTTGAAGAAAAAGACCAGGCGTCTCCATCGGGTTGGGATGGTTGAAGAAATTCTAATTTCTTATTTTAAAAATTTATATTATACACCACCCAATTCTTTAAATCACTATTCCAGTTCTTTGAGAACTCATCGTGCTTGAATAATTTTTTTTCAAATAATTTTAATCCATTTCGTTCGAGCAGAATAAAAGACCAGGCGTCTCCATTATGGTTATAAAGTCTATCCTCGATTGCGCAGAATTCGACACAAAGAGATTTTATTCAAATCTGTACGGCTGTCTTCATACAATTCGACATGCACCGTTGGATATAAATCTTTGAAAAATAAACTAAATTTATGTTAGCATACCTTCGTATTACAACGGCCTGTTGTAATCGAGTTAAAATGTTTAAACATGCTTATGCAATAGCAAATTCATAAAAATAAACCAAATCCTTTCTGCGTACGATCCAAACACGTCGTAGAAGCAAAATTCGCTCGTAATCCAAATATTTTAATACATCCATCAAAGAGTATTTGCAACCGTTTCACGTGATGGGAAGGCACCCATCTCCCATCAAAACCGTTCCATCAACGAAAACTACTGACACCCACCAACCGCCCATTCCACGGAACCGGCCGAAAACCCTACGAGAACCGTTCTTGCATTTGCAATCAAATCATGCCAATTTTCTTCATGGTACGATTTTGAACATCTCAACGAGTGCGAAGGTGATGCGGTTGGCAAGGGCGTAAGGGGTAGAGTGGGGTTCTTCATCTTAACACAGTCATAAGTCCTGGCCTGGTTTCCTCTTTCACGTTCGTCCGACCACCTTGACCCGTGTCTTCCATCGCAACCCGCACCCGAAATACATGCAAGCCAAGACAACATTGTGACGGTCCGAACGATAACACATTGGCGCTCATCCAAAGCATCCTGCCGCTTCTGGTGCTGCGTGTCTTGTGTCGCTTGTGCAGTTGTCATATTTGCATCGATTATGAAAAGCCAAGCCAGCCAAAACATGCCCGACGTGCTGGACTTTCCTCCCCCTTTCCTTACTCCGTTGTTTACTCCGCCACCGAACCGAACCTAAGCGCAACCTCTGTGATGGAAAGTTTTCTCAAGAGCTCAAACAACGTTCGGCAACTTGATAAAGACACACAGTACGCACGTTCGCACGCAATTCCGGTGGTGGCAGTGAACAGGGGGGAGAGAGAGACAGAGAAAGTGAGTGGAAAAGGGGCTTGGCTTTCGTAATGAATTCTAAACATAAGCCAAATTGCTCATCGCTAGCCATCCGGAAGCATGCATGGGACTTGCCGGACAGGCTCGACTCAGCAATCAAGTAAAATACTCACTCCGATGCGTCTTCTGTGAAGGCCTCAATCTATCGCTTCATTTCAATGCTTCAACCACATTTGCTCCACCGCTTTTCTTCAGTTCTGTATGGCCTATTCAATCGTGCTCGGTAAGGGTTCAATAATGAATACAATGTTTGGCTATTTGTTCGAAACCGAAAGTACGTTAGCCTTCACTCACATCCGGTTGGCCGGCCGAATTTGATCATTTTGGATTCTCCATAAGTAATTTATTTGTTTTTTCTAAAAGCCATGATTGTTAACAAATCACTTGGAAAGAGCAAATTGGTTTCTTTATTCTACCTATTTGTTGCACATTGAGCAGTGCTCAATCCATTTTCTGGTCAGTTTGCGGGAGACGAAAAGCTCTTCATATGATTTACGTAATCCTTAATGACGCTTTAAATGCCTTTGCAAATGTATTTTGTGTATTTCCTTAAGCCCACAGTCTAAGTCGAAGTGTTGTCACGTTTCTTTTTTAAAACATGATAAACCGACAACAAAACGTTGTAGCAATAAACAAAATCGAATCGTAAAACGGTGTTGGAACGGTTCGTCCCTCGGTAAAATGGAAACTACGGCGTTGCGGTGGCAATAAATGAAAATCCACAACCGTGCACACGTTCGCACAAATCCTTTCCAAGAGGAGGTTGCGTTGGGGTACACACACAGTAAAGCGTTGTTGCACCATTGAGCGAGTTGGGTTATAATGCGTTGGAATTTCGAATAATTTTGTACCGCCGTCGGATTCGGCCGGATAATGACGGTAATCTCCACTCACGCCCGAGGGAGGATAGACGATTTAACGGCACCTGGTGGTACCACGTAGCGTGTACGGAAATTTCTGCCGCAAGGGGTGAGCCCTTTTTTGAACCGAAAGTATTTTTTGAGTACTGCACTCATAATCGTAAACGCAACCTTTCGTTTGGCAGCCGGTTCGGGACCTTTTCTTTTGGTTAATGAAAGGTGAAAGGAAAAATATCACGTTCGAGCGGGGTGAGGATGGTGAAATGTTAAAAAAGGGGGAACTAAAGTCCCCAAAATTCCCGCAAGCATTCTCATGGCAATGGCAAAAGTTCTGACAGGTGTTTCGTCGGTATCCCTCGCAGGCATTTTGTTTCTCTCCCCGTTCGCTCGATCGTAGAAAGCTCACCGGTGTGTGGATGAAATTTTGGAGTGATAAAAATACATCATCGCGGGATGAAAGGCGGCACTCATCAGCAGTAATGACCGCCGGGGGTGGTGGATCGTCGCCCTCATCGTGTCTTTTGCTTCGTTTTTCTTTCGTTCGCTCAAAGCAGGGCAAACCGGTGTACCCGGAAGGAAACCGGAGATAATACACACCGAGCCCCCCTGATAAGCGATCCCGCAGGAGTCGGAAAAGTAGACAACAACTTGCCCCAATGCGACCCACCCGTCGGGCGTGGCGGGACGAGGCAGGTGGTCGATGTGAAATAACTTCCGTATCCGCACCCGGTGCTTTCTAGCACCAACGACATCTTTCCAGATTGCACACAGACAGCCTTCGCCGGTGGGTGAAGTTTCGTGCAATTTGGCACTTGGCAACTTATGCCAAGCTCCCGAGCCAGGGTTTAGTTAAACCTAGCCGGAGCCTAGCCAGAGTATGCCACATGCACGCGTTCAGATTGCTCGCCCCTCCGGAGAAGAAACAACTCCGGAGATGGGAAGACACCGCACGCCAGAACTTGGTACGCAAACGCAAACCGTTACCGCTAACTGTCCGGGAGATAAGAGAACCAGCGACAACAAACCGACAACAGGCAGCGGCAAATACTACTTCCTCGACCGATGCTGCGGGTGTTGGTAACGATCCCGTCCGGGAGAAGAACCGTGCGCATCCGGCAAGAAGAATGAACTTTGCCAAACGGCAACGATATGTGTCAGCGGCAGCTTAGCACCCGGTTTGTTGTCGTGTCTTTCTCGAACGGACACGGGGCTCTCTGTATTCCCGGGGCCAGCTTTATTCGGCACAAAGTTCCACCGCTGTGGCGGCCAAAAAGTTCTGCTAACTGGTGCCAAGTGAGTTCAAATGCGTTCTCGAAAGACTCGGCGCGCATAAAACGTACCATCTTAATGAGAATGGGGCGGCTCGGTAAAGTTTTCCCTCACTTTTCGGGTGATTCGGGTGAACATCGCCCTGGAAACCCTGGCGCCCGTAATAAAGAGAACGCACAGTCACTTGTTTCGCAGCCGGAAAAAAAACGGGGCGAAGGCCATCGTCACATATTGCATATTCCTGCACATTAACATGTGACCCCGGTGGAACGCCAGTAGCTGAACAAACTTTGGGCAGAGCTTTGGCATCGGGTTGCCGCTCTTAGTGGCAACAGGATATTGCACCGGGTGCACAGGATGGTGCCTGTTACCCGATGAGACAAAAGTTTTCGATGTCTGTTACTATGGTACGATGATACTTATGATGCCATTCCGTTATGGAACGGCACTGGTGGACGCCGGCATATGAGTTCCGGAGAGGTAACGAAGCAAAGGACTCTGTGCATATCCATACCCTGGTTGGTAGCAGCTGAGTTTAACCATGAAGTTATTCTACTGGTTGGACCACATGATGATCATTTGATTTTTCTCCCAAACATGCACTTCGTTTTAGATAAAACGATATACTTTTACGATGCTTGCGTACACTTTGCCAATATCGAAAAGAACCCTTTGATTGTAGTTCGGTTCGTTAGTTTGTCCAAATTTCTCTTGAAGTACTAGTGACAACAGTTTACTTCCGATCCTTTTTCTTCCTCCTGCACTACAAATTTAAAAAGGGGAAAACTTTTTAACGAGTTCCCCCTATTCAAATGAATCGAATCCGCAACGCAATCCGACTGTGAAAGCATATAAAGCTACCATCGACGAAGCACTTCCTCCGATGTGCCACACGCCGTGGTGAATGCGATTGTTGTGTGCTTCCAGAGCGCATTAACTTTCGCCAGATAGCGGAGCGTAAAAAATAATATAAACTTCCAGCCAGAGAAAACCAATATCCGTGTACGGGAAAGTTTGCCGGAAAGCGTCTCTACAAGCGCAAGGGCCGTCGAGTCAGTTGGAGGTGACGGGAGTCAACTCATTCTTGGATGCGCCATTTAAGGGGGCGGCGTTGCAGGGGGTGGATGGAAAACGGGCCGGAAAAGAACGACGGTAGCAGTCAAATGGCGCGCATTCGAGATTAGAAGTCAATGTGTGAGCTGTGTGTGGCGGCAGTGAGAGCATCGTTCACTTTGCGTTCACCGTCACTTCAACTTTTGGAATAATTTATCCGATGTGAGCAAAACTTTCCTTTCGCTTCCGCCCTCAGACACACACACACACAAACAAACACACGCGTCAACCGTTTCGATCCGGTTTTTGGGAAAAACTTTCATCTCGATCGAGGTGAAGCTACCATACGAGTTGAGGTTCTCTGTATGGTTTCAACGAAAAAGGGTTGTTTTATTAATTAAATACCTGGAAACGGAACTAAAAATAGTTGTACTGGGTTGAGTTAAAGCAAACCAGAAGAAAATTCCATCCTATGGACTTCGGCTGCTTGTGTGTTGCATTTATATCGAACCAGGCAACCGTGTTTTAGTTTGGATTAATTGAATTAAAATCATTGATTGTTTTGATAAGAATTGTTCTTGAAGAATGAGAACGCACAGCTTTATTTATTTCGAAAAGTTAAAAACAAGGAAAATATGAAAGCTTATGAAAACAACTTAAATGATTTAAAATTAAACTACTAATACGAAAAAAATAACTGAAAACACACACAAAAATAAAATGAAACAAGAAAAACTTCAAGGAAACCAACTGCCTGGATAGTATCTCTAAATAAGATATCCTGGAAAATCTTTTCATCCTTAAAAATTTACGATTTTTGTTCTCTCTCCCTCTCTCTCTTCTCTCTTCTACAGTGTTATCCAACTAAATCGCAATCATCAGCACAGCAACAACCACAACAGCACCAACATCCACCGCCACAGCCACAATCGGTTGCGGTACAGCAGACTGCGGCTTCCAACACGCCAGCCACCTACCGGTCGGATTATGAACTGTCCGGGTCGTACGTGTCGCTCGAGTGCCCTTCGCCTCCCGGACCACCCGCTTGCGGACCGGAAGGTCGACGGGGTGACCCACAGGCCCGCCTAGCGAACTACCTGCGGACGCTGTACACCGAGCTCGCCCTCAAGGAACCGGTCCTACCGAGCTGGGTTCATCCGGTCGCTCCCGGCGTACTATGTCCGGCCCGACTCGAGCCGGAACTTCGACTGCACATCCACTCGCACGGCCTGAACGAGGCGATCGGTGTCGATCAGATCCTGACGCCGGTGCAAACCAAAGACGGTCCCTTCCTGGAGGCTCCGCGGCGCGTTCTGATCGAGTGTCCGCCGTGGGTTACGCGCAGTGCGCTGGCGCTTCGTATCCTGCACGGCTGGAGTCGTGAGCCACCGTGGCCACCGCGAGGGCAACCGGTAGCCCTGGCGCTGTTTGTGCCGCTGGTCGAGCTGAAGGGTACGCTAGCGAACTACATCGGCAAGGAGCTACTTCCACGGGGACCGCCTAATCCGTTTGCGAGCGGATTCGGTGGGTTCAGTGCGGCCTGGAGTTCACTCGAGGCCCTCAAAGGGAAACTGCTGATCGTGCTCGATGGGTACGACGTGCAGTGCAAGACACGGAAGGGCAAATCCATGCCGAAGGACGTGATCGATCTGCTCGAGGGACGTCTCTTTCCGGAAGCGCGTGTCGTGCTGATCAGCGTGACGTCATCCTGCGCCGAACTGCTGCCACTGATGCAGCGGCATATCACCTGCGAGGGACTCATCTGGGGCCGCTCGGTGTCGCTTCTCGGCGGTGGTCAGTGGGGCGCTCCGACGAGGCTTATCGATACGGTGCAGTCCTGTCGACAGCTGCGGAGCATTGCTAGGACCACGTTGGGTTGCTTGGCGATTGCGGCCATCTACGAAACGTCCGGCGGCGAGCTACCGACCGACGAGTTGGATGTGATCGCGTCGGTGTTTAACTGCGTGGCAGCTAACTCCTCCCACACGCAGGTCACCGAGCTGGGCCGGTTGGCTCTGTTCTGCCTCAAGACGAAGCGCTCCACGGTAACGTCGGCGGAGCTGAAGATGTACTGCTCCGCCCCAGAGACCAACATCGCCGGGTGTCTCGATCGGGCGCAGCTCTTCGGACGCACCGCAAAGCGTAAGTCCGAGCAGTACTATACGATCATCTGTCCCGGATTGGCGGAGTTCCTTGCGGCGAACTACATCGTCTCCCTCGCAAGCCGCCCAGGATTACTGGCGGCGGAGATCGCCGGACTTGCCGTCGGTGACGAGGTTGAGCCGGAGATCCTAAAGGTGCTCAACTTCGCCATGGCACTGCTCGGGTCCCGGGCGCACCTATTGCTCTCTAAGCTAACACCACTCTGGTTGAGCCCCCAAACCATCTTCTCGCTCGCGTTGGCCGGAGGTGAAACGGAGGCGAACCTGACTGCACTCTGCGAGATGCTGGGGATCTCCAAATCACCCCCCGTGCCACCGCTGGAGGCCAAACCAATCTGGGTGTCGATCAAGTCCACCCTCTCGGAGCTGCAAGGCTGGGGTTTGGCGTTCAAGAGTCCCACCTGCACGCTGAAGAACCTCGAGCTGGTGTACCAGATGGAGAAGAACCTGCTGCTGGAGTCGCGCAATGTGATGGACATCTTTCTGGACGCGCTCGGTAAGAACGAGAGTGTCACCACGCTCCGGATCACCTCGCTGATTGAGAACGAGGTGCGCGACTCGGACATCAACTATCTGGCGAGCTGCATCTCGAAGGCGCTCCTGAAGCCTCGCCTCGAAAGCTTCGAGCTCATCCTGACGCTGCTCGAAGAGGACCCACCCATTCTGAAGCTGCAGTCCGTGGTGACCGCTCTCTGCCGGACGATTCCACGTCAGCCCAAGCTGAGCAATCTCTCGCTGGACCTCGGACTCTGCACATCACAGTTGGTTCAAATCTGTTCAACGCTAGAAAAGTGTCCACACGTGACGCGCCTCTCGTTGCCACATCTGCGCTGCGAACGAGGGGCTGTTGGAGCCCTGGCGGCACTCCTTACCGTGCGTCCCCTGTCGTATCTTGGCTTACCGTCGAGTTGGGGAGCCCGGGATGATCCACCGTCGTCGAGTGGCGTTAGCATGGGCTCCGGTTCGGGCAGTAGCAGTGGCAACTCGGGACTCATCAAGCAGTCCTCGCTGACGGGCGCACCATCTCCGCGCTCCTACCCAGCCGGCCTCTTCTCGTCACTACCCCGAGGGGTGCTCAACTCCACCTCCAATCTGGGCCGCTCGGCCACCCTGCCTCGCCAACCGATGGAGGGTCCACCGGACAAACGGAGCACCGACTCGGTCATCTCACGCACCTGGTACCCAACGCCGGCCTGTGATGGCGGTCCGCACAACTCCGGAACCCTGCACGAACTCCTGCTGGCCGCCCGCGACACGTACTCACGCCTCCATGGGCTGGACCTCAGCAAGGCGCAGCTATCGCTCGAGGACTCGATGTGTCTCGGCGAAACGGTGCGCGTCTCCACCACGCTTCACTCGATCAAGCTCGAGGGTGCGTCGAGGCTGAGCGAGATCCTGCCGACCGTGCTCGGTGCCAGCGAGTCACCGTGCCTGCAGATGATGAGCCTCGGGTCGCCCCGGATCGCACTGGAGGATGCCGCCGTCGGTATGTCCGCGCGCGCCCTCGGCAGCTGCATCACCCTCCGGCTGCTCAGCCTCGATGGTTGGAGCTTTAGGATAGAAAATGTCGGCACACTCGCGTCCGTCCGTGGCTTCCTCTCGCTCACGTCGATACGCGAGCTCGGCCTGAACAACTGCCGGCTCAACATGCCGATGTTCAAGAGCGACGTCCCGGTGCAGTCCGGTGCCTACGAGTGCCGTTCGGTGGTCAATCTGAAGCTTGCCGGTGCACAGGTACGACACAAGGCGTAGGCCGTAGGCGGATGTCTTACACTTTTTTTTGCTTCTCCAATAGATCATCTTCTCCGACCACCTGTCGATGAAGGGTCCGCACATGCTGCCGTATCTGGTGGGGTTCGTGAGCCTGCGCGAGCTGGATCTTTCCGCACCGTCGCGGACAGGCTTCGGCAGCAACACCTCGACGCCGCTCATCCTCTCCGATAAGGACGTTATCGGTTTCTTCAACACGTTGAACAACCATTTCAGGTAGGAGCTCCACCATACATTTTCATTGAATGTAAAATATTCTGGTATCAATTTGGGATGGAAAAAACCCCCATTTAAATTCAGAGTATTTTTCCCTGAAAGGTATCAAGAAACTAAGGTCATATCATATCTGTTAAGAAAGTTAGGTTCCATTAGCATGATGCTACACAAGATAAAACCTAAATAAAAGAACATCATTTACCATCAAACACCTGACCTTCCTGATTTCCTCCCCACAGCCATCTCAACACGCTGAAGATGTGCAACTGGATCGTGCATCTGGACGAGGCGCCGAAGACGCTCAAAACGCTGGCCAAGCTGCTGAAGGCCAGCCCGCTCAGCCATCTCAAGCTCGACAGCGTTATCGTGATGGACCGACCTCGCAAGCAGCGCATCGAGCCCCAGTTCACGCACGCCTTCCTGGCCAACCTGCCGCTGCTCCGGTGGCTCGGAATCACGCTCCATGGCCTGAGCGAGGAGCAGATAACGACGCTCGGCAATCACTGCGGCGACATGCGCGGCATGGAGATCGACGTGAGGTGAGTGGTTCTTGTATTACCATCCGACGACATGCTAATGTCGCAAAGTGGCAAGGCATTTATCAGCATTTCGGTTGTTGTAATCCGACCAGTGCTACGATTCTCCCCCCCCACCACCCCGCGCCCTCTGGGGAAGAAAAAAGCCCTCAAGCCGGTCGAGTACGTGCATATGTGTCTCCGGCAGCAAATCTAACGCCTCCCTGCGACCGTATTTGACATTCGAAACCCACTCGGGTTTTTGGCATTAAGTACCCTCTTAAACTCGCGCTTTCCCAATCACCAATTTTCCACGGCTTTCACGCATTTCTTCCCCCCTCTTCCACCGGGGGGTGGGGTCATACGCAAACAAACGAACTCCACGACTGACAATAAATTCTTTCATGCGATAGAGTACACCCTATCCCCCACTCCTTCTTCCTTCAAAAGAGGCAAGTCAAACCGAACGCAGATAAGGAGAACTCCTTTCTCCCATACCGTCTACTTTTCAACAATGTTCGGTTGGTTGTTTTTTTTCACTGCTGAACTTTTGCTCGGAAAAACTTAGGCACACGCCGTTCCTGGCGCGGAGTAAATGCAGGAGTTTTGGCATCGGTTTTCAATTTACCCATTCCACGGGGTCCACTTTTCATGCTCACTGTGCTCTTTCTGCTCTCTCTCTCTCTTTTTCAATTTCACTTTCTCCCACCCCACCCTGGGCGAGATAGGTTGTCCGACTCGACGATCGAGAACGCGCGGCTGATGACGAGCAGCCTCGGCATGGACGGGAAGTTCGACATTCGCGTGTCCACGTTCGGCACCACGAACAGCATACTGATTCACATCGAGAAAACTTCGACGAAAAGTTTATCCCGTAAATAATCACGGGAAACACATCACCGGATTTATGCACCGACCCGGACGGGCGTTGTGAGTGTGTCCCAGGGCTCACCAGGGGTGGAAGCTTCCTGCCGTCCAGGGACGGATGCTGCAAGGGTCACGGATTTATGGCGGCTTAGTGAGAAGGGTAGGGCGGCCAACCGATCCGGGGAGGTGTCGAAGCGGGAACGGCATAACGTAAGTAACTCTGCACTAGCCGGACCGGATTCACCCCGCTTTCCGTCTTGCCCCAAGGGGGGAAAGGAACCGGGAGTGGTCCCATCGGTGGTGATAAGCTCCCGCGCGTGGTTAAGCCTCGGTCTCGAATGGACGAGGAATGGGCCATCCATTAAACACCGGATCGGAGAAGCATCCAACCGTGTGGCGTTCACTTCTTTTGCCGACCTTTCCACTGCCAAAGCCTGGAATCTTTGCTATCTCACTTCCGGCCAACTCCAGACGATGACTTTGCGCGTATGAATGTTAGCAAGTGTGAAGCATTGTATTGCTGACGGTCTTAGGTGTAGTTTATGTGCCGGCTTACCAATCTATGCCAACAAACCGGTTAAGTATCGAAGGTTTAGCAGCGGTGAAAATCATCTCCAAACGAACGCTCTTTAACCTGTTGAACGCGTACTTCACGTACGTTCCCTCAAAATAGGAACTCTCATCAAGATTGATTAATTGATTTTAAATCGATAATAATATGTTTCAGTAATTAAATGCCCCGTTAGTTGGGTGTAATTAAGTCTCCCATCGATGGAATTGGAAAACTTATTTATTCAAAGTGGAGAACTAGAAAGTAAAACTAGTTTATTATTTTCTGAAAGGAAACCCCAAGGTTGTCCATCCTACTATCTATCGTTTTAACGATGCTTTAGTAATAATTCAACATCAAATGACACCAACAAGATAAAAAAAAATCTTAGCCAAACTCATCAACCATCGTTTACTTTCATCGAAAGACAAAGATGCGAAAGGAACAAACTAATTAATAAATTAATAAACCGTCTGGCAAAAACGGCACAAACTGTTCGTCGTCAACTTCAAACGAGAACCGCTATCCTGACGCTTCAACATTTTCCATGCCAAACGGTAGTATGATTAACGCTGATTCCCTCTGATATCGTCCTTAGTGCGTCCTGCACGTGCCATGAATACATGTGTATGTTTTTCACTGTGGACACTTTCTGCCATCAACAAACACGACAAAAAAACACACACACACACACTTTGTGTCTCTCTACGGTTTCCTTGTTCTCACTTTCTTGTCAGAGCAAATGAAAAAGCATAACGCCGGCGGTTTTCCAGCCAGTTTTTCTGCAAACTCTAGCAAAACACCGAACGAACAAAACACAGTGAAAATTAAATTAAAGCGAAAAAACACAAAACGATAAAGTACCAAATAATGTGCGAAAAGCGTACCGTAGAAAGAAGACAATATCGAAAACAAAAAATGTTGATGAATATGAAATATTCGTTTGATTTTTAATATATATACACAAAAGAAAAAACGGAGAGGACGAAAGTAGTAGGGACCGTTTGGTGGGGGAAAAAAAAAGGCAAATTGAGCCTTGTTTGGAACGCAAACTGGCCAAGAAGATAAAAGCGTGAACATATATGCATATATTTGTGGCTTGTTGCTATTTTGTTATTTATTTAAGCATCCCCGCCATTTTACCCCCATCCAAGGTGATGGAGAAAATGTTCGACGAAGGCAAAAAAATGGAACAAAGTGAAAAATAATAGATAGGATCGGGATTTGGCAATTAGTAAAAGTAAACTAAAGGTGAAGTATGACTGTGCTTTCTCCCGATACGCGAAACCGATGTTGTCTTGTCGGCAAGTGAGTGTTTTAGTAGGAACCGGAAGCGAAACCGAATATCGACGTAAGGCACCTCCTTCCAAAAGAATTATTGTGGCAAAGAGTGAAGAAGCGGAAAAATGGTTGAGAAAAGATGCCAATGTTATCAAGAAGGAAGAAAAGAGTCACAAAATTAATTTATTAAACGAAAACTTTACAGAACACATTGCGATAACGTTTCGAAAGATGGAAAACCGGTTTTACAACAGAAAACAAGTGGACGTGACGGGGGAAAACGGTATAAACGATTTCGCGAACGCAGTAGAGTAGAAGCACTGGGACAAGTTTTGCCAACACGTATGCGTGCAGTACATTGATTGTCTTTGTATTTTAATGAGAAGCGTATTTTAAGAAAACGTAGAAAGTATTCTAAACTGACGCGACGTTTCCCATCGGGGGAATGGGAAAGTAAATGGTGGCAACTGACAGGAGAAAACCGTGAGTTTTCCCTTTAGCTGGAAGGAGGCTGGAGTATCTGTTAGCTTGTAATCCCCGGGAGCAACCCGAGCCTCCATGACCGATATATGGCTTATATTTATTGCGTGCGTATTGTGTGCGTGTGTGTGTCAGTGTGTGCCGTTGCAAGATACGGAGATATTTATGTTTAAGAGTCTTTTTATTTACCCCCACAGCATGAAACCGTTAAAATGTTGAGTATATATTGTATGTTTAATATATTAAACCTGGTCTGATAACCGAAAGGGAAACGACTGTTCGAGTTTGTATAGTTCCGGTACGCGGGCGTGATGTATTCGTATCTTCCTGTTTTTTCCATCGTTAGAGGCTAGTAAGTTGAGGGCAAAAACTAAAATCGTTGAGAACGCATTTAAATGCGCTATCTCACACCTTGATAAGAAATCGTTTTGTATATGCATAGTAATATGTACGCCTGCATGTAACTGTATATTTGTTACGTATCACCCGGATGTAAGTTAGGAAATTCTTTCAGTCTTCTGAAACAATAATTTTCCCCCAAATATTTTTAAAGACCACTATTGAAAAGTGAGTCTAATTATACAATAAAAAATTGTGAGCGAAAATAAAAAGCAAGTTATGTCTGGCGAGCACGACAGCAAGTTTGTGGAAAAGAGGAAAATTTAAAGATCGTTTACGGTACAAACACCTTCCAAACTAACGTCCCACGTGGTTGCTTGTAATCATGGTGGGAATAGAAAGCACTGTTTGTAACATACGATCACGCGGAGAAGACAAGAGAGAGGGTGATAATTAAATGGCGAACCTATTTCCAGCAAAAATACACACACACACACACATGTTGTTTCGAACGGAACCGAAAAGAAAGAACATCAGTTTGAGAAAAAAATTGAACAATTGGAAACAAGCGTAATACAGCCCATAGCGATTGAAATGAGGCCGATACTAAGAGTAAACTGTATATGGAAAATAAAACAACAACAAAAAAACACCGTCAGAAAAGAAACAAATAATGTTAATGTGATTCATTATAAAATGCATTTAAGACTTACACTGCAAGCAGTATCTAAATGTTTTAAACATGTATTGTAATAGCATGAAAAATTTGACCGAAAACCGGGATGTGAACATTTCAGCTAGTATCGACCCTTCTAATACCGTTTTCACGAGCCGCTCGAACGAAAGTAAGTACGGAACATGGTGGAGACTCGGGATCCCTTAGCAAGGATCCGTGCAGTGCGGAGTTTAATGGTCCACTGGATGTTTGAAATGGCATTTGTGCAAGAAAGGACCGATAAGCACACTGCACAAGCAAGCCGACTCTTTAGCTTAATCTATTGAATCTTGTCTGTTGGCCAATGAGGTGGAAAATATGGGCCGCAGGTTGGGTAAACTCGGACGAAATTGAAATAAAGTAAATGAAAATTAAAGAAAAAAACAGAAAGGCCAACGACAAAGACGTGTATTAAGTGTGGAAAACTTATTTTAAAACCAATAACAAAAGGAAGTAAAGCTGTAAAAAAACCTGAAGAAAAAACCCGAAATACAACACACCAAGTGATCAAACAAGGTAAAAATTTGAAGTGCATCTGATGGGCACTAGATGGGAGGATGCCCAAAAAGTTTAGGAACGGAAGAAAAAAAACCATTAGCACACGTGAAAAAGTAGAGGGCCAGTGTTTTGGATGCAGCGGGAATTTAGAAGTGATGTTGAACGAAAGAACTAAACTGCAACTGAAATAAAATTGTAATGTTACCAAACTTGAGTACCATGGGTTTTGAGAATATATCACGCGTCAAATTGGGTAAGTGTAGATCAGGTACTGTTATCGAAATTTTGTCCATACCCCGTATATTACACGGAATGGTCCAATAAGGACAGTCGAATTGATTATGATACAAAGGCAAATTTTATTTCTTGCAGTGGATTTAGTACCTAGTACCTCAGCCTAGTATTACACAATTCGCCTGAAAACGTCCAAATTCTCCTGATCCAAAAACAACAAATTGAACACGTCGTTATAAAACTCTGGGTAGTACTCGCATGCTCGCTGGCAGTCTGGTGTAAAGTTGACCTCCAGCAGCTTCGGTTGCACCTTCGTGCCCGCCTCGGTCCACTCGAGCATCAGATCAACGGCGTACAGCGCACGAGACTGTGCGCTTGTCCCGATTCCGCACGGTGGCCCGAGCTTGGTGGCTCCCAGCAACATCTCCTTCAGCATGTCGCAGATGTCCGTCTCGATCTGATCCCACGGATGACGCGGGTACTGCGTCAACCAGCAGCGCACGAACTCATCACACTTCATGTGCCGCAGCGTGTATTGGCCGTAGTTCATCACGGTGAAGTGCTTCTCGTAGTCGTCGAAGTCGTCCAGCTGGAAGGGTTTGTTGGCGAAACGCAGGAAGAAGTTGGTGTACACGTAGGCGCACGGTTCGTCGACACTCTTCACCAGCAGCACGTACCGGATATCGAACTTGACGCTTGCCTCCAGCTCGGCCCGCTCAAACAGCACCGGATGCTCGATGTACTTCTGCGCAATCTTCGGGCCCGTCTGCTGCAGGCGCATGATTTTCGACAGGTTGTCCGTGATGTGCGTGTCGAGCGTACGGGCCAGATTCCATGGCTTGATGATCCAGTGGTTGTCCATGCCACGCTGCGCCCGGTTCTGATAGTAGCTCACGAACTGAACCAACTCCGTTTTCAGATTATACGTCACCGGCAGCCAGCGGGGATTAGGTGCTAACGGGTCGGCACCATCGCTACCCTCGGTGGACTGCTTACGTGCCATCCGTCGGCAGACGACGCTTAACAGGTCCTTGATCGTCATCACGTTCTCGAACGGGAATTGGTTGACGAACTGGTTCGGGTTGTTCTCGCTAAACTCGCGGAATGACTTGAAATGGCTTGTCATCCACAGGATGTCCGCTTCAGCCGGATCGCTCACGATCTCGTACGACGCATCCGTAAGGTATTGGTTGACGAGTTCGTACTGCGAGTATACCTTCAGCGGCCTGTTGCCATCGATCAGCGGTGGTGCTACATCCGGATTCGGAAGTGTTTCCTCGATGTGACCCGCTAGGAAATACTCCTTCGGAGGTTCCTGTTGCGCGAAATCTTCCTTCGCCAGCGTACTATAACGCCACGGTAACAGCAGTGCGTCACGTTCCTTCGATTGAATCGGAACGCCTTCGACACAGTCCCGATAGAGACTGTCTCCCTCGTCAATGTCCTCCGTAGGAAATAGCAGGCTGTACGTGATTCCCTCGGGAATGTGCATAAATGGCACCACGCGGCAGTTTGGTGTATCACCGTGCAGGATCGCACTGCCCACCTCGTCCATCACGTACCAAATCGGCATTCGATTCTCCACCGACAGGCCTTCCGCGTTTACCGAGTACGTGTTGCACCAGCGCCACATATCCTGGAGAATGCGCGGGATGTACACATTCGGCGGCACGTCGTCATCCTGCTGCAGGCCCATCATCACCGCCAGCCGGCTCACCAGCTCCGGATGCTCGTTGAGCAACTGCCGGGCATTGTCCGTTCGGAATGTCCACGCATGATCAATCAGGTAGATTTCGGTGGGGTCGGCCGTACTTAGACCGCCCTCCTTTGAAACCTGCAGTGTCCACACGGGATCCTCGGGCGAGCGTGGTTCATCTCCATAATCGAAGGCGAGCAGAGAGAAGGCCAGACCGGCATCGAACACTTGATCAGTCAGCTTACGGTACAATTCGGGCCAGTAGTGCTCCGGCACACCGGACGATTGCAGTTGAGGTTTGTGGGCAGCAATAAATGTTTCATAGTCCATGCTTGGGGACAAACTTTTCCACTTTCTAGTATCTTCGACACCGGTAACTGCACACACCCGCAACAAACGTGCCTCGCGCGATAAACACAACAAATGAGCGATTTGACAGCTGTCACATCCGATGGCAATATGATTCGTAGAACTGTAGGTACATGTGTCCCATTTAAAATTACAAAAATACAGTTTTGATGTTGTAAAAATTAGAAAAAGGGTATAATTAATTCGAAGAGTCCGTGGTAATCTACAAAACCAGCATTTGGGTCCATTGCAGCACTATATCCGTAGTTGACGAAAGGCTCCGAGGGACTACTCGTTGGAAACGACACGGAAAATTAAACTTTTTTCGTAGAAATGTATAATTTCCTAAATCCCCCGAATTTCGCAGGAATCTAAAATCGTCGAAACAGTTTATTTGCATTTGGCCACAAATTGAAATTCCAAAAATCAAAAAAACCATTTGAAAAATCAAAGTGATTTGATATTCGGATATTCAAATATGTAAATATGAACATTTATTTTTGTTGCTTTTTTGCTCTACGACAGAGAATAACTTAGCACGTTCCATTAAATTTATTGGCTCGATTAATAAATACGCGTTCTTACAGAGTAACAGCAACGTTCGACTATGGATAAGAATTTTTAAATAAATAAATAAATAAATGCAAAAACAATTACCACCCTAAAAACCGTACCACTTGTCGATCGTGGATAAATACTGGCGGCTGATAATTCGATGCTGGAGGGCTTGATTAAAACTAGCAAAATCGTTCCGAAAAAAGAAAACAACATAATTGTGGCACTTACATGATTCTCCAACAATACCCGCAGCGATGTGCGGCAATTCAAACATTTCACATTTTTACTGAAAAACGCTAACCTAATCAAGGCTCGAACGAACTGAACGATTTTCTCTAGGAGTATTCGATACGAAAAAGCTTTCCGCTTCTTATTTACTTAACTGGCTGGCAACACGAAATTCTAGGGAGTACATGATGATGGAGTAAATTAGTCGTACGCTCTTTACGTAGGGGGCTTTTCAGAGCTTTTGACTTTTAAACTACTTGTCTGCTTAAATCGTGGTTGTAAGTGGGGTGTATGATTCGTCAGTTGACTGCGATTCCACTAAAATGATGAAAACTTCTACTTATTACGATCTATTCGCTAATTTTCTTTGCCCCTCTTTCTTCGTTATCAGGTACACCGGTAGCTAAGAGAATGCATATCAATTTCATTTCGTTTCAATGTGATTAATACGTCCAATTATTTCTCTTTTACGACTCACTACTACTAGCAGCAATATCCTTTCGTATGTTAGCAGATTTCCTTTCCACTACGATTATAATAAAATAAATTAAACTTACCGTGACTGGAATGTAGAGCAAAAGAAGGAATGAATTGAGTATCGTTAGTCAGTACGATGATGATCCTTAACACCGTCACTTTCCGTTTGTTTTGCTACAAAAACAGCAATGTATGGCCAGTGCCATGACACTTAACCCCGTGACATCCTATCGCACCATATGGATGCGCTTGGCATGCATGACCAGGTAGCGCTTCTGTTTCGTGCTAAACCCACATAACGGGCACTGGAACGGTTCCGTGGTGACGTGCGTTAGCTTGTGCTTCTGTAGACATTCGTTCGTGTTGAACTTTTTCTCGCACTCATTGCAGGCAAAGTTCCGTTCGTCCAGATGGATCAGCTCGTGGCTGACCAGATGATTCCGGAAGCGAAACTTTTTGTCGCAGAACCGGCAGCTAAACTGCAGCTTGTCGTCGTGCACGCGCATATGGTTGTACAGCGCGACGTTCGTCTTAAACCGCTTATCGCAAGTAGTACAGGCAAAGTTGCGCTCCCGCGAGTGTACGTTGGCGATGTGGTTGTTCAACAGCCGGCGGTTTCCGAACTTTTTCTCGCAAAAGCTACAATCAAACTTTTTGATGTTCAAATGCACCTGATTGACGTGATACGAGTAGGCGCTCCGGTTGGCGAGCGTCTTTTCGCAGATGTAACAGTAAAGCTTGCGACTCTCCACTCCCTTGAGCGCCTCCGGAACAACGACATCCTTCTCGTCATTTTCTTTGTTTGTGCTTCCCTCGCCGGACTTCAATTCAGTCGTTTGCTGGCTACCTTCTGCCTCTTCAAGCTCTGCTTCCGGTTCATCTTCAATCTCGGGAACAGATCCGGACTCCACACTGCACTGTTCCGTATCGCCGGAAACACCGTTTGTAGGCTGTAGTAAACTAAGTGCGTGCATGGTCATGTGTTCGATAAGGATGGCCCGATCCAAATAGTTGTCGCATTGTTCACAGTGAAATATCTGATCCCAGTGCTGATCCTTCAGGTGATCCACAAGTGCGATCTGCGTATCGAATCTACGCGCTGCTGAGTTAGTTTTGCAAAATGTGCAAATAATCGTCCTCGAGCGGGGAGATGATTTTTGGCTAAAATTAATGAAATAAAAACAAAGTAAACCCTGCTATTCAACCCATCCGCCAAACTCCTTGTTTACCTTCTCTTCGATTCTTGATCCTGTTGATGGGATTCTTCTTCCTGTGTTGCTGCAACTGCATTTTTCTCGGTGTCAACTACACTATCGGTTTCCATCGGATTTGGTTTATCATTCTTTTTGGCAACTGATCGCTCCTCTGCTTCCTCTACCTGCGGCTGATCCTTGCATGTCCTTAGAAGGGAAGCAAATCGCTGCTCCATAACACGACACTTTTCGAACAGATCGTGCCACTTGGTAATGATGTCCTTGCAGCAAAAACAGATCTTCGTTGGCAGGGTGTCATTTTCCTCGATATCAACGCTTAGATACTTTGCAATCTTTCCCCGCAGGTCGTTTTGGTAGCGCGAATGTACCGAGGTAAGATTTTCCTCTGATTTTCCACAGATGCGACAAATCGTTTTGAAATCGATTTCGACCATTTTGCAATCGGTCATGGCGGCAGTCGAACTGCTCGTACCATTACGAGAAGCATCCATTTTACGTTGATTATGGAGTCAGAGGGTCGTAGCACTGCCACAAACTGGTGTTTAGATAAAGTTTTCACATATTTATCGCAATTTCTTACTGCACACATTGATGTACCACCATTGTGACTGACGATAATTTGTTTTCCTTGTCTTCAGAGCGCCAATCGAGAATCACCTTTATTTTCAATGTTTCTTCTACAGGTTGTCTGTTCTAAGCACATTATGTCTGTAACGCATTGCACGTAATGGAACGTATGACAAATTTGGGTATACTTATATGAATCCGTGAACCATACTGAAATGGGTTGAAGTTGAACCTAGAGGTATAAACAACGTTACGTTTCATTTTGACTATGGAGTGTTTTTTTTCATAATTGCTAAAATAAAAAAGTATAGAAAATAGTTTCAAAATGTATTAGAATTTATTGTAACACTATCCCAACGCTTTCGCTGCATACGATTTTCATTGAAAATTATTGAAAATATCAGTTCCATGAACTATCGATTTCGAGATGGGTTCGAACCTACCTGGTTCATAGAGTGGAACTCTTGTCAAAACGTCAATAATGACAATAACCATTGTACGACACAATTTTTCCATACAGGCAGAGATACGGTGGAATGCAATTCGTGTTTTAAAATATTAATTGTGATCTCTTTAGTGTAGAAAGCTATGGTAAGTGTGCTTCAAATCTTGGATCATGTGTTTCTCGAAATGGAAAACCTCAATTCATGTGTATGGCTTCATTTGAACGATACAAAGCAATCTCTGCCCATGACGTCATCAATTGATATCGGGCTCGAAACCCAAAGCAAATAATGAAGCTAATCGGTGTAAAGCATACATATTTCTTAACTTTTATTCCTTTGGTCCACCTTCAGTTGCAGTTTATGTTACTATTCAGCCGGCAAGGCAAGCTAAGGCTGCAAAAATGGTATGTCGCACACTCGGACAAGGTCAAGAAGAAGATCACCCGGGAACTAATTACGACAATCCTGTCCCGTAAGCCCAAAATGTGCTCCTTTTTGGAATGGAAAGACTGTACTATCGTTTACAAGAGGTAGTGTTTGTCCCATGCTACGACCAACTGTTGTGTAATGTTGCTTTTGCTCCCCAGATATGCGAGCTTGTACTTTTGCTGTGCTATTGAACAAAATGATAACGAGCTGCTAACGCTAGAAGTAATTCACCGGTATGTGGAGCTGCTGGACAAATACTTCGGTAGTGTAAGTATAGATCGTTCAGTCATCGGAAAGATCGTATAATCCTCAAATCTTGCGTTTCAGGTATGTGAGCTGGACATCATTTTCAACTTTGAAAAGGCTTACTTCATACTAGATGAGCTGTTAGTGGGAGGCGAGATACAGGAAACCTCAAAAAAGAACGTCCTCAAGGCAATAGCTGCGCAAGATGTGCTCCAAGAGGTCAGTACTCCAGATGATTCTTACGATATATAACAACATTATGCCAGAAAGTAACACCGATGCCGTCGAATCTAGACTCTTGCCAATATCATCTCACGAAAACAAACAAAAGAAGCTCCGCAGACCACAGACATGAAATGATGCCTTACATAAATGACCATTTAAATATTTACAATCAGAAACGCTATTCACGCTAGACAAGCTCCTACATGTTGCTCCGCAGTTCAATACGCTAAAACTTTGAATTTATCCAAACAATAAGCTAGCTTCTGTTTTGTGCAGTTTGAATTTATTCTGTTACTGCTTACCAAACAATCGTTCATGATGTACAAAAGACTTCAAAAATTCCCACCAGCTTTTACAAATCATTTATGCTCAACAACAGTTGTGTCGGTTGGTTGCGTAGGATTTTGTTTTTAATTTACAATTAAGCGTGCTACTGTTTAAGTTAAATCTTGTTTGTGTTTTTTGTTGATTTGTATTTATTTGTTTTGTCCTTTGATTTGTTTGCTACCCCTCCAAAGGCTGTGAGCCTTTAAGAATCTACCATTTTTTTTTTTTGTTAATAATCAAAGCATCAGAATCGCCAAATTGTGAACTTGTCCAATACCAAAAAATATTACTTTTTCGTTATTGCTTTTATTTTGTCTCTATTCTCCACCACGTTTTTGCGCGAATTTTGTTTTTAAACTGATTATGTTGGAGCTCGAAAGTGTGGTGTGGCTACCGCTTCTGGCTAGAATGCTAAGGGTTGAGAAAAGAAATATGTATACATATAGATTCAATATCTTAGCAGAAGAAGCGGGAGCATTGGGAAACTCAGAGTTCCTCAGAATTTCCATTGCAAAAATCCAGAGGATCTAGAAGTGCCTCAGTAATGTAGTATTTTAATTCATTCTTACAATCTAGAGTATTACAGTAAGATATTTTTTGTTTCAAATAACAGCATCCCGTCCGCATCGTCAGGTTGTACCGGATGTTTCTTGTAAACCATAAAAAAGAATATCCTCTTGCATCGTGTCGTAGTCCGTCCATCTATCTATATGCCACTCTAGCTCTTTACTCGTAGTGTCTTGCTCGTGTCGGTTGCATTGAAGAAGCATGTATGGAATGCGCTACTAATACGTTGTTGGGTGGGTAGAATAGTACTAGGTAGCTTATGTTTCTCTAAACTTATTTTGTCGCGTCTTATATTCTATATATATATTTATACATATATTATTCCCTAAATTCTACCATGTTACAACTTCTAAGCTATATGAATACAACGTTTTTCAGTTAATTTCGACAATTGAGTTAAAAAATGTATCGAATATCATTTTTACTTGTTTTATGCATAGTTGACGGAGTTGAAATTTTGTTTGATTTTTCTGTTCCGTATGTGCAGCGAAATGATACTTTTAATCGCATCTCCGTTTATTTAGCCTTTCCTGTTATCCTGCAATGAAAGGTTATCGCTATTTTAGGAGCGTTTCCCGTTGCTTAATCATTGCTTTGGCCACGACTGTGAATCATTAGACTCTGCTTCTACTCCTTTATCGTTGGCAATGAATATGAATTTTTAAACACTTTTTTCTATCTTTCTCTCTTCCCTTTTTCTCTTTTCGTGGTTTTTCAAATAACAATTGGGACGTTTCCGAAACGTTCAAATGTGACCAATTGGATACCATGTTACTATATTCAATCACGATGACAACTCCTATCGAACTCAATGATCTTTCACTGATCTTCGTCCTACTTTTTGATAGGACTTGAACGAAAACCTAAACTGACAATCACCTACTTCCAGTACGTAGTGTTCGTTTTCTATCTATAGCATGTAGTTAATGCTTTCTCTTTAGTCTGCCCAGGTCGTGTCATGAATTTGTCGCTTGTGAATTGTGGAAAATACATTTTCATTCCGCCTCCGTAGTGCCTACGCTCTAGTTGTCTTCCTTTTGGACTAGTGAAATTCCACTACCGTTTGGTTGGTGTATAATAAACATTTTGAAATTAATCCATTACTATGCAGGCCGACGAAAAATCTGTGCAAAAATAGTCTGTACATTTTATTTTCATTTCTTTTTCTTTCACCTTTCTTGCACACCAACAAAACGCAGCAAAAGGAATTGGAGTGTTAATGCAAAATGTATACATTCAATAGTGAAGATATTGGAGTGATTTTTTTAATTCGGAGAAATTTGTAAAAGGGGATTATCTCTCTAAGTGTCACCGGTATCGAAGTAAAAACAGTATACAAAATTGAAACACTAATACTCCTTGCTTATAGTGTAAGGCATTTCCATTATCAATGGTTAACGATCGTTCGTCGCTGTACTTTCCGGGACACCGGTTCTGGGTTTTACAGGAGCGACGGGTTGAGCTTCTTCGTACTCTTCAGCTACAAGCCAAGAGCGTTTTGCAATCTTCAGCACTTCAGCAACAAGCGCATACTCACCTTGAAAGCTATGGCTGTAAATATGCAACGGATTGGAACCCAAGAATTCCTATCAACCTAATGTATGTTGCTTCGTTCGTTTCTGTTCCATTTCGCTGCTCATGTTTTTGCGAATCAATAGCGATTTATTCTTCTCTTGTCGTATGTTCATTAGAAGTTACATTGTCTTGTTTGGTGTTATTGCAAGTTCACGCCGTTTGTGAAACTCCCGGGGCTTAACTTGATCTTTCCAATTGCATCTTTCGTTCATTACTACTGTCTTCCATCTCTTTTCCGGATACTGGAGCCAGGTATGGTGCTTGGTTGATAAGACATAAAAAGAGGGCTTTCGAATTCATTTGTAAATTGCGTTTCATTTTTTTTCGCTTTAGTATGGCTTCAAAAAATAGACGCTCAATTTGGTTGGCTATTTTTGAACCCATCTCGACACTTTTCTAACTTTGTTGCAGGTCTTAGATGATGAAGATTATTTTTTGTTGTACTAATTTCAAACCCCTTCCGCGGAAATCGACTTGGAGTCTGCCCAGCCGCCTTTGCCCTATGGTGAATGTGCTAGACTTCTCTCTCTATTCAAGACACTACCTCGCCCAACGAGCTCATTACAAAACACCACAAATCGGACTGTTTTTTTCAGTTGGCAGCACAATGACTGCCATGCGAGAGGATTTCCTTTTTATGCTTTCTAGAATTAGTCCTGGCTTAACAGCGAGCGTAGCAAAAATTATATATTGAGGATAAGAACTAATAGAACCATGATCCAAACCACGTCACAACCGACTAGCGATAGGTACTTTAAGAGAATAGAAAATTAGTAGATAATTTGTTTCGGTCCTCCTTTCGAAGTTTTACTGTTTAAGTCGCAGACGCAATGAAAGAGTTCTTTATCGATCGTAGCTGGAGTGATGTGGACAGATGTGGTAACACAAACACACAGACACACACCACACACGTCCAACATACTGTCTCGGTAGGAACCGGATAGTAAAACAACGCAATTTTAGTTATCATGAGTGTAGTTCCAAATGTTAGAAAACAAACAGAACCTATTTAAACAGCACTTCTCTTACCTACAACTAAGCCCTAATAAACATCTAACACGTGACACGTGCAACAACGTTTACGCTTCTTCTTATAGACAACAACCACACACCACCCGATTTTGTCCACCCATCTGACACAAACAATATTTCTACCTCTTGTCGTTGTTATGCCGGTTTGTTTTTTACCACACTACCATTCGTTTAGGGACGATTACCCTTAAGAGTTATTCGTGACCTGAGGTCTTAGCTATCACTATCGTTTCCTCTTTCTACAAACCTTACACTTTCTTCTCTAGATGTTTGGATGTATAAATTTTCTACACTTTGCAGTCGTTTCATGTTTTCAATTTTGAAGCAAAAATTTGCAGATATGTTGTACATTATATTTTTAGTTCCATTTTGGCATCCAATACACAACAAAAGGCACATTTATTAAATTCTAGGTCATTTTTTTTAGCAACTCCTGATAAGTTATTGCAGGAATAGCACCCTCAAACGCTTCATTCCCTTTCCTCTTTCTATCGTGTTGATGAGTACATGGTCGCCTGTATTATTTTATTTATAATATTTCCATAAAAAAGTGAGGAGTGTAAGCACATTGTCTCTCTCTGTAAAAAGTCTAACCGTATTTTTACAAAGTAGTACATTCTAGTTCCTGGTTCCCCATTTTCCCGTAGTCCTTTGCAAGCATGAAGCATGTTCCGTGTAGTTGCGTGTCGATTTTGTTTGAAGGGTAAACAGTGCCGTGAAGATTACGATCGGACTCTTAGCTAATACTACTACCACCATTACCACGTCCCCTGCCCGCTACTTGCCTGGCTTGGGTCTCCAGTCAAGCACACACTTTCATGGATGGGATACATGGGCATGGGCTGCGAACCAAAATCACCCCGGAACTGACCCGAACACAACGACACTAATGCCCTCGCTGCTGTGTAAATATTATGCAACAAAAGTAAAAAAAAAACGTACTACACGTCGAACACCCGGTTAACGCAGTAGAACCATCCAATAGTAGTTAGACCATGGCGGGTTGAGCCAACACCGCCAGCGTAAAAAATAGCCGAACCCCACACCAAACTTCCCGTGTATATTGTATTTTCATTTTGCCCAGGACGAAGCGGCGGACGGAGCCCTAAGAGACATTGGACTGCTTTGAGCGCACGATCTGTCGGCGATCCGATGGCGGATCTCTAGTCTTACTGCACCTCCCCTTCCCTAACAGACCCGGTTATCCTTTTACCCTTGTATTTCTTATACTTTCTTTTCCCTCCTTCCCTACTCTAAGGGCCGTTGTTGCTGTGTTGCATGGAAGAAATTTTCTGTCATAAAATTATATTATTGGAGAAAACTTGTGTTATTCCTTCGTGCTTTACTGATTCCAAAATTTTTAATGTCACTTTATTAGAAATGTAAACTTTTTTCAATCGCTCTCTGTGAAGAATAGAGTGCAATAGGTTATAGGACTGGAACAGCCATTTGTAGAATTATTTTGTATTTTTCCCCTTTTACGCTTTTCAGTTCGTTGTTATATTTTTTTTTCATTCCTTTTTCCCAACCAACTCCCGTAAGAGCTTTGCCGTAGATTCTACAATCTCTCCTTTAACAAAATACTAATACCAACTGGATGGATTAGATAGTTAGTGCACAAAGAAATCTTTTTACACGCCAATAAGGTTAATCTACCACATTTGAATTATGCACCGTTCTGAATTTGGACATTATGTCTGCTATATGTTGTTTTATTTTTCTTCCAAAAACAAACAGCATTTACACGATTTCTTAAATTTATATTAACCCACACGGCTTGCGATTGTTTTGTTCTGTGATCCGCCGCAACTGGTTAACAACACTCTTTGCTGCAACCTTTTGCGTTTTGCGTGGTGCATTTCTTAAAAAGCAAAACAAACCGCAAATGTCTTTCCAAGGATCCGCATGAAGAGAAGAAAGTGTAACAGTTGTTCTCATCGTCGATCGTACGTACAATGGTGACACCTACTTTCCGCAAATTGCCCGAAATGCCTCCCCTTTTGTTTCGATCTTCCCCACTTTCCCCTTTCGTTCATACATCTATTCCGTTGAGAAGCTAAGAAAAACGGAACAAGAAGAAGAAACTAGGGCGTTTCTCTCCGCCCCCTCCCTCCACTAAGCCCCTCGCGGCTACTTCGGTTCCTTCGAGTCTGGTTCATAACCCGCAACCCATGATACAATGATACCGATAATGAACAAAAACCAAACCAACCCACCCACACCCACGAGAAGAAGGTACGTAGCTGTGTATGTGTACGAATGCGTCTGTGCATGTTTGTGTTGTTTTTGATCCTTTTCTGTGTATGTTTCATTTTTAACTTTTTTTATATTTGTTACTCTTCATCCTTGTTGCGTGCAGAGGAAAAGGAAATAATAGATTAGTCCTAGCAATTACCCAGGCAAATCTAATTTGCACCAGTATTCGTTTTTTTGCAAACTAACACGCATTTTCTAATAAATTATCTACGAACCGCACCGGGTTAGATTGTTTCTGGCAATAGTCACCAGCCCGTGTTGTATTGCTTGCTGCCTCATCTACTAAAATTGCTGTCACGGTCTTAGTTGATCCACCTATATTCGTTATTCTCTTTATTCTGTAGTATCTTATTGTTTCCTTATCGGATGAGAACATTACTTTCTAGAATTTGCAAAGTACAAACACGAGTCTGGTTTTTATGGTTTCACTGCTTTTCCAAGTTCTCTCCAGCTGATTAGTATTTTCTCAATTCTTCTTCAATTCTTTTTAACAAACGATGAAAAAGAAGATAAATTGTTCGTGTCTCAGTTTGAAGTTTTTGTTTTTTATTCACTTCACAATACAGTTTTCTGCTAAGTACTCTTTCGAAGCATTCAATTCCAATTCAAACATTCAATTTATAGAACAAAATATAAACAATTTTACAACAGCAAACCAATTAGATTGCAATAAACATTTCTACCACGTTGGCACGGACGCCCTTAGCGATGGCCGGTTGTGATTAATCCGTTCGTTTCTTCTCCCCAGGACGAAACACCGCAAGGGTTCTTCGAGGACCACGGGCTCGGGTAGACGGCGGCCGGTGTCGGTGGAACAAGGCGTATCCCTTCGCTAGCCAAAGCAACTCGCAACGAATTACTATGATTTAGTGGTCTTTTATCATTCGAACGTCATATTTCCTCGTAGATTTTATTTTCTTCCGTTCGTCAGCAGGCGTCTTCTGACGGATTTGCTTCAACCTATTCCCATTCACTTCGATTCTGCCAAGGATGCATCCGTGACCCTAATCGGCGATGCCGCAGTAAGCACATATCATATGTTTCTTCTGTTGGGTGATCCATGCCACGACTTCAGGACTCATTTGCGTTTATATAATTGCACCATTTTGTGAACAGTTTACCGCAAAACGCACATGTTAAGTTACAATCGTAGAAAGATATCGCTCCAAACCGACACCGCAACACGCCCCGAGTCTTTTTCCTGAAGCCCGATAGAACCTCTCCTCATGAGGTGATCCCACTTCGGCCCGGACGCATCAACACGATGAGGTGTCGCCTTGTACTTAATAGTGTGTAAGATAATTCGCCAACATTTCCACGAAACGCTGGGGCATCGCAAACCGCCGGCATATAGAAAGAAGAGGTGTAAAAATATCTCAAGATGTGGAACCAGTAGAACGCTACTTCGCCACTCCCCGAGCTGAAGAAGGAAGTAAAACGGAATGAATCATGGAGTGGAAAATCCCTGACGATCACGCATTCGCATGATTCGCAAGAAACGACCTGCAGACAGAATGGCATTTATAGCGCGTAGATTGTAGTTCTTCTCTCGTTGGTGATGATGATTAGTAGAGTTTAAAGATAGTGAGTTCATATTCCTGATATACTTATCGTAACAAGAACAAGCGATTTCTAATAAAATTAGAACATACTGTAACCGTAGCCGATGGTTTTCTTTTAATGTGCGCTCCTCTAATTGAGTTCTTCGAAGAGTTTTTAAGCAGCGAGTGTGCAAAGAGTTCCCCACAATTGTTTATTCCTTTCGACGGTTGCAGTTAACCCCAGCGTCACCCTGTCTTTCGTAACGGTTATTTCAAATTCAACTACGTAATGTGTCTGAAAGATACCGTTATGTTTCTCTTCAGCACGGCCACAGTTGTTCGCAGTGATACGACTTATCAACATCGAATGCTGGAGCGCTCGCCCTTCTGGCGGATCCATCTTCCGCACCTCCTAACAGCCCCGTTTCAGATGCTATACGATGATGATGCATCCAACACCGACATCCGCGCAGAAGCGTGCCCCCAAACACACGGTGGGGCTCTCTTCGCTCGCAACCACCCCGCTCGGAGGAAAATGAACTTCCTATACCCCCTTTCGTTCCTCGATTTTCCCCTCTGTAGTGCCCTCGTATAGTATCTTCTCGAGAACAGATAATCTTCCCCAAAGTAATGATCCTCCCGATGGTTGCAGAAACTGCGCTCCCCCGTTGATAATCGAGAGTATGTCAGTCAGTAAGCAGCAGGTGTGTGTGTGTGTGGGTCTAAGATAAAAATAGAGAAAGAAGGAGAGTAGCGAAGCAGAGAAAAACAGCATTCGTGGAGAGTGCGTGAGCGAGAAAGAGAGTGAGCGGAAAAGTAAATATCACCCCTCGCGAGATAACGTTCCGAACGACGGAGGCACACTTTTTTCGAGATGAAAAGTTCTACAGTTGGAGTTGTGGCAGGTGAAAAAGCGGTTCAGCACGGGTTCGGCCGGGCAAAAGGGCCTCGGCGTTAACCGTCTGACGAGCAAGGGTAAGCAAGCGACGACGTTCTACGGTCATCGAAGGAAAAGCGACGAAAATGGAAAGTCCAGAGGACTGCGGATGATCCTATCGGTTCCATTCGGTCGGAAGTGGATGCAGTTTATCGTCGGGATCAACTACGTGCATAGCACGAGATCAATATTTGTAGTGCGAGAGTGTGAGCGAATGGCGAGAGTAGTATAGTGGCCGGAAAGTGTGGACGGTTTGACAGCTTTCTTCTGGATCGGGTCATCCTGTGACGTACGTCGGTCTTAATTCTGCAATATTTTCACACCGACTTTTCACGTCTTCTCTCTTATCTCGGACTCACATTCGTAGCGTATTCCTCAGGTATTTTCTCTTTTACGTATACTAATCTCTCTCTCTCTCTCTCAGAGGTGAAAAGCTGTGCGAATAAAAAGCGTTCCACTCCTCCGGGTAGAAGGAGCAAATTTTCCAATTGATCGTAGCAATCGGGAAGAAATTGTCGGCCGCCGAACGCAAGGGGGCGAGCGAAAAGTTTTTCCCACTTGCTGTTGCGCTTTCCCCGAGGGCTCTCTCTCTTTCTCTCTCTCGCTCACTCTCCGGGCGCTCTCCGGGAGCGAGGAAAACCCGTGGAAACCACACTGGCCGTGGTGTGTCGGGTTCTCGGTCGGGTCGCTGGCAAAGGTGGGCTCAGTTTTCAACCTCTACTCGTGCACCGTGCCCGTGTGTCATCAGGAGCGACGCCGTCGTAATGGTGACAACCAGGGAGAACAAAATGGAGCAACCTTCTCTGCTGGCCCAGTGCACCGCGTACACGGCGACGGCGACGTTTTCGCGTTCATCCTCCACGTCCGCTGCGGCACCAGCGATGGCGGCGACGAAGCAGGCGGCCACCTTCAGCGCCGCGGCGCCGACGGCGATGGCGACGACGATGGGATCCGGATCCGCCACCGGTGCTGCTGCTGCTGCTGGACCGCTACCGCTGGCGTTCCCGGGCCTTACCGTGGCCTAAGCCGCCCAGGCCACGCTTGCACGAAGCGCACCCGACAAAAAAAAACACCCCGCAGTCCTCGTGTGGCCTGCAGAGGGAGTGAGTGTGACGGTACGTCGGAGGAGCACGAAGGAAGCAAAAGGAGAAAAAAAAACCATACATACACGCCGTGGAAAAGAAAGTAAGCGAAAGTGCAGGAAGAAAGGAAAACCCCATCCCAGTAGCAGCGCACGTTCACACACACACACACACACACACACACGCCGCACACGGACCACTCGGAGGAAGAAAAGTGCGTGCGTGCGTGCGTGCCTGTTTGGGGTGCGTGGAAAAGGGTGTTGTGAGGGTGCGGGTTGGTTGAGGTACCTGACTGGATGGACTGGTGTGAAAATTTGTGAGTGAGTCAAGGGTGAGGAGTGGTGACGAAGCAGCATCAGGAAAAATCCTTACAAGAGTTGGTGTTGGAAAACAGGTGAATAATACATCTCTCTGACCCCGTCCGAGGTGACCGTGCGTCGACACAGCTAAATACACACACACACACACACATATATACTTCCACACATCCGAAGCAGCAGGGGTTGCGTCGCTGTAGGTGCGTGTGTGAGTTCGTGCGACTATAGGTATGCGAGAAGAGTGTGCGCACGCACGCCGCTGAGAGTGTGTGCTTCACACTGTGTACGGCGGACGGGGGAGCAGAGCAGAGAACAAGGCGCCGTTGTTCCCTTGCTAGGTGCGTGCGTGCCCGATGGTGTGTGAGTGTGTGTTCGACGGTCGATGAAGAACGTTGCAGCGGAAGCTGTGCGATGCGAGCAACAATGAAGGGTACGTTGTGTGATGCTGCCGACGCCTGTGTGAGTCTGCGTGTGAACGTGCGTGTGCCTGTGCGCGTTTATAGATCTGTGACGGAAAGTGTAAGGGGAAAAAAACGAGTATAGTCATTCGAAATGAAAAAGGAGAGAACCGTCTCAAGAGTGCTTTGCATGGTGTGCAAAAGGGAAAAAAAGAAAATCCCTTCGACGACGGATGGCGACGACGATGGGACTGAAGAAAGATCGATTTGTGCGCCTACTAAGGTCCTGGAATTTGCTTTCTTGCTGGGGTACTGGAATATTCGATCCATTTCCTTTTCCTTCCAACGATCGGATACTTTCCGCGGCGATGTGTCAAGTGCAAGATTCAACCGCTGCGGAAAAATCAGTAGCAGTCTTTAAAACAAGGACCATCGATTCGAATCCATTCGGTGAAAAATCGTGACCTTTGCCATAGGATACGGGGCGCCTCCATCGGCAAATGGTTGGAGTGGAAGTGAAAAGCAGTGAAAAGCTGATTGTGTGATTTTTACCCTACATTTCCCTCGTACTGGAATAGCGTAAAAGAAGAGTGCGAACGGTTCGATAGATGAGATTTCTCGAGAAGCTGGAATCGACCTAAAAGCAAAGTTGTTCGATTGTACATACACACTAATACATATTCGCTTAGGGCGCACACTCTCCCGTGATAGTCAGTGGTCATCGTTTTTCCTTTTCCGGTCGGTTGGGAAAATAAGGGCACACGTTAGAGATTCGTAGAAGGACCAACCCCTTCGATGTCGGAAGATAAAAACCACCGTTTATTTCGAGTGGCATGGAGAAAAACTATCGAATTCCGTCCCAATGTCCCATGCCGTGATAATTGAACGGGATATTTAGCTTTTTACAGTTCTAAAAAGTTATCATAAAGGAAAAACTGTGCCATTCCTTAACGTAGCGGTAGCCCGATGGAGGATAAGATAAATTTCTCTCTTTCTCTGTTTCTCATTGAGTTTCGATAGAAACACGCTCTCCTTCGAATGGGTGTGTGTGTGTGCGTGCGTCTGCGTACATACATGTATGCGTGTGCTCCATCAGTGACTTTTTTTCTTTTTCAAGAGAGATTTTCCATCTTTCCACTTTACGAAGAAAGGTTTCGCTTTCCCATTCAAAGAATATGTGTGCGCGCGCGCGCGCCCTCCTGTAGTTTTCCCGTACACCGTTCCTTTGGTGGCACCGTTCAATAGAAATGTGCAAGTGTGTGCGTGAGCACACAGTTCGTGCGTGCGTGCGAGTGATTGCTTCCGCCGATCAATGTGGGGACACCAGGCAGTCACGGTATGGATTTTTGAAAAGTTGACCGGAAAGAATGCATGTTCCGGTCGGTCGCGTGAAAACGGCATCGTAAAGGAAAAGTATTGGCAAAAGATGGTGAAAACGGTGCGAAATGTGTCAAATAATGATAAGATTCATTTTAGAAAAATCTATGTTCGACCATGTACGTCACTATCATCCCATGACATTTTTCGGGATGAATTAATTCTCGCACTCTCTCCAATGGAAAAGGAAAACTTGGCCCACTTGCGTCTGGCCATGGACGCGAGAACAGTCGTTGCGTGAGAACTGGTCCTCGTTGGGGAGAAAAATCCGTTTTCCACCAGCGAGATTTTGCTTACTATTCTCGGGTTGGAGCGAAAAGGCAAGAGAGCATAAACCATAAGAGGGAGAGTGCATAGTAGGCGAGCCGCCTGGATGCTGGGAAGATTGATCCGTCGTCCCCGTTTGCGCATATATGGGAATATTTATGTGTACGTGTGTGTATGCCCGCGCTCTGTTGATCCCGTACGAACAGATCGGAAAAACCCATCCATCCGTCCGACCCTACCACCCTTGGAGTTGGACCCTTTCCGTCCCACACCCATCGATTCTCTCACACCACCAAGCGTGGGGGATTTGTTGTTCTGTTCGTCGACCGTTACTTCACTATGCACCAAGACTCCGATCACGATCGTTCGTTCAATGGTTATGTTGTGGTTCGTGATCGATTGATCATTTACCGGACGGAGAGCAAGCGAAAATCTCAGTCTCGTAGTGCGGTTTGTGATGATGTGATATACCATTTCTTTTCACTTCGGTGTTATGATGTTCCTCTACGTTCGGAAAGCTGCAATCAACGTGGATAAATTAAAAAGAAGTGAAGTTTTTTTTTTTTAAATCAAGAATATGAGTGATGTAGCATAGTGCCAATCATATCATATGTTTTTACCAAGTGAAGTGTTTTGGTGATTATATACGTTGTTTAAGCCTTTATCTTATTTTTTACCCTGATTTACTTTAGCCTGTAACGGTCGGTGAGAGAAAGTGTAATTTAGGGAACACAAGAAAGAGTGAAACGAAGAACGAGAAATTCCCACAGAGAGGAGTTTGTCGAGAAGTAAAGAAAAATCAAATAAACACTGGAGAGAAGAATTCGAAAAACAAAGTGTGTAACAAACTGTCCGTTGTACCGAAACGAAGTGAAATTGGAAAAAAGTGCAAAAGAAAAAGAAAATTGTGCCAAGAAGAATGCGAAATGAAATAAACAGAGGAATCCTATCAACCTAGCGGGAGAGGCAGAAAAATCAAAGCGCGTGCTTTTTCCACGAAACGACAGAGAAACTTGGGTTGAACGGTTGGAAATCCTTCGATTTGCGGAACCAAAGCTACAGCACGGAACGAGTCGTCCCCCTTCCGGCCACTGGAAGCCCTTCAACTGCGACCAGAAGTCTCAGCCCTCCTCCCCCCCCACCAAGCCACGCCGAACACACGTCTCCGCTCGGCAGCACGCAGTAGGACGCACCGGATCGAATTAAGGATTGTTCGTTCCGTTCATCCTCTCCCCCACGGCCTGTCGGGGAACCTCGGATTGGTGTGCCGTTGATTGCGAGGGACGTCGTCGGTGGTGGTGGCGGCGGTGGTGGAGGTGGGATTCTAGCGGAAGGTGCCAACGAACGAAGGAAACGGTCGACACTCGTTCCGATCTTGCTCGAGACGTATTACCAAGACCCGTTGTTTGTTGTGCCGGATTGTATGTGTGTGCGTGTCTCTGTGTGGGTGAGCTAGTGGACAATGGTGCCACAAGGAAGCTGGTTCGGTGCTTCTGGTCTCGAGCGTGATACGGCCCGATACGCACTGGAACCATAGGAACCGTTGCAGGGGAAACAGTAAACCACAAACGCAGCAACACTAGCCACCGAAAGTAACCAAAGCAACCGAAACACACCGACACACAGAGCCGCAGAGCCTTCAGGACATACCCACGGAACGGAGCTGTTTCGGGACGACCGGGAAGGAACTTCCGGAAACGCGCATCGTCACCCCCATCGGCAGAGTGTCGTCACTCGTCGTCACGTCGTTGTCGTCTGTCGATCCGCAGCCAAGCACAATCGGACGCAAAATGGCGGGTGGCGAACATACGTTCGGCCGGAAGACGTTTCACAAGCCAACCTATTGCCATCATTGCTCCGATCTGCTGTGGGGCCTCATCGGGCAAGGATACATCTGCGAAGGTGCGTTTAACTCCTCTACTCTTCTTATCATCTGGTCACCAACTGACTCGAATAATGTCTGGCATTGGTTTTTTCGTTTCAATTTCACTTAACGCTAACAACAGTCTAACATGCATTATCACCTTAACCTAACACTTTGAAGTTCCCATTAACATTTACTAACTTAACCCTACTCTTCGAGGTTTCCATTGAGGTCACCATTATCCTTGTAAAAAAAAACTCTATAAGTCTTGTTCGATACATTCGTGGCGATGTTTCGATTCACGATCCATCCCGACACTTATCTTAAGCTAGTGGTAGTGCCTCGAATTACGACAAACACTCACTCAGCGTATCGTTATCAGATCAGATCCCCCAGCAGGGGATTCAAACAACAGAAGGAACTCACGAAACGGAGCTCCTTTAAGTTTCTCTCACACAAAACTTATTGATGTGTCGATAAAGATTTTCTCAACTCTCTCTCTCTCTCTCTCTCCCTCTGATTAAGAAGAAATAATCATGGTTTACTAAATTTGGAAGTTCAAATGAGCTGTTGGCTTGTGTCAGATCGAACAACTGGCTGGATCAAAAAGAAAAAATACTGTTAAATTATCGACGTACCAGTTAGCAAGATACTATCAAGTTTTACAATTTTATGCCGTCTATAGCTGACGGATTGATTTTATGATTACTTTTCATTTGTTAATTGTTGTTGGTTTAAAGCACATTAAAGAAATCCCTCAGACACGTGCCAAAAGATTTGTCCTTGCCGCTGCCCAGATCAAGGAGTCCTTCAAGGCACTCCAGGGTGCACCCGGGGCGAAAACATACAACAACCTGCTCCGGTTTGAGTTTATATTTGAAACATCCGGCCACCGTCCGTTCCTCCATCGACAGCACGGCTGTAATTTATCAAGATTTACGGCGATACGTGCGGAACGGTGGTTGTTATTGCAAGTCATGTACAATTATCTTGATTGGCCAGTGCCGATGCAAAACACTTTTTCGCGTGCACCCTGCAACCCCCCGCCGGCCCGCCCTGTGAAGGCAGTCCATGTGTGTGTGTAGTCGAGCAGCGAGGGATCACTTTAAAAAGCAGCACCCGGATTTGAAATCCCATTTCCACCGCCAAACAACAACACGGATTTCAACCCCGTGGCGGTGACGGCGATGACCCTGGTTCCCGCATGGCATTACGCGCCACGCTATTCTGGGCGCTAGTCGGCGAAGGGCTTTTCATGCGTCATCACACTGTTCATTGCCACGCGGTTGGTGGACTGATGGTGGGCAGTGGTGGAGGGTGAGGAGGGGGGTGTAGTCCATTGGCAAACCCTTTTGCTTCGTTAGCCCCGTTTCGGCGGCGGATTGGAGCAATCCGGAGCCAGATATGCACGTTGATCGGGGTGCGTCCGGGTCTTGAGGGAATGGCAGAAAATAGATTCAATGCTGAGCACATCGCCTGCCCGAACACTAACGTAAACAACGCGTGCAGCACGTAGAAGCAGCTGACGTAGTTCCGCCAAATCACAACTTTCCACGAGCCGAAGTGGCGAATGGAGAGTGCGCGAAAGAGGCCAAAGGGAGAAACCACTGGAACAGTGCTTTAGGTTAATGGTATTGCTTCATATAAAACATTTACAAAAAATCCAAGTAACATAACCATTTTGGAAACTTTCAACTTCAATTGTTGAAAAGAACAAAACAACGATGCGCCCGTGTGATGCATTTTGTCTCAAACCACCATGCGTCTCCATCATAGGAAGCTACTGATTAGTTATTCTACAACTATCATCAGTTATTACAAAAATCTTGAAACGATCAACGCAAACAATGTTAAAGCCATCACAGTATCACTTACTTTAAAATCAGCATAGCATATAGATTTTGGGAGAATGGAGTTACTAAAATTTACTAATATTTTTGATTTTCTATGAGAGACTGGGCGCCTCCATTAGGCTAACTGGTTGTTTTTTACTAAATCCATAGACTACTTTTTAGCTGAGAGTTATTTATTTCCGTATCTTCTTTTTCTTTTTCTCATTATTCTTCTTTATCTTTAGGTTTGATTCGGTAAAATGAAACTTATCGCTCATGAACTGAAATTTGTCTCAAGGGTTCTTCAGCATTTATTATTATAAGGCTTATGATATGTTCATTCAAAACTGTTATAAACGTTCTTTAAAACCTTATAACTGGAAGATATTGCTAAAATTACTCTAGCCACTGCTGTGATATTAGCTTTTAAATCGCAGCATTCACGATAGAGCTTATTATATTTCAGTTTTTCGCTTTGAGATACTGGGCGCCTCCACTCGGGCTAACAGGTGGCCTCTCAATCATCCCAGAGTTTAGTTTTGCAGTTTTAATTGTTTTCTTCTTATTCAGTATGGATAGTTTTGCCTAAAAACTTGCAGGTCTTACTATTCTAGCTTTTAACTGCTCATTGTTTTTTCGTTACTGAAACCGCTGATCTCAACTTTCATGTTAATTCTTGCTAAAAATATTTTATAAAGACTAATTATAAAACAGCAACACTTATTTTAAAGCTCAGCACGATTGTTTGCTGTATTACTATTAAGAAAAACAAGGCAGAATGGGTACAATTTAAGAAAATGTTGTTGAACATTTGAGAACCCAATTTAGTGTCATGATTATTGGGTTTTGAGAATCGTCCATCCTAAGCTTCTGAGGCAAACGCAGCCAAATTGTAACATAGAATTGTTTAAATTGGTTTATTTTTTTTTCTCGCTGAATGAATAATTGCTAATGGTTTTTTATTAAAAAAATAATTGTAATACGTTGACTGACCTTTATTGTTCTTCATCCTCTTTTTCAGTATGCAACTTTATAGTACACGAAAAGTGCGTGTCCAACATCGTGACACCGTGCACGGGCATCGCACCGTACCTTATCCGCAACCCGGTGGCACACTGTTGGTCGGAGCCGTCGCACCACAAGCGAAAGTTCTGCTCGGTTTGCCGCAAGCGATTAGATGAAACTCCCGCCGTTCATTGTTTGAGTAAGTATCGGCCCGGTCCGGTCCACTGGGCCACTTCATAGGCATCATTCGACAAGCTTAACTCGTTTCGCATATCTTCCTCTTCCAGTATGTGAATACTTTGCGCACGTCGAGTGCCAGGATTTTGCCATTCCCGACTGCAAAGAAAATGCCACCTACGTTCCGGGGAAGGAACTGGGGCACGTCAAGCACCAGCACCACTGGCGCGAGGGCAACCTGCCGCAGTCGTCCAAGTGTGCGTACTGTAAAAAGGCTTGCTGGTCGTACGAATGCCTTACAGGTAAGAGGGGAGGGCCAGGGAGGAGGTCCATCCAGTGCTCGCAATCTAATCGCATCCTCTCCTTCCCGGCGTCCGCAGGTTATCGTTGTGAGTGGTGCGGCACCACCACGCACGGAGGCTGCAGAAACAACATCCCGGCCGAGTGCACGTTCGGCACCCTGCAGCCCATCTATCTGCCGCCGCATGCCGTCTCCATACCGCGAACGGAAGTGCCAATGGAAGCCATCATCGGCGTGCAGAACCGCAACAAAGGCACACCGGGCATACAGCGAGACTACTCCTGCCGTAAGTGTTCTTCACCCTGTCACCCCACGTGTCTCGCTTCCCTTCAGCCACACTTCCCTCATGTACTCGATCATAAGAAGAAACATCGAAGGGAGAAATGAAAATCAGAAACCAAACCTCCCCACCCCGTGTAATGTTACTTCCCTCAACAGACTCACCCAACCAAGGGAGGGTTTTAGGTGTACTGTACAAACGACAAGTAAAAACAAATCAGCCTTTTTCAGTTCCCAAAATGACACTTTGCCTGAGCGGAATGAACCATTCCAGGAAACTATGGTTGGCTTAATTAATTACGCTGACACATTCAGTCGCTTTTTCGGTGGTTTACTTCTCGCTATGGTAGTAACCGATTCTAATTCCGTTTCTTTCTTTATTTTGTTCTTTCGAAATCTAAAAATCTATCTCTTCTCCGATCACATGGTCTACTTCTTACCTACTTTGGGTCTGCTGTCTGTATGCCACGTTTCACCTGATGAAACACACACTCACACACATATGCTGGCGGGATATGCTGGGATATGCACCTGTCTCCCTCGCTCTCTCTCTCTCTCTCTCTCTCTCTCTCACACACTCTCTTTCTCTCACTCTTTCGATTTCGTCCTATTTTGTTCTCATTGTTTTCTTTTCCGTTTCTTTCTGTCTTTTATCGTTGTCTTTCTTTTTTTTTCTCTCTTTTCCTTTCTCTCCCTCTCTCTTTCTCTTTCTCTCTACCGTTTCTTTCTCTGCTCATTCATGTCGCACCTGTGAACGTGAATGAACAATAATACCATCGCGCTCATGCCATCATATCGCCATTATGATTTCGTTATCGTTTTCGTTATCGTTCGGTTGTTTCGTCTCTTACGTGCCCTGTTTCCCTGCCGTTCGAATTTTCCGTTGTTCGCCCTTCTACCGCCGTGCGCGCCTCGGTCTGCCCCGTCCGTTTCGTCGCCTTGTGCTATGGGCCCCCTTTTTGTGGTGCGGGTGTTTTTCCACGGGCTCAGCGGAACTGTGGACGATCGGCATGTACCAGGAGGAGCTGCAGGAGCAGCAAAGGCGCCAGCACGCGTGCACCAGCGAAAGCACCGAGCTGCTGCTGCGCCGCGTCCAGCAGGAGGAGCAGGAACGCAAGTGTAGCACCGGCCAGCTGTCGCCGGGCGTCAGCTTCACGTTCTACAACGACGACGACGACGAGGGTGGCGGTAGTGTGGCGAGCGGAAGCCAGCGGAGGGCGCACGCCGAGCTCACCCAGCAGCAGTACCACAGTGACAACAGTCTAACGCTGCTCCAGCAGCAGCAGCAGCGGCAACAGCTGCATCAGCAGAAGCCACTGGACGGGCAGGAGGACGAGTGGCCGATGCGGCCGGCTCGAAGCCGAAACCTTATCCATCCGGCGCTCCGGCGAGCGAAGGCGACCAACCAGACGGGCGATGCGACCACGGTGATGCGCAGCCGATCGTTCCAGGACCAAACCGATAGCATTCCAAAGCGCCTGACCAAAGCGTCCGTCGCGCCCGGCTACAGTCCGCGCTTTCTGGCCCGATTCCGCAAGAAGCACCAGGCGCCTCCATCGCCGGGCGGGCGTCGCTCTCCGTCGCCTCCGTCGGGCGAAGCGCGGGGTTCCTTCGATGGTGGGACGGGTGTTTCGCGCCTCCTCACCCGCAGCCCCGGGGCCGGAGGGAGGCGCGGTTCGACGGCGATGGGCCCGATTCGGGCGGCCTTGGCACCGGTTTTCCTGCACGGAACGTCCAGCTCGCTGACGTCATCGTCGGCCGTGTGCAGGTCGGGCCCGCTGCTCACCGTGAGCGGAGTCAACGGTGACAATGACGATGACGATGACGACGAGGAGGACGATCTCTCCCCACCGCTGGGTGCACCCGTCGAGCGTTCCTCCTCGTTCGACTGCACGGCGCAGGCAGCGATGGCGGTGGCAGCCGCCGCGGGCACGATTCGAAATGTCGGTCACCATCTGACGGTGGCGCTGGAACCGCGCCGCGTCGTGTCGTACGATGACGTCAGTGATTTTGGGTTCATCGACGACGACGACGGCGCCAACGTCGCCGCCGCCACAGCCAGTGATTCGGTCGCGCTGCACCAAACGAAACGAACGCCAGCCGACGAATGTCGAAGCGCGCTGGCCGACCCGATGGTGACCCCCGCCGGCGTCACCAAGAGCCACGCCGGAGACCTTGGGCTGAGCCAGTCCGCGCCCTCGCAGCACCTGCTCGGCCGCATCTACCGTCGAATGCGGAAGTGCTCGATGGGCTGGAGCAAAACCGGATGTCGCGTGCGCAGAGGTGCGATTTTATTTGATTTTCCGTTTTCGGTTTTTGGATTGGTTTGCCCGTTTTTTTTTCTTTTCTTTTTATCTTTAGTTGTTTTCCATTTTTGTTTCTTTTCTGTTGATCGTTTCACACCATCACACTTTAGTGCAGTTGTTTACTTACTTTTTCCATTACGTTTTTCACAAGCTTTTCATCCCTCACTTCTCGTTCACACTACCCAAGGATGGTCTTCTCACACTGGCCTTGTTTCTCCGTTTGTTTGGTTTGTTTTTTTGTTCGGGTTTTTTTTTATTTGCTTGTTGCATCCCCCTCCCTCCCCGTGGAGAGAACGAATGACGCACTTGCTGCATCCATTTTTGCTTGTTTGTGGTGTTCTGTTGGTTTCCTTTTTTTCCGTTTTTCACATACCTTTTTATTTTACTTCTTGCAGTCCATTTATTTGCTTTTTTTCCTCGTAGCCAATTAATGCTCTTTGGCCGACGTAAGAGAAGCTTGCCTTACGGACGAACTAACACACATACACACACACACACAAGCACTCGCAGTAAAGCATCGCAATGGCGGTCGTACCGAGGTTCAGCGGCGTTTGAGAGTTTGGTGTTTTTTGTTTTAAATGTGTTTCTTTTGCCCATTGCGATGCACTTTTTCTACCCAGGAAGTAGGTTGGATTGAGCAAACAAAACATCATGTTCCTGACACGAAACAGTTTGCGGGAGGTTTGAAAATCGCCACTTACTCACACACAAACACACCCAAACTCACACCCACACACGCAGGAGATAGAGAGCGCAACAGGGTGGCACAAACGACCGAGCAACCGAAAGGTAGACGATGGCTTCGCTACGTAAACGCATCCTCCCAGCGACGATGAGTGGAACGCTGCACAAACGCTACAAGTGCTTCCACAGAGTGAGGAAGAGTGGGTGGGTGGGAGGGAGGGACGTGATGAGGAGAGGGGTCAGGACCTGCGGGCTAGCGCACGATGGTGGCGGAGGTCAGGCCAAGGGGTTACGCCTGGTTAGATGCGCGTGTGTGTGTGTGTAGGTTTACGTACGCGCTCGTGTTTGTGTGCGCGTATGTGTGTGTGTGTGTGTGTGTGTGTGTGTTGATTGCTTGTGCAAAGTGGGCAGCATGTTTTTGTGTGCGCTCGGAAAACCAGAGCCGTGCCAATTCGGGTGGGAAAATCGATACGGTGAAGGTATACCAGGTTGGGTGGCAAAATTTCTGCCTCTCCCCTCCCCCCTCCCTCCCTTTGGCCACCCTACACCCACCCGACGACTTTCCCGTGGTCTTTCCAGTGGAAGGAGAGTCCTGTTGTTTTCTGGAACTCACACGCGCATCTCGCTCCGTAGCTCGTTTGCTTACTTTTGTGTCCGACTCCGCTTTGGGATGATGGAAGCGGCAAACCGAGAGGGAAAGGGGGAGGCAGAAGTTTTTGCACACAAGTGCATGCATCTTCGATAAAAAAAAACCACCCCCCGTGGTCCTAAGGGTTGCCCACTGGAACAGGAATCAATAGAACGCGTGATCTCTTCTTGAACGAGCTTGATTGTGTTTTCTCCTATTTTTTAATCATTTTATTTTCCACCACCACCACCACCACTGCAACGTCACTCCGATTCGATCGACCCGGTTAAAGTTTCGAGTTCCTAACCAACTGAGTGATGGACTGATGATAAAGCACTTGTCGTGTCATGTTTTTAATTTCTTCTGTTCTGATTGTTTAATGTTTCTTTCTCCCGACTGCATCTCGTTGTAAGAAGCCTTTAGGAAGCACACACGAATGAAAAAAAGAAAAAAAAATTAGAAGAATTTTCAGTAACGGTTTTTTGCTCTCGTTTTTCTCTCTTTCTCACTCTCTGTATCCTTCTCTTTCTTTCTTCTCTTCTCTCTTTCTCTCTCTCTCTCTCACTCTCTCTATCTTACTGTTTTTCTTTTCTCATGCATCATTTCCCTCACTCCCCTACCGTCGCTTGTGCCACTCGTGTGTGGGCCCTTTCCGACCCCCCACCCCCCGTCTCGTTCCCCTTTCTTGTTCTTCACCTCCTCACCTGTCACCCCAACCGAACCTGCCCTGTTGTTCACCTTGTTTCCATCCACTTTTCACCGGGGTGGGCACTGCAAAAACACCCCCTTAAAAACCACCGAACCGAAAACCCACCCACCAACACCCCCCCCCCCCCCACAGCTCGCAGCATCTCCGAGGAGATAACGGCTGAGAGCCGCTACCGGGACGAAGAGTACGCGGTGCGAGGCGAAGGTAGCAGCAGCTCCGGCACTCACTCGAAGCCCGATTCTGCGCATAAGCCCGATAAAGATAAGGATAAGAAAGATAAGGAGGAGCGCGATGAAGGTACGTACACGACTGTGTGAGTGTGTTGTGTGTGTGTGTGAATGTGTGTGTGTGTGAGAGGATTAGAGAGTGCGTGTGTGCGTGTGGTGTGTGCTTGATGGAATGCCATCGCACGTTCCTATTGTTTGCGTGCACACACGGATGCACTTCCGGGAAGGCTTTCGCATTTCCATCCCCAATTCAGAGGTTGCTCGGATCAATTTTTAGAACACGGTGCTTGGCCGGCTCACTAGATCGAATCCTCTGAATAAAGGATAGGGAAACCCCGCTATGCAACAGTTTTTGGCAAACATAAATGTCGGAGTTTCTCAGATTCTGCTTGCGAGTAGGAACAACGTTTCTACTAGACCTGCGAACCCGATTCCTTAGACAATCATTGACGCTCCGTTGCTTCTCCTCCAATGCATTTACAGAAACAATCAAGGTATTCGACGGGAACTGTTCATATCGAAGGCGAATATTCAGAGCCATCTCCGTACCTAAAACATGCTCGCTGGAACAACTGTTGACCACCGCCTTGAGGGCCTTCCACATAGCCAGGGATCCAAATGTACGTACCACGGAATGTTGCGAATTGTACCGGATCATCTCTAAATAAATTACTTCACTCCCATTCCTTTCCTCTTGTAGCTATTTTTTCTCACCGACGTCTACGGTGACGAGGTTAGACTGCAGGAGCCAAATCCCGTACCGAGCCTACACCGAGTGGAGGGCAAAAGACCGGCCATCTACTTGAGATTTCGGTAAGTATCGCCAACAGTTCCTTATGGAAGCAACACCAACCAGTGTCTCCTTTCGCCGTGTGTCTACCTTCACAGTGATAAGGAGAACGACCACGGGTTCGTGCGCGTCTACCCGGGTAAGCTGCAGGTGGAGAACGCTTACGTTATCATACCGGTGGACAACGACACCACCGTGAAGGATCTGATCTGTGAGTCGCTGAAAAAATTCGGCCTGCAGAGCCACCAGATCGAGGACTACCGGTGCTCGGAGATCCTGCTCGACCGGGGCGTCACCGAGCGTGTGCTGTCGTGGAACGAGCGCCCGTGGGAGATCATGAAGCAGCTCGGCAAGGACTCGATCCGGCAGATGGAGCTGATGCGCTTCTATCTGCAGCTGAAGCAGGACCCGCACGGGCCCAATCTGGCGCTGTTCGTCGGCAACCTGCCGCCCGGGCTGTCGCAGCGCAACTACGAGCACATACTGACTGAATTCCTAGGTTTCGAGAACAAGTTCAGCAGCATCGGGCCTATCTACTACGAGTACGGTTCGCTAGTGATAACCTACGAAAATGCATCCAAAGCTGTAAGTAAATGGATTTCGAATTGAATCGTCGCTCTTTTCTCTTACCAAGACTGTTGCAATATCTTCATATCCGTCCATAGGTCCGTGCATTCCAAGCCCTGCGGGAATCGAAGTATGAGGAGAAGCATCTGCTCGTGCTACTGCTGCCTAACATCGAACCGAGCATGGTGCCGCCCGGCGTCCAGCCGCTGCTGGTGTTTGTCAATGTCAAGTCCGGCGGCTGCCAAGGTCTAGAGCTTATTAGTAGTTTTCGTAAATTATTGAATCCATATCAAGTGTTTGATTTGGATAACGGTGGACCACTGCCTGGGTATGTAGCCTGTTTGGAGTTTACAAGTATTTACAAGCGCTTTTAAATCTTCTAATCTTTGGTTTTGTCTTGATGCAGGCTATACGTTTTCCGGCACATCCAGGACTACAAGATCTTGGTGTGCGGCGGTGACGGAACGATCGGTTGGGTGCTGCAGTGTCTGGACAACGTCGGTCAGGACTCGGAGTGTTCCAGTCCGCCGTGTGCCATCGTACCGTTGGGTACCGGTAGGTGTCCTAGTGCACACGGAAGTCCGGTGATCGACATAACCACCAACCGTTTTGGAAACTTACTTTCCCCCGTAGGCAATGATCTGGCACGTGTACTACGCTGGGGCGCAGGGTACACCGGTGGCGAGGACCCACTGAACCTGCTGCGCGATGTCATCGACGCGGAGGAAATCCGGCTCGATCGCTGGACGGTCGTCTTCCACCCGGAGGACAAACCAGAGGACGCCACCCCGCGCCAAACGCAGCCCAACTCAACCGGTAAGAAGAAGAAAATCCAACAGCAACAGCAACAACAACAGCAACAGCAACAACAACAACAACTGCAACAACAACAGCAACAGCAACAACAACAGCAGCAGCTGCAAATGCCTCAGCAGCAGCAGCTGCAGAACCAGCACCATCATCACCCATCGGTGGCGATCGTCGCCAGTCCGGCGCAAGGTCATTTACTGTACTTTGATGGCGCAACCGCATTCTCTGTTTCCGTTTTCCCTTATTATTACACTATTCTTGCATTTGATCGTCCTCGCTACTGTACTACTTCTACTACTACTACTACTACTATTTCTATTAATACTACTACTTAAACTACTGCTATACTACTCCCTGACACTCACAAACTCTTCATACATAATCCTCTTGCCTCTTTTTCTGTCGTTTCGCTCCGATGCCATGATGTCAGTTATGTCTTCACAACAGTATTTACTAGTGTGTCCATGTAGCAAGTAACAGTTCTAACATGCTGCAAAAACAAGGATATCTATACGTTTGCTGGCACATCATATGAAGGCCACCGAGCAAACCTAGCATATGTAGCTTCAACCCCAAGCCAGCCAGTTTTACAAAATGAAATGTCCATTTGAATCCGCCCTCATTCCAGTGCGTTGAGTAGTGTCCCTGTGTCCCCCTACTCAGGGCCTTAAGTAACTGTTGCAATGCCATCGTATCACCCACCCAATTCTGTAAGGCTATTTCCTTCTGCCCCACATTTTCCGACCGACAGTAGTGCCGAAACGTCTACCCCTGTTGCGTACCCCCCTGGTAGGTCCCGTGTAGTCAAGTGGACCAGCTTGTAAGGAATGAATGCATGCATGCTCTCGATGTTTACGGGCATCGGTCGGTCCAAACCGGGATGATCTTGGTTGGTAGGTGTTCTTGTGTCCAGTAATTATGTTTGGATTTCACTACACACCGGAGCTAGGAGAGACCTGTTGGGTTGGCGCATTCCACACTCCTGTTGGGGATAAGGCAGTGGACAAAACTATCGCCTCCGCCAAGTTGCAGATGAGTAAGGTTTTGGAACAGGAAATGTTTTTCCTAACAGCAACAAACACACGAAACACTGCATGCGTGCGAACGTTCAGTAATAATAGTTTAATACATTTGCTTTTCACGATGTATGAGGTTCATGAAGCTGGAATTTCCCTTGAAACCATACATAAAAACTCGCTTGTATATCAAGCACACACACACACACACATGCAAGAGAGGCGGGACATTTGAAGCAAAAAGTAGTTAAATGTTAACGAAACTTACTCGACACAATCGAATGGATCACGCCAAAGTTGTCTGTAAACTTGCCTGGGAGCAAAACAGCGTCTTTCTTGGTTCCAAAATTCGTCGGGTTCGGTTCCCCCCCCCCCTCCCTCCCCCTTCTCCACCTTCAGTACAAGCGACGCTCCGTCTAACCCGTTGAATCGCACCACAAAACACAGTTAATGGATGTTGCTGTAAATACTGTTCTTTTAGGCCGGTCGGTGTTGTTGTTGATATGCTCGTTGTTGTTACCGGAATGGATGTACTCGATGTGTAAGGGGCTGAGGCGTGTCATCGCTTCGTCGATTCGCTGCACACCGCGTGACGTGGAGCCCAAGCGAACGGTATCTTGGCGACGGGGCCGTCTGAAGCACGGACGGACGGATGCTGAGGGCTGCGGTTGCGGCTTAGCGGAATCGTACGAAGAATGACACACGCGCACACGCATCAAAAGCAAGCCCCGCCCCACCCTAAACCAGTTGGCCCCAATTTTCTAGTTGGTGTGCCCGTTGGCGAGCTTCCGTTGTTTATCACTAACCCACACACACACACACTTTCTCTACACTCTTCCAACCGTCGCGATGCAGTGGTCGGAGGGGCGCAGAGCGAGGACAACTCGCAGATATTCGTGATGAACAACTACTTCGGCATCGGGATCGACGCCGACCTGTGCTTGGACTTCCACAATGCGCGCGAGGAAAACCCGAACAAGTTCAACTCCCGGCTGCACAACAAGGGCGTGTACGTGAAGATGGGCCTGCGGAAGATGGTCGGCCGGAAGATGGTGAAGGAGCTGCACAAGGAGCTGCGGCTCGAGGTCGACGGGAAGGTGGTGGAGCTGCCACCCGTCGAGGGTATCATCATACTGAACATCCTAAGGTTGGTAGAATTTGAAACTAAAGCGACATGGAAAGCATACCCTAACACACACACACACACTTCTCCTCCGGTACTCGCACAGTTGGGGTTCCGGTGCAAACCCGTGGGGACCGGAGAAGGAGGATCAGTTCAGCAAACCGAACCACTGGGACGGCATGCTGGAGGTCGTCGGTGTCACCGGTGTGGTGCATTTGGGGCAGATACAGTCCGGGTTGCGGTCGGCCATGCGAATAGCCCAGGTAAGACACCATGGGAATGGAGCTTCCGGTGGAAAACTCAGTAAGCACAGCCCCTAACACGAACCCATTTCAAACGAATTTTCACAGGGTGGTCACATCAAAATTCATCTTCATTCCGACATACCGGTGCAGGTCGATGGAGAACCGTGGGTACAAAGTCCCGGCGATGTGGTCGTGCTAAAGTCAGCGCTAAAGGTAAGCCTCACTCCGTCGCTTCGACGTCGCAACAACTCTCATGCCCTTCTCGCCTGTATTTGCTTTCGTTTCGTCGGTTACGAACCACTTTCTTTCGTTCCGCTGCATGCTGCATTAGATTGCTTTCCGACCATCTGCTCTTCGCTGTGTAGTTACTCGCTTTGACAAAACATTTTGCTCCTGTTTTTTATCGATTGCTCTTATTTACATCGTTTACTTTCACACCATAGAAGCGGCATTGCGAGCTAACTCCTTCAGCAAGCAAGAGATCGTTTCAGCACATTTCAGGTTAAATTTTATGTTGCACCGAACATAATGCATGCCGCACTGTACCTTAAAACACATACTCACCGATCCTCATCGCTCTAACGACGTGTAAGATACGAAAAACGAATGCTCTTCATAAGAAACACCCTGTAGTTGAATGTATATAAACGTACCCCACAGAGCACTGACTTTTGTCCGTGCTTAGAGCAATTGGATAAGGTGAAACATCTAACATCTGCAAAGAAATACATTGGAAATATTCACCACTAATGATTAAGTGAAATGTAAATTGAAAACGATTTTATTATTTTCGTTCATGGCATTGACATTTTATGACTCGTTGAAGGCAGTAGGCTTTGATTTTTTTTCTTCCCCTGTGAAGTTCAGGATCCTTTGTCAAATACAAAGGAATAGGACTAGTTTTCCTTTATTTGTTTTTATTTGTTTGTTATTTTACCTCCCCCTTCACTTTACAACCCACGTGTTGTTTCTCGTACCGTTTTATTTTTACGCTTTTGCAGTTTTTGTTTTTAGTCCTTTCGTATCGAGACACATCATAAATGGCATTTAGTGTATGTAGTAACTTATCGAAACCGTCGTCCAACACGCGTGAAACACGCACAGTCGAGCGCGACCGACCCCGAAGTGTGCCAGTGTTTCTGTTTTGGTTTCTCTGTGTGTGTGTGTGTGTGTGGTGCGTGTATGCGCGCGTGTCGATTGTGGCGTATGTGTGTAAATGTGTTTGGGTGTGTGTGACTGAGTGTCTTGAAAAGAATTAAAATAATTTAAAACCCTTAGGAAAACCCCATCTCACTTTTACTCCCCCTCCCCGCCCATCGCTAAGCAAACTAGTACGAACTCTCCAAAACCCAACCACGCCCTGATACTGATCCTAAATATATATCAATGCTATTAACCTTCTATAGGCAACGATGCTGAAGAAAATTAAGAGCAAACGGAGGCTAACCGAACCGCATATCTCACCGGCCGTTGCGGGCTTCTCGCAGGGTGGAGCTCCAGAAAATGGAGACCGCGATAAAGATGCCCTCAGTGGAACCTAGAGTACCCGTCCGTCCGGTCCTAGCTTTCTGTTCTCCTGTTTTCTATGAACCGCACCACTGTAAAACCACTTTAAGCAGGGAAGCAAACTATACAAACAAACAAATTCAGACACGAAGATTAAAACTAAAAACACGCGCAAAAAACTCCCCCGGGAAAGTTAAGAAAAACGAGCCGCGGGCGGTTAGAAACCGACGGCGTACGGGAAGGCGCGATACTTACTACAACAAAAGCAGAAACAAAACGAGAAAACACGGGATAGCATGTAGCAGTTATCGATTCTTTTAGTTCTACTATTGAAGGAGCCACTTGGTTTAACAAAAACAAGAAAAAAAACTCTCACAAAGGAACTCTTGTGTCCTGCGAACGATCGTCCTGAATGGGTTTGACTCTAAACTTGAAACTCTACGCTTCTTCGATTGCGTTGCAGATCGTAGTACGTGTTTGTCGTTGACACAAAAAAAACACATTGTTGCGTTTGTTTTCTACTTAGGATAACAATTATTAGTGTTTAAATTATAATGATTAGTAGTGAAAGAATCCCACGCTCTGTTAGTCTCAGGCTAGTGATGGTGAATGAGCTACGAACGTGCCAGGTGCAAGGGAAAGCATTAGAAAATCTTTCACCATTGGCGACCTGGACCCAACCTGCCCCTCCAATCGTTTACATTGATATTTATCAAGATCGTGCCGATGCGTTGGCCACTATATAATTGTTCCCATCCGATCCCTTTGGAAAAATTATTTGAAATTACATAGAAAACGTATCCCAGTTGCGTTTAGGCATTTCCTTTCAACCAGAACAGAAGAAGTCCAAATGCGTAGCAAATGCCATCAGCCAACATTTTCTCTAATCTCCATTTCGACCCGTTCTGTATCTCTTAAGCCATTGCACATTAATATTACTTGTATTTCGTATGGAACCATCCAGTATACTAATTGATCGATTCATTGACGCACGCCACTGTAGCACTTCCGACCTTACCGACACACGAACAACAAACGCACACACACCACAGTAACCAAGTAAATCGTTTGCATATTACGACTCCATTGGCTCAGGACACCCCCTTTGTACTGTTGTAAACCATCTAATTCAGTATCACCACGTAATCTACCACACCGGCAGAAAAGTACCTAATCGTAGCCAAACCGAGAAGAAACCATACACTGGAAGAACCTTAAAAACCAACCCACCCTCACGTGTCACGTTCACGTCACCATCACTCACACCTCTTCTTCTACTTCTCCGACGTACCTTCGATTCGTAATTTATTGTTCGTGCGTTACCATTTGCTAGTATTTCGCAAACAGTTTTCACCAACAGTTTACACTTCTATATGTCGATTTTATACTACATTTTTCTCCCTCCTGGCCACTGTGCCATTTAACTAATCTTTCTATCTGCTGACTATATTCAAATCAATCTCCACCGTTCCACCTCTATCCGGTATGCAATTCTTCTTCCTGTTTCGCTCTACTCTCCTCTTTTTTGCGCTTGTTGCGCGTATTGGCAGCCATTTTTCTTCCAAACTTTCGATTTGCATTGTTCGTTCTTGTTTCCTTCCGTTTGATTTGTTTCTCTTGTTCCGTATTGTCTATTTACGATTCATGTAGGAGATCTAGATCTTGCATCGTATATATTTATTTTATTGACTTGTTACATGCAACCAAGTTGTTTGCAAGTTACTTTTTACAATTTGACTCTCTCTCTCTCTTTCCCTCACACTCTCTCTCTTTCTTTGTTTCGTACGTGTACGAACGAAACCGAGTCGATAACCGATTTTGTTCCTTTCATTATTTTATCATTTTACCATCCGTTTGTTCGGTTTTTTGTTCAACGTTTGAACCGGTGGTAGAGTAATTATATTCATAGTTGAATCAAAAGAGATTACTTTTCACGTACCTCGGTATAGATAGAAAGATGTGCTCTAGATAGCTGTACGCTAGCAGGTAGTTATCGAGCTCGCTCGCGCCACTGAGAACCGGATCTCATCTCGACGATGGACTCCCCTTCGTGGCCACCATTAAACGTACATCGTATTTTTGCAACTGTCGCTAGCTAATTTCATCCATTTTTCCGATGTTTTTTTTTCATACCGAGACTGCCGTTTTGCGGAATGATGTTCATCTTTTGTAATTGTTTTCAGTTGCTGTATCGCTTTTCCTGCTATTGATTGAATGAGATTGTTCTCGTGGTAATTTTATTTTTCATCTTGATTTGCATTGCATCTAGGTCGGTCGATTCGTTCTTTTTATACTTTTCGTTTTCTCTTTTATTTTTTCTTTTCCTGATACATTGTACCCCAACTAAACACTTATTCACATATATTATCGCCTGGCTAAAACCAATTACGATGCTAAAAAAATGGTTTCTCGATTTTTCTCTCTCCTTTCATTGACTTGATTTAAACTCGAACGTGGATGTCAAACCCCGCACATGGTTTGAATGTTGAATAAAAACACACAACGATCCAAATCAATTTGATGTCAAAAAAACAATACCATACGTCGGGCGTATCACAATCCTTACTAAATTATGATGGTACGTGCACTCGATCGCGTGTGATAAATAATTTAAAAAAAAACCACTACCACCACTATGACCTACTAAAATTATCACTGAAACTACAAAATGGTCCTCCGATGACATGAACGGACATCTCGTAACGACACACCCACACACAAACATACATCCGTGGAATTCGTGAAACATTGTGACTGCATCACCGGAACATTTAAACGCCCATCATCTTCCGCTCACGATCATAACACGCATCATATGGGCATACACCTGCACGTACTTCGAACATACCGAAACGCGTACAACCTACCAACAAACAATCACATTTTTTAACTGATAATGGACCGGACGGCGGCGGTGACTACGACAATGACGATGATGGCGGCGACGATGGCGGTGGCGGCGGTGGTGGCGCTGGTTTCGGAAAACGCGACATTGCAGGCGACAATGTTGAAGAAGATGAAGGGCAAGATGAAGCGACGCAACACCGAGCCAACGATGCAGGTGATGGGGCCATCGGGCATCCAGATGACGCTGGCGGCGCCCCAGGAACCCGACGAGGTTGACTCCAATAATACAGATTTTTGAATATGGTATAACGAGCGATTAATTTAACGTGCTTCGTCGTTTGTGGGTACGTTTGACTCGATTAGCGCGGTCCGCCCCAGGATGCCCAGGAGCGAGCGAAAACCGGTTGTTTAACCTGAGCATCGCCGACCACACACCGTACGCGAGGCGGTCGCGAGAATGCATTGAGAAGGGATTGGTTGTGGTCGAACAAAAACATAAAAATAAACATACCATCATTATGCGAAAAATAGTAGCACACACATTGCAAGCAATCACCAGCAAGACCACGGGCACTCGTATTCCAGTTCAATTCTCCACCGAAGCTGCTGCTTGCACTGCTCCGGGACGGTTCTTCAAACCCCATGGCCACAGGTTACAACCCCGCATGTTTCGTCTGAAGAGAAAATGTAATGCGAATGTTTCAAAGAGAAGGACATTTTAAGCGCGCAAAAAAAGGGATTAAGCTCTAGTATCAACGAAATGATTTAAAAGCGCACAGAACGATCACGCACAACAGCCCAACAATTCGCACAATATTTTTCACGTACAAAAATCTTCCTTCCAACGGGAAGAGGCTTTTCCATCCCAGCGCATTTACCTGTGAGAACTGTCAAACCAATTTCCAGTGATCGCCAGAGGGGGGAGAAATGATCCTCCAGCAACAGCGCATTGGGCAGTGGGGATGATTGTGAATGATGAATGCACAGAAATGAGTGAATCCTAGTCGTAATAGTAATTCTAATAATGTGTGTGTGCGTGCCTATTCTGGGCGTGACCCATGTTAGTGCAAAAGCCAACCAACATTCACGAACGCATAGACCAATGTGTGGATGCGGACTCGGGCCCGATTGAAGGATAAAGTCGAGTAATCACTACAATCACAGTCATACCAATAGGGAGCAGTAGTATAGGAAATGGTATCGAAGCACAACCAGAAGCAAGAAGGCAAGAGCGGGAGGAATGTCAATGGTATGGGAGCGCGAGAAACTGCGCTCGAGACGCACGGTGTAATATGTCGAATAGCACTCTTCTGTACAGAAACCCAAAAAAAACCCATTGTGAACCACGATCACGGTAAACAAATCTATGTATATGTATGTGTCTGTGCGTGTGCGTGTAGTAGACAATCCACGTCGAACGTAGCGAGTGGATACGAAGACTGGTTTGGTGGCTAGAGGGATAAAAAGCATGCAACAACAGCAAAGCAAAACAAAAAAGAAAACAAAACTAATCACTACACTAGCAAATGAAACCGTGTTGACCAGTGGCATGGAACACATAGAACACAAACATTCACTCTCAAAAGAAAAAAAAACTGCATGCGTGAATTGAATCATATGCAAGGCAAATAGTAAGAAGAACAATTAAAACTACTCACATAATGTAACAGCAAACAGAATAAAAAACACTACAATCACAGAAACACAAAGTAGAGAACAAAAACATGAAAGAATGAACGCAAATGCAATAGTAGTGCAATGCAAAACAGTGCAAACAGAAGTTGAATAACAAGTTAATGCAACGTAGAATAACCGTAGGTTAACATCAGCAAAGCCAAGGTAATGGCTCGGGGACAGGGGTGGTAGTGCGAGTGGATGGTGATTTTGGAGGCAGGCAGAAGGCATCCGAACGAAGGTGCCGACTGTCGAGGAAAAGTACTACATTCAAGAAGGAACAAAACACAAAACGCAAAGTCAATCGAAACGAAACAAACCATCGCAAAGAAGCAACAACAAACCAAAACACATTTCCAAGGGAACAAAAGAAGAACATCTTACAAAAGAAACGAACTTTATCGCTGTCCTACCGAGAACGCATAATACAAAGAGATAATTTAGATGAAAAGTAAACCACAGAACAAGTAGATCGAACCGAACACAAAACCAGCAAGGAAACACTGTAGCTTACAACACAACATTGACGTACGAACAACCGAACAAACAGTAACACAGCAACACACAAACCTTCACGAAGCGAACAAGCAAAAACAAAACCAATGGACGGCGACAGGCAAAACGGCAAACGCAAAAGAACGTTAAATTAATGGCTCTTGAGATTTGCTTGGCGAAGCAAAGAAAAACAAACAAACAAAACCACCAGGACGAAAGAAATTGTATGAACAGATTTAGCGTAGACGTATAACTAGATAAAATGAGCAAACGCACACAAAAAAGTACTTTATCAGCAGTATATTGGATATAATCAGTGTCCCGTTCGTTCGTGGCAAGCGGCAGGCAAGCGATCCGGTACAGTGCAAAGAGAAAAACTCCCGAACTCCCAGTAAAACTTAAAAGAAAAAAATATAAACTACAATAAACACGTAGTTCCGCTCGATGGAATAAGGACAACATGGCGTTTGTGGATGACCGTTCATTTTGGTTACGTTTTTGGTTTTTGGCCGGTGCACCCGAGTAACGGGGGGCACACAGCTGCACGGGCCCCGATGATCCGATCGATGGTTTTTGTAGGTTGTGTTTGCAGGTTAAGAAAGAAAACGTTCGCTCCTTTTCCTTCCCACCCGTTTGGCGGTCAGCATCCGGAGCGGGATGTTGGAGCCATTATGTTGGCTTCTGAATTTGTTTTTGCTCTCATAAAGCAACTGCCTCCGCGTTCGAAGTCACCTGAGGAATAGTTGTTTGAAAATAAAATCATAAAATCTCCGCTGAATGTTATTAAAACTAACCTTATTTAAAACTAATTTTTCAACCATGTTTGTGCAAGACGAAAGCTTTCCAACTGAAGCCGTTCATCCATCCCACATGCAATTCGATCAATATCAAATGCAACCGGATTCGAAGCAAACGCAACACTGTATCCCAGACCCACTGTAAAGCGTATTAGAAATTCAAGGCTAGTAAATAAATGAAACAAAAATGGGGGGAAAGGAAAACTCTAGAGGTTATTACGAATTTAGGGGTCGCGCTAGAGCAGCATTTTTTGCAAACAATCAATAGTTGCAAGAGGTACATAAGATAGCACCGAAGCCGAGCAAAAAAAACTAGTCACAGAAGATGTAGAAAGTAACATAAATTAAAGAAACATAGCGAAACCATAAACCGTATCAATACTGCCCAAGCTAGCGGAAGTGATAGATGACTTAAGGTGCATAATGTTTCCCCTCTCCTTCCCCGGACAACGGGCTGTCAACAGGGAGTTTGAGGGAGGGGGGAGGTAGTAGTTGGTAGATCGGGCAGCGCAGAAAATCGTTGGAAAGGAAATGCAGGAACTGTTCGTCACTGAGTCCCGCAAGGTGTATTAGCCGCATTAGGTCTTGGCGTATCGATCGAAATCGTAACTTTTTTCATTTACCAGCATTTTGTTGTGATTTCTATTTTGCCTTGTAAATAAGAGCAAGGGTGCGGGTACGTGGAGGGAAATAGGAAAACCCATTGGTTACAAAGAAAAGGACAACATTCAAGTGTTCGAATATCGAGATTCGGACGTGTGGAATCGTTTCGTATGTTCAGTACTTAAGTTGTTCAAGCAACACGAAGATGGTGTCGGAAAAGAAATGGAAGAGACCCATCAATGCGGAAGTTTACACTAAGATGTGAGGCTAGCGAAAGATTTTCACACAAAGCCATACACATACACACTAAACCATACCAAAGGAGCTAGAGGGTAGAAGTACAGAACAATGTGTTTATAATTGTAAAATGTAATTTCAACAATTACGTTATGTATGGTATTTTACCAGCTTAAAACGACACATAAAACACCCAAATCTCATTGTTACAAGAAAAAAAAACGCATTCATCGTAGAGGAAGGCATCAGAAGGCCCGCACTAAATACGAGCGACAATCGTAAAGATTGTTTTACACCTTCCATGAAAGCCTACCAGGCGTTCCAGACCCAAACATCACAAACAGGCGACTATTTCTAACGGTTTAATTTAAAATGAAAACAATGACAATGAAGCATTTGAGGGCGGTGAACAGTTCATCAACGAGCCTCGCGTTGAGGTACATCCAAAATTGAAACAAAAATATAAACTAAACGAGACGATTGTTCACCAAACGACTCGCATCAATAAAGATCCCGCCGGAAATGAGCGCTCAAGCTTCCTGCGAACCACGTCACTTCCAGAGAAGGTGTAAGATCACGGTCAAACACGGTTTTGGCCTAGGATAACGCATCCCGGGAGTCTGGTTAAAGTTTATTTGGCAAGGTCCAGGAAGCTTGCGTAAAGGCGAAAAGGCGTAAAGTGAAAAAGGCAAATGTATGAGTGCACATCTTTAATGGAGCTGTGGAGGAGAAAATACACGAGCGCCAACTTGTGGAGTTTGCTGGAATGGAACCCAACGTACTTGGGGCACTCGGGTGCTTTGGAGTCGAAGGATTTACCGAGCCGAATGTCTCATTTGCGGGGCACACAACACACGCAAAGACTAGAAAAAAAAGGAATCCTTTAGACGACAGCAGAATCTCTAGAAAGGACCGATCGCTATCGATCGTTCGAGCCTTCGGGTGATCGTATATCTTGCGTGTGTGGGAGTATATGTTTGTCCCAGCGGATATTCCGGTTCCGATTGCCCTCTACTCCACGTGTAAATTTATTCCACTAACGTAGCGTTCGGGTTCCATGTGTCTATTGGAAGACTCTCTGTGGCAACTCCCCTCCACTCAGTGGTCCACCGGTCTGTGCTTGGGGCCCCAAAAGTGTTTGATGCAACGACAACACCTACACGCATCATCGGCCCCAACCCGGAACGTGCGATCAAGCGAACGGGGCGCGAATTATGTTATTACAAACCGAAGGAAAAAACGCGTGCGCCCCATTTTGGTTTCACTTTTTGTGACAAGATTTTGGATTCATAGACAATTTTTTTGCGTTCTATATAAACGCTCCTTTAAAAAAAAAAAAAAAAAATGTCGCGTTGATCAGATTGGAGAAAGGCATTATCTTCGTGGTTTGTGCCTTTCAACCAGCTGAACGACGGAACACCCCCATCCCTCCAACAGACGATGTTTCCTCCTTCCCATCCGGAGTGGAAGGACCATGGAAACAATCAGGCTGTTGTCTCTACTTCTCTCTATCGTCTGTCACTCCAACTCTTTCCCTGCCGGTCCCTAGATTCCCATTTGCGCTCATCATCGAGAAAAGGGTAGGGGCTCAGTGTGGCTAGCGTTCGTGCGAGACGTGATTCCGGATCAGAATGCCACGCATAAGGGTGGACCGTTTCTGCGAAACCACTCCGCCCTTCTGCGCCCGTCCTGGCGGCCAGCGACTCTGTTCCGGTGGGCATAGGATCGGTTCTGTTCCTTTTCTCCAATTTTTCCCGTTTCTCCATCGTTTTCCATCTGGCTGGTGAGGGAAGCATTATTTCGGATCCTTTTTTATTATTATTCCAACACCACCCCGTTCCTCATTGGTTTCGGTAACCAGTCAAAACTCCCTTTACGCTACTTCTGCCAAAGAGTGTAACCTTTAAGCCTTTGGAGAAGCTAGCCCTTCCTTGATCATCTGACCCTCTGTACAGTAAACGACCACATTCATCCCCATCCCAGCCACTAATCCTTTCCCATCGTTTTTAAAAGGAAATGCAAATAACCTCCCCGCCAGCAAGTGGACGGAAACCGATGCTAGAAGCACCGGTCCGTTCCATCCAGCGACAGCTACGAACCCCAGGCTTACGGGTGGGCATGCACTCGAGCAACGAAGATTAGCTGCACATACCCGTTTCTCGATGGCGACACTCTCCACCATCCATCCGATCCAACCGGCCACCGCCGCCACCATAGGTAGCTTTCGTTCGTGGTTAACGTGGTTTCGGTTGGTGTCATCGGAGGACCGTTTTTATGCGGTTTTACAGTCGCCCTCCGAAATCCGGTTCTCATCGTTCGCCCGTTTACTCTCACCCTTGGTTCGTTGAAATCTTTCCGTTACAACGGTTTGCTCAGTTTGCGTGTCACTCATACATTTGCCCCCGAGGGCGAGACACGGAAAATTCTCGCACTCGGGCGTACGACAGTTATTCAAGTAATGCTATTCGGTTAGTTTTCCTCCTAATTTTCCTGTTAATACAAACGGCGAGCGGGTTTGAAGGCGATGTATGTAGAAAAAAATCAGCAAACCCACACACACACACACAACTACAAGGGAATTACAGCATAATGGTCTAGTTGGTATGTAATAACGATAATGATAATAATAATAGCAGTAAACAATTATTATTATTATAAACTAAGGTGTAATATGGGCGAAATCTGTAGAAGAGAAAGGAGAGAAACAAAGCAAAAAGCAAACACGTGCCTAAAGGCATCACGACGGACATATGAGTGCACTGGCAAAGTACTCGGTCGAAGAAGAAAACAGAAAACCACACACAACCCACACCGACCATCATTTAGTGCAGTAACGTTCTAGTTGGACAAGTTAAGGTAAACGATAAAAGTGGAACAGTTCGGGAACGAGTTAGAACGTGCAAGAAAATGATAAAACGTGCGATAGAAACAGAAAAACAAACACGAAAAATCATAGTAACATTGAAAAACCAAACCATACTACAACAACAAAAATCAAAATCTCTACACGATATGGACATGCATGGTAGGTCATCGAACACGTGCTCCATGAGACTAGTTGAACCGAACCTTTCTATACCATTCGTGTAAAACCAGTTGCGAAAGGCGGAATGTAGACCGTAGCAAAAATAGACAGAACCACAAACCCACAAAATGCAACCACCCGAAAAACAAAACTAAAATGTTTTTGTTTTGTTTCATACGTAGTGAAACCCTAAAAGAAAAGCGCTAAAATGGTGGATGTAACGAGTTCTTTGCACCAGCGATAACTTGTTCTATACGCGCAAGAGATCAGCAAGCACATTTGGAGTGTAAAAAGTAAAAAAAAACTAACTTAACGAAGCAAATAACGTGCGCAGATAGGTTCACACACAATACAACGGGGTGGATCGATTCGCATAACAATTTGTTTCACAATGGTTTTTCCCGTACACGACTCGTGAACCGACGCCCGGTTTGGGGCTGGCCCGGATCCTAGATCTTTCACACGGTTGTTGGTTGATGGGAAGATTTGTTAGGCGGGGTTGGTACACTCGTTGCGGGACGATGCGCAGTCGATCATTGTGGAACGATTTGGCGAACAATGGTGTCCCTCCAGCGTTATGCATGTGTGAAGAAAACACGTTAAATCTGACACTGCGTGCAGTTGGTGCAAAGGAAAACGAAAAGAAAACTAACCGAAACACCACACCATCCGCTAGTCCTGCTATTGTTCACAGGGCTTAAAACTGACCAATAAAAAAGGGTAAACATATACAAGAAAGGAAACAACTAAACCATAAGGGTGTGAGCATGAAAAAACATGAATGGCAAAAGTTAATGCAACATGCACAAGAGGCAAAAAAATAAAGAGACAATGTTGTAAAAGAAGGAAACATCATACGGTTAAACGGATATACATAGTAGAAGGAAAGTAACCAAAACTTAACCCACGTAATTCTGCATGCAAACCGGAGTGTGCGTAAGGGCAGGCTAGACACCGAGCTCACACAACAGTTGGCAACAGAAACCCAAAAGCATCGCCCACTAACGCATATTATACAAGGGAGTTTAGGCAAAATCGTACGAAGCCACAGTGTGTACTCCTGTAGGGAGCGTAGTGAAAAAAAAAACTAAAAAACTGAACATACAAAACCAACCAACCCAAGTAATTAAAAAGAAAGTTAAAATGTAAAAGATCACTGCGTGATGGGAGAGGGGCAGCGTGAAGTG